>NC_058120.1:9292406-9911906 GCF_914725855.1 Thunnus albacares | reverse complement strand
CCACAGCATGGACATCTGCACCATCTTCAGATGGTGTGTGTTTGCAAACACACACGCACGCGCGCAGGAGAACACGCGCGGATGCACAGTAAGGCACATGCACAGAGGGGAACACACAGACACGCTCACACACACACACACACACACACCCATCTCCCTCCTCTTTTTTTTTTTTTTTTTTTTTTTTTTTGCTCTCTTTTCTCTACGGGTCGTTTTAGAGTACCTCAGATGTGTCATCAGACACTGGTTTCCGTCTGAACCTGAGGGAAAAAAGAAATACTTGACAGAAAGGTATATAAAAAGAGGACACTCTGAATTTTTGACATTCTTTGCACAGCTGCTTCAAAATGAGTAGGATGGAGAGGCAAGGAAAAGCAACTCCAAGATGCATTTTTGTTTATTTGCTGCCTTTTCTCCCTTACCTCTTTCAGGGAGATGGAGGCTAGCATGAGGCCACAGCTCACTCATCTTTGTATAGAGAGACTCAGTTCAGGGCTGTGAAAGAGGAATAGGCATGGCTAAATGAATTCTGGGATCTGTTCTATTCAGCCAAATTAAAAAAAGGATCACCCTTTTTTTTTTCCCATTCAGATACGGAATGTAAGGTGAAACTCGGCTCAGTTTGTCAGTTAGGTGACATTAAATATGCTTTGAGGTAAATAGATCCGGTAGTAACTGCAGCTGCTAGCTGGTAATTATAATCAGTTGTGTGTTGGTTGATGTGTTCTCCTGGTTTTATATTGTCCCAGCTCACAATTCTTAACATACTTTTTTCCCTCCATCTTTCTTTCTTTTCTTGCTCTCGTTTATGTTTGTGGAATTTGCTTTCTTCCTTTTTTTTTTTGTGGGCAAATATATTGATAAATGTCCTTGATAAATAATGCATCAGAAAACATCCATTTTTATTGCTGCTTACTATCATTCAGCCACATTCTGTGTGACATTCCGATTTAAATATGAATACTACGCATAAATGCTTCAAGGGTGTGTTGAGAACAGGGTAACTCCAAGTCATGACTGCGGACATGCAGCCCTCCATCATCACTGATTGACTACCTCTGCTCACGTAATAATTAATATTCATACTTCTCTACATGTGATCTATCCTTCGATGGCCGCTGACGTTATGGAGCCCATTCTGGCTCAGCGGGGCTAATACTTGACTACAAAAGCCATTGATTGAGGTGGCACTAGAGAGATGAGTATTCTGTTGCTATTTGTAATATTTCACAGCGACTTGGAGGTTCTGTATAGATGCTTGTTTCCTTTGAAGGATGTTTCTCTGGATGTTTCCACAGCCACTGTTGGCTCCTGTCTCTCTTTGTTGACTTTGTCCTCCCTCTCCCGCAATAAACAATCCTCCCAGCTGATAGCATGCCAGGTTCGAAACAATCAGTACTCGTGCCCCTCTCAAGCATGCCAGGCCAATCAAAAGGCAGGAGAAGACAAACAGAACTGTGCAGCTGTCCTCCGAACAAAATGAAGCACTTCCGGGGCCAGTGAGGAGGACCGGGGCACTGGGTGCACCCTAAATGGACCATTGTACTCTCCCAGAAAAACCTTCAGGATCACACAGCACCCAATTGTGGGCCGAGTGACAACCCTCCACCCACTAGCCATACCTACAAATCACACATTTACCTTCACCCCCCCCTCCTACAACCCTTTTTCTTCACTCCCTCCCTCTCCTGGCCAGTGAGACTTGCTTGTATTCTTCGGGGAGGAAGAAAAGACTGCTAGAAACGGATGGAATGGCTTCTGTATCTCCACCCAACCCTTTCTCCAGTCAGCAGCAGCAGACTCCGAGCAAGGCAGACTCTGCATGTCTAGCCGCCAAAACACTCAACATGCCACAGCAGTCTGACTGGGTGTTGAAAGCAGGTCTGCATTTTAATATTCAGTGCACCAATTCATTAACATTCTGTTCGAGCCTACAATAGAAACTGGAGAGGCTCTGACCCTGCAGTTCCCCCGATCAAGGTCAGTAACTAAGAAAATAAAATCTGAATTGCATCCTGGTACACAATTGGATCCTCCAGCCCTGCCATATCCCCGCTTAAGAAAATAAAATTACTACCCCCAACATGATGAACACATTCACTGTGTTCTCAATAGGGGCACTTTGGAATGAAAAGACTGTGCTTCAAAAGTAAAAAATTATTATTTTGATCTCACAATATGAAAGGCAAATTCATCTTCAGGACAAGCATTTTGCAAAGTACTTCTGTCATCACAGTGACCCTTGTAAATTAAGGATTTGTTAAAGTTTGAAGTTTTCTATTTAGGCTCCACCATGCCCGTGCACACTCATGCACATACGGGGGTCTGTAAAGGCACTTACAAAAGCTCCATGAGTTCTGTAGTTCACCCCAGCAGCTTTACAACCCATGCCAACTATGCTGTGCAGTGTCTGTTAAAGGTCACTCACTATTTACATCCTTGCACATATGGGCGCGCACACACACATAGAGTCAAGAGAATAAATCTTGGCGACCAGTCGATTGTGTGATTGGGTGCTGTGACAAAGGGCGAGCATGTCGCTAACACGTTCCCTGTCAGTATATGTGGGCAGACACAAAGCCTCATTAAAATACATACAGAGCCGGTGCTGCTCCGGTGGGTGGGAAAGATGCTCCATCAAGATGTCGTTACAACAAGGCTATCTCCACCCACTGGCATGTATCTCCCTCACACTGTCCTCCCCCATGCCTGGACTACACAATGGCAGGCTCCTTTATAGCCAGTGAGGGCCATTCCCTCCATTCCCAGTGAGGTCAGGGCCTAATCCTCGGGGAGTTCTCACATTGTGTTTTAGCGAACTGGGGTCAAACAGTTTCAAATGAGGGGGTTTAGTTAAACATCTATTAGGCAGGCCCAGTGTGTTGGGGTCCGCTTGATTTATGTGCAAAGCTGTTGAGCTCATCTGTCCCGATGCTATGCAACGTATTGGGCTGCATGTTCCACAAGTCCTGTATGTGTCACTGCGAACAAAAAAAAAAAAATCCCACAGCATACGTCGTACGTTAAATAACACACAATGACCCGATGTTCACCTCAACACATGTCCACCTACACATACGATGTGTCTTCCTCACGGGTTGAGTGAATCTATTTCAAAATAGTGTCTGTCATCTTCTCCGCCACTGAGAGGCGCTGTGCCGGGCAAATGAGGGGGAAAAAAAAAAAAAAAATTAAAGAATAAAAGTTGAAAGTGGAGCTGTGTTGTCAGCAGTGCCGTGTAGGCCAACTGCCCTGTTAGTGAGGCTGACATTCAAAGAGAGTTGGGACGCCGACAACAATCCCACAACCTCCTGCTGTGAGAAGACATTTCGCATGGTGGCCGAGTGCTTTGATACAGCTCTTGTGATCCTGGCTGGTGTGGCTTTGAGAAAGCACGCACACACAGCACAGAGCCCAGGCCATCACCATTATATACCATTTGAACACAGTGCTTTTTATATATTCCAGAATTTTCCATTATTATTGTCATGAAATCACCCTCTTTCAGCTGGGCATTAAATGTGTGTTTGTATGGAAATTTACCATATTTGGTCGCGCTTTGTTACCACCGATATTTTGTTGCATCACTTGTGTCCATTTCTGAAATAACTAAAAAATATATTTCATAGCATCTACGCGGGTCAACAAGTCCTCCAAATTAAACGACCACATAGGTAGTTACTACCTGCACTCCAAAACGACCCATTGGAGTGTAATATACTGCTTTACAAAACCATTACAAATCACTGTAAAAAAAATAATGATCTTTTGTGGCGTGACAATGCTGTGGTCAAGGTCTGGTTAGGTTTAGGCACAAAAATAATTGGTTAGGGTAAGGAAAAGATCATGGTTTGGGTTAAAATGATCACTCGAAACATGGTTAAATGTGGCAACTGTCATCGTCATAACAACAGTAAACACCACATTACAGTTTTTAAAAAAAACGTCCCAACTCGCGGTTGAAAACATCACACTCGCGGTTGGAAAGGGGAAGCGAATAGCGATCTTTTGCAGCTTTTGCCTCCTTTTGCCATCTAACTAACTATCTAACCACCCACCCAACCCGCCTCCTGCTCATAAGGAAGTCACTTTATATTGATGTCATCTGAACTGCGTCACTTCACCGGGTCGTAATCACTACGGTTGCTAGAGGGCGTCTGTCACTCAAACGTAACTATAGTTCATTTTTTGGCCACTGAATTTATGACCCGTAGTGTCATTTTTCTTGGGAGCATAGACTCATGTAGGTACACGAAAACGTAAAGTACTCCCAGACAAAAGACTACTTCATCAAAATGCTCCCTTTTGTCATAACCGAATAGAAAATCATTAAAAATATGGCACTGTTCTCATGTCCCCCATTAATAGCAAGGCTGTCTCTATAATAGCCAAATGTGACTGCAAGCAATATGCAATAATGCAGGTTAGTGAATATACAACCCACTTTCAAGACTAAAGGCAAACAAGCTCCACTAATTACTGAGGCACTATGCAGTCATTTTTCTGAGCAAGGGTTACTGAATGGTTGCCTATTACTTCACTCTCCCTGCACCAAATGCTTAAGATAATGACCATTTACTAATTGGTGCTTATACCTTATATCAGTTCGTGCAGAATATAATTGCAGCTATTATGGTGCTAAATAATCATTGGAATTAGCATCTTTTAGCAAAAAACGTGCTAAATAGAAGTACGCAGCATTTTCCAGGAAGAGGTCTTAGTGTCGATGCACCACCGGTTGATTCATCATTAACTAGAGGGTTCAGGGCAGAGGGAATGCCTTTCCTATCATATTGTGGTGTCAGTGCATCTTCTGCACCAGCTAATGGAGGCACTGATGTAGCACATTCACATCTGTGTGCAGTCTCGTGTGACTGTTCGCGTTTGTGTGTGTGTGTGTGTGTGTGTGTGTGTGTCTTCTTCAGTAGCATATCAGGGATTTGTATATGCGTAATGTGTGTGCGTGGGTGCATGCAGATGTTTGCATGGGCGCGCGCTCGACGTGGAGTGCACAGGCGAAGGGAAGGAGGTCTATATTCTATGCAGATCACGCTCCCCATGCTTCAGCAGCCCCTCCTTTGTGTTGGCCCTTCCGTCAGCTGTTGACTTCCTAAGTGTCTCAGACAGCCGTGTTTCTGTCTGCGCCTCTGTCCACTGCCTTGTCCCGCTCACATTTCTGAAGTCCGCTGACTGCTAATGGCCGTGTCCAGACAAAGAGCCCACTCTGTGGCCACTCTGCGGGGCCAGGCCGGGGGCCAGGGACAACCAGGAGGGGGGAGAGGGGGGGGGGGGGGGGGTCCAGGGAGGAGGAGACGCGGGGAGGGCTTGGTTTGGGAAAAGGGAGGGCTGAAGCTGGGAAGAGCACCCGGCACTGCCTGCCTCTCTACACTCATGTCACGCTTGTGTGACAACCACTCCTCTGTGCTTGTTTGAACTGTCCTTCCCAATTAGCACTAATAAGTCACTCTGTAAGGATGAGCAAGCATAGTGTGCCCAATCACCCCCAGTTCACATACGCATAAACAGATTTGTACACAAAACACAAACACACACATTCTCTCTTCCCCCCCTAAGCTTAGCAGCCCATGAAAATCCCAGGAGCACAACCCCGCTAATAGACAGAGAAAGCCCAAAATGCATCTCGTTCCCTGCAAACAAGTGCCAGTAAAGAGGCAAATTAATGACAAGTCGTTTGAAGGGTTTGCCTAAGAATAATTTTACTCTGGCGTCTCACTACCACTGAAGAATTGATTAGATCCCTGCTCAATCAAAGTGCCTGAATCAATAAAGAGCGGAGCAGGCATGCTCCAGCCCAATTTATTCACAGCATCACTCTAACATAAGAGTCACAGAGAAAGATAAGAAAGAGAGAAAGAGAGAGAGAGAGAGAGAGAGAGCATCCCTGACATGTGACAATGTGAAGGCCCTGCTGAAACTAAAAGCTAGTGTCAATAACAGAAAGGCAGGTGTGCCCCAATTCATGTCAGTGCCATTCATCACATCAGCTCAAATACCTTCCAAGCCTCCATCCGGGGACTCACTACACAACATATCACTTTATTCATCTGAGATTTTGTCTCTAATATACGTTATGTTCATAAAATATGAAACCTTGAGGAAATAATTGCTGTTATTTCGTTTCATGATACAATGCCTAGTTGAAAGAGCAGATGTACTGCATGGCAAAGAAAGCCAAAGAACTCTGGAATAATGACTTCACTTGTGTTTTCTCAAAGTAGAGACTGGAGGACTTAGTCAAGCTCGGCTGTGCTCGGCTGTTTATTGTTGCTGCTTGTTTATTGTCATGCAGAAAGCAGAGGAGGTATTAAAGGCAGATTTCGCCCTTATTTTAAAATGTGGCGCTGAAGATTAGAGCGTTTGCCAAACACTGTGGAAACACTTAATTGATTTCCTTTGGACTGTTTACCTCTACTGTAGCCCTCCTAGAGCCCAGCACTCGCTCGCACACATGCACACACAAACACACACACACATAGAGTACAACCCTGGCCCCATTGACGCCAACACAGGCCTGCCAAGAGCCTCATTAGTATTCACAGCAGTGGCATTTGCCAGCCTGAGCGTTGCCGTGGTGATGCTGCCCACACAAGTGATGATAAATGGTGCTTTCAGCTTCTCTGCCTTCCATAGAGCAGAGCAGGGAGCTGAGGAGTTGCTGGCTAGGACCCAGCTGCAGCCACGGCTAGCAAGGCCTCATCCCAACCCCAGGCAACTGACGCATGACTACACAAGCCCGGGGCTGCTTGAAGACTTTGGGTTCAGGGGAGTGGTGGGTAAGAGGGGTTTGGTGCTGTATGAGTTGTGTGTGTGTGTGTGTGTGTGTGTGTGTGTGTGTGTGTTGGGAGAGGGGGAGGAGGAGGGGGCATGTTGGGAAGAAGTGTGTGCTTGAACTTGTTATTGTTGGCTGGAAAAGTGATGTCAGCTTCAGTGTTTCTCGAGTGTGTTTTGTTCACTGTATTTTTCAGTTATGTGATAATCTGATCAGAAGTTAGTGGCACAAAATATCTCACTGAAAAATGTGTGTATCTCTCAAAAAATTCACCTTGGAATAGTTAACTCTTATATACAGTATGTATATTGTACCAACAAACCTGGAAGTGAAATGTTATTATTTTATTATTTAAATTTTACTGCCTACTAAGTCATGGCTAAATACAATTCATCATTTTAAATTGTAATCATTTTAATATAAAAGTATTTTTTAATTTGCATGTGACACTAACATAACATAAAGTGCCCCCTAAAATTTTATTACAAAATTACCATAGAAATTGTTACTATAAAACATTTTTTAATGATTTTAAATCATGTTTTGGTTGACATTAACATTATACAGAACATTCCATACTATTTTTTTAAATAAAAAGGTCCTACACAAAGGTGTAAGTGTATGAATGTATTCAAATATATATGTTTTTTCATTAAAAAAATACAATTTTAATAAATATATCCTACAGAATTCCCACTGGCTGAGATAAAACAATATATATATACTTTTTGTATTCCATGTAAACTGTGTCTGCAGGTAGGCAAACCTAACACTCACTAATCACTACATACTCAAGCAAAAATAACCAATTATCGTGTGAATAATTGTTTTATAAACTAACTACTCGTCACAGCACAGTGTAACAGATTCAGCGTCTAAATGACTATCTGAGCTACTGCAGGTTGATTCAGTCCCTCTCCTGTTTCTTTTACTGCAGGTGCCACAGCGAGGATTGTTTGAGCCTTAAATCAGCGTAGACAGAGGGTTAAGGTATCCAGCTACACTTGCTTTCCCCGGAGCCCACACATACAGATGTGTAAGCAATGAGGACGAAGAAGCTGGGCTGAAATCCTCTTGATCCTAGTTAAACAGAGAAAGACGGCGTTATTCCCACATTATGGTGCACCGATACGTAGCGCATTAAGGGCCCGGCTGATTTGAAATCACACAGTGTCTTATTAGAAATAGTGTGACAGCACAGATGGACAGAGTGTCTTTATTTAATGCACATGTCTTGTGTTCTCATTGCAAAAAGTCAACATTACTTTCTCTTCTTTTTTTTTTTTTCTTTTTTTCAAATCTAAGTTCATAGAAAATATACACAAGGGCATATTTGATTTTTAAGTTCTCCAAAGATGAAAATATTCATCTTGGAGGCAGAAGAAAAAAAAATTTAATGCATTATGAAAAACTGGATGAACTGCAAAACCCACGTTGTATCAATAATGTTTGGTAGTTTTATTCTTTTTTTTTTTTTTTTTTTTCTCTCAAGGTTTCACAGTTGAGTCAATAACAGAGCAGGTCATTCCTTCCACCAACAACGTCGAATTCAAGCAAACACAATATATCCACTTTACAATTAACCCAAAGCTGGCAATTTGCATTATACAATCTTCTTATGCAATCCTGCTACAATATTCGTGGCAAGGCCAAGTACCTCCTCTTCCTCTTCTTTTTTTATGAATCTGTTAAATTCCAAACTGGGGAGTGAATATATCTGATGAAATTACAGTATTTCTTGCACAGACCACGAGCACAGCCCTCCTTGGTCGAACTTGGGGATGACCGCCCCTTCAAAAGATGGCCTGACCCTTCCAAAATCAAGCCTGATTACCCATCTCTAGGACACTAAGAAGCACCCAACTTCAAAAGGAGCAGAGACAATCACGGCTAGGGTGGGGTGTTCAGAAACCTCAGCCCTGTGCTGTGGCGGTCCAGGCCAGACTGAACGGTCTCAGCCAGGGGGCCGGGGCTATTAAAAGATAAATGTATTTCTCTGTTCCATTATTCATGATGTGAGGTGGTGGGGAGGGAGCAGGGAGCCAGAGGCTTAGCACAGCAGTGGATCCCTTCTCGGCCTCGTCAGGGCCAAGGCCCCCACTGCACCCGCTGCACCCACACCCTGATGCAAGAGAGGGTGAGTCGGATGGGGGGAGTAGGGGCGACAGCTGTGAGTAGAGAGAGGGAGATAGAGAGATATTGCAACAATATGTATTCCCACACACACACACACATATATATTAAATGTCATATAAATACATTTATAACAACTGCATATAATACAAAGATAAATTATGACATGATCTAAAATTTCATATTTTCATTATTTTATTATCATCTCAAATCTGATCAATTCATTTTTTTTAAATCAGTTTCTGCAATATAATTGATTCTGAGTGTTTTTGGCTCTCACTTTCTCTTTCACATTCATCTTATGCACACACACACACACACACACACACACACACACGTATCAGAATCCTGGAAGGAGCATCAGACTGGTGCTGAATAACCTCTCAGCCGCTGATTAAGTAAAGGGTTTGGGCAAATATTTTGGAGACATATTGGACTTCTATACCGGAGTGAATGGAAAAGTGAGCTTTTGTCCAGCTCATCTCTGATCTGCAAGAAAAGCAGATTAGGATGACCCCAGTGTCACTCATTTGAAGATGAGTCACTGTTGAGAAAAGCCAAACACACTGGAGAGAATGTCAAACAGCATCAACAGCTAAGCCTCCTCTATTTGCTGCTGCTTCTTCTTCTTTTTTCTTTTTTTTACTTGCAATTATTACTTTTTTTCTTCTTATACAACCAAATACAAACATGGTCAAATTATTATTTAAATTCCTAAAACAACACAAAATATAGCAAAACAATTCATAATATGTTTAAATTACATGTAAACAAAAATTTAAACATGATGCTATATTTCCTGTATAATATTGACGGTAAAATATATTTTTAAGTGGGGGAAAAAAAAAAACAATAGTTACATTGTGTTCAACAAAAACATTTATCTCACAAACCTCATGATGGGAGAAACTACCTGTTCATGTTTTAATCAAATGCTTTCCAAATTGTTTCATAATTGCCTATAATTGAACACACACTGTGCAATTTTGCTGTTTCATGCCAGTATCTATTTTCTGCACTTGGTAAAATCACGCTGGCATTATGCTCGTCTCAACAATGGCAATCACTGTTATCGCTGGTATTCATTTTCAAACATACTTCCGCAAATCATTTTTTTGGACAAGATCACAAATGAAATAAAAGATTTGAATTTGATTTACAAAAAAATATAACTGTCACTGACCATCATTTTTATTTTTAAATGTAAAATTCGCTGATTTAATTTAATCCTGTGACTAAGTGCGCATCCATTCAGCGGGACCGTTCTCACAAAACACCACCAATGCAGTTCTCATGTCCATTAAAAAGTACTTTTCCCTTTGGCACAAGTGGTCACCATTGCTTATATTTACAAATTTGAGATACATTATACCGGAATAAAATGCACACCAATGCTTGGGAGGAAAAAGACGAGCTCTATGACAGAGTGGAGGGTGGTCTGAACACATCAGTACTCATGACTCCATGCTGGGATCATTTGTTTCCAGACAAGAGGGCACAAGGGTGGGAAAGAAGAATATAAGACGGCCAGGAGATGTGGGAAGGGTGGTGCGGGGCGGGAGTTGGGGATGAAATGCGTGTGTGTGTGTGTATGCATGTGCACTTGGACAGATGAGTGTGTTTTATCTGTCTCTGTGTACTTGTTTATGTGGATCACTATTCTTGCTTTGCCACTTTGCGCATTAGACACAAGAGACAAAAGGCTTCATATTTGTGCTTGCATGTCAAGGATTACTTGTTCCATTGAATGTGTGCCCCCATTATCTGCTTATCACTCTCTGTGCTCTTTAATCTCTTTCTTGTCTCTGCTCAATGGCTTCCTCTCACTGTCTCCCCATCACAAATGTAGCCTTTCTCCCCTTCTATTTTTTAACACTTACAAAACTGAAAAGGCCTGGCCTGGTCTGGGCCACCTGGAAGCACCAGTGAAGCTTTCTCCCAGGCCTGGCTCCCTGCCACTAGCCAGCTGTAGCATTGTGAGTGGCCCATCTCAGTTAATTCCATGCATTGCAATTGTTGCCGGGCACTGTTTACAGCCACCTCCTACTCCGCCTGGGTAGCCTCTCCGATTGTCCCGGGGCCTCCCTTGTTTAATACTGTTTTGCAAGTTATTAAGCCCTGGAAGTCCATTAATCACAGTTCACGGGCTGTGTAAGCCCACACAAGGCAGGCAGAGGTGGGGGATGGGGAGGCACGCTCGGTTTCCTCAATGGGCTTAGACGGTGGTCCATTCAGATCCTTAACGAGATCATTACCACTAACTAAATACAAACCTGACCCCACGACCCGCTGGGAAATTACGTAGGAGCTCCCTGGTGCAAGACATTAATATACACCCCCCTCCAACTCCACCCCTCCCGTTTTCCTGCAACAGTGCGTAAACGCCCACCCCCAAAGTCTCCCAATGCAACCTAACCCCGCTCCCCTACCCCCCCATCACCCCCCACCCCCCTCTTGTCCATTCTCACTTTCTTGCCAATGGACAGAAAACTAAACCTGTCATCAAAAGGGGCCTAATCACTGCTGTGATTGTGGTAAACCAAGCCTGACAGACATTTCACTGAGGCCTCAATGGCCACATCAGTGCCACCTCCCTAGCCAGCCCCCCTTCTTTCTCTCGCTTTCTCTCAGTCCCTCGCTCTCTCTTTTTACCAGGCCTCTGGCCAATGAGCAACAAACACCCGGGGGCTTTTCAGATTACTTGACACACTGTGTCCACTTTTGGGAGGGAGACCACCTGGTAAGCTCATTTTAATACAAAACCAGTTCAGTCTCCTCTCCCTTTTTCCCTACTCCTCTAATTCCGCCTCTCAAGCCAAGCTACCACCATGAATTCTGTCTAATCCAGTGACCCCCACAGAACATTCCTGGTTTTACACTCCTCGGAAGAGGCTGGATTTGGGCGGATTACATGCTTCCAGTTCTGTTTGGAGGCACCTGTGACTGGAAGTGGAAGGATGGACCAACGATGACAGTGAAACATAGAAAGAGAGACAGAGAGAGATCCCTCCTTTCCTCTCAACCTTTCACCTTTCGTTTTCACTTTTGGAATCACGAGCAGTCACCTCCTCGCTCTCTACCTGCAACTTTCCCATTGTGGAAGGCAGGTCGGTTGTCCACAGAGCCCACAGCATGGTAGCTGTGTGGCCCTAGCGGGGCGGGGGTTTGAGAGGGATGACAGAGTGGGAGTGAAGGATGTGGGTGGAAAGAGAGGTTGGTTGGGGGTTCGCACTGACTTTCACTTTAGCCCCTCAGCTTATGTTAAGATGTTGTCACTTTCACCATCTCAAGTGTTGCCACTTCAGATGCCGGAGCTTAGCGTTCGCAGTGTGAGGGGGGGCAAGAGGGAGGAAGTCTGGGAAGATTTCCATTTTAAACAAGCACAACTTTGTCACACTGTCACCTGACTACCATGGCACCCCCTTTTCAGTGTTTCCCAACTTCCTGTCTCCTCTTTGCTCCTTTCGTGTCTCCTTCTCTTTAGTGGCCTCTCTTCATCTTTCTCAAGAACTCTTTAAGGCAGTGTTTCCGCCCTGAATTCCTCTGCCAATTTGATGAATTGTATCTCACAGCCTTTTGAGTTTTGTGGCTAAGGCGCTTAATTGTTTCGCTCTTTTTTTTAAAAAAAAAAATTTTTCATGATATCATGGCAGACGCTTAAGATGTGCGTGTTGTCGTAGATGTGCATATTTTAAATTAGGTGTAATATCCCCCACTTTAATCCGTGATAAGATCTCAATTGTTCCATGATGTGAAATGGAGATGCAGAGACAACCAAGGCTGAATTAAATCGAAATCTTAATTTACCTGGATATTATCCTCCAGTGAAATATAATCACTGACTGAATAACTGGGCACACTAGCAAATTCTTAATTGACTCTTAATGAGTGTCATGGAACATATTCTTCAGTGTAGATGCAGAGATTAGGAAAAGACAGTACAGTAAGCCCAGGAAAAAGAAAAAAAAAATATGAGCCAAAACATATGAACATGACCTCATACAAACATACACACATAAACGCACTCTAATTTTCAAATTATCCACTCTGGAAAACACAACTATAAATACAAAATTACACACAAAATCTCACAGCATAGGCTGGTTGTAGAGTGTCTACCTGGCGCTGCATTGATTGTTCCTCAACACTGACCAATTGTAAGCTCATAATGATGATCTCTGGCATGACAAGTGATTTTAACCTGCCTGTGGGCCGCCCCCGCACCGAGTCACAGATCAGCTGCCCCACGTAAACAAAAACATTAGGAGAGCGTTCCACATTTAAGAGCATGCTAATTACAGTCATTCCCATCTGAAGTACTTTCTGCTGCAATTTGCTCAGATCACCAAACCTCCAATCCCTCTCGTGTAAACAAATAAACTCTCACGCAACAAAGAGATAAAGCAAATAATAAAATAGACACTGGCGCTATCGGAACTCGCTGGGGGCACTGTGTTTGAAGTAGGCTTCAAATAGTATCATACTACTCTACAGTGTTGAGTCCTAGTGTTGTGCACATCCCCAGTGAGGAATAATTACAAGGGTTGTTGTTGATGCGCTCAGGAAAACAAATAATTTACTTTGTAATGGCAGAATGGAGATGAATGCAATCCCAATGCAGAGAAATAAAGAAGTTAATTTTTTTTTTTTGTAAAAAATTTCAAAAACAAAAAAAATATGCATATTTTGTACACACTGTGACACAAATACACACACACGCACACTAAATTATCACTCTACTTAAGGTCATAATCTCATTTCTTTTGACTCGATGTGTTTCAATAAAGAGATTGGATTTAAGCTAACTGATCTACACCCAAAAGGTGTCAAATGAACAGTCGCTTGATGATAACAATTACCCAATTACCACTTCCTACTCAGCATCCCTCCTTATTCATATTTGGTCTCAACCTCTCACCTTGGCCCATGGGCACCAGGGCCGATCCACAGCAACAGATAGGGGGGTTGAATGTCACCTCAGCCCTCTCCAGCCCTCCAGGTGAGTATGTTTCTCCAGTGGTGGAGGAAATGAAGCAAAAATGATGGAGTGTTTGTTTTCTGACATTTTGTCTCTCTGCGGCCTCATCAGGGCTGAGCCTCGCAGACGTCAAGTGTTAATTTAGGGCTCCTGCCGAGCGTGAGCCTGTCAGCGGCGAGGCTTGGAGGAGGGAGGTGAGCTCTTGCAGAAAATGACCCTTCTGGTCTGATTGTCTTCTGGCCCGCAGACTGGCACTGAGAGGAAAAACAAAGACACAAGGAGAGAGAGAGAGGTGGCTGAGTGCTAATGCACCGCGCAGCAATTAGAGAGGTTTACCTGACTGTGTGAGCACAGCACGCAAACACACACAAGGTACACTCAGTAAAGTACCCCCCCCCACCCCCACCCCACAGCCCCCACCCACCCCACCCCCAAAAAAAGCACATACTGCACACTCAGGTAAATACATACACACCAGCTGATGTCAGCACATACACCAATGAAATGAAAGACTGACTCCTTTCGAAAGAACTTATTCGCTCAACAACACACACACATAGACATACACTTTCACCATAGCCCATTCCCAGTGGATGGCTTCCTACCACCTTTTAGTCCAGTGATTAATTGGCCTGAGCTTACGATAGTACAACCCTTTATTCTGTGAAACTTAAACAAAAAAGACAGGCCTCTCTAAAGATTACAGCAGCACATTAACCACAGAGTGAACCATGAAATTGCTTTTTCCCCTCCTGCAGTGTTGTGACTCTATAGTGGTCACTGCCAGTCACGGGAAAAGGTGCACGGGCATTAGTGTTACATCACTGATAGACAACAAAACATGGAGGAGCTTAGCCTACCAATTCAGATCAGCTGACCAGCTTGGACCAATGGTAAAATAGGCACAGGTATGGCGGTGAGAGGAAATAGCCTCTGTCGAGATAATAGGTAGTGCTGTTTTATTCGTCAAAAAGAGTCAAGTTTTTTCCAAGAGAGTCCAGCACATCAAATTCATTGTGATAAAGAGGGTTTAGAGGGCTGTCACATTGGAAGGAAAGGTTAATTCCGTAATTATTTCAGTGTGAAAAATAAATAATATACCCTTTGCCGTTTCCATCATTTCCTAATTCGCTTGGAAATTCATTTTCTTTTCTTTTTTTTCACTCCACCTAGCCCAATTCAATCACTTGAGTTCATCTGTCTGTGTTATGCAAATCTGAGCGGCTGAGATTGAACCCATTTGAATACCTGGTTCAGCTCGTGAGCGGAGAGGCTGATAGAAAAGATGAATTCTTCCGTTTCAATGTGCCTCCCTTTTCACCCAGTCGTGCGGTATCAAGGCTACCTTTTTACATGGTGCTCTCATTTATTTTAGCCCATTGCACAATGCTGTTCTGGCAGTCAAATGTATGAATAAGGAGAGGGAGTCACTCTCTCTCTCTCTCATGCTCTACGGAGAGGCGTAGTCTGTATCTAAGATCATGGACACTAGCAGAGAGAGTGGAGACGGGAGAAGATAATTTTGACGAAGCGAGAGGGTTCATTTGGGGATGAGGATTGCCTAAATATCCTCGATATCTGTCACTGACATTTTTTTTTATATATATAAAAGAGAAGAAAATCAGTTTTAACTGTTTTGTTGGTATATCAGTGGTTTGCTGGAATTGGCAGCTGGCAACATGACGCCCTGTCTCTCTGGTCAGGGTTTTGATTGACAGCCAGCGCGGGGCCTGAGCAGAGCTAAGGCTGGTTTCTTGGAGGCATGCAGACATAACACTATTATTCCAACTTATCCCTAGGAATAAGTCCAGGCAGCCAGGGGCACAGCGGGAGGCTAATAGACTAGCCCGCAGGAGCCCCCCTGAAGCTTGATGCATTGTGTCAAGGCCTTGTCTACTTCACGCACATTAAGGATCACATGCCACAATTTCACAGTACAGCAGGGGGACCGGCCCCCATCCCAGGCCCTGATTGGCCAGTGATGGATGGTGTTGACAGTTACAAGCCGAGTACCAAGTGGAGCAACACAAAGGTCAAGGTTGAAGCTGCCAGTGTGGTCTGGTTAACAATGGAAGGTCTCCATGGTAGGAAAATGCTGTTTATACTAAACACTAACTATGCAGCGTGTTATATGGGTACAAAGGGCTTTAGTCATTTGAAGCCATGGTTTTTGTTAACCACAGCATTTAGCATTTAGGCACAGGGCTACTAAAATCCCTGAGTGAAAACATAATGATCATTAAAAAGTCTCAGAACAAAAGACAACAAAACTGGCAGGGAAAACTGCAAATGGATATTTGCATGAGGAAACCACCCCGTTCCTATTACAGACAACAGTGGCCGTTATATTCTGTGCACCATCACTCTGAGAAGAGGCGAATAAAACAGTTGTTCCCACTGCAGTGTCCTGCAGGAGTGAATTTTTTCAATATAGCACTTCAGGTTGAAGACATTTCTCCTGTCATTTTCCTCCAGTACTTCAGTGTAATTCTTTTTTTCTCTCCCCTCCATTTTTTCCCCGGCGACTGCAGTATGTGGCAGTCTGAATTGTGTGTTATTACCCAGCAGGAGACAATATCATTACCACATATTTGCTGTCAAGGGTCTGCAAAGAATGGTGCTGTCTTGGGCCTCAGTGATCTAACAACCTCACACAGGGCTCCAGAATTACCCACTCCTGGCTGGGGGAAGTCAAACACTACCAGTTAGAGAGGGGAGTGAACAAAAGAGAGGTACCCTCTCTCTCCCCCCCACATCCCCCCTTCTTTCCCTCTCCCTCTCTCGTGAAGATAGAAGGGGACACACCTCCTCTGCGCAAAACGGAGGATGCTATTCTCCCGCGCCTTGATAGAGATATATGTTTGGTTCAAGTGCAGAATGATATGAGACTGCAAGGTAGATGTAGACGGGCTGTATGTATGACAGTCTGTAATTTTAGATAAAGAGACAAATTGTAATCTCTGCGGTGTACTATTAGTGTTGGACGAGTAGCTCATAATTACCAGCACTTGTATCAAGTTTTTTTGCTTGATACTAGCTCTGAAATCTGTGTGCAGAAATAAGGGGACAGAGTGTCAAACTGTGCTCAGTCAATAATAATGGAGGTGTATACAAAATGTGTCAAGTTTCTTTTCCGTTTCCCTCTTAACGTATCACATTGTGACAGGGGTTTCGGCATTTTGAAACATGTAGATATGTCATATAATGTCTTAGGAAAATAGCTTCAGAATGGACAAACAATCCCTTTCATGAAAACTACTATTCAGACTTTGTAACAATGTCTTTCTCATAAGACAATTAGAATTGCTATCATTTCCGTTGACAGCGTACAACAAACAGACCAACAGTTTATGCATACTGAGTGACAAAGCTATCTATTTTCATTCCGGAAAACAGGCAATACACACTCTGGCAATTGAACCACAAATGAGGAGTGAAAAATTCAAACTTCCTCTCCCATCCACCATCATTTACACAAGCCATAGAAATATTTGATTGCTCTTGCATATCTCCTCACACTTAAGGAGGCAGCCAACCAACACACAGCCACGTAAACAGAGTCTGGGGCTCTATATGAGCCTATCATTTAAGAATCCAAGCGAATCATGCTTGCAAACAATCAGGAGGGAAAAGAAAAGAAACTCGGTGAGAGGTTATTCTTCCAGTGCTTTAAAGGTGTGAACAGAGACCCTTATATGAGATAAGATTTGGCCGTGCATCCTTGATACACCTCTGCACTGAAACAAGGCAAGAGTCCTTGGTTTCTCACAACAATAGGGGCCAACACTTGAGAGAGACACATTCATATTCATGAATTAAAGATCTATAGTGAAAAATTATGAGTATGCAGCTTTATTTTTCTTCATAAGGGGTGGAAGGTTTGAAACCTGCAAACTATTTGAATGGCAAAATCATGTCGACTATTCATGGTAGTAACTCAAAAAACAATATATCCAGTATTGTACATTTCGAGTACACCGTCATATCAGAATTTCTAATAAATTAATATTGATGAAATGTAGTGTCCTCATAGCAAAAGAGAAATTTGAATACCAAGAAAGAAAAGTCATATGAGATCAAGCCAATAAAGGAATGGTAAACAACTTGATATTTCATAGTAGTGGAAGGAGGGATTTTCATCTGCAACACAGTTACATTCACTTTATTCACAGGCTTATTACAATTTAGAGTTTAATTAATATCATGTTCCTACATTCACCGTTCTGCAAGTGATATACAAGATCATGCATCAGTCAGATACGGTATCTGACATGATATTAAATTTGAACAGTTACACCTTACAAACAGAGAGCACTCAAAGACATGAGCAGATAGGGTGATATGAAAACGTTTTGAAATCGTTGCCACTAAATTAACCTGATTCTAATAGGATTTGAGGTAGATAACATGGAAAATTACTGTTTTCTTTTCAAGCCAATATACAAAATGGAAGCGCTACAAATTGATTTCTATTTCCTCCCTAGATGCCCTCCCCCATCCACACATTTTCATAATTTGAGATGAGGCGATACGGCATTAATATTCCCTATCTTATCTTGTCACATCCTGAAATTGTTGGAGAGGATATGATTAGCTGAACAATAGCATGAGAAATGCACTTTATGAAGGCTATCCAGGTTTTTATGACAAAGAGAGTGGAGAGGTGCAGGATGGGCCAGGAAGCAGACACGATGGCAGTCAAATGCTCTCATTTCTGGATCTTGATTTGTCACAGCAGGCATTCAGAAGAGCCCAGGATTCGACGATACATGCATGCCCACCGGTGTTGGCCATTCACACATGATTAGCATTTTATTATTGTTTATAGGCCATTTAGGAAGCAGGAAGACAGCCCCGAGCCAATGGTGCAAGGAGGGCTCCAAAGCACAGTGTTTTGGACTGGTTAAATGCACCATTAAGCCTTTTAAAATGAGCTCCACCCGTCAGAGACTAAAAACAAACGTGGCTTTCTGGCTATCAATGGGCACCACTTAGAGGAAACAATGCCCTGTTGAGGCCCACCAGTTTCCTCATCAATGAACATCAAAGATGAATGAGCCCTGGCTGACAGCTTTGTTTTGACTCTGATACCCACAAAGCCCTGCTCAATATCATCCTGGTCCTGCTCCTCTGGGCTGCCCTAACAGGTGCGACCCCTCTTCTCAATGCACCGTTTGACAAGACCATGGACGGGCAGGGGCGGTTGGGGGCTTTGGTCCACATCCGCCTTAATCCATCCTACTATAAAAACACTTTGAAAAACAAACGTTTGTTTGGCCAAAGTCAAAGCCCTGGAGCCTGGGGCTCATCCGTCTGTCTGCCCAGGCTTTCCCCCCTTTATTCCTGGCCGTTTTTGTCAGAGCTTCAACTCTTCCCTGCTCATTTGGACAGGACATTAAACAAGACCCGAGAGGATCTGATTCCCAGCCATTTCCCACAAGAGGAATACATACAGTTACAACAGCCAATTGTTTGGACTATGATAACAGCGCCTGAAGAAGAATAAAGAGGAGGAAAAAGGAGGAGGAGGGGGGGGGGGGGGGGTGTCAGCCAGTCTCACAGACCAAAACATTCTGTAAACAGAAAAAAAACAACCACTGGCATCAAAAGACGCAGAACGCGGATCAAACCTGATTATCATTCACGTTAGTCTTTAGATGGGGAGCATTTTAAGCCGGTTAATTTCTGAGCTCCCCCTTTTCTGCAGTGAGAACTGTGCGTTTTTCTGCCAGTGATAGGCTCCCACTACTTCATGGGGAGATTAGAGCTCCTCCACTCAGGGATATAGAAAGGCCTTCAGCCTGGCAGAGAGAGAGGGAGAGCCAATGTTGAGCATTTTAATCTAGAGTCACAAAGATAAGATGCAATGGCAGATCAATATGTGCTCTATGGTGGCAGCTCCCTGAGAACTTGTCTCTCTGACTGCGTGCTGAGAAGCCTTTACCCTGTGTGCCCCATGGCTTCATTTCTCCACAGACCGGCTATCTGTAGTGACTGTCTCTCAGTGACATCTCACACCGGGGCATGTTTAACCCCAGACGCCACACAAAACAGACAGTGAATATCTAAATAGGATCGCCTGTGAAATTTGCAGTGATAAATCTCTCCAGGAATCACCCAGTTTGAATATTTGATATCACATCTGTCCTTGGCTACCTCAGGGGGCGAGGCAGGTATGATAAGGGATATTCAGAGGAGTGATTAGATAAAAGAAAGCTAAATTCTTTTTTTTGATTGTGAGAGATGCATTGCAATGGTATTTGCAATCTACCATGTCTGCGTGACTGAAGTAAAGTGTATAGGTAACATTCAGGATGCCATTTTTACTTAATTTGCTCTCCTTTGCATCAGTGCGGCATTCCATCATTCCAGTATCATCCGATGCACTGTCAATGTTGAGGGAACATAAAAAAAGGAAAAAAAAAAAAAAAAAGAAAATTCTTCTATGCTTTTGAGATTCCTCATGCTGAAAAGTGAGACACCTTGAACTCCCTTAATTTTCAGCCAGATAAACTGCTTCCACAGCATGCCATTATGTTTTAAGGAGACAGAAAACTCTCATTCGCATGCACTCATACAGACATCGTTAGCACACACAAGTGGGTTACGACTTCTCTCTTTCATGTCGGTTTCCAGCAGCCCACATCCCTCTGTGTTTATCCCCGTCCTTCACATTTCAGCTTCCTGCCTCCGATGATGCTTTTGACATGACTATTCTAAACAGAAACAGATCATTAAAGGGAAAAACGCAAGGTATTGTCATGTTTGTTTGTTTTTCATCCTGGGCAGCAGTTCAGATACGAAAAAGGGCTCGGAGCCAAACTCAGCCCTGACAATTCACAGCAAAAAAAAAAAAAACAAAAAAAAAACAGGAAAGTGCTGAAACAAATCTGTATTTGTGAGCACAATACATGTACTGTAAAAGACAACTGCAGTGTTTTGGGTGAGGGTGGATGCTGCAAGTTGTTTGGGCGTGCGTGCGGGCGCAGTTGCACGCGCGTTTGTGAGTGTTTGTATGCCCGTGTGTTGTGTGACAGCAGACCTCCCTGAGGAGGACTAGCAATCACTCCATTCAGCATCTGCTGCCACACAGCTCATATTGTCATTCCCCAGTTTAAAGGAACCTTGAACGGCTTCAAAGATCTTTTCAAAGCCTTAATCCTAATAGGTCGCGGTTTGTTCTGTCACATCAAAAGGGGGAGAGAGGAGGTAGGGGGAATAATGCATCAGGGCTGGCAGAGATTCTTAAGGGCGGAAGATTGGCAGAGGATTTGCAGTGCGGGGAGGACTGAAATCTGAAATATCGGACACAGAATGCCTGCTGTAATAGATATGAAATAGGTCTTCTCAACAGCATGAAAGGCTGACATTTCCAGAAAGTTTGTCATGAGAAGGCCCTTTTATTCCCCTTCGTCTATCTGCGTTTGTACTGCCACCTTGTCCATAGTGGAAATTCGCAAGTGTCACTCTAACAGGTTATAGAATAGGATTGGACATTTTAGATTTTTTTTTTTTCCCACCTCTTCCCTTTTTTTATTGAATGTTTAGTATTTCCTGTGAGAGACCAATTGAGTCTGAGCCATTTTAGAAAACTGCCTTCTGCATGGCACTCAAGTTAAAAATACACATTCAGCACTTGTTTTCTGACCCTTTGTTGTAGCCAACTGAATGAAAGTTCAGCCTTAATAAAAGGTCCTTTACCATTTCCCGGCCTTATAATATCTTATTACACATATATATGAATCAAAAATATCATTGGAGGTATTTGCGAGATAAGAACGCTTACTTGATAAGCACATATTGCCCTCAGTGTGAAATGCTTCGGTGACACCGGATGATAAAGTTCAAATCAAGTCTGCCAAAGCATATAGTGGGTGTGAGACGTGCTAGACCATAAGTGTCACTTATGTGTTTACTCCTCACCTCCGTTACACTTTATCAGCTCTGAAGGTGTCTCTCATGCATTTCACCTGATCGACTCGGCAGACAAAGAGATCTGGCCCGTGTTTCAACAGTGCACAAGTGTCCAGCTAATTAGGTGCTCATGGGAAACCGAGCATTGATTTTCTGTCAGCGTGTCTGCCCCCCAAAAGGAAAACAGGGCCGTTTGTCTTTTTCTAATGATGCACCATGTGCCATTGATAACAGTGATAAAAACAGGCCAGGGGTTGTAACATAAGCAAACCTGAACACACTATACCCGTGGGAACCCATATATAATGATGGCATTTAATTGTATGTGTATGGGGGTTTTAGGAAATAGGTAGACTGTGAGTAGGGAGAAGTAAACAAAGTTTGTCGGGGATGGAAATGGACTGAGTTGTCTGACAAAAAACATATCTTTTCAGCTCTGTAAAGGCGTGAAATCCCTCTTGTGCTTGTTATTTCACACTCCTGTGGCTCCAACTTGGGCCAGTGGTGGCACGGTAAACAAACAAACACATGTGAATTCACGCAAACCACACACACACACACACACACACACACACACACACACACACACACACACAAGTACGCACACAGTATACTGAAGAGAGGGGATTTTGTCGGAGAACTTACTAATGACCTCACATTTTCAGGATCTGAGCTCACACAGAATATGAATCCTGGAATCACACAGGACATTTTTTGCAGTTCCAATGTGTCCTCATCTTAGCATTACATCTCTAGCATAAACAGAAGCATAATCTATTTTTCTAGAATCATAAAATAGCCAAGGATGTCATCTACTCCCCATACATTCTGTCTGTGAGGTGGGAAACATGGCTTTGCTGAGCACACAGAGAACTGTTATGTATAAATAATGGTTTCAGTATCGTGTTGGACAGTGTGCCAGCCACCTGCTGATCCAACCACACACAGGTAGAGCCAGCCCGGGGTGACACAGGGCTGTAGACATGGGCATTCAATCTGCCAGCAAACTAATCAGTGAAAGGGATGAACTCCAAGCTTATCAGAAGGGGTCATGGATGTAGGTGGAGGAGGCAGCAGTGGGAGAGCAGGGATGTTTTGCACAGCCACAGCAGGGTGACACGGGCCCTAGAATGGGAAAATTCACAAATCTCAATGTAGGAGGTTGAAAGAGCACAACCCTCGAGAAGGTGAAGGAAGCTTTGCTGCCTACCACCCACACATTACCTGAACATGTCAGAGTCTGGTGCTAACACCTTCAGCTTAACTATGATATCATGAAAGCCAGGTTCACTAGCCTTGCAATGGATATCTGGCAGCTATATTATTGGTAATGGGAATTTGGGGGTCTTAATACAGTGTCATAATAGCGAGCGGTGTATATGATGACTTTAAAATGTTCGATTAAGATTTGAAAAAGAGATCCCACCAGAATTACAATGAAACGCGTTGAATCCAATGTCTGGTGCTACAGGAGCATTCTTAAGTATTGCATTGTCTCTCAAGCACTCCCCTGTTAAAAACAACAATTCGTTTTGCCAGATAAACGTCTGCCTTTGAAATGCAAGGCCCCACGTTTGAACAGTTTGCCTTTAAATTCAAGAATGTTCTTTTGCTTCCGCACAGTGATGCGCCGTTGAATGGAGGCATTATTTCAGCTCCTTAACTGATCACCGCTGGAAACCAGTCTGTATCAGCATTTAAAGGTACAAGACTGTAATTTAGGAGGTAATTTCACATCTTAACAGAATCCAATTAAAAGCATGGACATTTCAATTAAACGTCCCCTGGCTTGTCGCTACAGTGTCACACCATAAGTGAAATTGGAATCAGATTACGGGAAGAACCTGAAGAACTATTTTTCAGCGTAATATGGATCACGCATTCCAGATAGAGACCCCTGTCATACATACTGCAGGGGGAAAAAAAAAATAGCCTTTCTTTGCCAACATTAGTAATTTAATTCTCCCTCCTTATTAATTTCACAGCAGATTACCTGAGAAGATACAAAATGCTGTCAGCAAAGAGTTTTAATTAAGTATGGGGTATGTTGCAATGAGTACCTTATGTGAAACTGCTGCCTTATAATGCTCTTGTTTTAATTACTTCAGAGTGCCCCCTCATTAACCTCTGTGGAGATGTGCTCCAAACTACAGTGTGCATTACAAACACTAGACGCAGAAATTGCTTATATCCATACACACAGCTTTATTTATACTGTTACAAATAATAAGTAATGTGGATAATTCAGTATAGGAACACAAGACATGTCCTCATCTTGCTGTTTTGAATATTGTAGATCTTTTTTCAGAATTTCCAAAATAAAAGAAACAGCCAGTATAATTAAGGATATTGTGCTTTGAACTTAACCTTGGTGGCTAAGGGCACTATGACGACCCCTGGTGGGAGCTGTAATCTCAAATTATAGGCTCTTGTTTGTGCATTATTTCTAGAATTTGTTGTTAACAAATGGCACCAATTCTTCCAATATAATCCTTCTAAGAGTGGGCCCAAAATATGTTTAATTAATTAAGTATATTTTTAAAAAAATGTACAATATAATTTTTCATGAGTATTCATCAAAATAGGCCCTTGAAAATCCATAGGTAGTATAATACAAAAAAAAAGGTGCACAAAAAGCAACCTAAAATCCAAAAAGTGTTAGATACTATGAGTCTGGTTGAGTCAAACACAGATTGAGTTTGTTTCATCATTTCGTTTCTTCGTAGCTCATCTGTGTCAAGCAGCTGTGGGTGGTCTCACAGCCGGAAAATCAGAGGCACTGTGGACATTTTTCCCTTTGATCCTTTTCATCCTGAAGTTTCTGAATGGCCCAATATAAATTTCAAAAAATGCTCAGAAAGTGGGCTCCTATTCACAGTATGTGGATGGATAACTGTGCCACTGTCCACCCCAACACCTTAATGTGGTTTAACAGGATACATTAGCTTTTAATGGCACTTAATTGTACAAAAAGGAAATCCATAACCACATAAGGAGAAAAGTCAAGTATTTCCAAGCTCTTTATAAGAACAATTTAGAGCAGACAAGTGCTTTTCAAACCTTGGATTGGAATCAGTCCGACAGGCTGGCCGTGAGAGGAACGGTCTACATTTGTAAGGCTACAGTGCCACCATTTGGTCGTGAGGCCCTCATTTCACCACCAGGGCCTGGCAATTGTCAATTCTAGGCCTGTATAAAAAAGAATAAATTATTTTGTTTTATATTCTGGAAAATCCCATTTTGACATGAATGATCTCATAAAAAAATAATGTCACAGTTGGAACCATAATTGTCCAACCAAGCTATGTTCGAGAAAGGAGTGTCTGCCTCTATAAAAGACTATAAAGTCGAATTGTCTTAGCCTACAATATATGATCTCAAAAATTAGCTGGACTAAAAATAATACTTCCAGGTGCAGGACTAGAGAGGGAAGAAAAAAATTCAGTCCCATTGTTATTGTTGATAGATTATCACAGGTCCATGCCATCTTAGATAATGAGCAATAACCTGCACTTCAAGAACAGGGGAGGTCTGCCCAGAAGGAATGGTGATTACAACCAATTAAGACTGATGACAAAGCACCAACAATAACCCTGTGTGTGTGTGTGTGTGTGTGTGTGTGTATGTGTGTGTGTGTGTTTGTGTGTGTGTGTGAGAGCTTGTGTTTTATTCACGCATCCTTCCAAACTACCCTGTTTTGTGTAATCAACATCTGTTGTGACAGGCAACCTCCTCCTTTCTCAGAATGGCCCACTTCAGATAATGAGTGTCATACCAAACTGCAGGGCAAAGGCTGGTTTTACTCCTCTTTTTTTACTCTTCCTCTTTGGCCTCCGCTCTCACTACTCTCTGTTCCCTCTGCTGTCATTCAAGATCTCCATTGTGGAGAACCTTGAGAAAGAGAGGGAAATGCTCTCACAACATTGTCACAGCTCAATATGTGGGGGTGGTAGATGAAATCAAATACATTCTTGTCTTCTTAATTGAGAATACAGGATCCTATACAGTCAACTCCTAAAAACTGCCAAAACATCCATGTGAACGGCTTTATTTTACTTTTAATTGAGTTATTCAAACATATGTTACTTCTTATTGAGATTTCTCTTGCATTTTCTATGGTTTCTCCCTCCTGTCCTGCTGCATTTATACCCCTTTATTTGTTGACCAGAACAATATATGTCATTGTTAATCAAACAATTAAAACAAAACAGAAACTCAATAAAAATGTGTAGCTTGGTTTGGTTGTTTGGTTTATTTCTCTCAGTCACCATACCAATGGTTTAGGCGCCATCTCCTGGTAAACTCTTCGTAAATTTGGTCATCTTCAGGAGGGCAGGATGAGTCTCACGTGATGTTTTTGTGTCTAAAATGAATAGCCAATATCTCTGTTTATTTATTATCATCTAGAAAACAAAGTCTAAAAAAACAAAAATTACTAGATAATGTAAGATGTAATAATAATGGACGGTGGCGCTGTTGGTTTTATTTCTCTTTATATTAGTCGACATTATCTATCACTAAGTCTGAAAAGATTTCTCAGTCACAAACTTGAATTCCATTTAAACTCTACAGTCTGAGCTCTGTCTTCAATGAG
Organism: Thunnus albacares; assembly: GCF_914725855.1. Lineage (NCBI taxonomy): Eukaryota > Metazoa > Chordata > Actinopteri > Scombriformes > Scombridae > Thunnus > Thunnus albacares. The sequence continues at coordinate 9,885,497 of NC_058120.1, read as the reverse complement.
ATGTATCTAAAATGTGTAAATAAAATAATTTTGCCAGCTTAGCCTCAAAATTAATTGCCTGCCACAAGACAGATAGGTTCAGACAAGCGAAAGTGTGAGATTGCACGGAATGTCAGTCTAACGAATGCATCCAATTTCTTCAAACTTAAGATTCATCTCAGAACGTAAACACTTCTTTTTTTTTTTGTTCTTTTTTTTCATGATGGAATTTGCTGTCTGCACAACCATGTAGAACAAATCATTTTGAAAATCCATTAAAGTACACTGAACTCTGTTCAATTTGGCATAACCCTAAGTTTACTTGAACTGCAGGAGAGCTCTTCTATTTCATAATTCCCTTGTATTCTTATAGTCATTCATGTAAAGCTCCAGTTTAGAGTGTCAAGTGTCAGCAGCTTGAATAAGCAGTGAGGCTCTTTTACCTTTTTCTTTTTTGAAAGTTACACCACACTACAGTTTGAATATCTAAAAATACAGTTCTCTTTAATCTGAACGTTAACTGGGAGTCCCTGGTTCATTTATAACTACATTGTAAAAATGGGTGAACTTACTCTGGCTGTAAGAATTAGTGGGTAGACACAAGAATATTTCTAGGTTTTAATTATGACAGGACCAGTTTTCTCAGCTGGAGTAAACTACAGTAAGATATAGTGAGGGCAAAGGCATAGGTGTGTATTTTGTATGGCACTAGTCATGCTACAATACAGTATATTGCTGTTTCTAATAGAACACTGGATCTGATACAACACAAGACCTTTTTCACAGAAGATATTTTGATTTGTCATAGTCACCAATAACATAAACGATGACTCTGTTCCATTTAGATGTCCCAGTACGCCATGTCGGTGAACCAGCATGTATGAAACCAGAGGCCCAGAACTGAAACTCCAAAATCGAATGCAGCCATCTTTAATATTATTAATGACACCTGTGCTTGTAATGCTATGATAAGTCCAAATATCTGCAGTAAAAACTTGACAAACTTGAATGAACAAAGTTAAAAATACAAAGGTGCACACATCTTTTTTTGTTGTTAATGTATTTGCAAGTAATGTATTAATGACAAATGCTGTTGTCCAGTTTCTTTTCATGCAACATTGTTCTGCTGTTGAAGTGTGTTAAAACATACATTATAATTTGATTATGGGAGTCTATAGTGGGTGTCTTTTTAACAGTTGTTGCATGTACATTTGCATGAATCTCTTGGACTAGCTGAAAGAGGTAGAGCTGAAATGATTAGTGGATATGTTGATTTACAGAAAATTAATCAGCAACTGTTTTGATAATCCATCATCTGTTTAAATCATTTTTAAGCAAAAATGCAAAACATTCCCTGGTTTCAGCTTGTTATATGTGAATATTTTCATGTTTTATTAGTCTTCCGTGATATTAAGCTCCATATCTTTAGGTTTTGGTCTGTTGGCTGGATAAAGCAAGCATTAAAAAAAAAAATCTCAACTTGGTCTTTGGGAAATTGTTATGGATGCTTTTTTCTGTTTTCTGACATTTATGGACCAAACACTCAATCCATTAATTGAGAGAATAATCGTCAGATTAATAGATAATAGAGATTAACCAACTAATCACAAACTTGTACTTACATTGAAAGAGGGTCACTTTGTGACTCTTATGTCTGTCCTTTTCATATATGCATTTTGTTTCCAGTGATTTATGGGAATAAATTAAGTATAAAAAAGATGTATTACTTAAGGGTAATTTTGGAATATATAATGTTTATCCCCCATCTAGTCTACTTTAGTGATTTTCTGTTTCAAGACACCAGAGGGCGCTTGGGAGTTACTACAACTACCAGACCCCCAACCTCTTATTATCAAATCTCCGTTGCATAAAAGAGATCAGACCTCTCAGGTGGTCTAGGGCAGGTCTACTTCCTGACCCCTGAGTCAAAACTAAACATGGAGGAGCAGCATTCAGTTTTTATGCCCCATATATCTGGAACAAACTCCCAGAAAAGTTGAGGTCTGCTCCAACTCTCAGTTCTTTTATATCAAGGCTGAAGACTTCTCTGTTTGCCACCTGCGATTAAATCAGTTTTGAGGCTTTTCATTCATTTCTTGTTATCCTGTTTAATCTGTCTTGTTCTATTTTAGCTTATTTTTATTTTCTATTCTCTTAGATAACTATTTTTAATTGCATTTAAATGTCTTTTTCTAATCTGTTTCTTTTACATTTTGCCTTGATGCCTTTTATGTTTTATATAAAGCACTTTGGAATTGCCTTGTTGTTGAAATGTGCTATTATAAATAAACTTTCCTTGCCTATAAATCTCTGTTTTAGACTAAAGCTGGCTGCCAGTTGTCTTCAATGTAAAGTTTAGTGGTTCAAGTCCTGTTAGTGCGATCATGTGAGTCTTTCTCAATTTCAGAAAAGCTATGGAGCTTAAAGATTCAAGATGTCGCCACTCTTGATGTTTATTGCGAAATACTTTGGCTGGGAGGCTCCATTACAGAAAAAAATTACATTACAGTATGTAAATATGTATAAAAAAAGACATAAAATATAAAAAGTAATATATATATATAGGACAGAATCAAGGCAGGTTGCATACTCAACCCTTATCTGCTACACTTAAATAGTTTGGCGTTTAGCAAGTAAAGTAAATCAAAGGTGAAGTAATTCATCCAAATGCAATCATCCAAACACTACTGGAAATGCAAGGTGAAACGGTTATAAACAAGGAGGCGTATTCATACAGACCTAATGTGACCACTCCTCTCTGTCAGGCTTCCGTGTTTACACACCCACAAAAAAAAAAAAAAAAAAAAAAAAAAAACAGGACACTAGCGGCGGTCGGACGACATGTTTACCGAGCAAGCATAGAGTGTTGGTGAGGAAAGTGACAGACACACTGGAGGCTCGGTGTATGGTGAAAACACAGGTGATTTCGGCTTCCACGGTTGCATTTTTACAGCGGAATGTTCACTCGAAGGGGGCATGGAGACGTCAAGAAATCTACACAGAAAGTTCTGGACCCAAAGAAGGATGTACTGACCCGGCTGAAACACCTCCGGTCACTGCTAGGTGAGTGAAATGTCACAACACTGGGCTTTTTGATGCTGCATCGCCGTTGCTTAGCTCGACGAGCTAACGTTAGCTAGCTGGCATCAGGCGACAGCTAACGTCAAACAAGGTTAGCTGGCTGTCACTGCGTTTACTTAAAAGGAAGCGAGCTGACGGGTAACATTTTTGCAAAAGTACTGGCTTTGCAGTTTGAAGTGTTTGCCTACACTCCGCCTGTGTTCATTGATTTATTTGACGTAATAATATCAAACAAGTCAGTGTGATGATAAGGCATGGAGGCTAGCTACTGTGTGAGCTAGCTCCCCTTTGCGGCTAACTAGCCAGCCAATGCTAACTGCTGCTGCCTTGTCAGGGCATCAGTCGATGAGCAGCAGATCAGATGCCCACCACAAACCATTGTTTTCATTTAGTCCTTTGTCATCCTGACTGTTTCAGGAAACGTAGTAAGGGCAATTCTCTAGCTCAAAGCTGGGGGCAGCGTTTATGTACTTCAGCTGAAGTGAGAATAAAACCTTCTCCCTATTCACTGACTGAGCTGCTATCGAGTTACTCTAATACCCTAGAGATATTTGATTTGAAAATGATGAAAAATGTTAATGTGCCATTCTGGTCTCTGCTGGCCTTTCTTTCTTTCATCAGACAAGGAAGTACAACGTTTATGACCGTCATAAACCAGTTGTGTAGCCCTGTCTTCTTTCACTATGATAATAGTTATGTTTTACAGATAATGGAATCTATCATCAATACACTTTCAATCACTCACAATGCTCTAATGTATCTATAGTATGGTCTAAATGCTAAATCTACTTTCCAAATACCTTTTAGTAGAAGGCAAAAGACATGCATGTAAAATTGTCAATGTCCATTCGTTCTATTGACTGAAACCAGTTTACATTACTAAAGAAAAACAGTCCAAACAAAACAGAACTCATAACTTAAGTGTTATTTACTGTACGCAGGTACAAATCTTTCATCGCATCCCACTAGAGTAGACTCATTTCTTACACCCCAGATGACCATTAATAGTGTTGGTGACTGGAGTGTTATGTAGGCGTAACAACTATTCTCTAAACCAAAATCGGGTCAGTGGGTACTTTGGGGAAAGTGTAGAGCGAAAGAAAGTTGTCAAGAGGGAATTGTGGGGTATGGAAGAAAACTGCAATTAAAATTATAAGTGCAAACTATGATGTGCTTTCTTCCCAGGATCTCAGTCAAAGTAGGTCAGGACACTAATGCTCTATGCTCTAAAGTATTGCTCTATATCCTCAGACACATTTTGTTAAGCTTGTCTCTCGTAAAGATTAATATAAGTAATGTATTTTAATATGTAGACTAATCAACTTGTCATATTTGTGCCTTGAAAAGACAAAAACGGTTTCTGCTTGACATGTGTCATAGAGATGAAATTGATATTATGGTAATTATTACAATTATTATATATATATATTATATATATATATATTATTATATCTTTGTATTTGTTTGATATTTACCAAAATATTCAAAATAGCATCGTGTACAGGTGTAGTCTTTTCAAAAATACTGCATGTAGGAATCCCAAATAGTTCAAATTTAATGCTGTGACTGGTTTTGACAACTTTCAACATAGATTTATAAAGAACTGTGAACCACACAAATTTCACACAGCTGCACTTCAAGGACAGTTAAGACACTTTGAGGCAAAGCTTGACAGTGAAAGGTGTTGCAGTGGGCATCAGCAGAGGGGAGGATGCGTGCCAACTTTTTCATTGTGATATGTTTGCTTTTATATTGATTTCTTGTACAGAGGCAGCAGTACCCCTGTGTACCATCTGTGCCAGCCAATATCAGCTTAACAGTAGCTTAGAAGTGTGTGAAAAGGTGTTAGAAGTTAATATGGTTAGATTTATTTTTTTTTTCAGATTTTTTTTATGGCACACCTTCAATGTCAAGTCTAGTACAGCCAAAGTGGAGGTCAACACAGAGCTCTGGCAGTCTGCATGTCCTCTGTGTTTTTCTTTCCCTCATGTGCAGTTAAAGATAAGGCCATTCTGTTTGTCCAGCAGCTGATAGTAGGGTTTACGTGTTGATGTCCCTCAACCTCCCTGATTTCACCATGCTTTCAGCTAAGGAAGGATTTCCTCCTGGTGCTCCTGGTTCCTGTGTGGACAGGAAGGAGCGACGAGAGATGGGATGCTTTGGAGTCACACAGTACATTGATTTGAGGGAAATACAGCTTGCCTCTTTTCGTTGCTCACAGTGTTTTGTACTTTACGAAAATGATAAAATTCTTTGTATCAGCAAGAGAAGCATTCACCCTAGATGACTGTAAAATGTCAACAGTTCAAGTGTATTTCAGAGCCATTAAACAAGATTAATGTAGCCTGTGATGGCATAGGATTTACATTATATGTCAGCCTAAACGGCTCAGACTGTTTAACCTGCATGTTCAGTTTTTAAATGAGAGTCGCAAGTGTAGTTTTCCATGATTATTAACCAGACAGATTTCTGTGCAAATGTTGCACAAATAAGAGTTATTGACAGCTTGTTAACTTTGTTTCAGGCCTCCAGATGCATTTTCCGTCAGGCTATATGAAGTTTGATTCAAATATTGTGTTGTCTCATTGTGTCTGTGGCTTTGTAATACCACGGCCAAAAACATCTAGTTGTAGTGTCAGTCGGTATTGTAGTTGAAAGTACGATCTGTGGCCTGGGCTATTTTCAGAGTGGCCCTGTATTGGTTTTCTGCTCACTGAGCAGATCTGTGGGATAGAGTGTGAAAGCTGCTGCATGTTAATTTGCTGGTCATGCCTGGCTGGATTTGGCTGAGGTTGTTAATTACAGGAGCCCAGCAAACCACCTGATCACTCGCTGCTTCTCTCACTGGAGGCACAGACGGCTGTTACTCTGACTCTTACCGGCTCAAAGTCATTCTCATGCTCCTGCCCCCCCCCCCCCCCCCCCCCCCCCCCTCAAGCTCATTCTGCATTCACTTCTTTTGCATACCACTGCTCCAACCCCTCCAAAAATAAGCCTGAAGGTGATGGTCGAAATGCTGGCGTTTTAATGTAGGAAATCCATTTTTTCTGGGGGGAATACCCGTTTATTCTCAAAGGACGTATTTCTATTTTCAACTGCTCCCTCCACAGGGAGGACAGAGCGGCAGGTCAGCTGCGGACCAGTCGGTGCTGCTGGAGTTTGTAGTGTTTCAGTGTCCAGCTCAAAGATGCTTTGCTATCCGATTCCATGATTGAAGGACAAATAACTACATCACCTAATCAACTTGGGGGGGAAAATCATTAGTAGGTACTGTTTGTTTACTCTTGTTCTCTTACAACTGGTGTCAACATGCTCAGCTTGAAACTGTCAGTGAACTGCATAGGAACAACAGTGGCCGTGTGTGCAAGTGTTGTTACTGATAACAGTCATGTGACGCGTGTTTGTTTGTGGGTGTAAGTGTGACAGTTTGCAGCCAAAGGTAATGTTTTTTTGGGTTTTTTTTTTTTGGTAGGGTTGCTCTGCAGTCAGAAAAGAAGAAATGAAATCTAGTGTAATTACATCTTACTTTTGACTGTGTGTGGGCTCTTAAGTGTTGTTGGGGTCAGAGTCAGCTGAAAGCACAGCCGTTTTTATGAGGAAATCACAAGGTGAAGCAGCAGAGGAAACAATGAGCACAACATTGGAAAGGCTCTCAAGAAGGTCTTCTGTGTGGCTGAAGAGAAGACTGAGATCACTCGACTTCTGACTCTCCCCCTTTGTCAAACACTCAGGATAGACTTGTGAATAACTTTAGTATCTTACCATCTTTTAGCCCACACACTGTGTAGGCATGATAGCAACGCTGAATGGCTTTTCTCCAAGTGTAGTTCAAAATAGCAAAGGATCAGAAATGTGTTTTATTAACTTTTTAGGGGCATTTTGAGGCATTTTGTCTTATTTCCTTTTAGACTATCACACACTGAAATTGCTAATATGTATACTACTATATATAAAGGATAAAAATCCACAAGTCTGCTCTAATTATACTTGGCATCATGCAATAACAGAAATACATTATTTTCACCACATTTATTTGCAACATTGATACAGTAACAATCAAGTGTCTCGCTCAAGAGACCAAATTCACCACCCAGTCACAAAACCTATTTGAATCAAACCATAAGACCAGTGTGATTAAAGTTGTGTGAGGAAAAAAGCTAAATACAGGACCCAAAAAAACCACAGTGGATTTATTAGGTTTTTGACATTGGTCAACATAAAAAGACTCTTTAAAGTCTAAGTGAAAACAAATCTGTACAAATTTATTTAACCACCCCATTGGCCCAAATATAAAATGCCCCTGATTTTAGCCCCCCTGTCACCTTTTTGCTACACCTGTTTTTGGATAAAGACTGTGAGATAAACACTTAATCTATACCTGCGGTGGTCTGTAATGCCTGATTGATTGTATGTAAATTGTTGTATAAGTTTCAGTTAAAATCCTGGAACGTTAAAGATTAGCTGCAGCAATTTTAGACTTTAATGCTGCATAATACACACACAGAATTTGAAAGAGCTTGACACTTTTCTTCATGGGTAGAGGACACAAAAACATCAGTATTTAGGCCTTTGTCAGTGACACTGTTAATAGCAATTAAAGAAAGACCGTCAGCCGTTTAAGTTAAGAGACACTTAGATGACCATTAACACGTCTTTGTGATGTGGTCTATTATGATAACAGCTTCTAGCATTATGATCCTGGCTTTAAGCATTTCAGCTCTTGCCCTCAGAAGATTTGAAACAAAGAAATGAGGAATGAGGCAGAGAATGAGCTGTTCTAAACATTCACATTAGGGGATAATGTAAGTAATATAATAGTAAACTGTGAGATACAGCTTTAAGGACACAAAGTCAGATTGACTTTACTGGATGTTATGGTTGTGTCTCTGATTAGATCATTATTCAATGTTGCAGTGTCATTCACATTTCCTGACCAAATCTACCACCCAGTCACAAGCCAACATATACCAATACCCATATCTGTGATAAGCCAGTACAGGCTGATAATATTATACTGCTGATATCATTTAGGTTCGACTTGAGGAATCTGGGTTTGCCTACGTATCAAAATCAAAAGGAAGGCTGCCTAACTGTTTGTACTGACTGCCTAAAATTCATTGGAAGGAGGGGGAAAAAAATGAACACAACACATCACACGCATAGACGTCCCGTCCCCTTTCCTACTTAGCAAGGAAAGGTTGGATGGTAAAATATGAGGACCTCATCATTTTACGAAAGATAGAAGGAAGGAAGTATTTTCGCCAGCTCCCGTGAGGCTTTGATAGTGTGCAAACGGCGAATACTGACAGGATGTGTTGTTTAATCTCTGGTATAATGTCTGCAAACCTCAAGGACGTATAAGATCTTTAGAAAGACCATTTTAAGAAACACTCCAACATGGAGTTACAGATGCTAAAGGGCCAGAGGCTGGTTAGGAAAGGAGGTGAGACTTCTTATATAACAAGCAGCATTAGTCAGAAAGCTGATCTGTCCACAAACTAGTATGTTACTGTAAGCTTGAGTTGTTTTTTTTTGTTTTTTTTTTACAGTTGGATTAATAAAACTGTTTACTGAGGAAGTTAGGTGAATAGCTGCACGTGCTAAGAATAAAGGGGGGAAATTGGACTCTCTTACTCAGGGACTCAACTTCTGTCTACTCTTATTCCTGCTATTAAGGTGGCATGTGTGTGGCTTCCTCTAAACTGGCAGCAGCTTCAAGATAAGCATTCGGCAGTATAAAGAAGTCCTGTGCCACAATCCCTGGGCCAATTAGAATTGCAAACTATGCCACGATAAAGCACGGTACCAAGCTATGACATATTATATTTATTACTGCTGCTGGAACAACACACCTCATAGCGTCTGATGGGCTCTTCCTGGTATTGTGTTGATTCCAAAGCACATTCATAAAATGATAATGGCTATTTGTCAAATCAGTAACATGTCTCGTCACTGTTAACATACAGTTAAGAGATTCAGCAGGTATCTGTCTATGGTTATGCACAGGTACCAGTACAATGGTCAGACCGTTACACTCCATGATGGGGCTAAATGTCTACATTTGAAATGTAGAGTATTTGAATCGTCTATTGCTTTGGTATTTGCTCCAGAAGGCCAGTTGAGTGTTTTATTACCAGTCTCCATTTACCATCAAAGAGAAGACTTTGTAATGGGTTAGAGCCTTAAATCAGATGGCAGGTCTCATGTCCTTACTTATTTGCCCTGGAAAAAAAAAGAATGTCACTAACTATTTTATAACTTTTACTCACTAAACACTTTTTTAACCTAATTTTTTATTTCTTTGTCCATTATTTCTAGAAGGACTTCAAGCTATCTGATTTTAAAATGAGTTTTTATTAGGCTACTTATTGAAACACATAACTCAAAAACATAGTTAACCTCCAGGATGTTTTTATTTCTCAAAACTGTACAGAAAACATTGGTAACGTTCTTTGTCTTGTTTTTCTGTTTTCAGTCTGTGGTATTACTGTCATGTGTTTCAGAGCTCCTTTAAAACCCCAATTTCAAATATGATATAAATCACATGGTGCTGAATGAAAGGCTTTTTTCTTTTAGCTGCTGGCCTGCTGGAGAGCTAGAGATAGGAATACACACCAGTGCTCTGTGTTCTGCGGTGGATGATATCTGTGTGATTTTACACAGCACATGAAAAACCAGTTTGTCTAGTTATACTGTTTACCTGTCCTGCTTTAATAATAGCCAAACCTAGCCCAAGACCTGCAGTTTATTGTTGTACTGTTTCTTATCAAGAGCTAATCTCATAGTGGATTTTTATGTTTTTATGACACTTTTCTTAATGTTCAAGCTCCCGTTAATCTGCTTTGGGTTTCCAGGTTTAAAGCCAAAGGAAAATAAACACTTAGCTTTGGCTTATTAACAGCTTACTACAACAGAGTTGTTACAGAGCAAATTTGAAGTTGGCAACACCTGTATAATGTGTTATAATGTAGAAAGCAGATTAAAAAATCTTTACAGTACTAGTCAAAAGTTTGGACACACTTTCTCATTCAACGCTTGACTGGTAGTGTACATATACACTTGTTCTGTTTTTCCTCTAGGTAGCACATTTGTCTTTCTTTAATGTGTTCCCTTCTGTGAGCCACCAAGTGGTTAAACTTGTCAATGAAAAATCGACCTCTGAAAATTCTAATGCAAATAGAGTGTTTTAAAGGGGCAGTAGAGCGTCAGCAGTGTGGGTAACATTAGGAATTGAAATGAACTTGTGCCTTTTGACTACTTATTTACTTTATGATAATTAGGGCCAGTGTTTCTTCATCTTCCCTTAACTCAAATAATAAATGCTTTAGGCCTGCCTTTCTTTCACCACAAACTGTCTGTATTTCACCATCATAAATAAACAGACAGAAAAAACCCAAAGTCTCTTGCCAAAGCTGCACCTACTGTACATATCTGACCTGGTGTTATGGTGAGTTGTGAAACAATTGGAAACAATGGAGGAACTTACTATCTTGCTTCACTGTAAATTGAAACTGAATTTGACTTTGTTCGGACTTGATCTTCAATTTAGCAAATTATCAACCCTCCATTTAAAGGACAAAAATGACTAGATGGAAACAATCGACAGGAAAACCAAAGTAACCTTTTCTGTTTGTAAAAGATGGGGATTTCTGCTACCTGAAAAGTGAGAGTGAAAGTTGCCAGTTTAGCAGCTCTTCGGCGCTAAGCTGCCGAGATAAGCCACTCTCTAATGTGTGAGCTCAGACTGGGATAAGGTCAGGCTTTGCCAGTTCTACCATGACTGTTTCACACTGTGCTCTGTGAAGACCCATAGGCCCCAATCTGTTACACAGCTAGACGCTGACTGCAAGTCGAGAGGCATTCACGCAGCGTTTGGCACACTGGCACCATAATGAAATTATGTGCAACAAAAGTGTTGCGAGTGCTGGAAAGACCCTTTTCATAATGATTACATTTCTTGGATTTGTTTGAATGCTGTGGTTTTTACTGAACCAAATCATAAGTAATATGATGACAGTCTGCTGTAGCATCTATTCTGAGCATCACATTACTTTTTCTTTACAAAGCTGTTGACATTTCATTGTATAGATGGGCACACCTTATATGAATTGTAGATCATGCTGTGCCTCTGTTGACTCCGAGCTTGGCTGCATTGCTTTAGCCCGACAGTATGTTAATCATTCTCTGTGAATACATTGCTCAGAGAGGATGATATACGGCACGGCTAAGATAGTTATTGATGGTCCTCTCCGCTGACTAGCAGTGGCAGCTCTAAATCAGCCAGCCCACTGCAGTGTCCACAGTTGCCCTTTGCTGCACACTGAAAACTTTATAAGCTAAACCATCTCATGAAAAATGAGTCTCTTGTCAATACTGATAGAGAAAATAAGTGAATTGGCTCCATTCAGCCCCCTGATAAGGAGCATCAATTTAGCCCAGTGAGTGCTGAATTGTGATTGACAACTGGAGACTGGCACAGCTTGGAGCACATTTAACAGTATTAGAAGCAGCTGTGTGTTATCAAGGCCTCAAATGAGCTTCATGCTACCTGCTATCTATTGTAACTCTGTCAATGGCATCATGTGACAAACTTGCTCTCCTCAGCTGGTTTCAACAGATTTATGGTTAACCTCCTTTTCACTGTGGTCTAATGTGTGACTCCTCACCCGGCCATGGGCCGCAGACCACTGGCTGTAGCTGATGTGACTGTTTTTCTACATATCATCCTTATTTTCTTTTGTATCAGGTTGTATCCTGCAGTTGTTGTTCTGTTTTTTGTTGTTGTTGTTGAATAAAAAAAGACAAGACAGCACATAAAATTCAGTGTGAATGTGCTTGGCATAAAGAACAGAGAGTTTCTTCACAGCTAAGGTGTTGACTCAGCTAAACAGTCTGTCACTAGTAGCCGTGTCAGCTAACTTACCTTTTTTACGTTAGTGATCATGTTGCATAACTTAAGAACAAGCAGCAAAAAATGTAAACAAAATATTTGTCTTGTGTAACTTTCTTTTTCTAAAATAGTTTTTTTACAAGCCAAGCAGGAATTGTCTTATTTTTAAACAGCACGTGACTTATAACTTTTAAAAAATGAATCAAATAACAATAATAATTTAGGAACCAGTCAGTATATTTGTGTTTTTTTGTGTAATTTTTGAATGCTCCCATCAGTGGTTCTTTACTTGCCCACTTGCCTAGCTACCTTCAGTGTGCCTTTTGGGGTCTCCCTCATGTATAATCCCCACCATAAAAAAAAAAAAAACTGTGTTTAGTCAACCATTTATGTAGGGAAACACCATACATAGTGCATCCATCAGCTTCCACATTAGCTACCACCTCCTTCTCTTCTACGATGTGTTGGCGCCCTCCAGGCATCCCTCTGCTGGGACCCTTAAAGAGTCCTCTGTGTCTTTTCTGAACATACTGCCAAAGAAAACGTATCAGTCTTTTCTCTCTCCTCATCTCCATTCTGGCAAGAATATAGTGCACCTGCAGTGTTAGCTAGCTAATGCTAATGAGGGTGAGTCTGATCAAAGGCCTGATTAGACTGTGTTTTGAGTATGACATGGCATATTAATGATTCTGCTGCAGGTGTTATAAATGGTATATATTGTAAGTTTCCCAGGGGGTTAAATATGGTTTGAACATTAAATGTGGATTCACTATTACTGCATGTGTTGTATGTTGAATGTGTTTGAACAGGGCAGAGTAGCCTGATGTCTGGTTTTGATTGTGCAAATATACCATAGGCCTCAGCTGACTAGATGACCTTCACCCGCTTGGCTAACAAGCTCAGTTTCTTCAGTGCTTGCTGGGCAAACCCAGTTTAAAGTCAGTATATTAGAATAGCAAGCAACAGAAAGAGACACTAATTATTCATTAGAAGCTTAAAATTATAATGCGTCGCCCACCAGATGGACAGTGTCCTTCTTTCCCTGGTTACTTTATGTGAAGTTGTTATGCACTAGAGGCATGTCATACATAATACTGTGTGGGACTCAGTCGAATCCACCCTTTTACCCTTCACCCCAGAAATCACAGAGACAGACCCTCAGTGACGCGATGACATCTGAACTATCAGAATTTGATGTTTATCCAGTCAGAGGTTGGAAAATAACGGCATAATCTTTGCACTTTGACATTTGGGTGGGATATTTTTCCTTCGAGTTTTTTGTGAGAATGACAGCGAGCTGATAATATCTGCCTCCATAGAACATTTTTCAAAGGATGCTGTGATTTTCTGCACTCCAAAATATTACATTATGGCCCTCAGCTCGAGCTGCATGTAATTATTTTCCAGCTGGTCTTCTCACTTGGGGGTGGAACATCTGCCCTTCCCTGACAGTTAACAGGAAACGTATCACAATGGAGAACAGTGTCATCCAACCCAAACCTGTCAAGGCTGGTCTGTTTGACATGTGTTTATTAAATCCACCAAAGAAGATTGCAGATCTGTGCATCATTAAGTTATTACAGTCAGTAGTATCAAGACCATTGTTCATACAATTTTTTTCGGTCGGTTAACTATAAGGCTGACTTAATTATCCCCTTGCAGGATAGTCAGTTTACTGTAGTCTAGGCAGCTGATGAGCACTGAGTATGTAGCTTCAGTCAATAAGAAGTAGTCTTATCAGATTTTACAACAAAATTGACCCCTGGTTTGTTCTGTCACTGAACTCGGCTGGCTTTTCTTAGTACCCCTCCATTTTATGAGTTCTTCGCCACTCCCAGTGCTTGTGTGTGTGTGAATAAGATCATTAAGTGTCGGCCCTTAACTTTGCTTCCTCAAACAGAGGGTTTATGAAAACAAGAGAACCAAGCTATCGGTTCATTCTGCTGCAGCCACCAGTGTTAAAACCACAAGGTTTCCTCCCACCATGCCAGCTCCTTTGTGGTCACAGCTCTCTACAGCTGCTGTTCATCCAACAGTGTTTTTCCTGTCTTTGACACAAGAGTTTTGCAGGCGGAGGGGTGTCAACTGAAGGACACAGTTGTCTCGTTGGCCTCAGAGGATCTCAGTGTCATCTCCTGCATTCCCAGGGCCCAGAGAACAGGTTCTATCTCTTTCTGTCGGCACGCTGTTACCTGAGAAGTCAGTGAAGCCCATTGACTGAAGGGTATCGCCGCTCACAATGCTGTTAACCTTTGTACAACTTCATCCTTCATCCTTTCAGCCAAACCTCTACAAAAAACACAACCTATTACAGAGAGCCTGCAGATCATTATTAACACAGTATGTCATCAGTAACTGCCAATTCATGTATAAATCTTATGCATTACTGGCTTTAATTTATAGCAACTAACAGTTCACACAGTTCTCACTCATTGCTGGCTTTTATAAGGTTTGCTATAGCTGTTTACACTCATTACCTTTGGACAGCTTTTCATTAGTGCAGCTTCCACAAGTTAATCAGAGACAAAGGACCTTACAGTGCTTGTGTAATTATCGTATTTTAGGGGTTGAGCTCACATGAAGTGCACTAGACAAAAAAAGTGTTGTTAACTTTTATGCATTTTGTGTAATAAAATTGTGTAAATATTTAACATGATATTGTCCCGTTTAGTACGTATTGTCTGCATTAACACAGAGTAAACAAGTGGCTTTGCTCACCTCTTACATACTGTATATAGCATGGACAGTAGGTCTGTTACTACTCGGGAGGCTGAGTGTCTTGTCAGCCCTTTTCCAAGAAGGTTAGAGTCCACCTGAGATTCTTGCTCACTGTCAAGAATCCTCTGATCTTTTTTTTTTTTTCCCTCTTCCTCTCCCTCCATCCGTTATGCTCCAGTGACCAGTTAGGCTTATTTGAGCAGATGGAGAGCAGTGAGTCTGACGGCTATAGAGAGGAGGATGACGAGCTCTGATGCCTCTGTGACATGCAGCACGGCATATGAAATGTTCCCCACCCCCAATCAACTCACGCTACCAACAATATTCAAATTAAGTGACATCATTATTTTACAGACTTCCTCTCTGTCTCTCTTACACACACATACACCATTTGCACTGATGAGGCCTGTTTTTATTTTGGGTAATTCCATTTCTTGATTGTTTAATTAAATATGTAATCTTGATGGGTATTAGATACTACATCTTAAAGAGACATTCTTTAATACTGGCCTTTTATTATAGAACAAAGGCCAAAGCTATTCCTTACACATTTGATCTGTGTCTGTTCTCTGAGGGATTTCGTGTGAATGTGTGAAAACATGAAGCGAGTCGATGGTTATTTGGCTCAAACTTGTTGTATGAGAAGAGCAGCCTCTCACTGATATGCATGATAAACATACTCATGCTTTCTCAACAACAGCACACACTTACACTGACCCTAGCACCCTCCATATGTAGTTTCACTGAGCATTTTCTCCTCCTCTCCTGTCTTTCTGAGCTTGCTCCAGCCAGCCGTTCAGCAAACCCTCCAGCAGAGGAAAAATGAACCATGCAACGGGCCAATATGGGTGCTTTCGGACCCTGACCCTGGGGTACTGGTGTTTGCAATGCTGCTGGTCCTCAATACCAAGAATAGATGTATTGCATAGTCACATTTAGAACTTAAAGAGCAACCCTCTGTTTGTCTGCTTAAAGTGACATTTTTGCCATTTTTACAAATAACATTTAGCAATTAAGTAACAGTTTTTGTCTTTGAGAGGTGTTTTCTGGGTATACGCTCTAATCAGTTCTCGTCAGCTGGCTGCACAGTATCCCTTGGGATTTTTGGCCAGTAGGGTTGTTTTGGTACAGCAGAACAGTTTCTCATTCCAGCTACCTATACTGAAGCCTGGCCAGTTAGGTTAGCTGATGCTGCCAGCTCAGAGGTAACCCCAAAAGAGACCAGCGCCTATAACAATGGGAAGAAACCAGCATAGTTTATGTTTATCTGGTCACCATGTAAGTGGTGTATGCATTGTGTGTTTTTCAGCCAAGCAAGAGTCTGATAACAAAGTAGCCACACCAGTAGTGTTACTTTACCCCAGACAAGCAGACGTTGCCTACACCCACAGCCCCCACTTCTGGTGTTGGCTGTTGCAGCTCATGCCAGAGGAGAGAAATGCTGTAGTTTTAAAGGGACTAAGGCAGTGCATGGTCAATCATTACTCCTACCATTAAAGTTTCCTTAAAGTCTGCAGTGTGTGTGAGTATGTGTGCGCTCATGTGTGTTACTCTTAGTGCTTTAATGTGAATTGAGCAGACATGATTAGCTTAATGCCAGGAGCAAGGAGCATTTAATGAAGTGTTACTTGATTTGAGAGAGAGAGTTTGAGCATCGGATGTGTTCAAGAGACAGTGGCTATCTATATTTTTCATTGTAGACTTAGACACTGGCTACCTGTGAGTTGTAGACTTTTAAGATGTAATTGATCGCTCTTAAAGCACATCTGTATCCAGCTCCTAGTTATGTTATAGACCTCTTAATTTTCAAAGAGCCAGCGTGCCACCTGGGATCCTCAGATACTGCCTTGCTGGTTTTTCCCCATGCCAAGGCTGAGCACTAAAAGCAGTCATGTTTTTGACCCGATCTGCCCGTTATGCATCTTCATTATCTTTGCTTAAATCTCAGGCCAAAGATAGGTCATCTGAGTCTTTGTCACACACTGCATAATTCCAGCACTCCCCATGAGCTGGACAGCTTCTGGGACTCTTCCAGTTTGCCATGTGTTAGAGGGAGAATCGCAACAGAAGGTGAATCTTAATTGCTGTTATTGTGCCAGGACTCCTCCTGGCCTATATTTGATTATTCAGACCAGACCTCTCTCAATACCACGGTTGAATAAGTACAGGAAATGATAGGGCTTTTTATTACATGAAGAATTTGGGATTTTGTCAGTGCCAGTCGGTTTGTGTGCCACTTATTTCCCCTCATTACTGGAACTATTGCAGCCTGAGCCGGTGTGACCGTCAATGTACCTCAGCCTGGCCTCCATCCAGACCATCCCTTTCCTTTCCTAAAAGTCTACATGAGATAATCCCTAAATTCATCCAGGTAGAGATGAGAAAATAACATCCTAAATGAACCTTTTTGAGAAAAATGCGAATTGTCCTGCAAGCTGGAACACCAGTATGAGTTGGCTGAGTGTGTATTCAGTCATGCTTTTGCTTTTTAGTTGAAAGTACAGGAAGTTCACTGGCAAATTGATGAGATTTAAAAATGTAGTCTGAAATTATGCCTTTCTTTCCACCTAAAGCGGTATGAATTTTGGTGGGGGGGGGGGGTCATTTAGACTGTATCACAGCATCAACAGAGATGGGGTCTTTTACAAATCTCAGCACTTAGGGACTGTGAGATTATTAAATTGAGAGGTAAAGTTGTTTTCTCAACACCTCCAAAAAGTCAGTTATCATTCAAATGATGATTACAGGTGAGGGGGGAAGTTGCGCAGGGTAAGGAAGTGAAGCAATTTGCCTCAGTTTTAAAACAGATGTAATCTGCAAAAGGGGAAACAAGTACAAAGTCAACAGTGATATTAAAGTGTCTCTTTGGAATGAAAGGGACAGCGAATAGGACAGGTAGCAGCTTTAAATTAAAGAAAGACACTTAAAGGACTGTTGGGAAAGGAAGACATTTGCTGAACATTCAGGCGTCTAAAAATAGGTTGGTAAAAGATTTGTAGTGACACTTTTATTCAGCCTTCTGTATACTCGCAAATCTTGACATATGGACACATACAATTAACACGCTGACATAGATCCTTGTGCAGCTGAACAATATTGACAAAATCAAGTATTACTATATATATCAATGAAATGTGATGACTGTTGATTATGACTAATGGTTGATATAATAAACAGAAATTTCTGAGAGAAAATCATCTAATAATTAAGCTTTTATTATTAGGAAAACACTACTTTATTACTATTTACCACAATATCATGATTCTAGACAAAATCTGTTCTCATATCGTAATATCTCTGTATTTAATGTTAACGCCTAGATACAGATGTAAGTCTCATTTGACAACCGGCTACTATCAATATTAGCAAATGTTCATTCAAGATTTCATCGTCAGTGTTTCCTTTTTTTCCCCTTTTTTACAGAAATCATTGACAAGAGTGAACTGAAGGCATTCTTCGAGAGCAACTGTTCGCAGATTTATTTTATCTTCTATGAAAATTTCATTACACTGGAAAGCAACTTAAAACAAAAAGGTGAGTGCAAGCTTTTTTGTGTTTGTTTATTTCTGTAAATTGCACACTCACAGTCAACGGTGGTTCAATAATTAACCCTTTCCCTGCTCTCTATGGTATGTAAAGGTTTATTTTTCTCTGCCCCACATTTACAGAGCAATGAGTATAAGGCCATAGAAAAACAATTTCTGGTTACGTCCAGTGTATCTGTGTGTTCACCCTGCTTTTAACATTGTCACGGGTGGGGGATCCACTCCCACTGGGAGTATGCTCTCATGGTAACACAAGTTGATTTGAATAAGTGTTTACAAAACGGCCCATATCATTGATACATTATTGATGAGACTAATGCAGTATACCTCCTGGTTATATGTTTAAAACTCAAGTACCTTTCCTGTCTTGCAGGGAACAAATCTCAAAGGGAGGAGCTGGACTCTATCCTCTTTATTTTTGAAGTAAGTCATCTTGCTTTTTCTGTGTCGGTGTCTTCATCTCTAATCTCCACTGATAGCTGCTACAGCCTCAACCTGTTTACTGAACTCTGCAACACTGGGGTGGGACCATAGTTTCCATGGTGCTATACTGCAACTCTCACTACTTCCTGAATTTGCCTCAAATAGCCTAGAAATCAATTGGAGGTTGTACAGGAAGGGGAAAAAAAGGCTCAGCTTTCAGATCCTTTCTTGTTTTTACAACCAAGGCGTGTATTCAAATCAGAGGAGGTATGTTCTTTTTTTGGCGTGTGTGTGTGCGCAACACGGTCCTGGCCCCTCCCTCTGTTTTTTAGAGCACTCTTCTGTTGCACATGCAGGTTAAAGTCCCCTACCTTGTTTTCCCACCTGACTGCAAAGGTAGCTCCAGTTTCCAGTACAAACAGTCAGCTCTCCAGTTACATTTGCTCAGGGCAAGGCTGTAAGGATGACAGCAGATCCAAACGAGGTGCAGTCTGTTTGTCCCTCTTTGTATAGTATGTCTTGTCCTAGTTTTTCTGATCACCTGGGAGTGTGTTGGGAGTGTTCCCTGCATTATGTCAAACATAAAGTAAGTCATTCCAGCTAAGAAGGCATAGAAGAGGATCCTTAACTTTGGATTCGGGCCCACTGCCCAATTCATGAGTTTGTTACAGTAGCTGTAGACACCACTGTAGTCTGCCTTTTAGCTATGGATTCCTAATTTGGTAGCCAATCTATTTTTATATTATCATGGTACATTTTGGCTCTGTCTGGGTGATGCATCATGTACTTTGTAGTGCATTTCAGAGCACGCATTACATCCAATTTATTTGATTGTCTGTGTTGGCAATCTTTTTTTAGAGTTTAGACTCTATTATTTGAGTTTGTATCTATGACCTTCTTAACCCGATGTTAGCAAGATAATATTGTTCAAAATAAAGTTTTCATTGAGATCGGTTCACCCCATCTGTCTGAAAGAAGAGAAATCTAACTAACTAGGTTTTCCTTCAGCTCTTTCCACTCCTCAACAAGATAGTCTCCCTGCCTGTCCACACACATCCAGTCATCTGACCTGTAAATAAAGCCCGGATTCATGCCTTCTACATATTTATGGAGTCATCTTTTCAAAAAAGAACTAATATTGAAAGCAGCTTAACCCTCATTTGTCCCCTTTTAGCCCCTGCCTGTGACGACGTGTGCTTTTACCCGTGTACTGAGAAGATAAGCTTGCTTTGAGTGGAGTGTACAGGACAGATACAGGGTTGCTTTGATCCCGAGCTCTGCTACACTGAGCAGACTTTCTCTTTACGCCGTATTAGATTAGACATGTCGTATTGTATGTGGTTGTGAATATGATATCAATGGATACATTTGTGCTCACAAACATGCACTACTAATATGTATCATGTTATTCCAGAGGTTATATTATGTAACACAGTGACATGACGAATGTAGTAACAGACAGACTGATTTGATATTTCGAGGCAAGTGGATTGTGTATCCTAATCATTTTTTTCTGCCACAAACACCGTTAAGTATATCCTATAATGTATTAAAACTGGTGTCATTTCTATCACGACGGCTTCTATCTCAACATCTCCTTGCAGGATAATGCTTATTGTAAATGTGTGTCATTAGTTTTAGTCACAGAAGTCCACCAACCAAAACATAAGCCCTGGCAGCCTTTGTCCAACAAGCCTCAGAGCTGTGTGTACAATAGCTATGAATGGATGGCTGTTGGGACATAAGCTATTTTGCAGCTTTGTGCTTTGTGACACACTTTAATGCTGTATGACAGGTTAAGAAGAACAACACAGCTCAACATCACTGTCCCTCTTTTTCTGTGTAAGAATTTCCCTGGAAAGCCACAGTTAAGCCAGGCAGATAGGGAATATGGTCCCTCGCACTTTCCATCACCTGGGTCCCTCCTTGCATTCAAATCTGGCTGACATATACAGTACATGTCTCCAGTGTGTGTTTGCTTTGAGCTGGCTATGTGGGGATTACGTTGCTGTCATGATGAGGTATGTGACCCCTTTTTCACGGGTTGCTATGGGGGAGTACGGTCCCCCATGCTGAGCCGGTTTGAGTAATGGATATCTAGAGGGGGTAATCTTTTGTCCCTCCCCCTAAACTCTGCTGTAACACTCCACCCCCACCGCCACCAGCAGCCATCGCCATCCCCTTCCAGGATCTCTTTGTGTCTGCTGCCACGAAGGCATCCACCACACAGCTTGTGATGCTGCACCGAAACTGACAGATAAGAGACCTGATCCCTGTGAGAATGCAGTAACATTGCTGTATGTACAGTATAGAAAGTCCATTCTCATACTCAAGATCACCTCTTGTTTAATATTGCTCTATTGTAGACCTGTGTGTCCTTTTTGTAACACATAAACCAGACCATAACCACGTCATTTACCATTATAATATAACAGAAAAAGATCTGTGTTCTTTTTTTAAATTATAGGTTCAGTCTCATTGACCTAAAATGAGAAAATATATGTATTTTTCTACAACACACTTAAGTCATCAGTACTAATTGTTTTTAGAAGTTACCTAACGAGTTCATTGGAGACCTGTGTTCAGTGAAGGTGTGACAAGTATTTTTAAGTTAAATACACTTGTATATGGAACTTCTTGTTAGTCAATATCCTAGTAGCAACTGCCTCATGAAGACAAAGGAGGAGCATTCAGACAAATCAGCAATATTTATTAAATAAAATAAGAAAATATCCAATTCTGAATATCTCTAAGACACTATAAGGTCAATCAGAGAAAATGGAAAATACATGGCACCTCTGTCAGTCTGTCTAGAACAGACCATCCTCAAAAACGTAATGAGAATGGAGGGAGGCCACTGGGACGCCTATGGCAACTCTGAAGGAGCTACAGTCCAGACAGCTGAGGTGTATACAACAGCTATTGACTGGGTACCGGACCAGTTGCAGATTAATGGCAGACTAACAAAGAGAAAGCCACGGTTCAGAAAGACATGGCATCTTGCCTAATGTTTTCCAGAAAGCACATGTGCAACTCAAAAGTCGATAAAGGTTTTATAGTACGATAAGACCAAAATTGAGGTTTTTTAGTGATCATATTAAGTGCTATATTCGGTGTAAGCCAAACACTACACACCAGAAGACACACATGGGAATGCTTGAGCGCACCGAGCCTGAAAGGCTTGTGAATGTGGAGGGTTGAATTCTACAAAAGCACTGCAAATTGGAAGAATGCCCCCAAATGCAAAGCTGAAGCCTAAAACAAACATCTTTATATCTTGTCTGAGTCTAGACTTCAGTCCAATTGAGAACTTGTGTCAGGACTTGAACACTGCTGGTTTGCTCATGGTCCCTGTACAACTTGACAGAGCTTCAGCAGCTTTGTAAAGATTGAGGAAAAGGTTTTGTGTACAACTCTGATACAGACCTATCAACATAAATTAAAGTCTGTATTTGCTGCCATAGGGGCCTTAAGTAGATATTGACTTGAAGGGGTCGAATGTTCGTGCAGTCAAATTGTATTTGATGGATTATTTTAAATCCACTGCAAGTTTTACAAACATCAATACTAGGCAGGTGTGTGAAACAATGCCTTTGTCGTTTGGTCTATCTCCTTTTGACAGCCATTTACTATTGAATTGGACTCAAGGTGCATTCTCTAATTGTCTCTTATGTCGCCTCTTGCTGCTGCACAGCAAGCAGATATAAGTACGTGGTGAGAAAGGTACTGCTTTAGACGACCAGTCTGTCTGTGTTCCCGTGTGACTGTAGATGACCCCTCACTGTCTGAAAGCAGTTCAATCCTGGTGCCACTGAGGTTGTGGGACAAGTTAAGGAACAGCTCTGGGACCATCAAAACTCAAAGGGAAGTCTGTGCATATCCACTTCCCTGGACTTTCTCTCCAGGATATAACCCCACCACGACCTCTCGCATGTCATCCGGATCTGAATCAGCATCCTGAATTCCCCTTGTCATCCATTTTGCAAAATCATCTAGATTTGAGACTTGACTGACTGAGTTGCCATGTGGGTAAATTATTAATTCTAGTCAGCCCTTTTCTTTTTATCAAGAACTGTGAATTTAACCTTATTCATTGGCAATGCATAAGCTGGTGTATTTTGTTTGAAGTGCTGAAGAAGACCTTTTTTTTTAAAAAAAAAATCACTTAAAATCTCAACAATGTCTTGGCCAAAACAGCAACACAGTTATCTCACAGAAACCACAACAGATTCAACATACACAGTAAGCAAAGGAATTAAGAAGAGGAAAAAAATTAAACATAAAGAGATTTACCCATTTAAGTCAGGCACTTAACATTTAAAAATGAAGACCAATTAAGGAGGAGTGAGGCATATTATTGTCCACCTGCCACGGCTCATGGCAAACAGACGATTGATTGTGACTGATTTAAATGCCACACACTGAAATGCACCATTAAATGCTGTGTGTGTGTAAATGGTCATTACTAAGTAGGTAATTAATTACACAGTGTCACTGTATCATGCACAGCCATCAATAGTTCTCCTGTCTTTTTTCCCCTTTTTCTGAATGGTATAATAGGCACATATTCTTCTTGATCCACAGCTTTCATGGAATCACTGAAAGTCTGCATGCTGCCTAACATGTTTCTGAGAAATTAACCCAGGGCCATTAGCTAAGTGATTTTTCCCTCTCTCTCTTTCCTCTTTATGCAGTCCTAGTTATGACTGACAGTTCTCCAGCAGGGGATTTTTGGTTAATGCATGAATGCAAATCTACTGAGTGTAGCTGGGGCCTGCACATGGAACAGGTCGAGTAAATCTTGATGTCTGACGCTGCGCTTTAACCTTTGCTTATGTTTAGTCTTCAAAGCTAGACTGCATTTTACAAATAGTTTGTCACAAGCATGAGTGGTGATCTGTCAACTTTTGATGCATTCCTAATTTTAAAATGTTTGGCATGCAGTTGAGATCCCATTTTCCCCTCAAAACAATTTATGCCTGATCATAAAAGTAATTTCATGATGGACTTAGAGCAAGCCTGCTGCAGCTTTCACATAAAGCAAAGAGGAAAACCTCATGGCTGAGCCAACAGGCATTTGGAAGCCTGGGAAGGAGTTTGATTGCACTCTGCTGCTGCCACCTACTGGCGTCAGAGAATCAAATCATCTCCCAGTGATCCAGATCATAGTCGAGGGTATTTTGGTAAATAATCCCAAAGTAACTTTAAAGCAATGGAGCTCAAAGGCATTTAGGCTTTAAGCTGCATTGTATTAGAGATGTTACATGAGATTTGCATAGTCAGCTTTAATTTTCCAAGGCCTTTACCAACAAATAGTGAGGGCGAGCTAAGAAATTTGGTTAGCATGTAAATAGGTAGCCTGGTTTGGTCCACACTGTTTGGATGTACCTTACAAAGCATTTTAAACAAAGCAGCTGTGTAACTGAAGTCTTTCCATGAGGCTTAGACCCTTCAGTGAACTGATTGTGACAGAAGAAACATGATTATTATTTTCTTATTAGCAGAATTGCACTTTAATTCCTTACACTATTTACTGTATTTGACATTCCATGTTTTGCCCATAACTATTGTGACATTTCATTGTTGTGATTTCTGCTCGTACGTCTCATGTTAGTAGGTTTGCCTAATATTAGAAGTTTAGTGCTTTGTGGCTTCAGGAGATTTCATTGTCCTCAGAGGGTTTAATCATCTCCGCGTCGGATCAAAAACCATAACAATATGTAAATGTCTCCATTTCTTCCGAGAG
This sequence comes from Thunnus albacares, assembly GCF_914725855.1. Taxonomy (NCBI): domain Eukaryota; kingdom Metazoa; phylum Chordata; class Actinopteri; order Scombriformes; family Scombridae; genus Thunnus; species Thunnus albacares. Next base: position 9,861,115 of record NC_058120.1, on the reverse strand, counting down.
TCCTGCTTGTCTGTCACTGCCGTCAAAAAGCCCTTGTGGACCACCTCTGGGAGAAGTGTATTCTGTGTCATGTTCAGGCCCTGCAGCTGGAAACCTAAGTGCGGATCATGTAAATGCGTTAAGGCTGTAGTTGTACCACAGTAATGCCCCCATCTTTATGCTGGAGTATGGCTGCAGATTAGAGTAACTCCACCAACCTCCAGTCCGGCAGACTCTGCATTCGCCCTGTATCAGCCAGTAAATTCCTCATTGTTGCGGCTGCCATTCCGGCTCCACGGGGAGTCTTTCTTAGCTAGCTTCTCCATCTCATTCCCACTCTCCCTTCCTGGTGCTGTGTAAGAGAGAGAAAGGAGGTGTTATTGTGTCTGCACACACACACACACACAGGGAAAGGCTTAAGCAGGCTACCCCGCTGTGTTACTGCCGAGCATAATGTGTCTGCTGCCCCAAGGAGACGGAGTGAAGGAGGCCAACGAAGAGCCTGTACGGAGATGTAATAATCCCATGTGGGATCAATAGCAAGGTGCAGCCACACGCCTGCATACGCATATCATCATGTCTGTGGATAAGAGAGAAGTTGAACGGCACAGATAATCATCCAGTGCCCCTTTAAAGTGATGTATGTCTTTCAGTATCTCTGCTGTCACTGATAATGACAGGGATTTAGTCTCAGAGGACAAGAAGGGAAAGTTAAAGATGGAACATGACAAGGGAAGAAGGAAGTTGTTGACAACTGAGACACTCAAAACAGGAGATGACTTCCGGACAACCACAGCTCATAGCATAATGCGGTGAAGCACTAAGTGACATAATGTTATCTGATGCCATCTTTCAGAGGCATTTTACTGTGAGTATATGAATATTTTACAACAGAAGATGATGATTTGGTCATCTAAAACAAAAGAAACAAGCAAACTAATGTGTACATTTTATTATGTAAAAACTCAAACAAAAGGAATATGAAATATTGTCAGGTATATTATTTAAAAACTAAAAATTTATTTAGTAGTTTCTCTCTTCTCCCATGCCACAAAACGATGCTCTATAGTCTGTACAGTTTTCTCTCACACTCTGTCATTCTTTTAGTCTTTTTTTCTTCTCACTCGGATGCTACATGACACTTTTTGGCCAGAGAGGACTAAAACAGGTTTTTTTATGCTCTGTATCCTTCTCTTTTCTCACTCTCCAGGGCAGATGAGCTTTTTATCATGCCGGCCAGAGTCGGTTGTCTGGTTGAATGGGTCAGAGCTGCATACGTATAGCAGCAAAGAGCAGGCTTGACCTCTACATTACAATCATGAAGTCTTATTGGGTCAGTGATTAGGATTTGATGAGTAGTGAGCCATTGGGGCATCAGTTGCTCACAGTGCACTGACTGTTAACGAGCCATGCACGCATGCACGCACACACCTGCCATCCCCCAAGCCCTCTTTTCCATCTCTCCAGAGGGGCTCAGTTAACCTGTCGCCGCATTCAAGAATAATGATAGGCTGCTGAAAGGTTAGAGCACTCTAATTGAGTTGTAAAGCGGTTGTTGGTGAGGTGATGACATTTCACAGTGCTGTCCTGTGTCACAGGGACCTGCAGACATGCAAGGCCAAGTGGAGGGAAAGGGCAGGAACATTGCATTCCATAAATGTATACTGCTTTGACCAAACGGTGGCACTTACCAAAAACAAAGTCAGTCGTTTCCTCCTTCTTCTTTTGATCGACCATCAAATCAATCATTGTAAAGCCTGGAGCTGGTCATTATTGAGTGACTTGATTAAAGAGACTCTAACCTGATGCAACCTCAATGCTGTCATTATTACTCAAAGTCGTCAAATTCCGCCATTTTTTTCTGGCTCCAATTTTTTGATTAACCTAATCATAACTTTTGCTTTTTTTTTCATCAGAAAATTCTACAACATCTGCCTGAGAAAATCTACAACCGGTGGCAGTTTCACAGTATAGGTATGTACTGTAACTCTATGAAATACTTGGCACTACCTTGAGTGCTAACCCTTGTCTCTCTGTTATACCTGACAGGTACTTACAGTACCAGTCAAAAGTTTGGACACACTTTCTCATTCAAGGGAACGGGAAAGTGCGTCCAAACTTTTGACTGGTACTGTATATACTGTGTCTTTCCTCCTTATGTTTCCATAACCTCTAAGATAAACCTTAGGACAAAAATGTCACCTCAACCATGTCTAAGCCTTCCATAATGAAGAGAAAATAATTAGTCTTAGAAGGGAATGTAAATGGGAAATGCAAATGAGCACTTCATTTGAAATGCAAATAAGTAATTGAATTATGCTGGCATGATTTCAGTCCCGCACAAAAAGGAAAACCCTTGCAAGAAGCGATAACCCCAATTATAACCATTGTTTGTCAGCCGTTGGCAGCTAAACAGTCTGGGTCCAGATCATTGCTGTAGATTGGCCTTCCCCTCAGGCTTGTAATTCCAAATACTAAAGCTCATCTCAGGTTGGATGCCCCAGACAAATTCACTGTTTCCTAAGTCACTGGACAACAAAACATCAGAGGTTTAAAGCTGCCTCTTGGCCTTTTTCCTGAACTCATATAGAATTTCCTTTACCGCTCATCAGTTCACGTGTCACTGGTCAAGATGCTATGCTGTCACTATGTACTTCCGGTGTCCAACATAACGTTTTTTTCCCCCACTGGCCCACTTGGCCAGTAGATCAGAGTTTTACAGGCCCCTTGTATATTTTCCCTGGCCCGGCAACCAAAAGATGAAAATAACTGTGATTAATTCATTGTATACATAATACGTACAACAGTGAAGTTCCCTTTAGATTTGGTTGTTTTCCTTTATATAATGTTGATATATTACACAAACATGCAAAATATAAAATTAGGCACATATTGGATCAGTAAATGCATGCTGTTTTTAAATGTAGGTTTCTCCATATTTTGTGTAAAGCCAGAGAGTATGGAGTACATAGCGAGAAGAGAGCAGAATTCACGATAAGACTTCAACGAGTACGGATGACCTTGATAATAAACTCTTGTTTCAAGAACTGAGACTCTGCTGAGAGATCGTCAGAAACGTACACGTCAAATCGGAACGAGAGAAAGAACATAATGGCGTTTGTTTGTGTGCGCGCGTGTTCACTCCAAGCTCCTTCTGTCTGCTTCCACGAGCTACCTGTCCACTACAGACATGGAGTCGAACTGTAATGAATGAATGAAAAGGAGAGATGCAGAGGAGGAAAATGAAACAGAAACTAAGAGCGTCTGTCTCCGCAGTAAATCATCTGTTGAGTGTTTGATGGTTACTTATATGTGCTTTAGAATGTAACCGCCATGAAACAATATTCCTCTCATTCACCGGCTTTGTTCTTGCTGCTACCGCTTGCTCTCGGATGTGTCGGACCCTGACTCCTGCTTTGAAAAATATGCAGTGCTTGTTGCGTGTCTTGAGTTTTAATTGAATTCTTCTTTTTTTTCCCACTTTTTTTTTTTTTTTTTTATCAGCTATTAACACATTCTACCAGACCACATGCTTCCAGTAGCATCGCTGAAAGCATTTCTGTGCCCTGTGACTAATTCCTTGTGGTGGGTAGGGTAGGTCAAGAATGACATGAATGAGTTTTAGTGGTTCTCTTCTTTTAGATGAGGATTGCAAGGTCACAGGTGTTTGAAGCAGACCATTAAAAGCTGAAGAAAATCTTCACACCTTTTATCATCCTCTAGTATACTTACTTCTGCCGACTTTCCTCTTTCCTGAGCCCAGCCTCTATGGAATTATTCATCGCTGCCGTTATGTGTCCAACATAGAAATATGACTCTGATGAGAGGAGAACAATAATAAAATATAATGATAACAATAACAAGCACCAGACGCACACAAACAGATCAGCTTTGCCAGACTTTCTTAACCAGCTACTCATGGCTACCACTTAAATACGTCTGGGTCAGATTAGTCGGTTTAAAAAAAAATCCCTCATTAAGATTTACATAATCTTGGAGTAGCTTGACGTTTATCCCAACGTAACCCAAGTTTTAACCCTAATCCTAAACCTAAAATCACTGAGTACAAGCCAAAAAATTGCTTCACAGCCCCGCCATGTCCTCATAAGAAACGCTGTCTGCAGTCTGTCACGAGTATGTCCTAACTCGCACACACAGACATCCTCCACTCAAGGTATTTAGCAATCAGAGCAATGTCTCATTTGATTACAGCGGAACCAGATTGCCTCCACGAATGCATGTCGCTGCCAACCGATGTTAATTTTCATCAGGAAAATGTGAAGCCTTGCCACTCTCCCCACTAGTTTGTCAGGACCACCCATCAAGGTCAATTTGCCTCAGTGGAGATGACAAGCAAGTCCCTCCCTATCAGCTTTACGCTGTTCTTTGTGTCCGTGAACATCAGCTGTAGGACGTCTGTTGAATATTTTGGGTGCTTTTGTCTTTGACAGTTGCTCTTCTTTTTGCGTTTGTTCAGGTTCTATTCTGAAAAAGCTTCTACACACTGGAAATTCATTCAAGGTAAATGCTGTTTTCACATCAACGAGATATCGGGGGGGAAAAAAAGCTCTCATCCAACATATTTCTGTTCTGGCCTCTTTTGTATATCCTCTCGTATTCTTTAATCTTTTCTCACCCTATCTTCTCCTGTCTAGATCCGTTGTGAGGGGATCCGTCTCTTCCTGCTGTGGCTGCAGGCCCTGAGGGACAACTGTGCTGAGGAGCAGTTCCTTATCTTTGCCTGTCTGGTGCCAGGATTCCCTGCTGTGCCCTCCTCCAGAGGGCCCTGCACCCTTGACACCATCATTTACAACCCCTTCTCCAACCCCCCTGATGGTGAGGCAGGGCAGACTCACATGAATATGCATGCTTCTACATGAGCATATTTACACTCAGTGACATTGATTTTGAGATGTTTTTACAGCTTAATGTGATTAGGGTGGTCGTCGAAGTCATCCAAAAGATACTAAACTGATATCAGACTTTTTTTTTTTTTCCTTTTTTAATAAACACATATGGCACTTAACTCGGGTCTTTGTGTCTGTCAATCTGAGCAGCCAAGGTGGTGCCTGAAGAGATTACCCCCCTGGTTCCGGCTGTGGTAGGAGAAAAGGTTGCAGATGACCAGACGTGTTACATCCTCGAAACTCTGCTCAAGTTCATGGTTATCCAGGTAATAACTATGTTTGCTTAGGAGATGCTACGCAGCTATTTGCCAGATTATGCAGTGGCTACAATATGGTTATCATAACACAATCTCAAGTTTGAATCCTTTGTTTATAGAGATGGAAAGACAAATGTCTGTCAGTAGTTAGATGGGTTAGGTATAGTCTTGATGAAAACTTCAATGACCCTGGATTTATCTTTTTTTTGCCCTTTCCACCTCGACGCATACTTTGGCTACAAAGTGTAGCTGTCGTCATAAAGTTGTGCAATTGCTCAGCTAGTTGTAACCCCTGTCTTGCACAACAGTAAGATTAAAAACCAAATACAATAGCAGTCAAGTGTGTAAAGTTGGAGTCTGTTAATTTAAAGCCCAGTTCAGACCAAAGAATCACAATGAGACGAGTTGAAACTCGCAACTACTTCGCAATGCACCAGTCTGCAAAACCTGCCACTTTATACCAATGCGACTAGACGAGACGGTGTATCATCTCCATTGCAACGATTCTCTGTACTACCGTTCTAACTGACAGTTTTTCAGGCTTCTTTTTGTAGCTGAATATAAATTGTAACATCTTAAAACATAATGATGATAGTGATAGTGAGTTACTTGCTACAGTCGCATTTCTAGAATTGATGAACAGCGAAAAAACATAAAAATGAGAGTCGAGGCTCTCCTTTCCTCCGTCCAAAACTCTGCCATTTCAATCAGCTGACAGTTTGCTGACTTGACCTGCTGACTTCGCTACGAGCTGATTGGTTTTTGAAACAGGTGATGTGCCTTAAATTCTAAAACCAGTCACTGGAGACTTGACAAACTGCGAGCTGAGACGGGCCAGTTCACACAGCTTCAACTTCTCCCTGCAACGTTCTAAAATGGTTTTGTCTCGTCGTGAATCTTTGGTCTGAATGGGGCTTTATGTGTACCTAGCCCAAACCATTTCCCCTCTGTTTACTGTTTGTTAGAGGAACCTTCAAACTATTGTGTTGCAAACAATAAACTGTCACTGACTTAGTGATGCTGGAAGTGTCTCTTCTCCCTGTAGCCTGACCTTGTCTGCTTTTGTGTCGTCCGCCAGGCATCCAGTTTAGAATGGAAGAACAAAGAGAACCAGGACACAGGCTTCAGGTTTCTCTTCAGCCTGTTCAAGAAGTACTACCTTCCACATTTATTCCCCTCCTTCACCAAGCTCACAAATCTCTACAAGCCTTTATTAGGTAAGATAGGCATACAGTATATATTTGACCTCTCGCTGAAGCTTTTTCACAGTGACTATTCTGTTACTGCAGTATTACACACACTGTACTTGAACTCAAGGGCTGCTGTTTGGGTGTTAAAATCTCAGTTTGACAATTTGTAATGTTTGCTTATGTTACATTTTTGTGTCAGTAAAAAGCTTCTATTCAGCAAACTAGTATATATATATATATATATATGCCTACTCTCTATACAATTCATACTGCAGGCTCTCTTCAGCGCTTCAGGTCAAACATAAAGAAAATGTCATTGAAAAGTAGCAAAGGCAGTATTAAGTGAAAGGAGTAGACAAACTGCAACACATGGAAACAGCTTTGAAGCTTCGAGATATTCAGCATGACACAAACCTTTCTAATATGTGGAGCCATTATTTATATATTTACCATTTACCACTGAGTTATAGATCATTACATACACAAATACCTCTTAAACAATGTTATTTTAGGAACAGTATTTTACAGTCACCCTAAACTTGATGAATAGTTTTGTTTAAAAGAAGAGAATAATGAATTTCATGTGTGTTGTTGTGATATTGGACTCATGGTAATATAATCTAAAAGACAAAAGGTTTAACAAGTAAGCAGGTGTAAATAGAAAGTCAAATAAAAATCTGTTTGTTCAGTTCCTGTGGCTTTAATTCAGCTGGAAAAACTTTAAAGCTTCACAGACATATATGTGGAGTTGATTTTTAATCTCTCTCTCTTTCTCGCTCGCTGTTTTCTTTTTGTCCTTTTCCATCTTTCACTCTCATCCACTCTTCTTACTGTGTCGCTCGATCAGACCTCCCCCATCACAGACCAAAACCCTTGTATGTGCCAGTGACGCGGAACAATGAGAGCACCTTCTGCACCAGGGACCAGTACCTGGCACCCCGTGTGGCCTTTATCACCTGGCTGGTCACCTTCTTCCTGGAGAAGAAGTATGTCAGCAGTGCTGCTGCGGCGCAGAGCGCCAAGAACGGCACCGAGGTCATTCCCAAACTCATCCAGGTGAGCGCGATAGTACCCTTCTGTTGATTTCTCATTCTGTCATTGTCCAGGGAGGAGGTAGACTGTTTGTATCAACCCCCCTCAGTACTTGTATCTGTATAAGGATAACTGGGCATGACTACAAAGGACAATGTATTTTAAAAAATACTCTCACACATGTATCTATAAATGAGAAGTCACAGAACAGTGTGTTTCAGGGGTTGCAAGTGTGTAGAAATATCATGTTTTCACATGAACTTCTTTTGGAGTACTATAAATAACAACTTGTGAAATTCACACTCACATTTTGTGCTTTGAAATGTGAAGCAAGACATACTGTTGGACAAGAAGTGTGCAATCACAAACAAGATCTGCTCTTAAGTCTGTATGTAATGAGAGTAGCAAACCTGTAGAATACAATGTACTAACAAAAATATGATTTTATCCTTATTTTTTGGAGTCCAAAAACAAGCCAGCCTCTAAAATGAAATGACATTTTGTTGTTTTCAGTGTAACCACAAAGTTCTAACATCACTGCCCACAACATCCTGCAATCATGTAATCGTAATCAACAAGACTCATGATCTCTCAGCGATTATCATTTATCATTATTTTAACAGTGTTTAAAAACATATAGTGAGATTTTTCAACAGTACTGTAGATTTCTTGTTTGTGATATTTTTGAGCATTTGACAGTGAGAGCAATTATAGAGAGAAGAAGAAGGGGAATGAAATGCAAAACTAATAGTGTTGTGATTCGAAAAAAGGTGAGACTCATTTTACAATAACGCCTAATACAGTTGCTCATTCCCCATAAAAAGACATTAAAACACAATCAGTCGAGAAAAGAATTCCTAGTCAGTAAGACTCTAGCGACCAATTGTTTAACAGAGCGGGCAGCCTGTAGCATACTAAGAGACTCATTTCTCACTGACACTGTGTCTCTGTGGTGCCCAGACTGTCACTGCAGGCAGTAGCAGCCAGGAGAAGGAGAAGGATAAGACATCAGATGGGGATACGAACGGGCCAGCGGGGGAGCCTGAGAAGAGCCACTCCAACAGCAGCACGCTGTCTGATCGGCGGCCCAGCGATTCCAGTTTGTGTAGCATTGAGGAGGAGCATCGCTATGTCTATGACATGGTGCATGCCATCCTGCTCTCCACAAGGGACAATGTGAATTTTGTCAACGAGGTCTTCCACCAGGTACAGATGAGAAACTGTATCCAAGCAATATTACTTTATTTGATGTTATATAAATAAATGTCATTAGAGATGCTATATCATATATATCACATTGGGTCATGATTATAATGCAGACTGGATGACTTCTCTGCAATAACTTGTGCTATGTTGCCCTCTGCTGGCCATTTGTTAACATTACTTAACGGTCCTTCCTACTGAACAGGCTGCTTGTGAAACTATTCAAAACACTGTTAGTTCAGCTTGAATGTCCATGTCCCCACTCATAAGGCTTTCCTGCTGCCGTCCTGCGAGGCATCAGCAACCAGGAAGGTGATCAAAGTGTACAGGAAGTGGATCCTGCAGGAGAAGCCCAGCTTCATGACAGAGCCTGACAAAACTACACAGCAAGATGAAGTGGATGACAGCTCTGAACAGATACTCAACACAGAGAACAACAGCATTCATGCACAGGTGAAGACTGCTGTTATTCTAAGTTCAGTTTGACTGAAATGATATTATTAAATAACATACTCAGCCTTAAATCACATCATAAGCTTAACATACTGTGGTAGTCTGAAAACACCAGACATAAACAAGTTAAGATCATGCCATTTTTTGTCTTAACAACATGAGAGGTCTTCTCTATCATAGGTATAGTATGAGTCTTAGTGTTTTTGCTTATTTCTACTGAGTCATAGCCTGGCCTTGTCTTTTACCAGATGTTGGAGAGTCATGGTCACAGACGGACATCCAGCTGGGGGAGGACCTACTCATTCAGCAGCGCCATCAGTCGAGGCTTCCTCACAGAGGCGCAGAACAGGGACGTCAAGGCTGGCATCCAGCCCACACTACAGGTGTGTCTCTATGTTCAGAGATGTGTTTTTATCCTGAGATCACAGCATTTGGTGTTTAGAATGAGCAATACTTACTGTATGCACTTTTTCCTGTTTTTACTGTTGTCTTATTTACTATACTTTTACTATCTGTTCAGCTTAACTTCTGTCTTTATGGATCTGTATGTGTAGGTGTTCCTGACCAATTCATCCAATGTGTTCCTGCTGGAGCCGTGCCAGGATGTACCTAAACTCCTGGATAACCAGGTTGAGGTGTGCAAGTGTGTTCTCAGCATCTACCGGCACATGATCATGGAGCACACGATGAACACACAGACATGGTCAGTGAGATATTCAAATACACGACGGGAGATCAGTTTTTGTCATGTATTCATTCCTGACTCTGACTTTTTAGATTTTCTTTTGATTGATTTCATGATCACTCCATTTTTTTATGGTCGTAAAAATATTCTATATAGATGACAAAAATATATATTCTGTCTCACTGTGTGTTCTGCAGGGAGCAGATGTTGCAGGTACTACTGAGGATAACTGAGGCGGTGATGAAGAGGCCACAGGAAAACCAAAGAAAAGACCACTTTGCTGAAAGTTTGGCCTCTATACTCTTCAGGGTATGTCTGCACTTGCTTATGCACTGATGCTGATGCACAGGATTTTATTACTCAGAAAAAAAGAGGAGAGAGTGAGTGTGAATGTCTTTTCAGTACTCATGTTTACTCACAGTACACTTACAGACAGTACAGAAAATGAACATTTAATGCACATAATTCTATGTAATTTCATTCATGAGCAACTGCTACAACTTGCTCTGAAACTGTATATATACAGTATATATACTGTGTGTGTGTGTGTCTTGGATGGGGCATTTGACAGTAAGGCAAGGAGACACTATACCAAATCAGATGTCACATCTTATCAGAGGCTGGAATTCATCGCTGTAACCCTTTCTGTCAATGCTTATTCATCTCTTGTTGTCTCATCCTGCATTCAGACCATCATCGTGGCATGGGTGAGAGCCAACCTGTGCGTATTTATCTCCCGGGAGCTATGGGACGAGCTGCTGGCAGTGCTGTCGTCTCTTACCTGCTGGGAGGAGCTGGTGACAGAGTGGGCCAGCATCATGGACTCGCTGACGGCTGTGCTGGCACGCTCAGTTTATGGCCTGGACATGGCCAGCCTGCCTCTGGACAAACTCAGTGAGCAGAAGGAGAAGAGGCAGCGAGGACGTGGTGAGGGGGAGAAATGGGAAAAGACGGGGAATTGGGATGGCTAAAATTTGGGTGAAAAAAGGTTTGAAATTGGAACATAAATCCTGTTCACTTTTAGCTGAGTCTTACTTTACTCTTTACTTGGAGCGAAAGTGGGCAGATTTTACACATCAAAGTCTGTTTAAAGATCTTGGGGGGCACTAATGCATTTCTGGAAAAAAATTGTATGAAGCCTTTTGTGGCTCCAGAGCTGTGTCACTTAAGACAGGATTGGTTGGTCTGAAGACTTAAAGTTTGAAAATGAAAATAATCTGAGAGTGTGGAGTTAGAAAGAAGTGAGTTTACCAGACCTCTGTAGCCCACTGCTCATTTCTACTTGATGCTAGTGACACGAGGCTACATTAGCCACTACTAGCATAACACACCCGAATCTCCAGCTGAACTGGTGGTGGCTGAGTTGTATTATGGGTAATGCAGGCACAAGGTTTTTGTATATAAAAAAGACAATATCTCTGGTTCAGCCGCATCATTGTTGATCCTTTTTGAAAATATAGGAGTGGGCAGCGAAGAGGCATACATGAAACAAGGGAAAGATTGGTATGACATGCAACAAAGGTCCCTGGCCGGAATCAAACCGGGGACATTGCAGTTCGGTGGCATGTGCAGTAACCATTCGGCTACCAGGGTGCTCCTTGATGCTGAATATTCTAATTGCTCAGTTTTATATCATTAATTGAATATATTTTGTGTCTTGAATATTGGTCAAACAAAACAGATTTTTTGATACTACCACTAGTACTTGCCAAAGTCAGAAATATTTCAGTTGCTACATACAGGAACTTTAATTTACCAGTGAGCTCATCCTTGTTCAGATAATACCATGGTTCACACAAGTTTAAGGCAACACTGCACAGCAATTACTGTAGAGTAGGGGGGTATTATATTGTTAGACAGTTAGCTGCTGCTAAATCCAAATATAAAGCTGATTATTACTGAAAAATGTACACTAAGTGACACCTCAGTACTTAGCAAGTGTTGTTCTCTTTATGTCAGGTGTAATCCAAGACTCCCAGAAGGCAGCAGCAGTAGCACGCTCCTTTTCACTCAGTTGGAGGAATCAAGGGGAGCAGGGCGGGCCGGGAGTTCAGGAACCCATGAGGATTCGCTCTGCCACCACATCAGGAGCTCCTGGTGTAGAGAAGGCCCGTAACAACGTCCGACAGAAGGCCTCTGGTAAGTACCTGTGATATAAAATAGTTTCTATATTAGCTGCATGTCACTCTACCATTAAATTAGGCCAAATATAATGCAAAGGGATATGCTGTGTAAGACCCTCTATATGTGTTTTCAATGCCTTATCTATGCTGTATTAATCTTCTGCCTTTGTGTGGGCTAAGAACACAGCACTGATAAGCTTCTGGAGCACAACGTCGGGCCTTAGGGTTTATCAGATGTATTGACTGCATGTGAAAGCCTTAAGATGGGTCCATGTATACGCCAGCCCAGGTGCCGCTGAAAGGCCTAACACCAAAGACAAAGAGCTCCAGCAGATGGCCCCCATTGTTCCCCTCACATGTCACTGGCCAATGTCAACATGTTTCCATGTCAGCTCGATTGCAGGCGTACAACACAATCCCCCGACGGCATGTCAAAGGCCAGCTTTGGACACTTATTGTCATTAGTTCAATTCAGACACAGCAAACACCCCTTATCTGATGGGAATTTGGCAGGCTAATTATAAGTTGAGCTGGAAGGCAGTAGAGTAGTAACTAGCTGCAATGCCTGTCTCGCTTGTCTTAATTTTGTCTAGACAGAATCTTAATGTGGAGGATAAAAGACAGAGACGATCCCTTTTCCTTTCCTGGCCTTCCGCCTTCCCAATTACCACTAGCGATCTGAAATGACGAGCTTGTTGAGCTAGGAGCAGGTGTATTTGTGCCTAAGGATGAAGTCTTAGAAGGTGTGTGTGTGTGTGTGTGTGCTGACACATCTATTATGTGTCTTGTGTGCATGTTTATGCACCTATTCAGTTGGTCCGTTTATTTGTATCTGCGTGCAAGCAAAGATGGACATTAAACACAACCGCTTCAAATTCCCTTCCTTTTCTTTGGCCTAATTGGATTTCTCCCACATTGATCTTCAAAGGCCCGACAGCCCTCCTCCCTACTCCTCAAGAGAAGACCCACACATCAATTGCACGGCAGTTTTTGATAGTTTCATTAAGAGTGTAATTAATGCTCATTAATATGCATAAATGGGACACAGCGGCAGGCTGTAGCAGAGACGATGTATCTCTCTCACTGAAAGGCGTAATTAAAGTATGCTGAAAGCAGAGAATAGAACTGTCCTCTTTCATTGCTCTCTTTGAGATTAAGCCTGAAGTGCTATCCAGACACAATGGCAAAGCCTCAGCAATGACAACTGTCAAAACTTGGCCGTACTTACGCATGCAAATACAAACTAATATTGTTCTGAGATCTTGTCTTGATAATGGACAAAAAGGCTGGATATTTCATCATGGTACTCATTAAGCTTCTACAAGTACAGAGACCCATTTGAACCAACTCTCACTCTGCCATCGCTGGGATAGTTATCGGATTTACCTTTACTAATTTGTGTCTACATTTTAATATCACAAGATAATATAATCTAGACGCAAGTAAGATAAAAATGTAGTAGGTATAGTCTATACATGTATATCTGTTCTCTCCTGTTCCAAACACATAAGAACTAATTACTCAAGCCTAAGAAATAAAAGCTGTACACAGCATGTGTACCTGAACGCAGGGTTTTTAGAAGGTTAATGAAAAACAAGTGTAAAGTTACAACTGACTTGGCAGAGCAGTATTTCTAAGGGATAAAGTTAACTTTATCCAAAGGTTTATATGAGGGTATTGTTGTGTGACTTTTAATTTGATAGATTTTAGTGCCTTGTGTCATATGACTCCACATGGAATTAGAGGAGAGTACTGGTTTAAACTAGAGCTCGCCCAGTAAATACCCATATCAGTCAGTATCATCTTACTGCAAACAAATGAGTGTTGGTGAATAAGTCGTAACAAGAAATTGCAGTACAGAAATGAAAAAGATACTTTTGAGATAATTCAGAGAGAATGTTGCCATTACATAGTTTGTCCACCAGAGAGCACTGACGATTTATTTTTCAGCTGTTAAATGTCCCACTCAATTCTTAAAAAAAAAAAAGATTGTTTCTAAAAATGTTTATGTATTTATGTAAAACAATATATTGGCCCATATATTCTCATTAGATTTTTTTGAACAAATATAACTATCTGCCTCAACAATCTGTTGACAGAAAAACAAAATTTGTTTTTCTGTCTAAAAATTGCAGTGTCATGTGTCATACACCAATACACATATACATCCAACAAATTTCTAGTCTCTCAGAATTTACTGTTTCAGTGACTCAGTCTGAGTTTGGTTTCATTTTTTTTCTTCAGTTGTAGATCTTATTTATGATTTATTCACATAACCTCAGTTGTAATATTTGGAACTGATCGGTTTTCAACAAACACTGGATATGATCATTTATGTCAAACTCTGCTATTGCCTTGCTTTATTTACTCTCCTGATCAAGAATGCATTTATCAATGGAAGCAGCTATGGAAGCAGCATTGTAGCATGCTGTACTTTGCTGTCATTGAATACTGTCTTCTTCCCTCTACTCTTTCCTGTTTCCACTTTCTGTTTTCTTTTCCCCTCTTCTTTCTCTTTCCCTGATGGAAGCTAAGCGAAGCCAGTCCATCAGCAACTGTGTTCATCTATACGAGGCTTTGCCCACTACTAAAAGCGTTCCTATGCTGCTCCACACTGTGAGCTCTTTCTTGCCTGGTATCTCTTCTGGTAATTCTGCTTGCTCTCACAGACTCTCAGGTAAAGTGTATTCTGAGAGCTGCATGTATTTGTGTGTTTGTGACCGTCACCCTTCCTCTTCCATCCGTCTGTCACTATCTGTCATACGCTGCCAGTTTCTGTGTCTGTTGTGACAGTACTCGGAGCAGAGAGGTTTATGCTTTAACACAAATTTAAAATTGTCTTGTGGGTTGAACTTGCTGAAATTTTTTTTTAAAAAACTCTTGGGCAGCCCTTCTGCTGTTTTCAACGCGTAGGAATATAGTGTATAACACGAGTGTCTGCATCACCACTGCATGTGTGCATGTCTTAATGTGTCTGCAAATCCCTTAACAGTAACAAAATACATATTCCTGTGTGATTCCATTTAAACATTGCATTTGTGGTATGTGATTGGTCATATTGCACAGGTCTTACTATGTGTCCTCTTTTGCCCTGTCCGTCAGATGTGGAGGAGTGTCAGCTGTCAGAATGTGGGGCAGAGGAGGAGCTGGGAGGCGGAGATAGCCCTCTGCCACGTAGCAGCAGCACCTCAGACATCACCCAACAACTGTCTGACACTTTACCAGGTATATACAGACGCAATTCTAATTTTATTTCTCCATGTTTCTTGTTTGATCTTGATTGAAATTACACACTTGCCTCACATCAGGATTGTGTTTAGATATGATGTAGCCCTGTTACATGTAAACAGAGTTTACATCAGACTTTTTTTTGATGGCCAATGTGGCTGTTAATATTTCAGAATTCCAGCCATATAGAACAACTACCAGACATATGTTTAATAGCTATATAATGCCTATATTTAAACAGCAATAAAACACAAAAACACAAACGCTATGATCCAACAAATGTATTTTAGTCAGCAGAATGAACTCTTCTCAAACTTTGCAAACTGAGCAAATAGGCTACAGCAAAAAAAATAAAACAAATAGCCTCGCTATTATTAAGTTAATGCAGCCATGCGGGCAGCCTGCAGCTGCAGCTCTGCCACTATCTCCACCTGCCATGGTCTCCCCAAGCCCACCTCTCACCAGGGCCATACGGGGAAAAGTTAAACCTCATACTGATCAACAACATGTTATTTAACCGTGGAGCTCCAGGCTGATTTGTTTGTTTCACTGTGCCAATGAGGGATGTAACATTACCTGAGAGAAAACGGTAGGACTTTAGGAGTCGTGTTAACTGCTCTTGAGCCAAAGTGCAAGACTGTTGCTGGAGTTTGCAGCTTTAGAATCTCGTGGCCACGCTTAGTCACCAATCTGACCAAACACTCAGTGAATCTTTCAATGTCTTAACAGCAGAGGCAAAACCAAACTTTTGCAAAATACAAGTTTATATTTAAGTTGTCTTGGCAACATATCTTATAGGTTACACAATATTAGCCTATTTAGTATGCTATTAATGAATTTATTTATTTATTTATTTGGCAATCGGTGTATTTCCCACCGGACATTTTGGCCGTCAATATTTTCATCTGCCGGACAACTACACATGATACCGGCAAAAAGCCGGCATATGCCAGCTAATGTAAACCCTGCATGTAAACTATCAGGTAACTAGATGAAAAGAGAAAACATTAGTCGCCAGTTAATCACGTATACTTTAATAACACAGAGCAATCCAGCACAGTTGCACAGTTTTTGTTGACATTGGCTTCAGATATTATAGCTCTGTAGGCCATAGTTGGTGGATGTGGTTCTGGAGTATGTAAATATTGTGCATTTTAAAATATTTGTTGAGATGTTACATCTTCTGAAGACTCAGTTTTATACAATATATGAAATTCAACATTTAACATTGAACTCTTTATCTCTGCTGTTGCATTAGAGTAATTAGAGACTATGTATAATGTTTACAACCTCTAGAGATGTTATGGGCAAACAGGGTATTTAGGATGCACACTCATTTGGATTGTAATGCATTTTTGCCAAACCAAAGACATAAAGCTCATAGATAGTCAGCCTGTTTTTAGATAACTTTATTTTGTTTTTTTGTCCTCTTTGTAACATCTCCTGTGGCACTCTAGCCCAGAAGAGAGAGTACTCCCCTACTTCCTGTGGCTCCGATAGCAGGACATCTGAGGGAAGAAGAGAGAACAGTGAGCCACCAGTGGTGAGAAGAACCATCTTGTACTTTAGTGATATGTCAAAATACTGAAAAAGAAAATAGGATTTGTGCATGAAAGTATCTCTTCTTCAATGTTTGTTTCTGTGTTCCCAGATCCTCATCCAGCGGAGCAGCAGTCCAGCTGAGGCAGAGTGCAATTCTGACGGACACACAAACTACACAAGGCCTAAGCTCAGAGAGAAAAGTTAGACATTACATCACTTATTTTTCAAGAATGATAATGATTCTGATATTTATGTAGCTATGTTTTAGTTAAGTGTTTCACATGAAGAATTGCTGTTTTCATGCCTCCATGCCGGCGACAGCCATGGCCAGAGGCATTGTGTTTTCGGGGTGTCCGTCCATCCCGTTCTTGTGAATATATATGCCAGGAATACCTGGAAGGAATTTCATTACATTGAGCACAAATGTCCACTTGGACTCCAGGATGAACTGGTTAGATTTTGGTGGTCAAAGGTCAAGTTCACTGTGACCTCAACAAAACATGTTTTTGTCCTTAACTCAAGAATTCATATGCTAATTATGACAAAGTTTCACACAAATGTCTAATAGGATAAAGTGATGACATTTTATATCCAAAAGGTCAACTTCACAGTGTCATCATAATGTTCTGCAAAAACAGTGTTCTTGCCTTATTCATCGCCATAACTCAGGAACAGAAAGGGAGATTGTGACCATATTTCACATTTGATCAGATATTGAATTGGTGACACTAATCTTGGGTGCCCACCTTGAAACTGTGGTGATTGTATAGATCTTCTGTGCAGCATAGAAGGGGTTGAAGATGTGTGTGAAGCATCCACGTTTTAGGATTTGTAGCTTCTTTGCAGCAGCATCCATATCTGAAGCTTTGTTTACTGTGATGGCTACAACTTTGTGTTCTATCAAAATCAGCTTTATTGGCCAAGCATGTGAACAAATACAAGGAAAATACACTTAATACCTTTAATTAGTCTGGACAGCTGTGGGATGTAAACTGCAACTTGACAGGTTGATGGAGGCATACAACTGTGAGGCAGTATTTCTTGTTTAATTAATGATCCATCAATTAAATCCAACATCAAAGTACCAAATAAAGGCTGTTTTTTGCAATAGTTTTTCTTACTTAGCTAGTACAAATCTAATACTTTTTGTGCCCGTTGTAATCCTTATTCACCCATCTTTACCAGGTGAGAGTTTAAGTAGCGAGACATCCAATGGCTACCTCAATGAAGCTGAGGTTACCTGGCAGGCCTTTGATGAGGAGGCTGACACTCAGTCCACCCAGTCGGCCCACATGGACGTGACAACCGACCCCCAGAGCCAGGGGAGTCTGCTGCTCAGCCACAATGAGGCTCTAGCAGGTACAGAACCTGATAAGAACTCATCCCTGAGCACCTGAAACATATTTTCACACTGTATTTATTGCAGATGTCAATGTATTTTGACGTCTTTGTATGTCTGCGTTAACAACAATTTTTTTAGGGCTAATAAATATCCTTAAACACACCCTTAAAAATATTTAAGCTGACCATGACTTTAATATAGGACTAGGGTGCTGTGATTTGGAGCAGGTTAATACAGGGTTAGCTGTAGAACTGTAGAATTTATCCCTGTTAAGGCTTCACGTTTTGTGAATTAAAACAAATTATCCTTTGCCGAAGTTGTTTGAAAAGCACACAAAAAAAAAGCTACTGGGGGCAACTAGACGGAGTTGCCCACTAAGAGGGTAAATGTCGATGTAGAATTTTTTTTCAGCTTCTTGGTTCAGTAAAGACCGTTGATATAGTTGTGTTTATTAAGGGATTAAATCACGCAAAGCAATCGTTAAACTATAAGTTGAAAGAGTTCAGCAGTTCTTCTGGTTCATCTGCGGTGACCTACCAACCCCCACCCCCATCATTATGGAGAGGTTGTTCTTACCCCTTCCCACCCTTGTATGTGAACTTTTGTCTGTGTTGTCCTACATCGTGATCATCATGAAGTTGTCAGTCTCCCTCCTTTGCCCCTGTGCTCCCTTCCTCAAACTCAGTTTTATACCTTTCCCCTTGTCGTTTTTAGGTCCTGAGTGTGCCCTCCCTCCCCACTCTGCACCCCCGTCCTACCACCACAACCACTACCACTACCCCCAGAACCCCCCCGCCTCACCAGCCCTGCTGGTGCACACTGAGTGCCCGCGGGACTGCCCCCTGGACGACACCATGCATCAGTCTGTCTTACACATGCCACACCACTTGGGTACTGCTTCCTAGCTGCTACTCATCATATAGACCAAAGAGTCCTCATTTACCATTGACTCTCCATGCTCTATATTTTTCAGCCTTACTTGACTTCCCTTTCTTACATTATACTTTTCCATGTTTTTTCTTCATTCACCCATCTGGCAGATCCTGCTCGGTTACTTAATTGAATATATAGAACTATTTTTTTTTTCTCCTTGGAAAGACAAACTAATTCCTTAATATCTTGATTTAAACAGCTGAAGGAAATCACCAGATCTGCTACACTCTCACAATCCATTTCTGTGTCTTTTTCTAGGCCTTTAATCCCTCTGCTCACCATCATTCTTCTGTTGCCCACTAAGTGGCACTGTCCTCCCACAATTCAACCTGACTTCATTTGGGTGTTGCATGTGACTTGTGCCTGTTTCCCAAAAGTGTTTCAGTGCTTTGATCACTTTCAGTGGACAAAGATCTTAGTGCTTGGACGCATTTGGGAAAAGGCACAGTGAGACTAAGGATTTGGTCAACAGGCTTTAATATTGTTTCTCATTTTTTATGTGTTTCAAACAAGTCTGAAATTTTAAACTGCTTCTCTGAAAGGTGTTCTGCATTTGTTGATTGAATCCCATGTACTCAGAAAAATTAAGGCTGGCTCACTTTGTATTAGGTATCCACAGCTACAAATATGGGTGTCACCAAATACGAAGTTTATTATCTGACCCAAAACACCCCAAACTCTCTTCTCTCCTTCCCTCATGTCTTCAACCATGCAGACAGCAGTGAGTGTCTGGCTGATGATGTCAGCATCATTGCGGGTGGGACCCTGACTGGTTGGCACGCTGATTCGGCCTTTGTCCTATGGAGGAGGATTTTGGGTATCCTCGGAGATGTCAACAGTATCCGCTGCCCCAAAATCCATGCCAAGGTCTTCTCCTATCTCTATGAGCTCTGGCACAAGCTGGCCAAGGTAAGGTGGAACGAAAACCAAACCTACATGTGAAGCATTTCATCTCAAAAGAGGAAAAAACACACACCCACTCTGGCAAAGTGATCATTTGCATGATAGATGAGTAGATTATTAGTAACTGTTCAAATGATGCATAATTTCAAGGCCTTTGTAAAACATAAATTTTTGATACGACTAAAGTTGATTGTGTGCTTACAGATCCGAGACAACCTTGGGATCAGCGTGGACAACCAATCGTCTCCTCCCCAGCCTGCCTTCATCCCTCCTCTCCGAATGCTCGCCTCTTGGCTCTTCAGGGTATCAACAACACATAGCCACTGCAGACAACACTCAGAAAACAACAGTCACATTAATGAATACTTTGAGGCATAAGTTGAATAATGTGCAAAAAACAACCAAGGAAGTGAAAGAGTGTTATAGTTAAGCATGTGTACAGAATACAGAATAAATGAGGATTCTATCAAAATTTATAGGAAATTTAATGTTGTTTCTGTTAGCCAGATCTATTGTCATGTCTTAGAAATTATAATCCAAAGCATTTTCATATGAATTATTTCTGATTTAGTCATCTCTTACTAACTGATCGAACGCTGCATTTACATCAGATTTTGTAAACAATATCTAGTCGGGGTTTCCCTGGGAGAATCCTCTAATATGTTCGGGGAATAATAAGATTACTTCCAAGCAGCAGCAGCAACAAGAGTTTGTAATAAACGGGACTGAATGGCAACAGACACTGACTAAACAGACAATTCAATTAGCAGTATGAAATCATATTGTATCAACAAACCATAAAAACAAGTGATACACCGCTCTAAATTTTTTACTTTTCCTCATTGATGGAGAAAAGCAGCCGCGGTCACATTGAGTTCACATTTGTTTGAATGGATTCCATGGGTGAAGAAAGTTTTCACTGTAGAAAATAGTGACAAAATCAATCACTCCTGCAGCATAGCGGATGTTACACATGTCTTAAACTGTTTGTAATAATATCAACGTTTCTCGTTCTCTCCTCCACAGGCCACCATGCTACCAGCGGAGTACAAGGCTGGTAAACTGCAGGCCTACAAGCTGATTTGTGAAATGATGACCAGGCACCAGGATGTCCTCCCCAACAGTGATTTCTTAGTGCACCTCTACCACATCATGCACAAGGGCTTCATTAGCGGCGACCAGGTACGACCAGCAGACGGCACCAGTGAGGCTGCCCATTGTTCTTTTGTTCAGCACTAGATGGCGCACCAGTCAAACCCATGTGATAGATGTGAACCGATTTGATCTAAATACTGAATTTGTTGTCACCAATATTGCCAACTACTTTTTTCTATGTTTTCTTATAACTCAGTGATTCAATTTCACCTGTTGGCTCTTGGTGTTGCTCAGGTAAACTCTTCAAGCATGTATAGAGCTACTCGAGGTATTTCAACATCAACTTAAGGAGTGTTACTGACTGGAGTGAGGACAGGGGTCATATAGGTGCACTGCAATTTATGATTGTTGAGGCTCAGTTTTGAAAACTGCCTGCCAACCAGTGGTGATGAAGAATGCTACTGTGTTTTGGCATCTTCCACTTCCTTTAGCCACACCCTTCCTCGTATTTAAATCTGGCCTAGCTCCACTTCTTCCAGACGAAGCCGAGTGGAGATGAATGGAGTCCCCCCCCCCCCCCCAAAAAACAAAGAATGGGGATAAAAGTGTGAGTGGGTGGAGGTGCCGGGGTGTTTTGGATGCAAGTGTGTGTGCGTGTGTGTGTGTGTGTGTGTGTGTGTGTGTGCGTGTGTGTGTGTGTGTGTGTGCGTGTGTGTGTGTATACCCTCCTGGCTGGGTTTCTTTTGCGCCTTGGCAGTGCGACAAGCTTATTAGAATGTTTTCCATGTCGTTAAATAATGTTTTGAGCCCCTGCCGCGTATACGTGATTAATTAAGGATTGACGTCTGTCGCGCTCCGTTAGACTGACACATCGGCCAGGGGCCCAGAGTAGGCTGGCCTGCCTGCCTGCCTGCCTGCCTGCCTGCCTGCCTGCCTGCCTGCCTGCCTGCCTGCCTGCCTGCCTGTGTGTGTGAAGGAGCGGGAGGGGAGCCTGGAGAACGTAGTGTAGAGTAGAGCAATGAGGGGGGCACGTTGAGGGACGAGGCAACATTCTCCAGCTTTTGTTGTGGCTCTGTATAATGCGTCGGGGGGCCAGAGCCAGGCTGGCCACTGAAGCATGCTCAAATTGGCCGGAGAAAAGAGTCCTCACGCCACACAATAGAGGACAGCCGCACGCCTGCTTAACATAAGAAAGTGGCTCTTACTCTCCCCCTCCTCCTTCCTCTCTGCCTTCACCCCCAACCCACCCAAAAAAGGAAAAAAAGCATATACTTTTATAAATCAATACTTACATACCCTTTTTTCCTCATCTTTTTTACATGCATTAATTCTTCAATTACCTTTTGTGATTAAAGTAGCCGCCAGTACAGGCCGGTCTGCAGATTATTTAAAATGATTGTGTGTGCATGTAGTGAATTATATAGTGTATGTTTAGTTCTAGCTTTTACATAAATACATTATATTTATTATTAACTTAAAATACTCACAGCTTACAGGTTCAACATTTTTTTTTTAGACTTACTGTTAATCAAGTAATAAAACCTGTTTTTCACTCCCATGTACTGTAGACAACAGGGGGGGAATCCCAGTGTAAATCCTCACCATTAAATTCAACGAAGCTTAGAGGAAAATGCCAGTTCCCTTGGAGGGATTGTCCTTACAACTGACAGAGTGCCAAGGTCAGGGCTGTTGTCCCAATTGTCTGTCTTTCTCTGGTATCATAAAGGCATGACCGTGCCACAATAGCAGTAATCTATCTAATAGGTCTACTGTCTGGACTGCAATAGTCAACAACATATTTTGTGAAATATAGAGAAGTACATACACATATTTTTTTTTCAATTATTCACTTTGCGTGAGTGAAAGAAAACATGAATCAGTCATTCATATACACTTATTAATCTGGCAAGGACTAACATAACATGCCAGGTACAGCTAGATAAACAGTTTTTCACACCTGTGCTTTCAGAGTAAAAGCAGCTGGTCCTTAACTCTGTTGATCTTATCACTGCAAAAAGGGAGGTCTTGTATAATTTATTTACTGCCGGATTAAAATGTGACAGTTGACCCCTAAGCCACAAAATATGGCTGTTGATTAAACTTCACACCTCATAGTTATGCAGGTGGACTCAGCTTGTGAAGGGAAAATCCCAGACAGTCATACTTATTATGTTGGTATTAATGCACGGCTAAACTGGAAATATTCAGGTTTAGTAAATGAGAAAAAAAAATTTCCGATAACATGCAGAGTGATGTAATGCCGGAGTGAACCCTGTCACCCCAAGGGCCAGCAGGTGGACAGCGTGTGCTTTCCTGCAGATGAGGCCAAATGAAAAGGTCTGAGGTGGCTTTATTCAGAGTTACGTTAATGCATCTTTTGTTGATGCAGGGGCCATTCCTACTGGCAGCACAGAGCCACACGCAGGGCTCAATTCCCATTTCTATACACACACCTCAAATCAGGTTCCCTCTACTTACACATACAATAGAAAACACTTTGCATTCTACATTTGTGGCTTCCTCTAAAATGCTCATTTCAAGCAATCAAGCAACAGTTTGCTGCTTGCTAATTACCTCTGACTGCACTGCACATTATGCTTCAGAGGTCAATTACCAACAAAATGAGGGTAAAATGGGCCCTCAATCCTAAAGCTCTTCCCACCAATTTTCCACATGCAGCGCATCGTGTTGGTTTGACTTCCTACTTATTGCCTCGGCGTGT
The DNA here is from genome assembly GCF_914725855.1 of Thunnus albacares. Classification (NCBI taxonomy): domain Eukaryota; kingdom Metazoa; phylum Chordata; class Actinopteri; order Scombriformes; family Scombridae; genus Thunnus; species Thunnus albacares. The sequence continues at coordinate 9,837,521 of NC_058120.1, read as the reverse complement.
TTATTCTATTCCTCCTCTGTTCACCTGCATTCTGTGTTTGCCAAAGCTTCAGGTGATTAATGTCGTAGATAGATAGGTGGTACAGTACTGTGTGTGTGTGTGTGTGTGTCTGTCTGTGTGTGTATTTGAGAGAGAGCGAGAGAAAAATTGTGTGCTTGTATGTTTGCTAAGGTGCCCTTTGGTTTAGCTAGAAACAGGCTGATGTTTGAACTGTCCGATTTGCACAAGTTTATGGCCAAGAAGGCAGGTGTTTCTAGTGTGGACCTTGCCTTTGTACACAAATATGCACGCGCATGTCTAAGATAAGAGCGAGAACAATCTTTATGCCATACTGAGATGTTGCATTCTCATACCTGTATGTTTTTTTTTTTCAAAATGTGAGTATTTCTTTTGTCAATGAAGAGTAAAATAAATCGACTTCTTTGCTGCAGTTGTACCATCTAAATATAGCACGAAAAACACGTTAACAGCTTTTGTCTAGCATGGTATTACCTTGTACATACTTGAGCAGTTTCTGCAGAGCACTCTGCAGTACAGCATATGTCAATGTTGAAAGAGCACCCATCTGCCACTGAGCCGCCTGTACCTCAGCAAAACAATACCTTGTCTCTGGCTTTAATTACAGGTTTGCTTGTGTGTGTGTATATACATTTGACTCATGAAAGTTGAGGTCTTTTGTTCTCCTCCTTGTTATCCTCTGTGAACAATCCATCTGCTGCCCCTCTCTCTCTCTCTCTCTCTCTCACTCTCTCTCTCTCTCTCACTCTCTCTCTCTCTCACTCTCTATCTTTCTTTCCCACTCTGTTTTTTTTGTCTTTTAGTGACATGTACTGTTGAGTGCCTTACTCTCCTCAACACACTTAAAATGCTTAGCCTGCCTGTCGGAGGAAAAAGCTTTCTCTCTGCCATGTCTCTCTCATTGTGGCCCATTTACAAAATATTTCTGTTACTGCTTCCCTCTGGGCGTACTAACAGACCCTCTGCTCATACTAAATGCAAAAATCCCATCTAATTAGTGTGAATGCTTGTCAGCATTCACACTATTGTTCAAAGCTTTATTTATTATTCTTCCATACGTTTTTTGATCACTAACTACTTCTGCATACTTTCAGCTACAGAAACCATTCAAATATCAAAATGTTCAGCTCTTTAAGGACATTTATGCCATGACTTTTCTTCGTTCTAGCATATTCCTGTGATTTTATATAATTTTTTGAAATATTAAAATTTATAATGAAAAGTCTATGGGGGGGTGAATGTTTGAAAGTTGATATCTCAAACACTAAAAGTACTAAAGTATTCATACTTAATGGACATGTGTCCCATGTAGAAATGCTCAACAAATTCAAATATGGTACCAATAGCGCCACCTTGTGGTCAGTTATTAAGTTTTTTTACGTTTTGGCTAATAACTCATGAACCGTGAGGCGGAGCAAAACAATATTTGCACAGTGTGTTCCTTGGACGATGTTGATTCAAGTGATATAGGCCGCACCCATTTGCACCTGGAAAAATTTTCCACCATTTTGGATTTTTTGGTAACCACATTTTTTGCTTCACATATTTCATATAATCTTCACCAAACTTGGTACATACCATAATTCGGTGACCTTGAACAAAATATATGAGTTAGTTTTTGGGTATCACTTAACGTTTGTCTGTAACTGGTTACCAAAATTTTGAAGGCGTGGCCTGATGCACTTAACACCACCATACTACTTATTAACTGCCATATGTCTTAAATGTAATATCCCATGGTAACTAAATTCTGCAAAGTTGTACAGATGCCGAACAAGTCTGCATCATTTGATACAATTTCACCTCTAGGTGGCGCTACAAGATTTAAAAAACTGCTTGCAGAGGCAGCAGCGTTTATTCCGTCCAAATACTACTTTCTGCATTTTCAGCAATTCTTTGCAGCTCTCGGCTCTTGAGGCTAATGCCTTTTTTGTTCCAAAGTGTTTAGCAATTCAGTACATCTGTCTGAAATTTAATACAATTAATTTCTTCTTTCAGCCTTTTCAGGCAATTCATGTCAACTTCTAGTTTTTACAGTGTTACAGTTTAGCTTTCAGCTTTTCAAACAATGTATTTCAACTCTCAGCTTCTTTAGATAATGCAGCTCAGCTTTCAGTTCTGCCAGTTTTACATTTTTCAGCTTCCAGGTTTTTCAGCAGTGAAGTGCAGTGCATTTGAGCTTTCAGTTTTTTCAAACAAAATTCATTCAGATTTCTGCATTTTCAGCAATGCTTCGCGATTTATTTCAGCTGTCAGCATTCACACGCATTTTCTGCAGGAAATGCATTTTCTATTACAAACTGTACTAAGAGATTCATTTTTGTTTTCAGATGGATGATAGCTGTTTATTTCTATATAAAGTCATTTATTGTTGATGTCTAATAACAGAAATATCAATGAGGAAATTGTTGTTTGCCTCCTATTAACATTTATGTGTTTGTGTGCACGCTTGCCATCAGGATGTTTTGAACACCATCATCCGTTCCTGTTCCCCTCGATTTTTCTTCCTTGGCCTGCCAGGCTTCACCATGCTGGTTGGAGATTTTATCACTGCTGCTGCCTGCGTTCTCAGTTCTGACTCCTCAGAGGTACAAACACACTTTTACCATTCAGATTTACAATGAAAAACAAAATGGAATCTGAAGATATTTTCTAGAGCTAGGAAGAATTGTAAATAATAATACATACATAAACATTTCAGGAATTGGATTTTTTTTTAGATGACGAGATGCAAAGTATTTGTTCTGGAACAAGGAATTAACCCTCAACAAAACACAAAAAACTACAAAATTCCTCTAGATACCTGTCGATCTTCATTAACCATAATATTTATTCACTCACTTGTGAGTGTTATGAATTAAATTGTCCCCTTGTAATAATTCTCTTGAATATTTTAGGTTTTTTCCATCAAAAAGTTGAAATTGTTTTGTGAATTCTGTTAACAATAAAAGGGAATCTGAGGGATGAAATAGCACTAATATTTGAACCTTCTTTCGTTTGTTAGGCTTGTAAGAAAAATCAAGAATGCAATCTTCAGGTGTGAGAAGCCACCTTTCTTATTTAAACGTAGGACTGAGCAACTATGACTGAAAAGACAAATTACTTAGCTCAATATTGCATCGTTATTCATCATGATTATTCCTCCACCTTTGGGAACTAGATATGGTTATTGCACAACTGACATAAAACTAGCTTTAGGATCATATTGTATTATACCTATTATTACTTATTTAAATAAAACTTGATTTAAATGTACAAATCTTGAACTCAAAAAGCTGCAGTTGTATTTGGGAAGTAAAGAGCAGTTAATTACAGGCGAAACAAATGACTGTGATTAGTTAGACCATTTACCTGTGAATAGAAAATGTTTCATTAAATGCACAAGAGCAAAGTGTTAATATGACTCTCAGTCATGTTTAATTAATTATGGAAAGCAACATGTGATCACAGTTATTATGGTCTGAAAACAGGAGGCGATGTCGCCTCTGTCGTGAAATGAATGCAAACAGGTGATTTCTGCGAGTCCTCCTGCAATTTCCTGGAATTTTATGCTGATATACATTCACATCAACACACAGGCTTGTGATGTAAGCTTTTTGCATGACTGTGGCATGATTTGGAGCAATTAGCAGAGATTATGTTGACCAATAAGATAACCACTCCTTGTTAAGTCATTGCTAGTGTGTGCAGATGCAACCTAAACATGTCTCTTACTTCTCTAAACTATATAATATGTTAGGCTCAGTTTACAGGAACATTTTACCATCAACTGTATGTTTCTCATAATTTTAGTTGCCAGATAATTTTATACTTCCCAGCATACAGTCATTGTCTGATTTTGGGGAAACAGTTGCCCATCAGATGCAACAAGATGCGCTTTAGAGCTGCATTAATCGAGCATTAAATCAGTCATTTTGCTGTCCATCGCCTACCAAGAGTTTCAGTTTCACATTAGCAGAATCATGAATAAAGACACAATTAATTCTGCTGGATCCCTCCAATCCTTTTTCCCTGGATAGTGGGTTTCCTCTTTCCTGGAAGTGAGTTGTTTTCATGTAGCTTGAGGGAATTAATGATAGCATGTTTTTTTTTTTTTTCCTTATCTCTGCCAGGCTCCCAGGATGGAGGCTCAGACAATTCTGGGCTCCTTAGTGTGTTTCCCCAACCTTTACCTCCAGATTCCAATACTGAAGACTGTGTCTGGCTCTGACGACGTTGTTGTAGGCAATGAGGACATCAAGGTAAACAGTTGATACATGGGGAAACTGTAATGGCATTAAAAAAAATGTGGAACTGTTAGTGGATAAGTCTCAAACAACAATGGTTCTCAAATTTAACAAATTAGACCACAGAGATTTTGTCCCCCATCTGATTTTTGATTTTTGCTTTTAGATATTTTATTACAGAAAGACCAAAATAGTCACACATTCTGTCAGTGTGTTACTTATTGATGGAATTATAGTGAAAATAAATTATTCCCTTTTTTGACGGGGACCCCCTGGAACCCCATCAAGGACCCCTAGGGGTCCCGGGACCCTACTTTGAGAACCACTGATTTATAATATAAAGAAAAGTCATTACTGTAAGAGTTTGTTACATTTTCTACTAAAATGTGAACATTAGGATCTTAAGGGTGATTTGACAACTGAGTTGCATGTTGATCATCATTGTGTGTGTGTGTGTGTGTGTGTGTGTGTGTGTGTGTGTGTGTGTGTGTGTGTGTGTGTGTTTTCTCATTCAGGATTATCTGGTCAACATCCTGCTGGAGACGGCAACAAAGGAACACTGTGAAGGGGCCAGGTATGTAATGAGTTTGATATTAATGTGTATTTTCATGCATGTGTAAAATAAGCATGCAATATTAAACAGCATTTACTAACTATCATAAAAATTCAGTGCAGTTGTTTGAAAGATAATTTCAAAATTATTTACTGGGATATTTTTGTGTTTTTGGGTGAATAACAGTTTTCTGAAAACATTTAGTCTAATTCAGCTCTATTGTTGCTGAATGTAAGTTTGTAATTGTGTCATTCAGGTGTATTGCTGTGTGCAGTCTGGGTCTGTGGGTATGTGAGGAGCTGATGCAAAAGGACATCCACCACCTGGTCAAAGATGCCATCAACGTCTTGGGAGTAACACTAAAGGTCAGTGACCCGCTGAGGCGAGTGAGCTCCTCCATCGCACCGTATACAGTATCCGCTTGCAGTTCGATACCTGCGAACTTATGCGTACAATGTACAAAATACAGCTGCACATCTCTCATGAGCTTTGTCGACTGTCACAGCTGTGCCATGAATTAAATTTACTTCTGTAATAGAATAAATCACTGATGGCCACAGTGTCTGTAAATGAATAGATACAGGAAGTCTGGATTTCATCACAGTGTTTTTTTTTTTTTTGTTTTACCACACAAGCCCTACAGTGTTTAGCTCTACCAAAAATGATAGTTGATTACATAAAAGGACTGCAGAACAATTTCAACGTAGTGAGGGGAGAAAAAGTGTGAGAATAAAACATATCCAGTGATGTGACTCATGGGTATATTTTGGAAGAGCCCTCTTTTCTCTCTGAGTGAAGAGATGCAGAGAACCAGTGGAGGCTGTTTTTTGTTTTTTTCCTTTTTTTTTTTTTTCCATGGAAAAGGGTTTTGGGCGGTGGCGTAATTTCCAGGCTGCTCGCTCTCAGTAGATGTGGGCCAATTTAAGCAGCTACATCTCCCAGCTTCCTGTTCGAGCAACCCCCCTTCTCTAATGGAGCAGTAATCACTCCCCTGTACAACTTGACACACAGACTCAGCCAGCCCCAAAATAGAGGGTATAGGCTCGGTGGGGGATCTAGGGGGAAGAGTGGCACTGAGAGTCTCTTTTCTAAAAGCAGGTGCTGAACTCTCAGGGCCCCTTTTTGTGTTTGGCCATTTCTGCACTCCCCACATTGTCTGCCCTTGTTACATGTTGAGAGGCATTCAGCTGGAAGAAATGGGAAATTCTATTTCTCCACAAAGAATTTCAAATCACTGAAGAAATCCACATTTGAAACAAAATTGTCAACAGCTCAATTCTTTCCTCCAATAAGTCTGGAGAAAATGGTTTGAATTGGAAATGAAATTATGCTGATTATCTGCACAGTAGTGAAAAACTAAATTTAAGGGAAATTACTCCAAATTTTGTCACAGTCAATGTGTGCCTAAACTTTTCCTCTCTATCTTCGACATTAGCAATGTCCCTCTTGCTTTTTGGAATTAAAGTATTTGGTGACACAAACTCAACAAGGGAAAAAACTAACCTCCCAAATCATAAGTGTTACTTTTACGATTTGATAAGATTAAATTTAATAACTTTGAGTTCTGGGAATTAACAAATATTAATCCTTAAGAACACACATCACAGTTAAGACATTTTGTATATATATAATTATTGTGTTTGTGTGAATATATGAAGTACTTTCCAGTTGAAGAATATATCATGCTATATCAGCTTTTACCTTCTTGTCCTGAAGATATCAAGGAGAACATAAACATTATAAATGCTATAAATCTTAAAAAATGTTACTTCTATTGAAGTTGCAGTGTTTTGCATGACAGGCAGATGAGGTGTCCCTGCTATTGTTTTGTTTGTATCCTGATTAATTAAGTCATCATTCAGTCATTTGAGCAGCACAAGATTAATTAGAATTAGAGGATCATAATGATGAGGTTAAATAACTACACCTTGTGCTTGATCTGATTGTTGCTGAATCACACTGCGAGCAACTTGATTAAAGCTTGTCCTGGTTTGACAGATTGCGAGTGTGAGAGAATCCAGTATTATTTACGTATACATGTTTATGCAACCGCAAAGTCGCAAATACAATGGCACATCATCATACTTTTGTTATTGCCTTTTTCAAATTGTTAAGATTGAAAATGGGTGGGCCGGCAAGCGTATATATTTGGTTGCATGGAAATAAACAGAAGAAAGTAAACAGAATTGCTTCTGAGACTTGGATTTCTCCAAGCGACTGTCTTCATTCTGCCACCATGAGGAACTGCTCTCAATAAAAATCACATTATTAGAGAAACAAGCAAGCAAGAATATCCGATGATGGCCAGTGACAGCAAAAAATCGGGCCGTGGATATCTTCACTCAGCCAGCAAATGATTGTTTTGCTCGCAGGGTGAATGCTTATAGTGTGAGAGTAACAGCAACGTTATCCAGGCAGTCGAAATAAAAACATTCCTCTGTACATTTAATGTAGAAAAATACTGGCTTCATACATCTAAATGTTTTTATCTTGGTTCCTTGTTGCTTATTCTACATGGAGCCAAGTCCTCCGCATCACTCATCAGTTCTTGTCCTGCCTTCTTGTTTGTTTGTCCAGTTCGGGAACAAAGCAGTAGCTCAGGTAGCCTGTGACGTGTTTCAGCTGCTCATCTCTCACTGGGAACATCTCCAAAGGTTGGATCCCACTCTGCCTAAGAAAATAATTGAGGTAAGATACGCATACACTTAACGTGCGCACACACACAGTTAAATAGCTAGTAGCCATTAGCGGCCGGTGAGAACATATTTTAAGAAAGAGAAATTCTATATCAGTTCACTTAAGCCTTTAAATGGAAGTCTTACATGAGATATTACTCATGCATATGCATACTCTACATCCTGTGGCATCACATCCATTTTATCACACAGCCCTGACTCAGCTGATGAATGGGGAGTGTGTCATCCAATTATCTTTCTCCTTGTTTTGTCCCAACACAGATCTTTGTGGCCACAATAGCCTTTTTGTTGCCAAGCGCAGAGCACTCAACAGTGGAAGCAGACAAAAAGGTACATGTTGGAAAGGAGGGGACATGAAATGGCTGAGATCTAAAGGCCTTTGATCTATCATGTAGGAATGGTGCATTTGCAGAGGAATGTTTTGACCTAAGTGATTTGTTCTCTTCTATTTTCCTCTTTACCTCCTTTTTATATATGTTTCATATGTCTTTGCAGCTGCTGTCCATAACCCTTTATTTTTCTGGAACAGTCTCTCCCTTTTTTTTTAATATTTAATATTTGTGTCGGAGTATCCTTTAAAATAAACCTTCTCTTTTCTTCCTCATTCCCTCAGTTGATGGTGTCACTGCTGCTCTGCCTGTTGGACTGGTGCATGGCCGTTCCCCTGAGTCTGCTGCTGGAACCCATCACCATGCCTTCGCTGGAGGCCCCACTACTGGACTACATCTACAGGGTGGGTAGCCTCACTGGCAGGTTAGAGGTGGGACAAGCTGAGTCTCACTCAGAGACGACAAACATTTAGCAAACCTGAAGAAAAGCCACTTTTTTACTACTGATTGATCGTCAGTGTCTTCCAAAGTCTACATAGCCTATACCAGCAGACGCAACCACTTCAGTCTTGACACCTCCAACCCCCACCCCACCCCACCCCAAAGACTTGCCACTTTAATTAGGCTCACCTCCACCGTGACCTCATGACTATGCCTCATTTAACATTATAGTGGCACAACAGCACAGCGCTGAGGATTGCAATTGGCATTTATCATATGCAGAAAACCTTTGTTTTGTAATAGCATATACTGCATTTGTTTAAAAAAGACAAAATATTCAGTATTCAATCTATTTTTTCTGTATTTGTCCCTCTAACCATCTATTTTATGGTCTGACCCTGAGGATGAGGGCCAAGCTTCAGGCACAAATGAATGAGGTATTATTCATTCCCTCCTGTCTGGGCAGATGCGGTCAACGGCAGATCTTTGTAAGGATGTCACCCCTGATAAGAAATGGTCCAATTATTCAAACAGGACCCTTTGTCCATTTGATAAGCTCAGGCTATAAACGCTTGTCCTGGAGATTTGAATGGAATATGTCTTAATATGAGAGCGACTGCAGCTGCTATGAAAGCAAAAACAATTAGGCATGATTGGTTGTCTATCAGCACACAAAAGGCACGGCCCCTTTGGGTTTCATTGGAAATAATATGTTAAGCAAGGCATCACAAGGTGTGACAATATTAATGCAATATCAAGACTGAAAATCTATACATTTCCACAGACATGTTGGCTGCTAATTATTCTCAACACCACACAGAGAATAGCTTCTCTAATAGAAGAAATCTCCCTTTTATTCCATCACCGACCACAATGTGTCACTGAAAAGGTAGCTGCTCATCAATTTATTTTCCATGATCAACCTTCCTTTAATCACAGTTTAATTTAAAAAGCTTAAATTCTATTCTTTACAAAGCTATCAAACAGTAGCACAATACTACATATACGCTATTAAAAACTTTTGTCATGCTCTTCATCCTGATATTGAGAAAGGCTGTGTGTTTGGTGACTAGCAGCATGCAGATCACTGGAAAAAGCAACATTGCACTAGACCTCATTGGTTCACTGGAGTTCTGCTCAAGCTTCTCCATCTGCTCTATGTGCCTGCCTCAGCAGCCAGCTGCACCCTCTGTGTGTGTGCGTGTGCATGTGAGTGTGTGTGTGTGTGTGTGTGAGAGAGAAAGAGAGAGAGAGCGGGAAGATAGGTACATTTGTGCATGTCCACTCCAGTATGTCTCTGTTTGCGTTTTGTTATTTGATTTACGTGTGTACATAGGCGTACTCGCGTATCCATACAATATGCGCCCCTCTAACTATAGTATGCTTGTTTCACTGTGTGTTACCTTCCAGGAACTGTTGCTATGCGAAGTGTAGTCACTTAGTTGTCAAGCACAGCCGTGGGTTTTCCCCCTCCCTCTCTGTCTCTCCACCTCTCCACAGAGGGAAGCTCTTTGGGGCTTTGGTGTAGCAGCTGTTTGGTTCAGGTCTTTTCAGCATCAAGCCTCCAATCCCTCCCCCATGCACCCAGAGGTCTGTTTGGTAGAATCATCCACATACTGTCTACATTGCCCCACACAATACTGTTTCAGATGGCAGGGCCAGCCTGCCTCTTCGAGCGTCTCTCAGCCAAGTGTGAGCGTATGTGTGTACTGAATGGGATTAGCCTTTGCATGGCTTTACCAAGTTGCTCTACTCTGAATGAGAGGCCCCCCTCATTTACATACATTAGGCGTATGTTTTGCTCCCTATATACAGCACCTTACCTCCACTCAGATTATACAGTATACAGGTGTGTTCGGGTGTGTGTGCACGTCTGTATGGTTGAGTGTGCATGTTTGTGGTGGAAGCTGAGCACAAGGATACAGTCTTAATTAAATCAAACAGTGTAAACCTGTCCAATGGCTGTAATCAACTGCCCCAGTGCGCCTTATCTAGCCCTGCCAACGGATGCTCTGCCATCTGTTATGTAGATCGATACACTCACACATCACAGGAGAAATGGATTAGTGGCAATAAAGACCCTCTTTTCTCTCCTTTTCTCCCTCCCTTCCTCCATTGCCTTATGATGTAAATGGCCATATATTCCCCTTTCATATGCTCCTGGATCATGTCAGTCTAGAACAGGCCTGCAGGAGCGTCACTGTACATCGTCTTGCCAGACACCATCATATCTAATAGGACGGTGTCTTTACAAATCAGAGTTGAAGTTTAGTAATCAAAATGCCTCTCAGTGGCATACTGTACAATAACTAGCCAGGCACACAACATCTGGACATAATCAAGTCCTTCTCCTTTCTACTGTTCCTCAGGTGCTGCACTGCTGTGTGTCCGGCTCCACCCTCCACACCCAACAGAGCCACTACCTCCTGAGCCTGTCAGACTTGTCCACTGAATACGACCTCATGTTGGGTCAGGTTAAGAGCTTCGAGCCGCCACCCTCCCAGACAAACACCAACGACTTCGGTAACTTGCTCACCGTGGCTGAGGGTAAGGACACATGGGTGTGGCATGTCTACATTCACAGCGGGAGGGCAAGAGCCATCCTAATGCCCCTTTTTACTACCTGCTGTGTGCCAGATTGCACTAGGTTGGCAAATAAAATGATGGCGCTGCGTTCATTAGGAGTATAGTATGTGTGCATGTGCCCATATGGGTACGCATGCATGAAAAAGTGAAAAAATGGCTGTTAATGGTCACTGTCAACTGTCACCATCATAGCTTATCTCCGGATCTTCTTTTCACGTGCTGCTTTATTTTAGCTCCATACTGTACTTCTTACAGACCAGAGAGACATATATTAACCCCCTCCCCACCCCACCCCACCCAAAAAAAATCAAAAAAAGATAACAGGGAAAAGCAAACTCTAAGTAGCCCTTCCATTTGGAGCCTCTCCATTAAATGTCAATATCTTATTAAAAGTATGAAAAGGAAATCAACCATCACAGGGAATGGAATGTTCGCATTAGTGCTCAGCCCTAGAGAGAAGACCCATTATGGGGTTTAGATAAAAATGTGATTATTTTTTTTCCCTTTTTTGTGACCTTGTGATTCCATTAGGCAATGTATTCCTCCCCCTCATGTCCTCAACTTCTGAAAAGTCCTTTGAGCCCAAATACAGGGCGCATATGTCTACTGAAACAATGTAAGAAATCTGAACAGTAGTTTTTTGCCTGGAAAATTTCACCACACATCTGCTTTTCGGTGCACAGCTGCACAGAGTCTTAGTAGAAATAACAAAACACTATCAAAAGGGCAAACCAAAGAGTGCCGGCCTAGTTATATTCATGCCCCCACCTCATATTGATCAAGTCACATCAAAGGGCCAGCGCATCTCTAATGCAGCTTGGCCTGCTTTCTAAAGAGCTTTCTCCACTTTGATGGGGGATGATGGTATTGATAGCACTGTCACAATGCAAGAGTGCATCTTCTTGTTTTTCCCACATCACTGCAGAATAAAGCACGGCATGCCTTTCACTTGGGAGTAAAAACCCGTGCATTTACATAAATGCAATTCACTAAGTAGAGTCCTATTCAGCAGCCTGTAAAGATGGTGGTTCTCATTAGCACTCGGCCAGTCTCAACGCTTGTCTATTGTAAGAAGACTCAATGGGCTTTTCAAAGTTGTCTCCCATGATTAGATGCTACCTACTTAGAGGTGTGCTGGCCAAGCTATTGTGAGAAATGAATAAAGTACTCCTATTAGTAATCATAAATGAGATTTGGCTTTGTGTAAGATGAGCTAACGGAGATGATAGCATGTCTACACACAAATGTGGGGTTTTTCAAATATGGTTAGAAAAGTCGGCATTAGAGGTACTGTATTATAAATGATAAAGCAGCTTTATTCTAAAGCCATCGATAACTTTTACCATTGATCACTTTTTAGACTGTCTCACATGTATTTTTCTTCAGTGATTGTCTCAGCCAATAATCAGTACATGCATCTTCCTGCCCCCATTCTTTCATCAGAAAAGCGGCGTCGTAACATGGAGCTGATTCCTCTGACAGCGCGGATGGTCATGACACACCTGGTGAACCACCTGGGCCATCATCCACTGAGCGGCGGCCCCGCCCTCCTCCATAGCCTAGTGAGCGAAAATCACGACAACCCATACGTGGAGTCGTCGGAGCTCTCCTCCGAGGTCTTCAAAAGCCCCAACCTGCAGCTATTTGTCTTCAATGATACCACGCTGGTGTCCTACCTGCAGATCCCCGCTGAGACCCCCACTGTCGGACAGCCCCCCCACCCTTCCTCCCAAGTGCGCGTCATTGTCCGTGACATCTCGGGCAAATACTCGTGGGACGGCGCAATCCTCTACTGCACCACCCAGGAAGACTCTGTCGATATGGGAGTTTTTAATACAGTAGATCGCCCTCTTTCTACCACCACTACGGTCACACACAGCAGAAACAAGCCCACCTCTCCAGCAAAGGGACCTTATAAAAATCATAGCTCGATCTTGGACTCTCTCTCTGACTGTTGTGACGAGGAGGAGGTAGACGTTCTGGATAAGCTTTTAGAGGACCTGGGTCACAGCAGCCCAGAATGCTTACCACAGCCACAACTCAGGCTCAACCAGCCAGCCTCCTCGCCCTGTGGCATGAACCTAGAGCAAGAGAGCGCAATCCTGGAGGCCATTCTCCGTCAGACTCAGCAGGAGGAGGAGCAAGTGAGGAGGTGGGATGCTGATGTCAGCTTTCGGGCCGCCAGCCAGAGAGAACCTTCCCACCAGGAACCAAAAGCTCCTTTCTACTTCTGCCGGCTGCTGCTTAATGACCTTGGCATGAACTCTTGGGACCGGAGGTATACCAACTAAAATTGGCTATGATCATTGCTCTGGGTAGCCTTATACTAGAGAGAGTAGGAGACAGACGGAGGTTTTGAGAAGTCATAAGTAGTCTCTCACTATGAATTTTCATCATTCAGTCTTCAAACTACATCTTACATGTAACCAAAAAAAAAAACCCAACACAAAATTGATTTAAGAATAACCTCTGCGGTCTGTTAATATTAATTTTTGTATCCTAGTTACTTCACCTTTATCCTCAAAGTAACTCAGCTGTTGGCTTGTTACTCAAAGAGAGAAAGAGCAAAGTTAAAAGCACACTGGAGTCTGGAGCGTCTTAATCTCCTCTCCACAGGGTAAAAGTGCCCAGCTGTTTTCACTAAGGTCTACCTTGCCGAGCCACATCTTGCAGTGCTTCCCTGTAAATTAAAAGCTTACACCTCTTAATGGTGATGGCGCAACGTGCACACAGCTTGTAGGAGATTGCTGTTTGCACCTGTGCCTTCTTTGCCTCTGTTAATCTTGACCGCAAAACAAAAACTTTGGTTGAAAACGATTTTGTTAACAATTCGCTTGTAGATTATACCACTTTAAAGGCTGTTCATTGTCACCCTAAAGTTTCCTAAGTTATGTTTTGTGTACAGAATTCAAAATACGATGTCTAATCAAGACTGTTTTCATCAAACAGGAAAAGCTTCCATTTGCTGAAGAAAAACTCCAAACTCTTAAGGGAACTGAAGAATTTGGATTCCAGGCAGTGGTAATGCTTTTTTTTAAGTTAAAACTGGAAATCGATGTAATTTCGTACCCTTTAGAAATTAGGTTTGTCTGAGATACTAATACCACTTATAAACCTGCCTCTACGTAAGTAAACTGCTTATAAGTCATACAGTTATTCAAAGCAGCATCATATTTCCTCCATCCCTCCCTCCCCCTCCTCCCTCATGATTTTCCTAACCTGTACCATCTCCTGTTGATCACAGCTCTGGAAGTCTCTCAATATCACTCTCGCTGTCCTTCTCTTACTGCATCTCTCTTAGTCCAATCAATAAGTATTCCACACATTGCTAATGACAGGAGCTCTTTAAAGGACCTCATTCTCCCAGATGGCCAGACTTGGTTGGGCAATAACAACCTGTGCGCAAGCATGCAAAGTGTCCTAATTCTACCCCAGTACGATGCACTGCCATGGCAACAGGAAAAAGTAGAGGAGGGGGCCTTTGCTGCCACTCTTTTTAATATTATGTTTGTGCTGAAGAGATAGTGGAAAAAATTTGCAGACAAACTTGGTCTTTCACATTTTTCTCTACTCTCCTTTTATTGGACAACTGGATTATTCACAATTTGCCTTGATAAGCAAGGTGTACTTTCAGTCATTGGATTCACACTCAAAGCATTTTCTTCTGAAGTGGCTGAAGTAGTGAGAAGCTTTTCAAGCTCTGTTGCATTTATAAAATTGGCTGCTGTGTTGTTCTTTTTAGTATTGACTGACTATATGTTTCGCTCTGTAGTCGAGAGACGCACAAGATTGCTGTGTTCTACATCGGAGAAGGCCAAGAAGACAAGTGCTCCATCTTGTCCAACAGCGCAGGCAGCCAGGCCTATGAGGACTTCGTATCTGGACTTGGATGGGAGGTGCTGACAACTACACCTTCAAATCAACACACATGTAGCCTAAATATACACACATAAATGTACAAGCTCACTTACAACACACTAAATTGTGAATGTATCCCTCAGGTGGACCTGGCCACACACTGCGGCTTTATGGGCGGCCTCCAGAGGAATGGCAGCACAGGTCTAACAGCTCCGTACTACGCTACCTCCACCGTGGAAGCCATCTTCCACGTCTCCACACGCATGCCATCTGATTCTGATGACAGCCTCACCAAAAAGGTAAGAAGTCCGTTATGTTTATGCTCATGATCTGTTCTCAATCTCTGTATTGATGACTTTTGACAATCTCTGCCTGTCTCTGACATTTGGATTATTGTAATGTGTATTGTATTACTTGCACACCTCAAGTGCTGAGTATGTTAAGAAAAAGAAGAAAATACCACATTGACTGTTTGATGCAGTGAAATGGCTACACAGTCCTTCCTGCCCAGAGCAGTATAGTGAAACTTGAAGTACTACAGTATAAATAACATAGAACACACAAAATAAAGAAAATAGCAGTAAGAGTTAAGATGAATAGAAAAGGTTTTTAGGCCTTTTTTTTTAAAGAGTCTAGGGTCTGTGCTGCCCTCAGATGGGTAGGAAGGCTGTTCCACAAGCATGGTGCAGCAGAGCAGAATGCTCGATCCCCCATGGTGTGGAGCTTAGTACTGGAGGCCCGGAGGAGCGAGATGCTGGCAGATCTTAGGGTTCGGGTGGAGGTTTGTGGTATGATCAGTTCAGCTCTGTGTTAAGCTGTGATCAGGAGGTGTGACTCCAGAGTGTGGGCATTGATTAGTGACCCTGGCCAGGCAGGCCTGAGGAGTAGAGAGTCGCAGGCGCGTGAGTGAAGAGAGGGCATGTGCCGCTGTGGTAATGACTATGATTCTGCTAGCCCCTGCCCCCCTCCCTGTGTGCTGTGACCAGGGCCTGGATTCAGCCATTAGCTCTCCCTGCTAGGGCAGGCGCCGGCCGGATGCCGGCAGGATCCTTTTATCCAATTCCTGCTGCCGCCACAGGAGCGATCGATTGGGTTCTGCAGTAGGATTCTGAACTGTAGTCCACCAGTAGCAGTTAGCACGAAGAAATGAGCCGCAAGGCCCCTGCCCGTGCTGCCAATCTTCTCATACAGTACCCTGCTGAGAAGGGAAATTCATCAGGCTCTCCTCATATCCAACCCTTCTCCAGTCCTCCACTGACCTCCTCCCTCTCCGTTTCACAAATAACCCCCCTCCTCATTCCAAACCGATGCCGAACCTGCGCTCAGTGACCGCAAAAAATTAGTCAAACTGAGTAAAGATCTTGACTTTTGCCGGCCAGAGTGAGGCGCTGGTGGGGCGGCCATGCCCAGAGTGGAGTGTGCTGCCACTCCACTTTCATTCATTTTACCAGGAACTTCTGTAATTGCTCATGCTCACCTTGCACAGATCTGCTCACCAGCCACAGGCCGGACAGAAATTGGCAGGCTGGCTGCATGCACGGATGCTTCAGAAGGCGATTGGGAGGAGGGGGGCAGCGGGAAGAGAAAGTGGTATGAAGAATTGGAATGAGAAACAGGCATCGTCTGTTTCCAAGTAGGATGTTTCCCTGTCAATTTAAAAATAACACTTTTAGTCCAGCAGTCACCCACTTTACTGGCTGTAACCATAAAGGCATACTGTGGGGCAGAGACGGATGAGGGAGCTCTCGCTGGGCAGATTGCCTGTTTGAAGTTGACGCAAGGGAAAAACCAGCTAAACCAAAAAGAAAAGAAGAAAAACCATGAATTCCTCAATCCAATTGTGGGTTATAGGGCAGTGCAGGCTGCATCAGTAGCAGCTGGCTTCAGTAATGCGGTTATAGAAGCGAACTGCAGGGTTGGGGTCAGGCCATGTAGACCGTGTGTTTGTGTGTGTGTGTGTGTGCGTGTTTGTGTGAGAGAGAGAGAGATAGATGGCTGCCGTAGCTATCACACTTACCCCCAGGCACCACAGCTTAACTGGGCTGCTGCAGGTTGTTCTGTGGTCCTCTGGTCTGCTGTATCCATGTGTGTGAAGCCCATTGGCTGGATGGGAGGTCAAAGAGGGCTAATTGGACAAGAGCCTTCGACTTGAATCGCATTTTTTTTTTTAAAGAAGTCTCAAACATTTGGATGTGATTAACAAGGGAGTAAATAGATTGGTGCTGAAGATGATTGACTCGAGTATAAGCATCCTCATTAAACTTGTGATTCAGCTCATCCAAATGCTAATACCTTAACCCAAATTAACACCCCAGTGTTGATTGTGTACTGCAAATGCATATTCAACATTTTCTCTGAAATCGTCCCAGTAACTGACCTGGTTGGTACCTGCTGATCCTTGGACAGACAGACTGAACTGGCGAGCACCAGTAATCAGCATGCCGTGGATTTGTTTAAGATTACCGTATTACCATAATTAAGGGCTTATAATAGAATGTGCTAATTGCATTTTTGGTGGCGAGGGCATGTTTCTTAATGGCTCATTAGGCCCCCAGTACATTGGCAGATGTTTTCTTCTGAGTAGAGGCTCACTTTTCAGTGTCCATGATACCCCAGAAAAGAGAAGGACAGCTTGATTCAACATCGTTGAACTACCAGCTAATAAGTGATCTACACCTGTCAGAGAATATAATATGGCTGTGTCCATCTATTTTACTTTGGAAGAGAGGAAAGCTGTTTACCCATTTCAAACTAGCATCAGTCAATTTCCTGTCATTTAAGTGTATCTTCTTGTCCTGCCCAGTTTCATTTGTGTTTCTGAATAGAGTGGAAATGGGAAGCAATTTAATCTCTGATGGGGAAAGTTAATTGGATTTGAATTATTTGGTTTTAAAATGCTCAATTTTGTGCATTTTGACTTTGCAATTTGAATTTGTAATGAAAAAGCTATAAAAAGAGTCAAAACCACAGCCCCAGACCCCTATTTAAACCATTGTTTTCAAAGTTTGTGATTTAGCTGTAAGCAGTCGACTTGTTCTCGCACCTGTCATTTTACAACAGTGCTTATAATTCAAAAAAAAATCATAAAACATTAAATAAAATGTTGTACGCAGTTATAAAAGCCTCAATTGACCTGTAAGCAGTAAACAATAATTTATTATCAGTATTCCCTTCTATATAACTCCTATACCTCTGTTCACTTCTCAGCCTTCTGAAGGTGATGTGGGCCCAACATGCAGACTGGATAAACCCAGTGACATACCCTAATCCTGCTAAATTTGTGTTCCTGTCATCATCACCATAGGGATGAAAATTACCTGCACTCGCCAGGCACTTGATTAGTCTGATTTTGTTTGTTTGGCAGCTGCGTCACCTGGGAAATGACGAGGTGCACATAGTGTGGTCAGAGCACACCAGGGACTACCGACGTGGCATCATCCCAACTGACTTTGGAGACGTGCTGATTATCATCTACCCGATGAAGAACCACATGTATTTCATTCAGATCATGAAGAAACCACAGGTAAAAGTCACTTCGTTTTGTTAAGACCATCATCAACAATATACACTCAACTTGCATCAACTCATTGGAAGTGTAAAGTTATTTTTATTGCATGTGATAATTATTATTTTTTTGATTAGCGTCTTTTTCCTTTTCTATTAAGATGGCAAATAAAGTGTGTTATTTTCCAGGCACAACAAGCAAGAAAGTCATGCAGATTATTTTCAGTACTGCACAAATTTCCAGCCTCTGCTCATAAGTTAAAGCAGTCCTTTCTTCATGTTTCCCTGTGCAGACTTTCCTGTTAGTTTTATGGGTTCTTTCGCCTGCCTGTCTGAAGGCTCTCAGTTTCCCCTACTCCAGCGGTGCATTATTACCCACACTGTGGGTATGTGCTCTCAGAGATGGTTACTATCCTTTCTTGACTAGCTTTCATCTTGGCTACTCCATAGTACTGCACTCTGTGTGGCCTTCTGGAGGGTAGTGAAATTTCTCTGTCAGAGAGCAGGCTGCCTTCAGATGATCAGATATATCCACAAAACTATCTACATGAACACGCTGAAAACATTTTTCCAGAATATAAGCTTTTTTTTTTATTACTCACTCAAGGTATTGATTTTCTTTTTTTTTTCCACATAATTTTCTGAGAGATGACTGGGAAATGCATAACAAAAGCAAGAAACAATAGAGTCTCAGTTTAGCTTTTTTGAGGACAGTTTGAGCCATAGCCAGCAACAGCCCGAAATGACCTACCATCCCAGTGGATAAATGACTGTAGTGTTCCTGTAGTGATTCCAGTGTTAATAATGAGTTATTGATCAAATTGCTACATTTACAAGGTCCCTAATGTTCCTCTTTTAATTGGAATAATAGCCCAATCAGAATAAAAATGCCTCATGTAACCACCTCAATCGGAAGAGACTGGTCCGAACCGGCCTGATCAGAAAGAATTTCCAAATCGGGTCAAGAGGGGCGATGTAAATCTTTGATAATCCGTTCAATAGGTCAATATTAGTGCCTAATAACCATGTAAACCCTTAATCCAATCATTTCTCTCTGATTGGAATAAATATATTCTATCTGTGCATGTTTGCCCCATGTGGGGGTAACATTAGGTGACATGATGGTAGAGAGAGAGAGTGTGTGTGACAGAGTATTAAGTTACCAGTATATATGTGAACGTAGCAGTGCAGTGTGTATAGTTTAGATTATTTATCAGTGAATAAAAGCTACAACCCCTCAAGACACAAGCCAAGTTCCCATGTCCTGCTTGCCACCTGCTGATTACAGTGAAGGGGGTTAGCCCAAAAGTTAGATACAATGGGTTAGCCTAACCTGACCAGTTCACTTAAGGCGGACTGATTTAAGGTTGACCAGCTGTTCTCATTGTGACAATCTCAGCCGCTCCTAAACAGAGAGTGGTGAAATGTATGGCTGCTGAGTCTCTCCCCAGTTTTGCTCAGTTCATGTAAACACTAGAATATATTAGATCACATCCCATGTAAACAATTGACCCAAAATATTCAATCAGAATGATTTCAATCAGAATGAAAAAAAGTGTGCATGTAACTGCAGCTAATGTTTAATTCTTCGCTATGTTTCAATAGTCATAGACCAGCCCCATAGAGAGTTCACTGTGTTTTATTACTATAGTGGGCTGTGTTTGTTTCATATTGTATACCTGATTACAGTATTTGTTCTTGTCTTTTATACTATACTTGTTTGCTCTTGTACAAATTATCTTTACTACCACTATTATCACTATTTCAAAATGATTTATTAAGACTGAGAGAAAGTGTTTTGATTGTTAATGCACTTGATTTACTTAATCCAACGTCCAAAATCTAAATTTAACTAAGGCCAAACAGGATCTTGATACCTGCAGGTTAGTATTCTTTCAGAGAGTAAGTCCAACTTTCCCCATTAAGGACAAATGTGCATTAAGTTTAAATATTTCAGCAGTTGCAGGTAGTTCACAAATAAGTGCATAAGAAAATATTTAGCCGGTATCCAGCAGAGAGTTTCAAATAAAGTAAGCCTCTAACACAGTTGGGACAAGGGCAGAAGACAGCTGAAGCACTCCACCAATGTGCCACTGTGTGTTGTGCCTCCACTGTGTTCTGCCCCCCCCCCCCCCCCCCCTTATCACCCCATGCAGGCCAGTGAATTTCTCCAAAATTCTTAAACTTTAACTGCTTTCACCTCCTAGAACCTGTGAAGGTATCCATGTAGGTTTCTGATGTTACTTTATGCAGTGTTACACCAGGTTCCTTGCAAGAAATTAAGTGAATTGTTCTGTATCATTTCAGTTTAAATTGTATATTTTGACTGGTTATTATATTCCCTGAATTACCAAGTTGAAGACAGCAGGACCTTTCGGAGAGACTTTGACATTCATGTCAACTTCCAGGTCAACGACCATTGAGCTGCAGTGATTAAGGGCCCCCTTCCAATATGCATGAACAGACGCGTGTACCCACACACACTCGCACGCTGCCGCTAAAATGTATTTTGCCCCTTTGTATTTGCTCGGTAGCTCAATATGAGTGCATTGTTTAGTATTGATTGTCATTTTAATTTCATTTACCTAACATTGATTCGCATTAGATATGTGTGGTTGTCATGCAAAGTTAGGTAACATCCGATTTCATTTTGAACCCTTGCCCTAAACAGATGGAGAAACGGTTGAAAAAAAGAAGAACAAAAAGATTTTTAATCAGTCCTTCCTTATTTTTAAGCACTTGTATGTCCAATGGCAGTACACAGACTAAATTAACTTTGGATCAGTGTGGACCTTTTAATGCCTCATGTTCTTATTCTTCTTACTTTCTCAGGTTCCTTTCTTTGGGCCTCTGTTCAATGGCGCCATCGTCACTGGGACGCTTCTGCCAAGCTTAGTGCGGGCCACCTGTATCAATGCCAGCAGAGCCGTCAAGTCCCGGCTGACTCTCTACCAGAGCTTGTATCCTTTACTACTCATGACTTCTGCTTCATTTACTGTTCACTACCCCATATGGGGACGGCTCATCAGAGGAATGCAACAATTTTTGAAAAGCAACCACTGATACAGGTGAGATCATTAAAGGTTGTGAATTACATTTAGCAGCATTTTTTATAATGATTCCAATAGATGAATAACACCACTGAGCTTACATTTTTAGCACCACCAGCGCCCCATTTGGGTAAATTCACTGAGACATGTGGCGTGCTTGTCATGTCAGCCAACGTACACAGCTGAGTGCTGACACTGATCTTTATGGGCTGTCTGATTTACATACAGCTATTAGGCCAGGGCTGTTTCACAGCCTGGAGCAGCATGGGAGGTTGTGTGGGGCTGTTTGGGGTAGGAGCACAGATAATGTGTCATCATCTATCACTACCATTTTATAGAGCACAAGGAGAGCCAAAATAAGAGCACCATCAACAAATGCGTACAAGTGCATACAGATACAAGCGCACACACACACATTGATACATACACACGCTCTCATCCCTCCACCCATCCATCTAACAGTGTGCCGTTAAGAGCCTGACTCCAGCTGTAGTTGTCAGTTGGTTTAAAGGGAGTCTAATCACCAATGGAGATGAATTAGCATGTGAATGCCAGCAGCACAGAGTTGGGGGGTGAGATGGGGGACAGAGTCGGGATGGCCCCTGGAGGGGGAAACCTGATCTCTCTTAACGCCCTGCTCCTCCTCGGACAGCATGTACAGCATCACCACACCAGAAGCACGCTGCCCCTCTGGCGGTTGCTATAGAAACCTCCCCCAAGGAGGTTTCATTTGGGTGGAAGAGTAGCATCTATTGTTTTAAGACACTGAGACATTTTAAAAAGTTGCCATTTCTTTTAAATAAATATCAGGTCTTTGTATCATGGTTATTTACAACAAAGGCTTTCACTCTTTAGACACATTACGACATACCCTGTGTATGTTGTTTACAGTTGGGTGTGTAAGTATGTGTCTGCCTGTATGCATTTCACAGCGCATCACATCCCCTGGTCCCCCACCCCGATATCAGGCCTTGTCTGTGTGTCCCCAGGGGCATCCTGAGTGACAGATGTCTGTTACCCGACGCCAAGTGAATTAGCCCAGTGTGACTCTCAGTGCCGAAGGGGGGCCAGCCACAGGCCTGCCTGCCTCAAGAGCCTGAGGGGCGGTGGGGGGGGGTGGAGGGGGTGGAGGGGGTGGGCGGGGGGGGTGGGACAGTACCGGGCTTTTGCCAGGCCACAGAAGCCTTTACCTGGCATTCCTTAGCAGAGGAGCAGACAGCACAAAGGCATGATCTATGAGAGGAGATAAGCGCTGCCTCTGGAGTTCTGGCACTGATAGGCTGCCAGGCTTCACGCAGTCCAAGAGAGGAGATGAATGAATGTGCCAGGCAAAGCACACTGCCAGCATGAGTATCTGCATGTCTGTCTGTCTGCTGTTTGTCTGCCTAGCTAAAGGAGCTTGTGAACAGAGAGGAAATGTATGAACTACTGACTGAACACAGTGTTAAGTTTGGTGTTTGCCATGTGAAAGCGATATCTGTGTTTTTTTTTTATCGTAAGACAACTGATATCACAGAATGTCCTGACTGACACAATGTCCAGCATTGGCATGAACCATAAATGAAACCAAGTCTCGAGCGGCAGGTGCAGTTCCTCCTTTATATGCTTTCATCATTGGATTTGCTGTCGTATTGTAACAGCCTTTTGCACTTCACCGTCTCCAGTCGTCATTCTTCTGTCTTCTCAGGATATCTGGCTCTTTATCTTTCACAGGTTGGAACAATGACCAAACCTCTCTTTTTTTTTCAGGATGTGTGTTTTTGTGCAAGATGAAAATCCTCATCCTTAGTTTACCCCTTCACAATGCCTTAACAATCCACAGTCTGCTCTCTGCCTGTGAGGCCACTCTCCAAGGTAATTAGTTGAATATTTCTTCAAAGAGAAGCTATATGACCCCCGTGTGTCCAGATAAAAGGCCAGTATGGCGCTGTGGTCCCCTCTCTCGCTCCATCACAAGACTCGAGAGGACTCCAGCAGTCTGCTGCAACGCTCACAGGATCTCTCAGGCTAATAGGATTTGATATTGAAAAATGACCACCAGCAACATTTTCAGAAAATACACACACGGATAGTCCAAAAGAGTGTTTTTCAGATAAATACTCCCCCCTTTGCTATCTGGCTGTATTTCTCCACATCACATCCTCTGTCTCTCTTTTCCTCCCTCTCTGATTTGTGAAATCTCTGTAGTTCTATTTGTTTTCTCGCACAGCGTCCAGCTCTCAATGTCAGTTAGAATTTGTGTCAATTTCTTCCTCATAGACATCCTATCACAAGCCTCTCACAGACAACTCATAATGTATCATCTATTATTTATATGCCTGATGGAAAATGCAGCTGGTCTGGCTTTGTGGGTTCTAAGTGTATTGTCTGCAACTAGTCCACCCTTCATAGCTGCTTTTTGAACACTTGTGACCACAAAATGTAAAATTCTGCAACAACATCAATGTTTATGAAACCACTCATTTTTAATGATTCATCAGTAACAGATTAACATAAATGGTCATTTGGCGCCTCTATTAATGGGACTTATCACTGTATGCAAACATTGTATAACATATCGGCTTGAAAGAGACGAGTTTGTTTGTGTCACCTGAACCCAGGCTGCTGCTGGATGGCCTTGCTGTCTGCTGCCATTTACTGTATCATGAAGATCCTTCATACTGTCATTGTAGAATAATGTCTTTATCCAGAAGCTAGGATTCATTTCTCTCTTCAACAAGCACTTGAGTTTGATGTGCCGTCCATCAGTCTTTGTGATGGGGGTATTGTTAAGGGTAAAAACTGTCTGCGTGTGTGTGTGTTGGGGAGACGGCAAGTTTCTAATAGGTGAGACAGTGCGGAACTGACCTTGATTC
Source organism: Thunnus albacares (assembly GCF_914725855.1). Taxonomy (NCBI): domain Eukaryota; kingdom Metazoa; phylum Chordata; class Actinopteri; order Scombriformes; family Scombridae; genus Thunnus; species Thunnus albacares. Next base: position 9,813,405 of record NC_058120.1, on the reverse strand, counting down.
ATAGACATAGCCTCCCTACTGGACAGAATCAATAGCTTTTGCACACTGCCCTTAGTCCCCATCCTCTTCTCTGACACACACATAAACACACACACGCTCGCACACACCCAGATCCATCTCCAGGCAGCGATCAATAACCATAATCTGTTTCTGCCCATCGCCAGTCATGCGAGCCAGGCTTTTAGGTGGTGTGTGTGTGTGTGTGTGTGTGTGTGTGTGTGTGTGTGTGTGTGTGTGTGTGTCTGTGTCTGTGTGCAGTTGCAGAAAGATGAGAGGGAGGCTTGATCCTTCCAGTGGAACCCAGAAAGCTGCTGAAGTCTGTCATGTTCCCTCACAGGCTCATGTGAGCATATCTACAGTCCCCCAGCTCCACAGAATGCCCAAAACAAGATGTACATAATTTCAGTGGATGGTTACTGACAACATAATGCATATGATATCCTGTATGCACTCCTTTGTGTGCTGTTACTGCACCCTCCCCTCCACCCCCCCCCACCCCACAGACGCCATCATAATTATTACAGTCGCTGCATTGACATTCTGAGCAAGTTATTGTCCCACTCCCTCACTGCGTCTTTGTCCAACGCCAGCTCGTTCTTTTGTATACTGTAAGATTCCTCACCTAGCGGAGATGAAAGTGCGCCTGTATGCATGATAGGGTGTCATGAATAGGATCTGCCATGTTAGTGTTGTCTCACATGAATTATTTAGCATCGTTGATAGGTCTAATTTGCCAGCTGTTGTGCCATAACTGTCGGCAGTCTCATGGATAATACTCAGCAGTCTATATCACTGTGGAACACAGTGCTTGACTGGGCACAGTGAGACGCCAAGCTAGTCATTATATGCTGGGTTCATGTTATGGTCTGAGCTGATATGAGTATAACTAGCCAACTTCCTGTTTATGGAAAACAGGGCTCTCAAGTGCTGACCAACTGAAAGAGCTAGCAAAAATTGTCCCAAGTTATTTGTGATAAAAACAGGAAAAGTCTTAAGAAATCACTCTGACTTGTCATGCAATGGATGATATTAACTATCCAGTAGCGTATCCGTGTTACTGGATGCAAGCCCTTTAGTTGGAGGAGGCAGTTAGCTGATTTGGGGTGGGTAGGTAGTTGGGGGTTGGGTTAAAGGCCATTTCTGAGTTGAAGTGTTCCTGCTTGGTGTTGGCCAGGGTGGTTTGGGTGGAGGCTGGCATTGGCTTTGATAGAGCGGTTGAGAGTTTACGCAGTATTTGGGGGGCTACAGAGAGAGGAGGGGTCTCTCCCCCACTGAATGTTTTAACCTAATCCCATTATCAGTGTAGCGCACTGCCTCCCAGCTCTTCCCCCTCCTTATCCCTACCCCCTCCCACCCCTCTCTCCAGCTGACCAGCTGTTCCTGCCGGGACTCACGACAATGTCCGATGTGTTCAGATCACTGAGTACCCCCCAGCGCCCCCCCCCCCCCCCCCCCCCCCCCCAGCCCTCCTCCTCAACACACACACAAATACACAGAGCGCAGCCCATGCACAACCAAAGCAATTGCCTAGCCCATTGCTGGAGCCTAGGAAGGGCTAGAGGGAGGAGGGTGTTAGTTAGGGGAGAAGGGGGTAGCTTTGGGGGTGAGGAGGGGGCAAGCACAGGCCTGTCAAACCAAGAGCCCTGACTCAGGAGGCAGGCCAGCTCGGATGGCATATGGCGTCTAGCTTCATACAACATGCAAAAGTATTCTCTCCCTTCGCCCCCTCTCATCCACTCCCCCCTCTCCCTGTCTCCCTCCCCTGCTGCTAATGCAGAATGACTCATAGCATTACTCATTTTTTTCCTCCGTAACCCCCCCCCCCCCACACACACACAGACACACACACACACACACACACATCAGTTCCTCCTCCTCTTGCCACCCAGCCTGTAACAAAAGGCGTCCGCTGCATGGCACCCACACCCTGAAAGCCCTGGGGGCCCAGCCCAGCCCAGCCTGCACTCCAAGGTCTGAGCTTCATGGGGGCCGTCCCTTTTAAACACAGGTAGAGCAGGCGTGGAACCAGACGGCCAACAGCAGGGACCCAGAGCCCCGCCTGGGGTACCGCACACACACTGCTGGTGTCAAACTGTTGTGCCTGTTGGTGTGTTTGTGTTTGTATGTACACGGAAACTGCCTTTATTTTGTTGTGCATCTGCTATTACGAAACCACCGTGCTTTGTGTGTGTTCAAGTGTGTTTTTGCATGTGTGTGCACCATGTGTTGTGTCTCACTGCAACCTTTCTAACACATAAGGGGCGCCTTTGTTTTTATTTGCCAATTTAATAGCATTGCTTCCTTCAAGTGTAATTTGAATTTAGCTGGATAATTTCAGGTTTATCCACATTTTGATTTATTTTACTACACTTAATTATTGACTTTTATTAAAGCACTATGTCGTGTCACAGAGCTTTCAGTAGCCAAAATAACCCAATTTTTTATACAGCCCATGAAATTATAAGAAACCACAGAATTTCCAACTAACACAAGTAGATGCTGCATAGCCTAGTGTAACCCAAAGAATGTCATGCTCTGTGTATTTTTAAACTTGAACCCCCACCCTCAGGCCCCTCCCCTTCTCTCTCCGTCTGTTATGCATTCATGTCTGACATCTGTCTGTTTGTGAGCGGCAAAGTGAAAGCCAGCAAGACTGCCAGTTTTGTGTAGGATCACCGTCTCTGTCCCATCCCTAATTCAGACTCAGTTACATAAAAGAACTTACAAGATAGTGATGATTTTCTGTATGTAATTTGATAACTGTTAGGTATATGTCAGTGTTAGGACATATCAGTATTTTCTGTATTTGATATATTTAAATTCCATTGCAATGCTGACACCATATTAATACAGATTATTGGGGGATTTTCACTAAAATTTAAGATAAACTCAAAGTGCAGATCTCATTCGTTTAATTGTTTACGTGTAAATGAAAGAATATATCCCCATAGTACATAGAAAATTCAAGTTCTGTGCTTGTTTCTAAAGGTCAAATAGTAAAAAAAAATGTCATCACTGTTAGAAATTACAAATCTTCAAGCAACTTTTTCTAGTTGACACAAACTGACTTTTCAAAATACAAAGCATGACAGTACAAGTGCCATTGTAGTGAATATGTCATTGGGTATCAAGTTTAAATTTGATATATTTGATAACTAATTCCTAGTTGTTATACATCTCTGATGTCAATAACCACATACGTTTTTTTTTAATTAACTGCTTTGTCTGTTCTTGAAAAAAATGTTGCTTCGGTGTCATAATGCAAAGTCTAATTTCTCCCAATGCAGGGCTCAAAAGAAGCTAATTCTTACAGATTGAGGAGGCAAAAATGATAGTATGGTTTTAATCAAATATAAATTATTTATAATTTATTGTAAATTATTTTGCAGACACTTGGACGTGTAGGCCTTAAAGTGAGTAATCACCCCAAATTGGCTACTAATACTGCATGTAATGGAATGACTGTGGTTAGTTTGGGTGTTAACACTAATCAAGACTACACCCTTGGAACACTGTCTGAAATAACAAAGAACTGTCTTCACTAAATATCAACAAAAAATGAAATGATTATAGTGACTGTTTTGCTAATAGGTCATTGGTCGCTGTCCATCAGCCAAAATACCCTGACCTCAGTGTCACCACTGGACTAGTACAGACTGCATTGCTGTTGAGAGGACATGTTCATTGTGATTGATGTGTGGTGGTGGTGCTTCTATCGCGGGTGTAAAAACCTGTCTGTCTGCTTTAAATGATTAGCATCCAGCTAGCCATTCCATCTGTTCCCCCTAGTCCTGTTTAATTAATGAACTTTCTTTCTCCGCCCTGTAGCCAGCCAGCGCAACACTAAAGCAAAAGCTGTTAGCCCTCTCAGGTTATCCAAATGGATGTGTGTTCTTGCCCCCCTCTCCTCAATGGGTGCGTTCTCATTGATTAGTTGTGTTTTGTTTTCCTGTCTTTTGTCTCAGGGTTCTTGAAGGGAGGGTTAATGAGCTTTCCTGGCAAGCTGTAGCGCTTGGAATCCAGGGATAAATGGGAATAATTTTGTTGTTGTTTTTTTTTTTTTGTTTTGTTTTGTTATGTTTTTTTTTGTGATGGGCTTGGCAGAGATGTGAAGCCTCGTGCCACCATGTGTGTTTGCGTGTATGAGTGCGTATGTGAATGATAATGTGTGTTTGTTTGGATGTGTATGAATGGCTTTGAGGCGGGGGTGTATTGCATTTCATCCCTGCTGGTGCATTATTCCTCTTCAGAAGCAGGGAATCTGGAACACTCTTTAACAGTTGGCTCTGTCACTATTCATCTTCCAGCCATCTCAGCAAAACTCTTGTCTTGTCCTCATTTTACCACCAAGTACTCTCTCCCTTCTTTTATGTCCCTTCTTCCTTCCGTGTCTCTTGTTACAAGGCAGTGGACAGCCCTTTGTCCAGCTAAAGCTGCCCTCTTTTGTTTGCGCGGCCTTTTTTATCCTTGTGCTAATCGCCATGGTCGTGTGCCTGAGTTGGACCCCATATTTCACGCTCAGCTCTCCTTTGTTTGACACACCGCCCCTGATAAGAATCCCAATTCTAGGGCCTCTCTGATATTGAAATCCAACAGCGGCGTAGAAAGAGCCTTCAATCATCCATTATCTGTGCTCCAGTGATTACCATTCAATCTCCCAGGGTCCAGGCTCCTCATCACCAGCCCCAGAGCTGAGGCCGTCCCCTGAAAGAACCCGCATCCCTTAACGCCTGTGTCACATTCAAGCATATCCATAGATATTTCTGACGCCGTCTTGAGACAGCCCCGCATTGAATGCTGCTGGGAAATGTCACTGAAATGTCACTCATCATTCTCCACTGGAATCTCTTGGTCTCTGATGTGGCCTTGGGTTTTTGGGGACTCTTGTGAGGACACCTTGTGACATTATTGGGTTTCTTTGTCCCTAAATGGCCATTAAATTTCCAATTCTCTTTTTTGTTGGGAGATGAGAATTGCTCTTTTTTTTTTTTTACATAAGACTGGGCTGCTTTTAATGTCACAGACTTAATTGGCTGTTTTAAGAAGGAATTAGTTGATTATTTATAAGTTGCACATTAATGCCTCTTTAAATGGTTCAAAGGCAGTGTCTGCTCCTCCACTGGCCTGTGGCCATTGTTCCCTTTTAGAGGATGTCCTTGTGCCTCACAGCATTTGCATTTTTGCACTAAATGGAATTTTCTGCATTGACAGACAAGGCAAGGCAAACAAAGCAATAACAAAAACAAAACATTTAAGTATGCATCGCTGTGCATTGTCTGTCTCTTCTTACAGAAAGCAGCCTTTGATGTGTTAATACTGATAGTCTGTTTTATTGTCAAGTGGCGGTTGTTGCTGAAAGAGAAGCACTGAGAAATATTGGCTAAATCTTCCTGTGTCTCTCCACTGCAACAGGCTGTAATAAAATTGGGTTGCTGTCAGACACAAAATGTTGTTGGTTGTGGAAGCAGGCCCAAAACATTTTAGTGGTGTAACTCTCTTATCTTAAAAATCTGTGAGTCTTTGTCATACAGTGTAAGAGGATTGAGGATTTATACAACAGATGATTATCATTTTACTGTTTTCGTCATTCAGGCTGCTTATTCCTATTGTTTTGGTTGAAATGTAAGAAAAGCTTTGTGCTGTAGACATCCACTTATCCAACACTCTATGTTTAGATACACAGCAGCTCTCAGTACCTTTGTTTAATGTAGTGTACACATCTTCATTAGTTATGTATAGCCTCTAATTACTATTGATGAGGCTCTAGCTGATTTGGGTACAAATCTATAGCTTTTGTTATTCTAATGAGTGTTATTTACCCTCAGATCTCCAAGCCAGGGGGCTTTGGAATGGGGCTTTGTGCAGGCAGATATAGCCAGGGCAGCTCTAGCTACACCCACTTGTTTTTGTATCTGCCGACTTTGACAAAATCCAGTTTCCCTCCCCCCACATCATCACCCGTCTGCATGGATGTATAGCACTTCCCGCTCCTCCATCTGTTTTTGTCCACCCATGAAAAGGTCCATTATAATCTGCAGGATGCACAGTTGACGTGCCGCAAGCTCCGCTTGAGCCAATCAAGGCAGTGCACCGAACTTAGGCCACGAATCCAAGAGGCCCTAACACCTCCCCCAAGTTCATTTTGATTAGCTGGGCTCTCTGTCTGAGATCGTCAGTTGAACAAGTTTTTATAACAACATTGTCTCCATCATCCCTTTTCCCTATAAAAGCTCCCAGTCTGAATGGGGCTCTATGCATGCCCACTGGATGATGGCAGGCTCCTGATTAACCCTGGAGTGACTAGCTAATGTCATTGAAGGAGGGCCACCTGGCTGTGAGACTGTACAGTCAGCTGCCACTGAAGGGCCAGAATAGGAGACGACCAGGTGTTGGGCTCCAGCCCCCCTAATTGTTGCCATGTAATAGCCTGCTTGACTGCACAATATAGCCTAGGGGCGAGGATTAGGAAAAAGCTGTTGCCAACACAGAAGTCCATTTTCTTTTTCGCCTAAGGTTTTGTGTGTGGGTTTCTCCCAGTGTGCATGCTTATGTGTGTATACATATATACATCGCCCTTTGCAATCCTCATCATCCATTACAATTACAGCAGGTAGAACGCAGGGCCCCCGTTCTGGCACCCAGCCCTTTACCCACCCATCACATTAATTCCAGACGTACACGCTATATGCCTGCTTTCTGATTGGGAAGGGGTTGGAGTAAACCTTCTATCCTCAGTAAAAGATAAATGGGGGGGGGAAAGCTGAATCTAAGAAGGACATTTGACACTAGTTGTATGTACAGCTGTTTGCCTGAAAGTAACTATTCTAGACTTATTATATGGCTAAAAAAACTTAACAAAACTAACTGCCTCGTGATTTTTGCATAATTTACTCCTTGACTCTTCAACAACATATTCAGTCATCATGGTTATTTATAGCATTTTGACAAAATTATATCAACAAATTGGCCAACAGTCTGGTGTCTGCATATGTACTTTTTAGAGAAGAGTTCATACCTCATTGTAACCATAATGGCATTGATTGAAATATGTCCAAAATGCAAATATGAGGGCAAATTAAATCACTCTTGTCCCCCTGTAACTAACCCTCGCTTCCCTGTGCGTTCACCACAGCTGTGATCATATGTAACCTAGCCCTAATCATTATCATTCCCGCTAAATGCCTGGCATTTTGCATAAGGCCAGGAAGCCTAATTGGCCCGATGAACCTTTTCATAGAGGGGGCAATGGAGGAACAAGAGACTTCATCTGCAGTATGTCTTGGCAGGGAAGCAGACAGAGATGCTTGGCGTTAACGCATCACAGTTATTCTGTTGCACATGCCACAAGCATCATTAAAATTGCAGAAGCCTCTGTTCATTTAGTTTTAATATTTCATCAGTGCTTGTCTGAACAGTGTTATCATAGGGTTAAAAAAATCAGAGCCATTTGGCATGACCCAGAGTTGGCACACTGCTTGTACGATTGCAAGTGTCAGACTGGTTTCCTAGATGTGTCAAATAGATTATACAACGTCAAGGTGCTTCGATGGCCACTGTGCTTTGTGGTGGTACAGGTGGGCCGAACATGTTGGTGGGTGGAGTTGGTGTGTGTAGCTGTAGAGTCTGTGTAATAATTACGAAGCTATAAATTTCATCATGCAGAAGAAAGAAGAGGTGAAATGCTTCATAACTAATCAGATGAATTTCAATTCAAGACCGGGGTCCAGCGTGCCCTTCCTTGTTCCATCTTTGACTTTTTATTAAAAGTTCAAATTAAGATCAGATAGATGCCGCGCTTCCCTGTCTCGATTCTAAACAATTCAAATAGCAGGAACTGTAGCAAAAAAATAAGACGAATATTCACCTCAGATAGCTCATATGATGCCCACCTTTGTCCTGACCTAATAATGTACCCAGAAGGCCAAGGCATTCATGTCACTCTGGTCATCATCACTGACAAAGGAAACCTTCAGAGAGAACTCTCACCCAGACAGTCACAGAACTGTATCTGTTAATCTTCATCCCTATCAGCCTTTTGTAGCTCATCTTATTATGACTTTCTGTTAATGCACGGTGGAGGCCTGTGTGACTGTCTGGCTATAATGGGCCTGTGTTTGATTAATCATGTCGATCCATTGTGTTTCACATCTAAGGCTGCTGCGTTAGTACTCATCAATGGAGACCAGAGTCCTTTGAAAAGGAGATTGGTTACAGACTCAGCTCATCTGAATACACAAGCTCAGTAGGCTTTGATGGTAGTCATGTTGTGTCCAACTAACCATGCTACAACAAATTATGATGTCACTAGTGATTTTGTTGCTATCTTGTTTCTCTGAGGTGTGAGGATGACTTCTTGCTTTATCATTTATAATCTGTGAACCCCCAACAATCAGCCGGTCTTAACATACTTTAAGGGTCAACATTGACTTTGTTGTAGGTGCTGGTTTTATGATTTGTCGTGGAGCAGAAATCGATTTTTAGTGTCCCCCAGAGGAATGGTGGGCTGCCAGAGACTTGGTGTGCTTGAGAAAATGGGTGACTACTTCCTCCAGTCAGCTCATAAATAACCTGGTCATGCCAGCTACCAGACATCAGATTTTGTCTGCAGTTGTTGCAAAACCTGTGTGAAATCACTGATGGGCAGTGATGATGTCACAGGTTAGGAGTGATGTCACAGCCATAACTCCCCATCCCGCTGTCTGAATGCCAGATGGACGGTAGAGAGGTGTGGAGGTTGGAGCTTAGAAGCGCTTGCTGTGGGAAAGTCACCCCTCAGGAGGTGTCATTAACCCGGGCTTACTGTTTGACCCGACTCCTTTGGGGCTCCTGAGCTCCAGTTTCCTGGACCTGCTCCTAATTAGGCTACTTGTTAAAACTCTCCGAAACCAGCTAGTCCTCTAGAGCATCTGATGTTGTGTATGTCTATGCACTCCCAGAAAATGGACACACAAACACCTCCACTCATCATAATGCATCTGTAACACATTGAGATGTTTTCTGTCCTGGTGCTGTGTCTACAGCAAAAAGCTGTTTAATGAGACACCAAGGTTTGAGTAGCTGCCATACAAAAAGGGAATTGGGACACACACACATACACGATACAATCACCCTACTGGCTGGTTTCTGTCACACACGCTCTCACTTTATCCATCTCAATCTGTTGTTCCTTCCCACTCTGCCATTATTCCTGCAGCCAGCTTTATTGCCACATTCACTCTGTCTGTCCTTATCTTTCTTTCTCCCTGTGTCTCTCCGTCTAAATGTCTCTGTCTTACTCCCCTTTTTCCCATAATCACCTCACACCTCTGAGGGCCTCTGCTGAGACGAGCTTCGCACCTTAGTCCTCGCTGTGACAACAGGTACCGCTGGCACTCATCGCCCGGCCTCTCTCCAATCAACACCTGCTCTGCTTTATCCCTCTTTCTTTCTTTCCTCCTTTCCATCTTAACCCACCCCCCACCACCACCCCCTTCTATCCCTTTTTTTTTTGTGTCACCACCAGTCCTTTTCCCCATGTGTCCTCTCTGTACATTTCCCTGCCTCTCTGCCATTTTTCTGCCTCTTATCTCCTTTTCCATAATGAGTAACAGTTCTTCCATATGCAGTTGAAATCATTTCTCCATACCAATGCCTTCTGGAGATGGTACTGCAATTCCCTGTTGATTTAAACTTGTTCATGCTACAGCAGTCTGCTTTCATTACCTCCTTTGGTACCCAGTATAATGACTGGTAATAACAGCCTGTATGCAAGTCATTTGACAGCGTGTCTTTGAGCTTGCTTTTGCCACCATCATTTTTCAACTTGACACTTTTTTCCTTTTAGCAACTTGTTCGCCACCTAAGCAGGAGCTTTAACCCTCAAATGTATCCATAGGGACGGACAGTTTTGAGTGATATCCAGCTATACTACCATTAGTGTACATGTGGTATGAGGAGGAGGTGGGGCACTATGCCTTTAAACAAAAAAAAGTAACAACCACATCTGCTTTTTTTACCCTGCTTGCACTGGCACCCCGGCACCACTAAGCAACCCCCCCCCAATCCCGTCCTCTTAACAGGCCAATTATGTGACTGCTGGGAGTCAATGGCGCTGTGAGCTACTCCTGAGCTCCTCTCCTCACCAAGGTCAAGCTGATTGGCCCAGGTTAATGGGCAGATGTGGGGCTAAGAGAGGAGGGGGTCAAGCACCTAGAGGCACCCTCCACCTCATCTCTAAACTGTCCCTCTTCACCACAAGAGCCCCCTTTACCACCAGCGCTTCTACAAACAGGATTAACCTTGGCTGCTGCCGTGGAGGCCCGAGGAGCGTAGGAGTGTTTTTTTTTTTCCCAATGCATAGTAAAGATTTTTTTAGAAGTTTTTTTTAAATGTTCTTCAGGTAAAACTGCCAGAACCATAAGGTGTGATGGTCAGTCATGTGTCCTCTAAGGTTGATGGATAATGTAATACCTGTTTTTGTCTAGGTTGGATGAAATTGGTTTTTGGTTTTTTTGGTTTTTTTACTGCTGAATTAAAGTCTTCGTTAGATTTTAGTCAGCATTCCTTCACAGATAGTGTCTCTCAGTGTAGTAGCTTGTATGTCTCTGAAAGGGATATGGCATAATACTCAAAATGGGCTTTCTGAACTGTTCTGTGACTCAGTTGCCTGCCATGTTAAAGCTATAGCTTAGGATCTGAACCCTTGTTGCCACACCCCCTTTCTTCCAACTGTTTTGTCTCTTATTATTATGAAAAACACACTAGTTAACCAGAGAGATTATGGCCTTTAGCAGTGCACTATAAGAAACTCAACATGACAAGGGTACTCCGGATAAAAAAAGGTGGGGGCAGTCACCCTCCCTGCACCCGTAGTCTGACTTCTGTGACTTAGAAGTGGATAGAAATGGAGCTTGAGTAGTGAAATGTCAGTATGGGGCATCTAAGACCCCTTCTAATGCTTCTTCACCTAATCTGGACCTTCGCCCCTGAGCCCTGCCTTATAAACAGATTAACTGTGTGTGTTTGTGGCATTACTTCTGTTCAAACAATGGGCGTGGGAAGTATTCAGATCCTTCACTTTTCCCACATTGTGTTGACTTTAACGTCAAGTTTTAAAGCTGATATTGTTTTTACACATTATTTTTACACTTTTTTGTTCTTTAATCTTGGATTCTTTGTTTGATATCCTTCCAACCCTTTTTTTTATTGTATGGAGATTATATGTTCTGTCTGTCCATAGATTTTTATTTGGGGCTCTGGTCTGGGGCTTTGGCAGAACCTCTCAAGGACAGAAGTCACCGAAGCCACTCTAGTGTTTTTGAGGCTGTGTGATTTAGTGTAGTTCCTTTCTGAAAGGTAAATCCAAATCTCACTCTGAGGCTGTATTTGTTGTGTTTGTATTCTCATAGAGTGCTACTGCAACCAGTTTACTTCACTGTTGGGATTCCGAAAGGTTTGAGTGATATCTTGTTTTCTCCAGAAATTGCACTGGTGTTCAGTTGGCATTCAGACCAAAGAACCAATTTTTTGTCCCATTATGCTCACAGAATCCTTGAACTTCCATTTGGCAACTCCAGATGGGCTGTCACACAATCGTCGTTGGGTCCTTGTTTGTCTTCTCACTAAGACCTCTGTTGTCTGGTCACTGAGTTTGGTCGAATGGTATAGTAATGGTAAATTTATGTATTGCTTTTGAAAAGATAAGTGTAAGTTAAGGTAAGTGTGGGACGGATGGGAAGATTCACCAATTCACATCAGTGCACCGACATAAACGTTGATGCAATTGCCCAGATTTAAAAAGAAAAAAGAAAAAAAAGTGTGCAGCAGATACAATTTGGGATGAACTCGCAATGCATCGTTACATACATCTTTGCATCAGTAAAATCTGATTTATTTACATATAATTATTAGCAGAGGCCCTATGCCTTTATTATGTAGAAGTGTGACCAATAATTTGTTATTTAGATTGATTCCTCCTCTCTGAACTGTTTCTCAGGCGCGCTAGCATGCTACAGCTAAGTGGTGTACTGCCAAAATGTTGAGGTTGTGCTCAAAAAGTTCTGCATGTCGGAGTAAATGGATTATTAAACTATTTTGACAGTAATTGTTTGGGTCACGGAGCATACGCATGTGAATTGGAGACAGAGAACACTACACTACAAAGGACTTATGAAAAGGCCTGTTTTAGAAAGGTCCAAGTGGTTTTTGTAGAGGTCAAAAAGAAACAGCATAAATGAGATGCTTACTGATTTGCAGTACTAAAGAAACAAATAAGTCAAGTAAAAATCTAACTTCTTTTAGTTCATTCATTATTTGCTCTATGCTTAATAAAAAAAATCACTCTCTCTACCATATTGAATTGCATAGCATCATTCTTTTGCATCACGTTGAATCGCATTGTATCACATTGAATCAAATCATGTCGGTTTGCACTTCATCGCAATGGGGGTGAATCGTATCGCATTACCAATCATATGTATCTTATATGTATCTTATCATTGGCAATACATCGGGATGCATATCCCATCAGCCCCAGTGATGGAGATGCACATCCCTAAAGTGTGGTATTTTTTTAACAAGACTTTCAACTTCAAGTATTAACCAAAGTGATAGTAATTTGTGTTTGTTGAACTGAGAAAAAAAACAAGGTGATCATATACATATTTCTAAAAATGTGTTCCTGTACATACTGCAATAGAGATACAGTATATAGATATTGTATACACAATAATTTCAAAATCGGCTTTGAGAAATTTATAAGAAACATTGTTTGGCCTCAAGGACACACACAATGTGTTGTTGGTGAAAAAACACTGAACTGTTTACATTTAGTGTATCTTTAAGTAAAAGAGGTGAAATACCCTCTGAGGCCATGATGCATAAACATCCCTGCTGGCTGTGTGTGTTTAAAAGCTGAAGAGTGTGTGTCAGGGGCCAGTGGTGGCGTGAGGCCTTCTGTCAGCAGGAGCACTGAGGAACACAAAGACTGAGGCTGGATGGTCAGGATCCTGCTCTCCAGGGAGACACCAGATCAGAGGTCAACATAGGCTCTTTTGGGGAACCGTGTGTGGGTGGAGGGTGTTAGTGAGTGTGTGTTGTGCCTGTGTGCCTACTTATGCACTACTAACGCCTATGTGTGAGCATGCGTATGTGTCCGCATGCGCTGGGCGGGGTTACACAAGGCACAAAATGGATCCCAGTGGACAGGTGTTTTCAGGACAGGTCCCTGTGGACGGATAGAGGAAAAAAGAGAGAGAGATGATGATGAGGGTCGGTGGCGGTTGGCCGATGGGGTCCAGCAGGGATGGAGCAGCCTGCTAATGAAGAGCCATCTGAGGCCTCCATTCACCTTGAACATGGGCCACTGCAGCTGCCCTGACCTTGGCTTTGATCCACAAAGATGCTTGACCCCCACCATTTCCCCAGAGCTAACCCCCCTGCCATCTGGACAGCACACATGCATATGTATACATATGTGCACACACCCACAGATACATATGCATGTACACGTATGTTGACCCATAGACTCATGCACATATGCCTTCACAGGTATGATGTTGGACTATCTATCTCTGGTGGTGTTAATTCAGTCACACGTACCATTTTTTTGGGGGGGGGGCATGCAAGCTGCGTGTTTTGTTTTAATGCATAATTAACCTGTATGTTTGTGTACTAGTGTATGTCTAGTATGTCTAGGAGTACAGGGCTGCAGGGAACAGGGTGGAAAAGGACCATTATCCACTAAAACCATTATCCTAAATGTGTAAATGTACTTATTAGATTTGATTTGTGCTTTTCTCTTTGTGGCTACTGCTCCCTCCCACATTCATAACTCCCTAACCGCAACCTCCACCTCTCCAGACTAAAGTTGTTACGTTACATTAACTCAGACCTGGGAGGGGTTTTTTTTCTCGTTACTATCCCAATAGTTGCCACGCTCCATAGACATTACATTGGTTTCCCTCTCTTCTCCCTAATAGGAATGCAGCCGCTCGGAACGTAGGGGTTTCCGTGGAAATTCCCAAAGTGGCGCAACACACTCTCCTCCCGCACACCAGCTTGTCCGCCTAGTTCAGCTGTAAATGACAGTTATGTCACGGATGACTTGAGTTGCAGTCCATCTGTGGAAATGTAGACCTGTCTGCATTTTCCTTTTTATATTTCATACCTTTCTTTATGAGAATGTTTAAAGCACAGAATATTTTGAAGCTTTATGTGATACAGCAATATCAGAAAGGCTTTCATAACACATTTTCAGAGCGTGTAACATGTTTTGAGATCCAGAGAAGATTGTCGCAAACACGAAGCTTAACCAGGCACTGTAGAGCAGTGGCTGTAGATGATTTTTTTTCCCCCCAAAAGTAGGTCACTGTCAGTGCGTTTGGTGTCCATGACATGGACATAGTCTTTGCGTCACTGTTCTGGACGTGTCACTTGATTAAGTTACTGCATGGAGGCAGCAGCATCTGTGGGGAACAAGCTGTGCCCATGGCTTGGTAATTAGAGACAAGCAAAAAAGATGAGAGAGTGCGAGAGAGAGAAGGCAAGATTACCCCTCACTGTGCATCAGGTCTGATTTCTGTGCAGCAATTTTTTTACCCACAGATAGCATCGTACATTTACTTAAGTGAGCTGATTACGGCTCTCGCTTTCACTCTTCCCCAAAATACCTTTTATTAGTCTCCCTCCCTCACCACCTGTCTTTCTCCCTTGCGGCCTGTCATATATTTCCCCTCGTCTTTTGATAATTCTACACTATCTCCCTTCATTTTATTCTTTGAAGGTTTTTTTCTCACCCACTATAATCCATTTGTCTAACTCGGATAGAGGGCAGCGGAAGGAAGTCGTGGAGGAGAGGCGTGTGTCAGAGTCAGAGAAAGAGCGTCTGCTCCAGCTGGAGTCAATATTTGCTTTAGGAATCTCAATAACAGGCCTGCAGTCATCTGCATCTCTGATAATGGACAGCCATATGGCTCTGTTGACCCACGCTGTGCCGAGGTTCTCTGTCTCTCTCCTCATCCTTCCTTGTCTTTCATTCGTAGGCTTCCTTCTAACTTCTAACTCATTTCTTTTCATTTACTCCTTCGTTCACACATATTTGTCTTCCACTTATCACCTATGTGGGCACATTTCGTTCTTTTACAAACATCCTTTCTTTCTGTCTGTCATCCATAAAACCCTGGATATGACCCACCACACAGAGCTGTGACCCAAGTTACCATGGCAGCAGAGCCTGGGATGCCCACTCTTTGTCCAACACTGTTTCCAGCAAGTGACAGAAAACAGTGACGTTGCATGTCTGGCTATGACTGGAAGACAGATATAGAGCTCAAGAGGGAAGTGCTTTTACTACTTTAAGTCATGCTGCCCTGCATACATCGTTTGAATGACGATGTTGGCCCTGTAAAGAATGGTAAATTACATACAGTATATTAGTTGACAGGTCTTAGGGCCTCCTTAATTTTTTTTCCCTTGTCTTGCCATTTCTCCTTTCTACTTGGAGTAGAAATGGAGTGGGGAAATATTAGGTTTTTCTCTAATGGATCTCTTGGTGTTGTGTCCTGACAAGGGCTCAAATTTTGTGTGTTAATCCAAGACCATCATTTTGCAACAAAATGCCAAAAAACACCTTCACCAAACAGAGTAGACTCCTCTAGCTTTTTACATAGAACAAGTTTGAAATTAATGTTTTTCCCCCCATTGTTCTGTTACTACAGCAAGACTTAAATGTTTTTGTTCATAGGGCATAGAGATGAATGCATGTGGCATTTATACAAGTACACAAACTAATCCTACTCCCCATCTTCCTCTTTTTACCCTGTCCTTATTCTGCCCTCTGTCCATCTCTGTCTGTCCCTGTGAGATGCTTGGCCATCGTACTCTCTGATGTGTCCCGGCTCAGGTGCCCGTCACCCCCGCTTTGCCACGCTTCCCTCAAAGCCATTGGTCATGTCTGCCTTGGCCCCTGCTGTGGCGGCATGTGCCCACAGCAGGCCCCCTGCCCAGTCACTGTCTCGTCCTATCTATCTAACCCAGACCAGAGCCTCTCGGCCCAGTCCAGCCTATCTCAGCTCAGCCTGGTTCAGCCTTGGCGTCAGGAACAGCCCAGTGCCACTCCACCCTGGCAGTCATAATGAGACGAGGGGAAGGGGAGGAGGGGGGGGGGGTCTCCGTGTTGAGCGACTAGAGCTGTGTGTGTGTGTGTGTGTTTGTGAGTGAGAGTGCATGTGTCTGTCAAGCAATTTGTTAGGTGTCGTCTGTCAAGGAAACACGGCCACAAACAGACAGCCATGAGAATAATCAGACTCATTGTCAAACATGGACACACACAGTTAAATCTCAGAAGTGCTCGCTATCATTATGCCATCAGACAGACCTTTTTACTCCAAATGAATGATTGCAGATTATAGTACGGAATTGCAAAACCAAGTCTTATAAGCTCAACTCCAATAGTTTCCCTTCACCATATTTTACCCAGCACTTGCCTCCATTCCACAACAGACTTAGCACAATATATCTATGATAATGATATGATAATGGCCATCAGAATGTTTTCCACCCTCACCCGGCAGCCATTTTACAGGCTTTATTTATTTATTTATTTATTTGTGCTTTTTCCCCATTTCAAATCCGACCATCCATCCTGCATGCTGGCTGCCCAGGCTCCAGTCGCTGCTTGTCACTCTGAATTTCAAATGGCTCCAATTTTCCCCCTGATGGCACGGAGAAGTGCCAGGCAGCGCATCGGGGAGGGTGGTCCTAGACATGCTGCCTGCAGCAGGGGTTCTATTAGAGAGAAGAGAGGGACGAGAGGGGGGAGAGGAGAGGTTTGGAGCATCACACCAGTAGTGATGTATTCTTTCTTTCTTTTTTTTTTTTTTTTTTTTTATGATTATTTTGGAGACTGCTTTCTCATTTGGGGCTATGTGGCATGGCTGATTGTTCCATCTTTGCTTCTGGCTGGGTTGCAGATGGTGGGGCTGCCCTGACCAGTAAAGCTGCCTCTCGCTCCCCACAGCTCACTCACTGACAGTATCAGTGTATGTGCAGTGCAGCACTGGAAAAAAAATACCCATTTGTAACTGTTGCTGTGATTTGTTCCCAACTGTGCTATTTGCAGATGGATGTTTTGATGAAATTCTGAAATGTGATTATTTTGTGAGAATTTAAATGACAGGTTAAGCTTAAATTAAATTGATTGCTTTTGTTGTTTCCTCTACAACATGCCGTTATGTTACATCCCTTAACGAGAGCCAACCAGCTATGAGGAGCGGGCGCTCTACTTGGAGGCCATCGTGCAGAACCACAGAGAGGTCATGACCTTTGAAGACTTTGCCTCGCAGGTCTTCTCCCCGTCTCCTGGCTATCCGATGAGTGGGACAGGTGAGAAATTAAGCACACTGCACCTCTGTCCTCCTTTATGTTCTTTCCGCTCCATCTTTTTTTTGCCTCTTTTTTCCCCCCCCACCTCACTATTTCTTCATTACGTTTCCACTTTTTCCTCTTATGCTCTCATTTCCTCTTCTCCATCACCTCTTTTTCTTGCCGCTTTTTCCTTATCAATCTCTCCTCCTCCTTCACAACACACCTGTCTGTCCCCATCGCCTCCTCCAACCGCCCTCCCTCCGCTCCGTTCTCTCCACTCTTCTTCCACGCCTACGCTCTCTGATGAATATCAAACATCAGGCCCCGGCTCTTCACGCCATCCGACTGACTTCAAACACTGCTTTCTCCCACTTCCTCAAGCCCCACTCACGCTACTTTGTTAATCTCTTCTTGTTCCGAACTGCATCTTTCCATGCAATTACTTTCCTATGAATATAACCAACCTTGTTAAATGGCGGTTGCAGAGTGCACGTTTGTATGTGTGCGCGCGCACGTCTTCATGAGCTCATTCACCAACACTTAAGAGATCCAGCCGACAAACAGCAGGTTGCGGATGTCAGCACAGTGCTCTTATCAGTCTATGATGAATAGAATGGAAAACGTGGCTTATCTTGTTCTTCCTACTTGTACCAGCTGTGATCGATCTGCAACAGCACTGAAATCAATACAGGATTGCACTTTTCCACTCTATTGGATCCCGACACACATTCTGTTTTGACAAGGAAAGCACTCCACAATACCACACCGTAGACGTCGTGTCATTTTCAAATCTGTCAGCGCTTGTTTTATGGGTCCTTTTAAAGTGTATGTAATGTTTTCGTTGTGTATGTTGGCATGTGAAAATTAACTGTCTGAATTTTTTTGGACTGTGCGCTTGTTAGTGTGTGCGGGACTTTAAATTGTGAGACAGCAGGTGTGATATTCAAGCTGTCGGAGACCAGCAAGTGGTGGACAACTACATTACCATACTGCTTGCCCATCTATCGTGCTGAGGTGTAAAAATCTCCTCAAACTGACCTCCAATCATCTCTTTTCATCCTCAGCACCGAACCTGCTTTAAGACTGAGGATGAGGGGGTAGAGTTAAAAAAAAATAGATACAGATACAGTGGAAAGAAAAGATCAGAAGTGGGGAGGAAGTGAGAGCGTGTGTTCTAAAAAAAAAAAAAAATACAGAAAGTAAAGCTTGTAATTGCCCATCCTTCTCTTAGTAGATGTGGTGGACTATTTCAACCATAGGTTCCCTCCGCTGGGCAGAGAGGGGTTAGAGAGGTTAGTCAGGCTTGAGAATAATGTTTCACAGCATGGGACACAGGCTGTGGCTAATGTGAGAGGCTGTAACATAATGAAGTCTGTGAGGCTGCCGTGTCACCCTCGCCGCTGCGGAAACTCGTTCTGAACGGTGATTTGTATTTCTCCGGAATCTACGCTTGTAAATAGATTAATTGATTAATGCGAGGGTGCGTGTATGCGTGCGTCTGTCGATTCATATTTTATCCAGGACTCACTCAACCTGTAGGTGTACTGTAAACAGTCACTTTTTTTTGTAGGTGAACCAATATAAGAGTTGTGTTGAGTAATTTCACAAATCATCTTTCATCCAGCAGTTTTCTAAAGAAGGGAGAAATTGGGCCACTGGAGGGTCCATCTGTGTAAAACGTGAATGAGAATCGTTGAAATCTACAGAACTATATTTTAATTCTTTTGGAACACACACAATTTCCAAACGTAGCGTATTTGTAAGGATGAATTTTGGCAAAGTAAATATGAAATTATGCAGGAGATCTAGATTCTTTCTGTTTTATGTGGGTTTGAATATTTCACTGCAAGGAGCACATAGCTTCACTGAAGTGCCGGGACAAGCAGACACAGAATATACCGTGTATGTATCATACAGTTTGGAGTAAAAGGTTGGGCTTTTTTGTCTGGTTCTTTTTTGTTTGTTTGTTTTTTTATTTAAAGAAACTTATTGTAGAATTATACGGGAAATTCAAGAATTTAAGATGTCAAACCTGAGGTTTCCATAAGCAAAAATGTACACACCATGTGTGATGCAACAAAGTTATTTTCATCATCCATAAATCTGACATCTGATCATTTTCTTGATTAATCGTTTGATCTAAAACATGTACAATAGTAAAAAATGCCATTCATGATTTCCTAAATTCCAAGTTGATAATAGTCAGCTTGTTTTGTTCAAGCAACACTCAAAAATTAAAAGCAGTCAGTTTACTATCAAAAAAGAAAACCAGCAAATATTCACACTTGAGAAGCTGGACCCAGTGAATTTTTGTATGTTTTCATGTATTCTTGTCAACTGTATTTGCAATATTTCCAAGCTACTTTGTGGCTAAGCTCTATTTTCTAAACCATGACCATGATGTGATGTATGCTTTAGGCCACATATATAATGTGTTTAAATATCTTTTATCACTGTAATCTATCATGCCTGATACCACATGTACCATTAAACATATAGCTTCAATGTGGCAGTGATGGCTGGCTGACACTGCTCCTCATTGTCATCCTTCTCAAATGTGCTACTGCCCTCCCATGCCTTTTGTGTGTTTGTGTTTGTGTGTGTGTGTGTGTGTGTGTGTGTCTGTGTCTGTGTCTGCGTGTGCTTGTGTGTGAGTTTGTCCATTTCATCCTGCTCTGGCTCCCATTGCTGCCACTAACATGTCATCCATGCTCCATGACAGCGTGCAGGCGTTGGCCGGGGATGGTTTGGGACATGGAGTACCCCTGGGCCAAACTGGACTGTAAGACTCTGCTTGCTTCCTCCATACTAGGCATGACGCCCAGCCACAGCCCACTAACATCTATTCATCCATTTAGGTCACTATAAACCCCAGCACCATCATCAAATAACTTGGGTTGCACTTGATTTAACTTTTTTGCATCAGCAAAGCAGGTCCAGACTTCAATTATCCTGCATGCTAAATGCTGTAAAGACATTTAACCTCATCCCCTCTCCTGTCAGTCATCCATCTGTATACCTTCCTGGTTTGTCAGTAACCTCCACAGCCTCGTCCTCCATGAATCCTGAATGCAACCTCACTCTCACCCTGCAACTTCAGTCCAACATCACGGCTTCCTGCATGAGCTAGTCCATCTGTCATACGGACCCAAGACTCCATCCTCCGTTCTCCGTGACTCCTTGCACTGCTTTGCTCAGTTTTACTTTTTTTTGTTTTGTTTGTTTGTTTGTTCTAGAAACTTTTTAAGAGGAATGATGGCAACTGAGAAAACCGTTCTTCTCTCTAGTGGATAAAACAATTTAAAATCTCCAATGAACTGAGGTGCCCCCACACCTCTTACTCTTTCACTCTAACACTCTCCAGCTGTAACATTGGTGGTAAATGTTTCTCGGCCTGTTGTTGCCACGTGAACCGGCCGCCATTCATGCTTTGGATTTCAAAAATTGTCTCACTTTTGAAATCTGTAAACGGGACAGATTCATCAGGTACCATCTGACATTATGGCTTTCAAAGTATCTTTGGAAAAAGTGGCACTTGTTGATTTACTCATCACCCAAAATCAGTTAACCATGTCTTACTTTGAAACCCTCCAGTGACAACTAACCTCGACGCCACACACGCTGTCTGAACGTCGCTCCGCTGCAACCTCTCAGATTACTGACTAATCAGCAGCGCTGTGTTGTGTTCCTCTGCAGTGTGGTATGGTGTGTGTCCACTACTCTCTCACATGATGCTCTACTCTGTTTTTCCTTTTTAGATTAAAAATATCTTAAAGGTCCAAATACTGTATATGACGAAGGTAAGCCCCGAGTCAGACCGGAAGCTTGTTTTCGTCCAGCGGCCTACCTACCCCTGCTCATTCACTCATCCTGGCTGTTTTCCCCCCTACACCTCCTTTTTTTTTCCACTCAGTACTAACCAAGCTTTATTTACTGAGCGCTCTGACAAAGGGAAGGGGGACAGAGAAACCAGGCTGTTTATTTGGGGGGGTGTCCTACTGTTTAGGCCAGGCTGGTAATTGAGAGTGATGCACGGTGGGGACAATTAGCACCTGACTAAGTAGCAGCATGAACAATACGGCTACACTTCTGGCCCTCGCTTCTGCATGTGGCGCGCCTTTATCTCTTCCCCCAGCAAACACTTTTCTCTTTTCTTTCTTTCCTTTTTCTCCCCCCCCCCCCCCACCCAATCCCTCCACCCCCCTCATTTCCTCCTGTTGGAGTGTGCCTGTTTGCCTGGGGCAGACTCTGAGACTAACACCTGCCACACTGGAAGACGTCTTTGTCATCTAAAGCCTTGTTTGAACTGCTGCAGAGGGGACCAATGGGATAGCGGGGCCATTTAAAGACTCTTTGTTTTCTCTCTCTCCTTCCGTCTCTCCCGTCTTCTTTTCATCTGAAATTAACCTCGGTGTAAGGTAGCTCGGGTTGAGTAAGGAGGAAATGCTGGGTTATAATGACGATAATAATGACACATTAGCCTCTCGCTCTTTTGGGTCTGGGTTATTTTTTCACTCAGGAACTTGCTATGAAAATGAATTTTTACATAAGGCCATACAGAGTAGAACGTCATTTAGAAACTGATGCAACCGCAGTCATTAAGTGCCACAGTGGGAGTGATGACTGTTTAGTGCAGCATGTTTTAATGGCTGCTAAACGAAAAGGGAAGTCTGTTGAGTGAGTGGTGAACTGTACCACACTATTGTCTGTGTATATTATCTTTAATGGATTGCTCTTCCTCATGTCTAACATGTGTCTTCACCACAGATGCAATTAGAGTTTGGTTTCTAAAACAAAGTGTTTACTGTAGGAATGAGTAGAAGAATACGGGAATGCAGAGTTTGTTCCGTCCATACGGCCAGCCCACATTTTTAGCCAAACCCGTCCCTTTTTTTTTTTTTTAAATATATATTCATATGCAGATTTGAGAATGCATGTTCGGACCCCCTCACCTCCCCTCTAGCCGTTCACAATACACACACCCAATGTTTCATACATAGCCCAGCCTCCTCTCCCTGTGAGCAGCGGCTCTGGATGCTGCCGGTGTCCACTGTGCTGCTGAGTGTCTGTTACTCCAGCCATCTGCCATTCCTTTTAGCCGCTGCAACTTGAGATGCCTCAGAAAAAAAATGGCAGGAAATAAAAGGATAGGAAAGAAAATAGGCAACCAGATGCTATCTCGACAAAGCAGAAAAGTTGTTTAAACTTGAGGCATGGGGCAGAGGCGGAGCGGGGGAGAGGGAGGGGGGGAGGGGGGGGACCCCCCCTCGGTTTGAGTTTGGTCAGGGGCACACTGAGGAAGTCAGGGCGATGTTCACAATACTTGATTGTCCTCACCAGCATTTCATGCCCACCTCCCGGCTTATTACTGTTTGCCATCCCGTAATCATGGATGTGAAGTTTTTTGAAAAAGGACAATGTTTGACAAAGGGAAGGCTCCACATGTTCACAACAAGAGCATAATGTGTAATTTTATTTTCATTCAAAGCATTCTGCTGTCACACTGCGTACTGAATACTTTTTTCTTTTTTCATCCGTAGCTACAAAGGTTACCTCTCATTTTTTATATCGTATAAGCATCTCGAAAAACTGTATTGGGGGAGAAAGGCAGCGTCTCTTTTAACAAGCTTTGCTTCTCTACAGCATGTGAAAAGGGCATGTAATTCCTGAAATATTTTATTTCTTTCTCAAATCTTTATTCTAATGACTTCAGGGGTAGAAGAGACTCAAAAATCCTGACAGTTGTTTTTTTTGTACAGTTTGCATTGTAAGTTTTATGAATGTTGGTGAAAAAACCTATGAAGTGGGAAATCTTTGGTTGAGGGAGCGGCCACGTGCATGACAAAGCATGCTGGGATATGCAACAGTCACACAAAAGTCCAATCAGCCCTTTCCCACGTCTGACCAGCTTTGTCTCTCTCCATCGACTTTTTTTTTTCTGTCTCTCTACAAACTCTCCCTCCATCTCGCTCCCAGGCTCCTTCACCGGCAGCACGAGCACCGAAGCCAGCGCCGTCACAGCGACGACGGACTCTGTCGACCAGGTCTCTCCCACCATGCCCCGTGCCACAAAGAACCGAGTTTCCGGAAAACTCCGCCGATCAGCCAGCGCTATAAGCAAATCCTCCAACTGAGCTCTTCAACCCGTCCCCTCCCTCCCCCTCCTCTCCCCCCCCTTCCTCCTCAAGTGCAGCCTTTAATCTTTTCTCGAAGAACCTCACACACCCAGCCGTGACTGCAAGAGTTTTTTTTTTTTTCTTTTTTTGGCGTGTTTTCTTTTGTGTCATATAAACATGTAACTAGAGCATATTGCAATTTTTAATTTAAGTGGCAATCATTGATTTTGTTGATACATTTCCATTCCCAACTGCTTCGAGATGGACATGAGACTAAGCTATTTATGTTCATCCTCATGGATTCAGCTTAAGAATCAGCAACATAGGAAGACTTGACTGAAAAGTCTTAAAGCAACCTGTGATAAAAATGTCTTTTTTTTTTTTCTCAATTTCTAGTGCAGCCTTGATTCACTAGAAAAAATAAAAAACAAAGTTCTTACTGTAGTAAGGGAATGGGAGACTGCTTTACCCTGTTTCTATATCTCATCTATGTCAACACTTAATGTAACAAAGCACTGAATGACACAGCTGTAAATGGCATCATGCTAAAGCTGCACAAGAGATTGGTTTCCATTTATAAATGTGTCTGCCTTCTTACCTCCTTTTTGCATCTGCCACAACCTTTCTGTGACAAAGGCACCACTTCTGTTGGTGACAGGACAATGTTGAAGTCTTCAGTCGTTTTCCCGCTCGTTGTCCTGCACCATCTTCCTACAGCGGAAAAAGGAGGAAAGACTGATGCACGAGGGGGGGAATACCTCCCCGCAATGATTTGTACTCACGACACTACTACACAGACTTCCCGGCTACGGAGTCCCTGTAGTACGTGCAGTCGGAGGCTTTTTAATTGTTTTGAACCCAGAGTGGACAATCAATGACATCTTTCTAACTTGAGCTGAATTGAAATTTGTTTTTGTCTTTTTGTTTTTTTTTCTGTTTTTGTTTTTTTTATCACTCTAATTTTCCTTTTTAAATGAATTCCGATGGATTGTGTCACGATTTGATTTATGCAACTCTGCTGGAATGAGAAAAGACTGCGTTTGTAATTGTTTTCTGATGTCGTTAACATAGGCTCATGTCCGGTAATTGAATAAGTTCCTCCTGTCTCTTTCCTCTGCTATCAGTTTCCCTGTCCTGTGAAGCTGAGACATTGACATTCCAACGTTCCCACCAACGTTTTTGCACTCACTGTCGTTGATTAACTAGCGCCGAATGTTTCTCTCTGTTCTTGGATGTAAATTGCTTTAAGTTTTATTTGCTGATGTCTGTTTGCTAGATGTATATAGAGAGTACTATTTGATGAATTATTTTGCTGTTGTTGTGTTGTTTTTATGTGTATTCATGTGCTGTTTAGAGGAGGAATACTGCCAGAGCCTCAGGTGAATCTTAACTCCATGCACTGGTGTGTGTGTGTGTGTGTGTGTGTGTGTGTGTGTGTGTGTGTGTGTGTGCTTGTATGTGTGTGTGTGTGTGAGTGCATGCATGTATGTGTGAATTTCTGAGGGAGCTTCTCACAGTGCCTGTGTAACGTCTTGTCCTCTTAAGATGCTGTCCCACACCACCTCCGCTCCCCATAATCAGATTTTAGCCTCTCCTCTTCGCTGCGTGAGACAAACCATGGCCGCCCCGCATCACATCTCCTCGTTAGCAGTCTAGAACAAAGCGTTTCTCTCCCCCCCCCCTGCAACTCTAAAGGTCAGTGTCTCATGCTTCCCACAACAACAACAAAAAAAAAAACAACAACAACAGATGGATTTGGAATCGCGGGGTTCTCTGTTTTAGTCTTTATTATAGGTGGTGCGCTGCTCTGTCTTTATCTGTGAATGGAATCAACTCCTCCTCTTTCCCATGATCCCTCTCCCCATGTCGCCTCCCGAGGCCACAGGAGTGGCGGCGGGGCTGGGTTTAGGTGGCATGCCAGAGGGGAACTCTTAACAGCCTTCCTAGCAACAGCCAGGTCGGCGCTCTCACTTCTCCAACCTGCCTGCTCGATTGTCATGGTAGCCAGGTGTTACCCCCCCACCCCCCTCCACACACACACACACACACACACACACACACACACACACACACACACACTATAGACTCACACCCTCTGAGGGCTCCACCCATGATGCAACACTATCCCCATCTGTTGCACTACTATGCCTTACTTTCTTCATGCTCTCCTGTCATTTTCTTCTTTTCTCACATCTCGCCTCCTCTTGTTTGTTCATTCCCCGAGCTGAAAAACAGGGAATCCGAACAGCAGGGGGATGGATGTGGAGAGGGTTCAATCCATTTTTGTGCTTTTTTGTTTTTTGAAGAATGTATAGCTATATAGGCCTGGATCACATCAATGTTTGTTTGTTTTTTTTTAATTTCCTCCCCAAAGTCACTTGAAGGAACCACCCAGGATGTTGATCTAAAGATTGTAGCTTATAGATGATGTCTGTGGAAAAAGGAGTCACTGCTCACCTTTTGGTGGCTTAGTCGCTGGAGATGATAGTTTGGACCAAGATAAGGATTGTGTTTCTTATATACATGAAGAAAATGAGCTAGTGTTAGTCCTAGTATGTTTTTCTTTTTTCTTCTCGTTTTAGAAATCCTTGTACATTGTGTCAAATTTGAGGGCTTGAGCTCCCTCCGAATATAAATATATTAATGCCTGTAATATAATCTTTGTATAAGAGAAAGAGGAAAAAATGCTTGAAGATTTCATCATTACTTGTCAACATATCAAACTGTTTTTAACGACCGAAGTCCTGCTATCTTTATTAGAAATGTGAAAATTGAAACATTTCATTAAATCAATTTGAAATTCTACTTTTTTTTCTTTCTTTTTTTTTTTTTTTGTCCCTTTTTTGTCCCCTCAACAACAGTAATTGTGTAACCTCAGATTTTGTGCAGTAGCAGGTTATGTATGTGTATGTGTGTGTGTGTGTGTGAGAGAGAGAGAGAGAAAGTGTGTGTGTGTGTGTGTGTGTGTGCACTGACATGATGGTGCTGTTACCATGGGCTTTCTGACCCTGGCCCAGCCGTGCTAGCAGCAGCAGCAGCAGCAGCAGCAGCAGGGGTAACCTGACCCTCCTCCCATCTGTCTCCCCTGCTGCTCAGCCCTGCTTAGGGGAGGCCAGCATAATGGAACCTTACCAGGAGGTACAGGTGCAATGGTTGCAGCACCTACGGGTGCCCTGCCTCGCCTGCTTCACATAAAGACGCAAGAAAAGCACTTGACCGTAATTGGAGCCCTAAAGCTGTGTGTGTGAGAAAGAAGCTTAATGTTACCTCATTTTCACCCAGCTCAGTGTTGTTTGCCTCAATCATTGACTCTGAGATAGTTTACAGCAGAACAGGCAGGGGCTGGATGCCCCGGCCCCTCTGAGGATGTCTTTCTCTGTGATTACTACCACTCTGTATGATCCCATGTGTTACACTGCTGGCTGGAGTCTATTTTCACACTTCAGAAGCTCTCTCTCTGTCTTGATGTATTGTCACTTGCCTTAAGGGCGAGTGACACTCATTTTTAAAAGTTTGTGTTATTCTTTTTGGACAGGTGCAGAGTATTAACGAGCAGGAGGAAAACTCTCTTCAGTAGCAAGAAAGAAAAAAGACTCAGGGAGCTCATGTCAGGTGATTTTTGTATCCTCATACCAGATTAATCAAGACTTGGAGTAAAGGTTGAGCCACAGTGACAATGCCCTGATGTTAACTCCATGCTGACAGTATTTATCTCAGTCTGAGGTGACACAACTGGAAGCTGCCTGCTAAATTACAGCTGACTTAATGCTTTACAGGTTCTGGAGGTCAGATATGAAGCCAGCTGAACTCTGATGTGTCCTAAATCAGCTTAAAGCTAGAAAAAAAAAGAAAAAGAAATCGAGCTGCATTAGTCTACCGAAGCAGACAGATGTTTTACTGCTCCAGAGGTGAGCTCTGATCCACCACCTCTTTGTCCTCCTGCCATGTCCTGACATTAAGGAGGGAATTTATGATTACTCCCTAAGTGCTTCTTCTATGGCAGCGAAACGGCGTCTATTGAGCCACTGGAGCTGTGATTTACAGCAGTGGCCCGAATCAGTCTGATAAACGGGGAATCGAAGGGTTTGTCAATGGGGGCTGCTGAGGTTTCTTTTGCCTGTTAAGGACAACTAAATAGGGTCGTGACCCGGTAGAAGAGAGATGGAGGAAGTGAAGTTACTGACATTGTCAAAACTTTTAGGGTGTGAAATTAAACCCAAGTCTTGCTCCCCGGGAGGCCCGCGGACCCCAGTTTGGGAGCTTGAACACACCTGCTCGGGTTAATACTACGCTTCTTCTCTTGTGAAACTTTCATTTATCTACATATTCATGAAATAAGCTCCTAAATTAGCCAATAAATGGAATTCATTGAAATATTTTAATACATCTCTTGATGTTTTAATTATTTACTCTCCGGATAATTGCTTCAATTTGTGACCTGATAATAAGACGTCTTTTTTGCAATATCTCAAAAAAAAAATACTCATCATCATATTTAATTCCAGTGTTTTATTCTTTCCCATGTTATGTTGGCGTGATGCTGCCTGGGTGTAACTTTGGAAATAATTTGTCAATGAAAAAGAACTGTAGAAGCATAGCAGGGGCAAATCAAAACCAGGCCCAGAGAGCTAATGATTTTAAAATGTAATAAAAATTAAATGAGGTCACTAAACTCATTTATATGAGTAATACCAAACTCCGTCTTGAAATTTGGTGATTTTTTCGTTCTGGGGGATGAAGTTCATTGGCGCCGCGGGCTGAGTCTGAAAAGTTAAACCATCTTGAGACCATGTGTCCTTTTGAAAATATTTTTTTTTTTATTATTTCGATAGACAACAACGATATACACATACAATCAAAGCGCTATAAAAGCCAACATTTAAGAAAAATAACTTGTCCTTAAAAAAGATTGCATCTAAGGTAAGAGCTTTACGTTTTTTTTTCTTTTTACAAGAGCTGTGGAGATTGAAGATTAAAACCCGACCCACGACAGTTATCACAACTCATAAATTTGATCCCCCCCCCCCTCCTCCCCCCCAAAAAAAAACAAACAAACAAAACAAAAAAAAAACAATAAAACACACACACACACACACACACACACAAAAGAAAAAAACATTTTGGCTATACGACGTGTAAACTGCCAGAACGATTCACAGGAGAAAATCACAACAAACACAACAATAAGTTACATAAAATAATTAGAATAAATAAATAAATAAACATATGATGAAAAATATTGCAACAATCTTCAATAATAATAAAATATGTGCCAGCATTCAAAATTAAAACAATCTATGTTGACTTTTTAAGGCAGTTATACAGCGGGATTTGGATGTGTATGGAGGCTATTTCAGACTAGGCTTATCTGTATACTAAAGGCATTTATGGTTCTACTAAACAGGGAATGCTTCAGTCACTCTGTTTTTTCTTTTTTTTTCCCCCTCTCTCTCCACCAAGACAAAGTTGATCATTTTTGTCTTTCACAAACAAAGCTACAGTGATAGAGCAATCACGGTCGGTGTATTCAAAAAAAAGGCTTCTGATGAGGGAAAAAGGATTTCTGAGAATTTAAGACATTTCTTAGGTCTAGAAGCTATCATTGAGCACATGTGCTGTCCTAGAAAAATACCCTTTAACAGTCAAACTAACGCTTTGTACTCTTTTTTTTTCCTTGATAAACTAATTTGAGAAAGAAAATCTCAAAATAGGCCTATATGTAATTCAAATATAGAGAGAAGCATTCAACAATCACTGATTGGCATGGAAAAAGACACATCATTAAACACCACTTAAACATCAAACCGCCCTGCCTTTCATTGGCCTAAAGTTATGGCAGTGAGCATCACGAACTCTTTATTTTTTTTTAACTCCAAAGCCACTTTTTTTCTCTTTCTCCTTTTTTTTTTTTTTTTTTTTGAAATTCCCCTCCATCAAAGGCACGAGTTTTGTGTTGTCTTTAGCAGGCGGGGCGCACCGGCATTTGGAGCAGGATCACCTGCCTGTTCTCCGAGGGGTGGCACTTGTTTATGTGCCTGGTGAGCCCCGGCGAGCTGTAGAGAGTGGCGGGGCAGTATTTGCACGGGTAAATCTGGGAGGAGTGCATGAGGCGCAGGTGTCTCTCCTGGCCGGCCCTGCTGGTGAAACTCTCCCCGCACACCGGGCACAGCAGGCAGTCCACCGGGCTCAGATTGAGGGGGCTTTGGTTTGAGACTTCCTCTGAGGATGAGGAGGAGGAGGAGGAGGAGGATGATGATGATGATGATGATGATGCTGAGGAGGAGGAGGAGGAGGAGGAGGAGGATGGTACAGGAGCCTGCTCTGCCGCGCGGTCGCTGGTTTGAAACCCGTGCTCCTCCAGCACTTTCTTTTGCAAGGCCTGGTGTCCCATGATGTGTTTTCTTAGGTATGCCTGTCGCTTAAACCTCTTCCCGCAGAATTGGCAGTCATATGAGCCATCTTCAGAGCCCGACTCGGACAGACCTGGACTCGGGGTGTCTCTGTCGCTCATGTCTTTGGCTTCGTCGGAGACTGACTTGACACCTAGCGGTGGCATTTTGGCCATTTCAGGTTTGATGCCCTGTGCGGGTGGCATCGCAGGTGCGCCGGTGGTCCTGGGTTTGTGCCAGCGGCGGTGAGAGGCAAGGTTGGCAGGGCAGCTGAACATCTTATCACACTCGGGACACCGGTACTCGACCCTGACGATGCGGGAGCACTTGTGCTGAGCCAGGGAGAAAGGATCCGCGTACGCCTCCTTACACAGCTGACACACAAACTCCCCCAAAGGCTTGTTTCCTCCGGAGGACTGCGCCCTCGGCTTCATCTCCACCGGCCCCTCTTTGATTTTGAGACCGAGCACAGGAGAAGTCGTCACCTCGTCTTCAAAGTTGAGTTTTCTAATGGCTTTGGGTTTCTTGGGGGCGGGTTTAGATTTACGCTCTGGACCGTCAGCTGCGGGTCTTTTGGTGCCGACCCGGTTGCTTGGTGCCGGGAGGCTGCTGCTGGTGGTGCCGCTGCGGCTGCTGTTGCTGGTGCCGATTTTTAGGTCGACCGGGGCGTACAGGAGATGGTCCAGGCCGGAGAGGGAGGCAGGTGTCGGGAATGACTCGGCAGAAATAGGCGAGCCCAGATTGAAACTTCGCTCAAAATATCCCCTGTCGTGCTCCTTGCTGATGGGCCGGGTGGGGCTGTAGAGGGCTTGGCACACCGCCTCGGGGTTGCCGAACTGTGCCGGCTTCTCCAGTCTTGGCACCGGCGCGTCAGCTGCTGTGAAATCCGGCGATGCTGCGGCGCGGTCCGGACTGGACGCCACGGACATCGGCGGGGAGGGGTCCGCCTGGCTCGGCAAGGCGGCTGGGGTGGGTGGCTCCTGGAGGTCATCTTCGTCTGACCGAGTCCTGTAGGAAACATGTGCAGATTTCTTGTTTCTTTTTACCAGGAATCCTTTGGGCATCTTGGCGAGTTACAGCGGAAAGGCACTTCGGGGAGGTGGGTGAAGTCTCGAGTATCCAGGTTTGTTAAAAATATGGCAACACTAGAAGCTTATGGGACTTTATCTCCTCAGTATATCGATCCTTCTGTTGCTGAAATGTTTTCGTCTCCAAGGCATAGCTCCACTCTTTTTATGCCGGAATGATGCTATTGTTCTCGCCCCCCCTGTTGCAGCATCCCCGACCAATCAGATGAAACCAAGATCCCAGTGGATTTGATTGTGGGAGGGCTCAGAGCCTGGGTTTGGTGGATTTCGTTGGAGGATGTGCAGATAGCTTAGCAGATGTACTGGCGGTTTATTACATTAATGTGTGCGCTCACCCCCCCCTCCCCCGACAGAGGCACACGCCGGGACCCTCCTCTTTTTACGGTCTGATGGGCCCCTATACAAATGCACACGTGCCACGGCTTTGTGGCTCTCCTCTGGGGGGCCCGGAGCTGCCAAAAGGAAATGTCCGTCACTGCCACAATCATCACAATTTAGAATTAAAACGAGGATAAGTCAAGCTTGGTTAAATTCAAACCAAAAGCAGCAGTTTTACTCGATTTATGCTGTGATGTTGTTCAAAGAGACAACTCCCCTAATAGACAGCTATAAAACCATCCCTGCTGTCCAGATTCTCCGGGCTGTTTTTGCCTCCACATGTTGTTTATTTGTTACATCCAGCCTCTTTTACGCACGAACTTTACGCACAGTGCGCAGGCCTACCAACAAACTAAATTCCCCTGCTTTTATAGATCTTTATTTTATGATGTCTTAAATAAACACTGTAGAGGGAGTGCTTCTTTATTTTAGGGCACGTGTCTGTCTCGGTAGTTTAACTCGACATATAAATCAGACATCTCGCTGCATACATAAGTAATAAGAAGGCCCTCTGGTCTTTGTGCACAATAGCCACGTCTGCCCGTGCTTGGATATCCCTGTCTTTTTTTTTTTTTTTTTTTTTTTCGTTTGAAAGGCAAATTGACCTCTTAACTGTGAAACGGGTCTTACGGCCAATCTGGCCCACAGCTAGACGCGTGCTGGGCGGAATCAGTGCTCCAGACAAAGAAGGCCGCAGCCGAGGCTTGTGTTGCAAAATGCTGCACAGATATCCAAAGCTTAAAATGTTGCTGCACAGTCTGGAACTGATGTATGTACAAATGCAATATGTGCTCTCGATAGTTTTATTTAAAATGGATGAAAAAAGGAGCGTTCTGCTGAAAATACCCTTCAAGATTTAAGTTTGCATTGTCTTGGATCAAATAGTTATACAAGTAAAGATGTTGCATGATTCGTTATATCTTAATAATTTCTTAAAACTTCTAATTCTGCAGCCTCCTGTCTGTCTACAATCAACAACTGAGACAACTTTTTTCCCCCCTCCCCGACAAATACTGTGGCCTATTTTCTTTACAGGCTCCCCTATGGTTTCTATGCTCACATATTGTATATTTGTCCGCTTTTTTTTCGTTATAATGGCTAAATGTAGGCTGCAGTGCGCCACTTGGCAGAGAGTGCATTCTTTTTCCTTTCAGTCGGGAGACCAGGGAGGAATTAATCTCCATCGTCGTACATTGTTCCCCTCATTTGCATAAAGCTGCAGTATGACCAAGTCAAATAATTACACAATCGGAGCTGAGCCGCAGGCCTGCGCCTTCTTTTCAATGGGCCTCTCTGTCCCGGTGCGTTCTCACCTGCCTCAAAGCACACCGTTATTTTGCTTATAGGGTTAAGTTACAGAAGTGCAAAAAAGCTTTTAAAAAAAAGAAAGAAAGAAAGTTTTAGCTTGTTGAAAAGATTGAGGATGACGTTTTAACACAGTGACTAAGTTTGAACATTTCTTTTTGAAACTATAGGCCTGTTCATCGAAAATCTATTTTTTTCTGTAGGCTAAGGTTTCACAGTGTGTGCATTGCTTTTTTTGAGCTTGTTTTCTTTCCCTGTGCTTCACTGACTCACCTACAAGTCATTTAGATTTTGATTGTCAGATATAAATGTTCTCCTCAAACCTCGTGTTGGCCTCCTCTGCTCTGTTACTTGTTGTTCTTTCAGTCTGCACATCTATTAGTCGTGGTTTGTTTGGGACTACAAGCTTTGATGGCATTTTAACGAGTTCCTCTTTCCCCCGCGATCATTTCTGTGGGGCGCGTGGGCCAGCGGTGCTGGCCTTGGCTCCACGGACGCATGCGCGTGTTTGCTCAGTGGCGCGTGCTGCCCTGCGCGGACGGGAAGCATAGGCGCCTAATTAGCATACAGCTGCAGCTGCTTTAATGCAGGCTCAGATACATCCTCCTAATGCTATAGGATTTAAAATGTTGCTTTCATTTTCTTCTCGCTTGCAGGCTGTTGTCAGTGTAGTTGTTGAGATTGAGGATAAAAGTTGAAAATATTAAGGTAAATCATGGTTTAAAATGCTTGTAGGCCTATGTGATTTAAAACCACGTGTCTAAACATTAAGGCTTCATTTATCAAACTTTATCCAAATTTTAAAATTAGGCTTAAGCTGCATTAGGCCTGCTAGTTCATGGCTGAACTGTGTAACCAGAAGTTTGAGGTAAAGACTAATCCGTTTCTGAGCTTCTAGACTCAGAGGCCAGTTCTTACTTCATTGCACCACCTACAGGATGAAGCCTTAATTGAGGACACAGGATGAAAGTTTACCTCCAGTAACCAAAGCATTACACTCAAATCTGACCACACTGTTTCTGTCAAACATTAACCAAGGCTACCAAGGCAGCTGTGGGGCAGTTTGGTTATTTCACAATGATTTGATTACCCTTATTCTCACCATAGATGTACAGAAACCTCCTGTACTTCTCATGAATGATTGGCTCCATGTGTTTTGCCAAGCCAAGCCAATTTGAAGCTGCAGTGGGACATGACTGCAATTGGTGCTCACTACATGGCCACCTTCAATGCATTGTCAATCAATTATTGTAATGGATTAGCTGAGGTCCTATTCTTGCTGGTTGTAATCTGATAGAGGGCTCTTTCAGCACCATGGAGAGAGCCAGCGAGGGACCCAGATTTAATCAGGCTGGCTGTGGACACAGCACAGCCTCGGCTTCAGCCTTTGTCCCCGAACCGAGAGCAGGCAGGCACCGACAAGAGAACAATGACAGAACAAAAGTGCCAAAGTTTAATGAAGTGATTGGCTTTTAAATTGTTCAAAACAGATTTAAACCATTTATACTGAGAGAAAACAGCTTTAAGCTATTACATTATGTCTCAGTTCTCCTGTTTTCTCCTCTATCCCATTTTATTCTATTCTGTTCATTTGTGTCGTAGCAATTTTGTTTATTATCTACCTGTTTATTAGCATGTATACTCTAATCTTTTAAATGATAGTAATACTTCTAAATTAGACTGCATATGCTGGTCATGGAATTATAAGCTTTTCCCCAGTGTACTATAATATATTTGTTGTCTCTAATAGAACAACATCCTAATGCTCTTTCAGGACAAGGATTGTCCCCAATGAAGGAATTAGGCCCTGGAAAAAATTACAAGATCACCACAGATCATCTATGTCCCTTTTACTAAATTTTCCTCAGTGATCATTTCCAAAGAAAAGACAAGTTTGTGGAACTTGAATCGACACCAGAGAGTCAGGGTATTTTCTGCTATAAACAGAGAGAAAAAAAGTCAGTTTGTGCAGCATTTCAGCAGAGTGTCTGCCACCTGTTGAGTCTTTAAAAAAGTATTTTTTGTCTGAATTTTAAACTAAAAGAATGAATGTAGCTTTTTATAAGAATTTCTGCAGATTACAGATCACAGAAGTATCCACTCATACTTGTCCAAACCAGTTGATATCTGTGTCTTTCTGATGCTGAATGTGAATCAACTCACACTGAATGAAATCTTAGATGCAAGCTAACCACTTGGTCTACTGTTGTTTGCGGCAAGATCCCGGTGACAATTTTACCAAAGTCAACTGTGGGCCACCATTTAGATCACACATCTATATTACCGATGACTGGTTTCTTACATAAGCCCTTTTAAACCATCTGGATGCAATCTCAGGGATGTCAACATGTCTCTGTGAAAAAGCAGTCAGCCTGCACCTGTAAAGAGCAACAACAGTAAAAGGCGGCGAGGTTTGTAGCTAGCTTCTGGAAAAGAATCAGACTGTAGCACCCAGAAGATCAATGGGGAAATTGCCTGTTTGGCCATGAGAGCAACACCGAGGTCACTGTCTAGACTTTAAAGTGTACTTTAGAAGGATACCCATGAGACCAGGTTACTGTGAAAAGCCCTGTAAAGTGGTATAGCTCCGAGCTTAAGACTAATGGACCTCAGTGTTGACTGGGAATGTCCCTGATGTCATCTGTACTTTTGACAATGATGCTGATGACTTTATGTGGATGAGGACAGATGTTTCTGGTCTTTTATGTCATTTCTGTAAATGCACTGTGAAGCCGGCTATTGAAATGATTATTTTGCTGTATATACTATATACTGCGTTGGATGTTTAGAGCGAGATTGTGATCATATCCACAGCAGAATAAGCAAGAGACAATTGCAATTGGTTGCTAATGATTTCAGGGAAAATCTTAGATTTTATTGGTTCTCAATATCTCTTCTGTGTGCACAGACATATGAACAAAGGCTTCAAAGGGACAACACATGAGGAAGGCATTTAAATGCCAGATTTTCTTTTCTTGTAGAGAGCCTCTTATTAAAAAGAGGTCTTCCTGCATATCAGGCGTATCAGTTGCTGGAGTCCCAGGGGCATGTTTAGCTCTAATTTACTCATCAAAAACATCAGAGTGTCTCTCAATAATCTCCGCAGTCCATTGGTTGTTTGGGGTGGAGTCCCCTGTCAGAAAGCATGCCCTGGAATGTTAAACACTAATTCACCTCTGAGCTGTGGAGGTGGATAAAGTGATTGTTCTATCTGGGAGCTGATTAAAACAGCTCTGGCCTGTTTCTCCCCTCTGCGTTCACCTCTGACGTCCATCACATTCATTTCTGTATTCATGAGCAGATGAGAAAGCGCAGGCAGAGCGGCTGCCGTATTACAGATAATAAGGCCAGCGGGCACCACATTCGCTGCCACAGGTTTCCCCCTGCCCCGGCTCATTCAATTACTTCACAAGAGTTCTCTGAGGCACAGCTGCACTATGGGGGTGAAGACCAGTAAATTGAGGTACATTCATGTGGACACGCACACACGCACACACACACACACACACACACCTCACAGATACAAAGAAGTGGAGGAGGCACACACACTGTATCAAGAGAAGCCAGCATATAAAGGATCTTACCGACAGGCATTTGGTCCCAGTAGTCAATACATTTCTCACACAAGTAGACAACAAAAAAAGGTCCATCTTCTGTTGCTCACTGGCTCCCTGAAGATTGTAATGATATTGATAATGACTTCATGTAAGAAAAATGAAATCAGGGCCATTGCTCATAGACTCCATATATGAGGTCACCATTATCTTGATGAAAGTTTGGACAGCAGCTGTATCATCTAGGAGCATGAAAGATGGACTGTGGCAGACCTAATGGGCCTTATCCTTTATCTATTGACACACGGAGCTACACAGTGGTCATCTCTCTCATATAGCTTTAAACTATAAGTCAGCTTATCTCACTTATTCAGCTAAAGATACATTAGACCAATGTGAAAATATCTGCTAAACACATAACATGGTAGTCCTGTTTCCTGATTAGTATCTACAATGTTACATTTTGAAATAACAGCTTTAAATGTGTTGGTCCAGCGAGTGTTGTCTCTGTGGAGAGGTCTGGTTGCTGTCCATGGTGCTGAACTTCTGCCCTTGAGTTTACAGAGCATGCAGCTGCCTCTTTAGTGCCTTTAAAACGCACAGGGAAAGTGGTAAATAAGAGCTGGCGCCATTTCTGTGGCTTAGCGCCCATAGTGATGAGAGCCAGCCAACTGAGCATTCAGTTTATCTGTCACTGCTACTCTCAGATGTGATGCTAAAGTTTGTTTTTATAACATGATATTGATTTTTCTTTTTTTTTTTTTTTTACAGCATTAGTAATGCTTATGCTTTTTATTTTAACATTTTTTAACATTCATGTCAACATAATTGTCAGAGTTGTCTTGTAACTGACATGTTTAATGCTATTTCTTTGCATATTTCAATAATTTTTGTTTCTGCTTTTGTTGTGGCTGTTGTCCACAGAGTCTAAGAAATGTATGTAGCATTGGAAAAAAAATCTGGGGCTCAAGTATGTAAGTACATCCTTAACATTATATACATTAAGCAAAGTCCCTTTTCTTGACCTTTGATTTTGGAATGCCACATTTTCCAAACAAAGAATTCCCAGAATTGGCCCACTCTTCATTAGATGGCATAATTTGCATTCCCTTATAATTGTGCTGCTTCCTTGATTATTAAATGATCACCCTAATTAGGGAGCATAATAGGGTTAATCAGACTCTGCTCATCACACTTATTATTATTCCTTCAAAAATGAAGGAAAAAGATACAGTACTTGATTAATTATATCAGCCTCTTCATCAGCTGGGCTACCATTCCCCCCTCTGAAATTAATATCACGTTGTAAATGGAAGGAAGGAGCTGGCCGGACACAGACAGATGAAAGATTTCACTCAAATTAATTAAGCACTAATTATGCGGCGGGAGTTGGGAGCAGTTTGCATAATGAGCTCTATCAAAAGAGATCAGTCATGGAGAGGGGCTGTAGACTTTCTATACAGCCTTCAGATGATACACAGACACTACTGCACTGCATGAAGAGGGCTAGCAGAGAAGTGGGAAGAGGGTTAAAGCACTTTCAGGCTTGAGTCATGAGATTGAGGAGTGTTTTGTTTGGTTTCTCAACATGCTAGGAACCGGAAGCTTCCTCACTTGGC
Source organism: Thunnus albacares (assembly GCF_914725855.1). Lineage (NCBI taxonomy): Eukaryota > Metazoa > Chordata > Actinopteri > Scombriformes > Scombridae > Thunnus > Thunnus albacares. Next base: position 9,775,613 of record NC_058120.1, on the reverse strand, counting down.
ATGTTTTGTGCCACGAATGTGGATTATTCCATTCTCACTTTAAGATATTACATCTGTCCTGGGGCTGTGTGTATGTGTGTGTTTTCTTTCAGCTTAAGTATCAGATAATGAATTCCCTACTCCAGCAAGAGGCAATAAGAACAGAATGTACCTTTAAATTCGAGCTAATCACAAACAACCTGCATCCACACTCCAGGGAGCTTTAAAGACCCTAATCACCTCCCACTCCAATTCTTGTGGTGTTCAGTTATTGTTGATCAGGGACTATACTGTGGCTATCTATTTAGACAATGGGAAAAGGGATTAAACAGACAGAAACTCTCTATGTCTTAATCGCCTGTTTAATCACAACCACTGTGTAGTGTATGGAGTTGAGTTACTTGAACTGATTTGTGCCTTAGCAGCGGCAATCATGCATAGGCTAATCAGGGTGCACAGCCCGGCACTGCCCTTCAAGGTCTCCGAGTGGAATTACAAAGACTATGATTAGTTAATCAAATGAAGAACCCAATGTCCTTTCTTTATTTGTGTATACACCTTATCTAAATGGAAATTGTATAGCTGAGGCACTTCCAGAAGGACACATCTACATGTGAATGATCCTCCTTGAGCCCTTGGCAGAATTACAGAATAAGATCTTTCACTCCCAGTCATCATGTTATGGCATTGTGGAGACTTTTACATGTCTGAATGATAATTGTTTTCAGTGTTCATGTGAATGATGCAATCACTCAGTCTGTTGTGAAGTAAATCAGGAAGCACTAGACAGCAACTCTTCAAATACACATGATGATGTGAGGCAGAATGTCAAGATTGTGTTATTTTGAGAGTAGAGAAAAAAAAAGACAAAGCACATAAATAAATAAAATAAACAGTGTAGACGGCCAGTAGTCTAAATGGCACAGATAGTTCTCCTGTTACTCACTGTTAAAAAAAAGTGGTTCTATATTGATATATTTTGGTACATTGCACCCCTAAACGGTTTATTATACCATCTTAAATCTTTTATTTTGCTGCTAGGTGACCCACTTTACATTTATTTAAATTAATGTTACAGTAGGCTCTCCAGTCAACTAACTGCTTATTCTTGACTGACATTTAACTGAAATCTGATGTGCCGTGGCTCTCTTTTCCACTTCACTGGCAAGTCAAAGAACCCCATATATAACAGGGATTCTTTCCGTACAAATCTAATTTTGAACCTTTTTGTGGCAAAAAGTTCTTTAATTCCATATTACCCGGGGGTTCCTTAATAGGCCTTTTTTATGGGAGAGTTTTTGATTAGTAGCAGATAACAACACATTGATATGTCTCATATCACCAATGTTGCCTCCTGAGAATATATTTTCCACATCACTCAAAAATGAATTACATTTAGATACATTCAGATTTTATTATAAAGTCATTTTTTTTAGCATCAAAGCAAACCTTTCTTTACCACACGTCCTTCTGTCATACATGCTGTTTGACATTGTGACGGTTGTTCCTAAAGAGAAAAGAATTTCCCTCCATTGCTTTGTGATAACTTCCTTCCAGGGGCAGCAGACTTGACCTGCTCACTCCTCCTAGAACCACCTCTATTATTTGTCAGTGACAGCAGCCCTTCGAAAGGCGGGGGCCTCCCCTGAAAGATACAGGGTCGTGGACATCCCAATCCATCTCTGTCTGCCAAGCGATTGATTGTGATTTAGTGAGCGAGGCAGGAGATGGTGGGGTTCCATTCTGATGAGCAATAGGTGGGAACCCTTTGACTCCCAGCACATGGCAAGCAGAGGCAGGGCTATGATGAGGGGTCAGAGGCAGCTGGTGGGGGTAACTGGGGTGGATCTGGGAGGTGGATGGAGGCAGTGGGGGGGTTGCGTGGATCACAAGATAGAAGGTGTCAGAGATCCAAGACAAAGCCCCCCAACCAACCGCCTGAGTCTATCACTTAGCCCATCCATCACCCGTCCAGCTTTGTGGTTAGCATAACAGTCGCTAGCTAATTGTTGTTCATCATCAGGGGGATAATGGAGATGACAGTGAATACAGAGTAGCTGCAACGCCATACTATAAGCACTAAAAGACCACATATAAGGGGGCTTTATGCCAGCTGGGTATAATAAGTGTGTATTTCCCTTTCTGGACCCCTGACTTAAATATGAATGATGTTAGCATCTCAAATGAAGCCTCATATTAAAGGTTAACCTCTACCTCAGTGGTTCCTACCTTCATCAACACCACTGAAACTGAATATTACTTAACTATTAATACTGTAAATATGGTTTTTCGGTTAATAATGGATGTTACTATATTTATTTCAAACAATATAACATTGTTACCTGGTTTGGTTAAGTTTGTATTCTACGTGTGTGCAGTGACAGATGCTGGATGTTTCAACCATTTATCCATAACTTTAAAGGACCACGAAAGGCCTTCTCTAGAGCCAGTGTTTGGTTTGTCTTTTCTAGGCTATTGTAGAAACATGGAGGTGCAACATGGCAGCCTACGTGGAAGAGGACCCTCTCCCTATGTAGATATAAAGGGCTCATTCTAAGGTAATGAAAACACAGCGATTCTTATTTTCAGGTGATCATACACTAATGAAAACATACCTATGAATATTATATTCCATTTCTGCCAAATCCGTTCCGCTAGATGCCATTAAATTCTACACACTGCATCTTTAAGCTAACTGTTCCAACTGTTTATCCATCACTATGTTTTTTTCTTTTTACCATTTATCAGTTACTTTAATAATACTTTAATCTTTCTCTTTTAATCTTTCTCCATTTCTCTTAGCTATCTACTTTAATCATCTCTCCATACTTTTAAGTTAAGGATGAATGGTTGGAAGTTTAACTTCTCTGCTGGCTAGTTTTCATGCACTCTTAATATGTTTTTTTAATCAAATTGTAATTTTTCTATTTTATCAGATTAGTTGAGCTACTTCACAATCTTTCCACACACCCCTGACAACAGTGCAGAAGTATCCCATGGGTAAGTACCCCTGGTTGGGAATCACTGCTTGAGGAGATACAAGCAAGGTGATGCTTGTTTGAACTTCAGTTAATGGTTACACATGAGTGTATGATGGAGCTGGATGGATTCCTTGAAATAATCAGCTTCCTCAGTATTTAATTCTGAATGAAGCTACCATGAATCTAATGGGATTTTCCCCAATACTTCACTCTAAAAAACTCAGAGGGGATATCTGCCCTGACGAGAAGAATCAAATCTTGTCTGGTGTGAAGATGATATGCTTGATATCCTGTCAGCTGCTCTAATTTCCCAGTTCTCTTCTAAATAACTTAAGACAATCCCAGAAAAATATGCATAATACAAAATATCTGATGGCATATCAGAGGGAAATGGCTTATATTTGGTAAATAGAATCATCTTTAAATCTCAATAGTCAGGAACAGAGCTCAGAGAGAGTTATTTCTTCCCATTCTTGAGTGAGCTTTGTCTCCCAGTTCAGGTCTGGTGTTAGATACAAGCTGTCCTTGAAAGGATGTTAAACCCGGCCTCAGCCTCGCTTCACTGGGCTGTCTGGCAGCTTAACTCCATATTCAACCTGAGAGGCCTCATTAGGACCAAAACTTGAAATCAAAAGCCAGACTTTAGGGAGAATTGTTTGTGGAAATATGATTCTTTTATACTGCATATTTTATCATCTGTTTATTTCATATATCCAAAATATTTTAAAATAATGCATCTGTTGCCTCAAACAAGTTACCAAACAGTTATTCAACTACATGCAACCTAAATATTGTGAGGGTAGCAGTGTGAACAAAGGCCAGTGCATTGTCAATCACTGGAAGTTGTGTCAGCCAGGTGAATGTGTAGCCAGTAACCTGATCTGCTGTTGACAGAACAGGGACAGGTGCTCCAGCCAAACTAATCCATACACGCATGCTAGACACAGGTCATCCATTAAGGTAGATTGATTCAAAGCTTTAAAAGACTACTCTTCGGCAATCCCAGGCCCGGCCTTACCTTTGCTGTTGCCATGATACCAAATTGCAGTGATTCAAGATGGCCTGCATTGGAAAGGGAAAGGAATGTTCAGTGTTTGTCCAGCTAATGCTGGAAACATTTTGTCACACAGGGGATGAGAGGACATTTCGGGAAATGAGCTCTAAAATATATCTGGGCGGTTTGTCATCTGAAGTATTAGATACACAAAAAGATATTTCAGCTTTATTTAACTGAAGTTTCTTACTGCAAGGAAATGATTGAGTTTATAGGAGAGAGGGAGGCTAGATAGCAGTGAATATGGAGTGGATGTGGGGGGTGCTTATTGTCATAGCTTGCATGACCATCTTAGAAACTAGCCTCAAGTAAAAAAAACAAAACAAAACATATAAACCAGTGTTCACTTTGATTCAGTGTTATTATCAAACCCACTCCCATATGGTCCCAAATGCCAAATAAAGGTTTTACAGGCAGAGGCCAGACATCTGCTGCCTTCTGATTGGTTGACAAGCCAGCAGTAGTCTCACCTGTTATCCACAGCCCAGTGCATGGTAAACACCCTCAGTCAGACCTGCGGGGAGAAGGAACCCATCTGGTCAGCAGCATTAACAACCAGCTCTTTAACAATGGCTTCCAGGAAAAGGAGAAGGGCACAACAGGCCATATCAGCCAATAAAAACAGGCTATGCATGACATTTAGCGCCTGATGCAGGGCTTAGCAGTATACAGGTTACCTACTGTCCTCACCAGCCAATAAAACAAAAGGCAATCTCACAGAGCCTGGGGGATGCTGTGTGTAAAACTGCCTGTTTCATTTGTTGATCTCATAATTTCTGTGTAAATATGCAGACGGAGCGTAAATGTAAAAAGCAAGAAGGGAATCATTGTCATGGTGCTTTCACATAAACATCAAGCAAATAGGCAATACCTTTAGTTATTGAAACACTACTATTCTCCTTTTTTCACAGCCGTCCCGGTGCAAAGGTGTCAAAGACTGCTCTTTTTAAATGAAGAATGACTTGTTTTTTGGAGTGATATTCAAAGAGAAACATAAAACAGATGAGAGGACAGAGAAACATTAGAGGATCCAGCTGTCAAAGTAACAGCAGAGCAACTGAAGACCGGTGAAGTGGTTATCTGACTAAACAGTGCCATCTTGTGTTTAATTGTTCAGCTCAGAAAACCTGGAAAGTGCAAATGACTGATGAAAAAGCAAAAATAATTGTACTTGTACTAAAATTTCAACTTTGTATCCTTGTCCTTTGACTGCAGATTATGAACTGTTTTCTACATATTTTGCACTCTCTAGTTTGGAACACTGTTTGGTCCTCTAAAGCAGCTTCCTATGAAACAGTACTGCAGAAGAGTGCACATTAGCAACCCTCACCTACAAAATGCACTCTAACAGGTTAGGAAACAGGGGTAACTCTGCCTTATTGGATATTTGATGGGCTCTATTTTTACAACTGCCTCCACCTAGCATGCAAAGGATGGAGACAAAGTCTCTAAATGAGATCTAGAGAGTACAAAGAGGGATGTGAAGACAGAAAGCTTCGGGGTGGAGTTTGAACAGCAAGCAATGGGCTCTCTACAGCTGCTGGCACTAATGAGGATAATTACCCCAGTAATAACATTAGCCTATCTGAGGGAATGGAGGGGAAGGACAAGTGGTTGTGTTTGTGTGTGTGTGTGTGTGTATAAGTGCGTGTGTGTGTTTGGGTGGGTATGCATGTGTGTGTACATGTGTGTGGCTGCTGTATGTGCGTGTGCGTGTGTATGGCCGTGCACTTGCCTTCCCTTGTATCTCACTCGGAGTCTCTCCCTCATTCCCTGAATCTCAATATCTCTTTGTTAGCCCACAATAATTGTATTTGGGCCTCATATCCGCCATATCAGATTCGAGTTTGTACAAGGTAATTAGCAGAGGAAGGGAAGCCTCCACACCAGGAGGACAAATGCCCCCATGACATCATTCTGGCTCCACTCAGGAGGGAAGGCTTTTTTTCTTCTCCCTCTCTCTCTTTCCTCCTCTTCATCTTTCTTGTCATCCAGCTGTCAAAAAAAAAAAGCAGTGAATAGGGGCAAAAATGTAGTGGCGAGCAAAAGTTGATGACATTGAAAAGGAGGAGGGTTGGGATTAAGAAGATAAAGAAATGAAGAGAGGAAAGGAGAGATAAAGGGGTGGAAAGTGATTTGAGATGAGATGGAGGGGCTGTGTTTTCGCCGCAGGCCTGTAATCTCCAATCAGCTTTGACTAACAGACAGCGGGGGAAAGTTCCTCAGCGTTAATGCAGCCTGCCATTCAGAAGGAGCCGGTGTATCCAGCTGGGAGTCGGGGGGATGAGGGGAGGATTAACTAGCACTCAGGTGGAGAGAGATGAAGAGAATCAGACGGGGACCCTGCGGATGGTCACACCCTCACTCGCTCCATCCATCACTTTTTTTTTTTTTTTTTCCTGAGTGAATGATTGTAGGGCCTGCTGTATGTTTTCTAGGCTGGGTGGAGTGGTGAATGCAGGAGGAAGTGGAAAAAGCCTTATTTCAGGGGTGATTTGTATCTATGTTTCTGATTGTAAATTGTACCATTTATGTTTGATGTAATTGACCTAAATGCTTTGAGTCAACAGTTTTTTTTCCTCTTTCTGAGGCTTTATGAGTTGGGATATTACGTCCACTTGTGTTGAAATCTGAAACAACATCCACATTTTTCCTGCACTCTGTGACAGCTTTGAGAGGGCAGAGGAATAAAAAAAATGTTAAAAGATCAAGTTAATTATTATATATTTTTTAATTTGCATTTTAAGAAATTACATAACATAATAATACTGGAGTTACAGAGCATAAGAAGAAAAAACATAAAGGAAAGAAAGAAAAGAAAAAAATAGTAAATAAAATATCTGATTACATAAATATCAGTTCATAGGATATAAACTGATAAAGTTAAGTCAGAGAATATCATTATACCAATATAGGAACAACGACAGGGCACCATACACACACACACACACACACACACACGTACTTATATACAGGTGGGTGTGTGTGTACACATGCATACAGATACATTCTTATGTATACACATGTACAGAGAGAAAGATATCAATGCAGTTAATATCATATTATTATGTCTTAGTTATCACATCTAACAGGAGGATCATTAGAAATACTGTGTCTTGTATACTCACCCATTCTCCCCATCTTTCTACAAAGATATGAACTTGATTTCTAATTCTCATGGTTATTTTTTTCCATTCCATATATTTCATTAACAAGATCCTTCCATTCGGAGTTAATTAAGTTATCATCTTTTCCTTGTAATTTACTTCATTATTGCTACCCTAATTAATAGAAACAAGTCAGAATCTTTCTTCTTGATATCTTCTGGTATTTTCCCCAGTAGTAGGACTAGTGGGTTTTTATTTAGAGAAATACCAAAAATATTTGACCGTCCTCTAGTAGAATTTTCCCAGAAGCCACTTATAGCTTCACATGTCCAAAATATATGACTGTGGTTCACTATCTGTATTTTCTTTATACTTACTTTGACTTTGGCATGTCTTATTTATAATCTTCCATGTATATTATTTCCAATAGTTTGAGTGAGTGGTTTCATGTATGTTTTTGCACATTTGTTCCCAATCAGCTGGGGATATATTGCATAAGAGTTCATTTCCCCATTCATTTTTCACATTGGCATTAATTTGTTTATATCTTGATGGTGAGCTTGTATTATTTTAACCATCCTAGTTAAAAAAAATTGTTTCAAACCCACAGTCATACATTTTAAGCATACATTTTATCAGTGGATTAATATCTTGAATTGATCTCCTTTTTTTAAAACATCAAAAAGTTAACTTGTCACTTGGAAGAATCTAAATAAATGAGAACTGGGTAGACCATATTGTGATGATAGCTGTTCTTTATCCCCAAACATAAACCTTTGAAGGCTCACATTCTGAGAGTCTGATCTGCTTTGTCAGGAGGGAAGTCTGGATCACTTCCCATTTCTTTAAAAAAACAAAAAAAAAACTTCCCTCCAAAACCTAAGTGTAGCGGCTACCCATCTATTGTCTAGATTTTTAGATTTTTAGATTTGGAGAAAGGCAGAACAGTTAGTGGTATATCTCCACAATTCAATCCATCTCTCTCCATCTTGTATGTGGGCCTAGTTAATTATTATCATACAATAAAAAAGGAAAAAAAAAGCTCTACACAGCAATTAACAATACTGCTTTATTATATTGCCATGAAACAGTAAGAAGGTCAGTGTAAGCAGACGTGATGTTTAATTAGCTATTTATCTTACAGTTGAGGGGGAGCTGTGACTGACAAACAAATTAAAAAAAACTAAATATTAGCAGATCCATTCATGTTAGTTCAAAGATAGTATTTTTTCCTTGTTGTCCAGTCTAAAATTACTTATAATTACTAAATTAATGCCAGGTAATCTCCAGACGCCAGCTGTCCATCACCACTGCCTTCCTCCAAATGATCAAAGCGCTCCTTTTCCTCCTCCACATGGCCTTTCATCACCTCCACCACTAGAGAGCGGATGAGAAAATGTTTGAGTAAGAATATACAGCAGCTTTATAAAATAATGAGTTTGCCATTCAATTAAGCTGCTGTAACTGAAAAAAAAAAATGTCTACAGTACAAAGCTGAGACACTCACCCTTTCTCAACACGGTGAGCTGTGCTGATGCAGATGTTTCTCCCAAGGCATTGTGGGAGACGCACGAGTAAACCCCTGCATCAGAGACATGGAGACCCTGTATCTGGAGCCAGGTAGAGACAGTGTAGCGCTGGGGACCACCTCGAGCCTGAAAAAAGATCAGATGAAATGATTATGTGATTATGTAAATCTACTGAAATGAGGGGTTAAAATAAAACAAGTGTATGAATCTTTCCCTGTGAATTATGGTAAAAGTGTTCATGTTGCTGTGTGCTTAAAAAAGCTAAAGGGTACTAAAAAGTAGAAGCACATTAAATATTAATTCCTGCTTTTGTTGGCTAATTTTGCTTATGAGCTGTAATTATTTCTTGGCAAAACACACTCACTTCCTGCTTGTCTTGTCATCACTTTAAGATTGCCAGGAATTAGCAGAGATTCCAGGAAGTCACTGCTTCCAGTCAGGAAATAGTCCAGCACATAACCCCCATAAAACCACAACAAGATGTGTTTTTTTTTTACACAACTAAATGAAGGGGATACAACGCCTTAAATAGGCAGCTTTAGTAGTGCTGGTAGGAGGATTTTGTTACTTGTAGACAGAACCAGACTAGCTCTTTCCCCCTGCTTCAAGCCTTTATGCTAAGCTAAGCTAAATGGGCTGTTCACAGCACCCACTTCATATTTAACATACAGACATGAGAGCAGTATTAATCTTCCCATCTAACTTTCAGCAATATTTCCCAAAATCTCAAAGTATTCCTTTAATGAAACTTTCAGTGATAATAACTGAAGGTCTTATCAAACCTGGACAGATACGTGAGGATCGTCCCCTGGCAGATAATTGTCACTTCCTTTCTTTTTCCAGTTCAGGTTCGGAAGAGGGTACGCTGAGACCTCGCAGGTAAACACAATGTCGACCCCTGTGTATTTGGACAGGTCTTTGGGGCCTCTGAGGATGCGGGGAACTGCAACAGAGGAATGGAGCACCTATGGTTAAATACTGGAACCTGTACAACTGTTCTCCTCCAACACAACTACGCACATGCTTTGCAATCTATTAGCTTTCCTGGACTGGTAAGATTTGTTAGTAAAAGAGTGCAGTAACCAGAGAAGCAGGGTCCTCTCCTGGTGAACTTCAGGGTAGTGTTGCTGCGACTGGCGGCCTCTCTAAGCTGGCACACATTCGGATAGGTCCACCCATCTGAGCCACACACCGAGCCCTGATCCTGGCACACACATGTAGGTTCTGGCTGAGCCCTGCGTCCCCTCTTTGGTATTTTTCTTTGGCAGACCAGGCCGTCCCCACAGCGGCCATAAAACTTCTGAGCGCCATCCGGATCACACTGCTGCCCCTCCACGTTTGCACACTGTTCACAGCACCCACAGTTGTCCTGCACCCAGCCTGCAGGGCATTTGTCAGGCACTCGGGGACAAAGGTTCTGATCACACTCCCTGCAACCCTCACCTTCCTCCCACAACCGCAGCCACCCACGGTGCTGAGGTGGAAGCCCAAGGGAAGTGTGCACCCATACACTCATGCATATGCAGACACACAAGCAAAGCCGAGCCATGCCGCTGACCTGTTTCAATACACACACAGTCAGAAACAAATGTCCTCCTGCAGTAACAGCTTAAGGGTGGGGTACACAGTAGAGCCAAAATCAGACTTTTAAATGGTCACAATCTGAACCAAATTCATGGGAGAAATGGCAGTCCTGGTATTCTGTTGTTCCCCCACAAACAAACAGTCACATGTTGTTCCTCCTCTGAGTTTTAAATGCTTCCTTCTGTCTCTTCTCGTCGGTCCTCTTCTGAATGCTTGGATTGGTATTTGTTATTATTACCATGTACCCCTGCTGAATTATTTTGCCATGTTGTTTTCCCCCCTTGAGATTTCTTCATCAGCTCCAAGACCTTTCGAACAAAGAGACAGCATTTGCAGTAAATGAAGCGGGCAAACTTCATCTCTTCTGTATCTGAGTCGTCTCATCTTTCTTTCCTCACAATTCTGCTGCCTTTCTTCATGTGCCAGTGTCTCTGGGCAGGGGAGGACTGGCAAATGGGCTTCAGAAATGGCACAGGATATGAAAGAATCCTGCTCAATCTGCACTTCATACAAATATAACGGAAAACAGCACCTGACTATATCAGCATAATTGTCTTGATATATATTTGACATGTATTATCAAGCATACAAGAATCTGTAGTTAAGAGGATGTACAAATATTAACTTTAAATGAAATACAACCGTCTTTCAGATGCTCTCTAGTGGAGTAGTGTGAAATTCCTGGGTTTGGAAACATTTTCTGATGATTTCATAAAATCTATGTGGGCGTGAGTACTGTACAAATGGAAAATAGCCGGCAGATTGTGGAAAAGGAAGCAATTGTTTTACAATGAACAGGTATGAGATGAATTGCTTCTTAGAAATAAGAATTTAACAAAATCAAGATTGTGTGTCTCTGACCTGTGAGTGTTTGTAGTGTGTATGTGTGTGTGTGTGTGTGTGTGTGTTTGTTCCATTGCGTGGCATTACCTCACCTATATTTGCACAGTGTTGCAATACTTGTACAGTCAGTCATTAACTGACAACACCATTTACCATTAAGCTAATAGAAAGTTCCCATATAGATTTAGATTATCCTTTCTAGATATTATTCAAATGGAATGGTCCATACATGGGGCTAGTCAGGAAAATATTGGTATTATTGTTATTATTTATTTTGTTTTCATTTCATTTTCATATTACAAGTCGTATCTGTCTTTGTTTTTTAGATAATTTTTAACATGATATATATGTGTGTGTGTGTGTGTGTGTGTTTGTGTATGCGTGTGCATCCAAGAGGTGCTGCATGGTCTATGTGATGAATTATTTGGAGATCTTGTGGGTATATAGGGAGGCTTTCATCAGTTTGGTTGTTATGAAATCAATAACAAAAAAATCAATCGCAAATAAAATCACACTTCTGATCCAACTATGCCTTAAAGGGTAGGTTCACAATTTTTTAAGTCTGTCTTAAAATAATAGTCAGGTGCCCATATGAACAGGTTTTGCATATATATTATATTAATTCCTCTTGCTCAGACAGACCATTAGAAGATTCCTTCATAATGTGCTTTCAGTTTAAGTGATGGGGAACAAAATCCACAATCCTCATTTTGTGCAAATATATATACGTTTATCGGAGGCCTACATGAGAATTCAACCATGTGAGGTAGTCAGATCAAGTGGATATCCTCCAAAGATACAGTCTTTTTAGTGCAGGATTCACTCTCTGTGTTTCCTCAGACAGTGTTTCCTTGTTAAGTTGGAGTGGAGAAATAATAACAAAAAGATGGAACATTTGCACTAAAAAGGCTAAAAAATTTGAAGACATCCAAATGTTTGATTAATTTGGAGAGCTGAAGCTTTCTGTAAGCTTCAGATAAAGTTTTCAATACATTTTTTAAACAGAAGGAGGATTGTAGATTTTGTCCCCCATCACTTACATTGATAAAGCACATTAGGAAGAGATTTTTCAGTCAGTATGAACAGGAGGAATGATTACAGCAAGCTCAGCTTGTTTCAGTGTTCATATGGGTACCTGACTATTACTTTAAGACAGACTTGAAAAATTATTTAGCCTATCTTTTAATATTATTTCTACTTTTATTTACTGTGTGGAAACTATCTGAATGAACATACTGTATTTATGTCATGTAAGATATAATATGTAAGAGAGTTAGTGCCGGTGGTGTAATTGTAATTTGATTGATTTTTTTTAAATTATTTGAATTAAGGTATACTGTGTCTGTAGTTAGTCTAACTAGGCTGCACTACTGTTGCATAAAGCTTCACTGTCTCTAAATGCCCTGGGTGTCTTTTTTAAGTAACGTGGCACTTTCCCTCCGCCAGCCGGTATGTTTCAGGTTGTACACCGAGCTGGATGCTCAGCACAATCATCTCTCTGTGTGAAAGCTCACAGGCGTGGCTTTATTAAAGCGTCGTGTGACGTCACGGCATGCGAGGCGCCCTGTATGCTGCATAAAACATAAACTCTGGCATTGTAAAATGCAATATGCAATCTTTTATTGTTTGTTTTTGTCTTCTTTTTTGCTTTGTATTGTCTGTGTAACTGCTTGTACCTCTGTATAGGAATATGTGTACAATAAAGAAAGTGAGAAGAAGGGGAAAAAAACGCCAGGGATTTTAGAGGACCGTGAAGCTCGCAATAACAGTTAGTGTGTTTCCGGTTTACAATTCAATATAAAATGTCTAGTAAATTGTATGAAGATAAACACGAGAGTATCGGCTGCACTCGTCCTGTTTAAATCTGTTACAGTAGCCACGGAAAAGGTGACATTTCAAGCTAAAGTGAATTTATGTCAAATGAGGCGAATTTAGGCATGTTCCCTCTTTTATTGTGAAAGGACACGTACCTATAACGTACGTGTGACATTAACTTGACTGTTCCACGTCTTACAGGAAGTAAAGAAATATCCAAAGGAGAGAGGGGATACTTCACTAAATGAACTGACAGATAAACCCTCATTCTCTCTCTCCACACACACTTTCACTGCATTTCCTGACCTCGTTTACTTAAAGAGTCCGCCGGGAACGACAATTTACACTCGTACCAGGAACTTCAGTAAGTATTTCAATTAATATCCTCAGTCTTACAGTGCGACGTGGTCTCATTTTTGACAGTTTGTCCAAGAAGTTGTTGGCTGCCTTTGCTCATCAAGCTTTAGTCATTTAATCTAAAGTGGAACTGACAAAAATTAAGTGGGTACATTCTGACAATGATATCAAATAAACTATCAACTGTGATTTTGGATTGGCTGTAGTTAAACACAGCATATTTATTCATCAGTTGTTGTTTTTTTTATCATAGTATTGTGTCAAAAGCCCAAACACATAATAAAATAGTGAAATGTAATTTACACAGCGGCCTGAATGACGTGAGGGTGTGTACGATATATCAAACTGTTCCTATGCAGCATTCCTTCACTGTGTTCATGACGATAGTTGTGATCATAATTAAACCACAACCCTCTTATTACATGATGAACAAGTTCTACCACAGTCAGAGTCTGTAAAGACAAAAAGAAAGACATCTGTGCTCTCTCAAAAGATTAGAATAGAACAACAACAAAACTAGTAGTTACTGACGTGTTATCTTGCAGGCACTATAATTGTTTTATGTTGGCTGCTGACGTGGGACAAAAAGGGTGGGTCACATATCTGTCACACGGGCCTGAAACACCTTTCAGGTGTGCTCAAAGGGGGCTCAGACAAAAGGACATCCTGCTTTTCCAGAGCAGGTCTAGAGTGCAGTCTGAGGTAATTCTGAAAAAAAAAGTCAAGAAACACAGTTTGCCAACTGGGATAGAATGACCCCAAGAGGATTTTGAATGGAGGCTTGATTGTACTGTATGTACATGTGAATTGCCTCTGATGAGAACAAACTCATAGGCATCACACACAAGGCCGCCAAAATTATTGGCCTCCCCACCCCCAACCTCTCAGACCTCAACAGCAAGGCTATTACACACAGAGCACGCACCATAGCACATGACCTCCTCTACCCATTCTTCACACTGCTTTTATCTGGTCACAGATACAGATCCCTGCACGTTTTGTCCCCACTGTCATAGCATCACTAAACAAAATACTCCGGTAACTGGCATGTGTATATGTGCTGTGTGTATAAATGTGGAAGTTTCCTGTATGGATGTCTGTCATGTAGATATGTTGTGAATATATAGTGTATTTATATATCTATGGATTTATGTGAGGCTCTGTACAGACTGTGGCAACAAAATTCCTTGAATTATCTATCTATCTATCTATCTATCTATCTATCTATCTATCTATCTATCTATCTATCTATCTATCTATCTATCTATGTTGTATTTGACAGGTCCAGAGAATGGCAGAGAAGGTGCTGGTCACAGGTGGAGGAGGCTACATTGGGAGTCACTGTGTGGTGGAGCTGATTGAAGCTGGCTACCAGCCAGTTGTAGTAGATGACTTCAGCAATGCTGTACGAGGTAAACTCCCTTACTGCAACCACAGGCTGCTGAATAACTATGTCATCATAAAAGAGTGTGTTTGTTTAGTAAAGTAATATCTGGTAACTCTCTGTGTGTGTGTGTGTGTGTGTGTGTGTGTGTGTGTGTGTGTGTGTGTGTGTATCCTACATCCTGTTGTGGATGGAGGAGAAGGGGATGTGCCAGAGAGCATCCGTAGGATAGAGAAGCTTCTGGACACCAGCATTGAGTTTCAGGAGCTAGACCTTCTGGACCGACCAGGCTTGGAAAAACTTTTCAAAAAGGTTAGAGAGTTATTCCAGTTGACTCTAATTACTCCATAACATGTAAAAAGAAAATATAGATTCAGTTAAAGGACCAGTGTGTAAGATTTAGTGGCATCTAGTGGTGAGGTTGCAGATTGCAGCCGACTGAATACCCCCCCCACTCCCTTTCCAAGCATGTAGGAGAACCTACAGTGGCGGCGAAACTTGCGAAAAACGCAAAAGGCTCTCTCTAGAGCCAGTGTTTGGTTTGTCCCTTCTGGGCTACTGTCGAAACATGGCGATGCAACATGGCGGGCTCCGTGCAAAAGGACCCCCTTCCAATGTAGATATAAAGGGCTCATAATGAGTCTTATTTTCAGGTGATTATACACTAATGAAAACATACTTATGATTATTATAATCCATTTTTGCCAATAACCCCCTAAATCTTACACACTGGTCCTTTAAACCCCAATTAGGTGTAGCATTGAAGTAATTACCAGGATTTTATTTTTTATGAAATCTTGAATAATTCAACATCGGGTGGCATTTTTTCCTTGTAACCTGGCTATGACTTTTTCTTTAGCTATTGAAACAATCACCATCTCCTATATACACAGGTCATTTTTGGGACCATAACATAAGTCCATTCTTAGTTCACATAGACTTTTTGCCATTTATAATATGTATAGTGTGGCACAATTACATCAAAGTTGTACGTGAGTTATAGTTATGTCCTACATTACTCATGCCCATCATCACATATCTATTCAGCATCAATGTCATGTGTGTATCACAGCATTCTTTCAGTGCCGTGATGCACTTTGCTGGACTGAAGGCTGTTGGGGAGTCAGTGGAGCAGCCGTTACGTTACTACCGGGTCAACCTCACTGCCTCCATGAACCTGCTTGAGGTCAGTTTCAACTTGCATCTTGCTTATTCTGATCATTATTTGCACTAATCTGCATCTTTGTTTGCTGAGTGCATGCCAGTTTGTGCTCATTTGATATTAAGTTGTCAAATCGTGACACTACAGCCTTTATAACATTTTATGTGTGGAACTCACCATGTCCGCCAACCTTCGCATTTATGCTTAAACCTAAGGTGTGTGCGTGTATGCTTTAGACTGCTATCTCGCCGGCCGCTGACTGTACGTGTGTGCCGTGTTTGTGTGCATCTGCATGTGTCTCAGGTGATGCAGGCTCACAGGGTGCACAATCTGGTCTTCAGCAGCTCAGCCACGGTGTATGGAGACCCTCAACATCTACCCATCGACGAGCAGCACCCTGTGGGTGGCTGCACCAACCCCTATGGCAAGACCAAGTACTTTATCGAGGAGATGATCAAGGACCACTGTAAAGCAGAGAAGGTACTGATCATTAGGTAAAAAGGCATTCACACAAACATACACGTACAGTATATGAGGTGTATAATTGTTGGCTGTGTGTAAGCAGGACTGGAATTCAGTGCTGCTGCGTTATTTCAACCCAATCGGAGCTCATGCCTCTGGCCTCATAGGAGAGGACCCTCAGGGTATCCCCAACAACCTGCTGCCATATATTGCCCAGGTAGATGAACTCTCTGCCAAATACACGCTACATCAGAGGGATTTGGGGATTGCATATTTGTCTTTTCATTGGTTACTGTGGATGATTGCTTCATTTGTCTCCCTTATACTGTAGGTTGCCATTGGGAGAAGAAAGTGCCTCAATGTATTTGGGAATGACTATGACACACTGGATGGGACAGGTAATGAAGAAGACCTTTAAGCTGTAGTGCACAACATCTGTTCACACATCAGATTTGATTGTGGTTTGAAATATTTTATCGGCAGAATGGCTCTGAATAAAAGGTAAACTGTCAAAAGGATTTTTTTTTATGAATGTTGAATCATGTTCAATCACTCTCTACCTTGCTAGGTGTGAGAGATTACATCCACGTTGTAGATCTGGCAAAGGGACACATAGCAGCTCTGAAGAAGCTGAAGGACAACTGTGGCTGCAAGGTATTATAAAAATAATACTATAAAGATGCTTTAATCCATTTTCCTTACTCAGCATGCACATGTGAACATACTTGAGGTATTTTTTTGGTGTCTGGTTGACATGTGTGCATTGTTGTGTTTGTTGCTTCAGGTTTACAACTTAGGAACAGGAAGAGGCTACTCTGTGCTCCAGATGGTAAAAGCCATGGAGAAGGCATCAGGGAGAGAGGTGAGTGACAGAAGAGCTCTCTTCTCTCTAAAGTAAATTGTTTACAGAGTCGGTGCTTGTATTGTATTGTGAGAGTAACTGAAGTGACTTGGAGCAGTAACCACACTGTGAGTTTAAGGCTGAGCCCGGCTAAAATTGACGATGATCTACTGTGGTGCCCACTTATGTTGATTTAACTTTGGCTTAATGTGGCCTCTCTCCAGATCTCGTACAAGATAGCCCCTCGTAGGGGAGGAGATATTGCATCCTGCTACGCTGACCCTCGCCTGGCTGAGACAGAGCTGAGCTGGAAGGCTGAATTTGACCTGGAAAGAATGTGTAAGGACAGCCACACTGCACCATCTAACATCCGGCTTCATTTGATCTCCCTCCAAAAAAAGATACATGTATCTGCATGTAGTTTTTTTTGTAAAATATTCCCCCATAAAGTCCTTTTTTTGTTTTTGTTTTTTTGTACCTATTTCCATATAGGTGAGGATCTGTGGCGCTGGCAGTCGATGAACCCCACTGGATTTTCCAACGGCCCAGCTTCCTGATGCCTCTCCAGCCTGCTGTTGTTGTTGAATCCTCTTCTTAATCACCGGGCCAAAGCAAACCATCTGCTTCCTAATTTTTGCATATCATATAAACACATGACGAGACCTCAAGAGGAGCTGAATGCTTTATTCTTTTTTGCCATGTTTAATTTTCTGTTTGTTCTGTTTTAATTGTTATCTTGTTTTCAAATTTCTGCTTGTTAGATGAAATATGTAAAAATGTCTTATCTCTGTCTCTCTGTCTGTTTTTTTGTTTTGTTTTTTTTTCAAATTTGACAGTTGATATTTTCTCTATTAATATATTGATCTGTGAGCCATACCAATGAATGAATAAATTAATTTTCTAACTGAAGAAATCGAAGCTTACACTTGCAGTTGTGAAATTTGGCTGTATCAAATAATTGTGAAATGACTTGATTACACACAAAAATGCTGGGTTGAATTTTTAACCCAAACATAAGATTGCTTGAGTTTGGCCAATTGTAAAGGCTCATTTATGACAGGTCGCTGGACACTTTTGATGAGTGTCGCTTGACGTTTTAAATGTATGCTTCCACGAAAGGTTTCAGTCTAATTAAACAAGGACGCTACAAGTTATCTAAAGTTAAAGACCAAAATATCAATAAGGAAGTGAAAACTGCAATGGTGTCCATGGCAACGATGGTAACAATACCCAATCACAATGCGCAACAAAATAAGACAGCGTCCGCGACATAAGAAAATTCTCGAGATGCGCGGCATGAAAGGAAAGTGTGGAGACACTTTTTTGTAGATAATACGTCATTTCTGTCGAGGAACACTTATCAAAAGTGTTTCAAGATTATATATATATATATATGAAGTCATGATGACACTTATGTAATGTAGGCTACCTGTTCTTCACGCGCTTCCCGCTCAGAGCTCCCTCTTGCGACCAACAGCAACTGAACTGCATGCTCAAATATGTAGGCCTGGGTATTTTAACTGTTTTCTTTTCATATTTGCAACAGATATTGCAGGGGTTAACATAAGTGACATTATCAATACGTCAAATCGATCTTGAAACTGATTTATTTGGACAAAACTGTAGTTTACTGTCATTTTTTACCCTAGCTTAAATGCTGAAAAAATATTACCTAACTGCATATTTTTTCACATAAGTTAATTTTGCTGAGTTATAATGAAATAGTAGAATTAAAGTTGTTTTTTTTTAACAAGGTAGGTGCTTAAATTTGCCATGTTCAGTTGAAAATATATAAATATATCAATAGGTGCTTAGTACAGATAGCTGCCTGTCTTATAAGGTCAGTAGGAGGTTTTGAGGATCACAGAGAGGCTGTAAGTCCCTGCAGCATTATTGTATGAATATTACTCAAATGATCAGACTGGGCCATTCGGCATTCAGTATCAATATTCTGTTCTTACAGGACATTTACACGGGGCACTGGGGCTTTAAATGGCTCCTTGAACCCTCGGGCACCCAGTTAATAAACACCCACGTCAGCACAGTGCTCCAGTCGCTCTAACCGGGTTTCGGTCTTTAGGGCTGAGCAGGAAGTGCCTGAGTGTGGACCCTGGACGAGAAAAAAAAGCAAAATAAATTAAAAATGGATATGGTGTCGGACTTGGGGGCGAATAGACTCTACCGGGCGCCGGGTGAATCAAGCCACCAGTGAGTATCGATGGATTTTGTTCGGGGTATCACGGCGTGGGGCGTAAGCGGGTCCTGCCGACACCTCACGCCTGGGAAAGAGTCGCTGGGTTTGGGCAGCAGGCAAATCCTCCCCGCTGCTCGCTGCGCTCCGGACCTCCGGCGAGAAGTGGGGGTGGTCTTGAAGGATGAAAACGGGCGTGTTAGCGCGTCTTATCCTCAGGCTGATGTACTGTGTGAATATATTTATTTATCAGCACGCAGCATGCTCTCTTGCTGGAGGTTTGTGTCTATTTTTCTATTGTGTGCTGGCTGGAGCCTGAAGTGGGCGTCGCTCCAGGACAGACTGGGCTGCTCTGGTGCGCCGCTGCCCGCTTTTCTCTCGCAGGACTGCAGCACTCTCATGTCGTTTTGTAGGTCGACTGATGTCTGATTTAACGGGGAATAGCTCGGGTAAGATATTAGACTTGGTTTCGTGTGACATGAGGGACACTGTAGTGTGTTGCGGGCGGGCGTTGCACCGTGGGTTATCGGGCGCTGCGGAGTCCTGTCAGCCAGCATAATTAAAAATGAATGCGTGTAATGTAGAGTCTACATGAGGATGGGAAAATAGGTTACCATAAAAAAAGAACAACTACTATGTAGGTTGCGGCAGATTTTGTTCTCTCTTTCAATCGCATGTCCGGCTACTGTGTTTCATTTTCTCTCCCCATCAGTCTGATGTGTTTGTAACGTCAGAGATTTCATGCGCGCTTTTGCCTCCCTCAGGGATGATTACAGGGTTTTGTCACCCGATGCTCTCTGACTGGAGTCGGGTGTAGCCCATTAGAAGAAGATTTTTGATTGAAGGCTCGTCCAGCCAATGACAGTGCAGAATGAAGTCATGTGGGCGGGCCGTCTGCGGAGCTGGAGCTGGTCCAGTGCAGAGACAAAGACAGGAGATAATTGACAGCTGGGGTTTCATTACTGTGTTTTAAGTTAATATTTCGGCCTGCAGCTTAACATTTTCCAAGGTAAGCAGACTGTCACAAGGTCTCGTGTATCACACTCCATGAGCCCATGGTTCCTTCCCTAATATGCAGACTGCAAATTATACATTATACATGCATATGGGCTCATAGAGACTTTTTGCTTGTTAATTCAGGATCACAAAAACAAAAGTGTAATGAGTAATGAGTGTCCATATGGTCTGCAAGGCCTCTATGATTTGTTTTTTTTCTGGCAGAACAAGTCTATGCCGCATACACAGCCAGTGAGTGCTGTCATGTTGTCTCCAGCAGGCAGCCTCAGAGGTGGTTCAACACCGCTGACATCACAGTGGCTCACCAAAGCAACCTGCTGAAGCAGCTCAACCAGCAACGCCGCCAAGAGCTTTTCTGTGACTGCAGTGTGCTGGTGGAGGGCCAGCTCTTCAGGGCCCACCGCAACGTCTTGTTCGCCAGCAGCGGCTACTTCCGCATGCTGCTGTCCCAGGGGCCCGACGGGCTGTCCGACTCTGTCAACGCCACCTTTGATGTCTTCAGCCCTGAGACCTTCACCGTCATCCTGGATTTCATCTACTCCGGCCAGCTGGACCTCTCCAGTCACAATGTGATTGAAGTGATGTCTGCAGCCAGTTACTTGCAGATGAACAATGTCATCAACTACTGCAAGAACTTCATCAAATCCTCTTTGGACATCAGCGTGAAAGATGAAGACAGCGACCGCTGCCTCAGTTTGTCTGAGACCTGTAGCTTTACCAGTGGGGCCGGAGAAGAGACCTCAGAGCAGCAGCAGCAAGGCCCCTCCTCTGTCAGCCCACCGCCCGCGCTTTGGACCCGTGACAACTCCAGATCTCAGTCCAGCTTCTTGGGGAAGGACCTGGACCAGGACATTTCAGGCTCAGACTTGAAGACTAACCCAATCAGCCCTGCTAATGAGCTCAATACAGAGTCAGAGGACCTGCAGGACCCTCAGGACCCCCTGTATACTTTGCCTGGATCAGAGCGTCGGCGAGGTAAAGGTGCGTCTAAGAGGAGAACGCCCAACAGCACTCGCTCCAACCAGCATGAAGACTTGGACATCCAGGAGGCGAGGACACAAAAGGCTGAGAAGGCAGAGGAGCTGTATGCCACTCTACCTCCTATTGTAGGTGTTATTGGACACTTTAATAAAGGTGAGTTAGGCAGTATGAGAGAAAATGGAGAATCAATAGTCCTTTTACCTTCTAGAGAAATGAGAAAGGGAATAACATACTTCATCTAAGGCAGAGAGACATGTACCAGTACTGTAGAAATCATGAAAAGCCACAGCACTGATCTGTTCCTCTTTCTCTTTGCAGACTCCAACCCCATTATGCGTTTCAAATGTCCCTTCTGTACACACACGGTGAAGAGGAAGGCTGACCTGAAGCGTCACTTGCGCTGTCACACTGGGGAGAGGCCGTACCCCTGTCAGGCCTGCAATAAACGCTTTACTCGCCTGGAGCACCTTCGCAGCCACTTCGAGACGGTAAGTACAGTTACAACTGGGAGGTGATATTTAAACTGATACCAAATTGGTACCAGGCTCTACTGAAGGGTCAAACAACAAAGAATTCATTACTCTCTTATATGTATCGGTGTTGACAATCTGTACATCAGTTAATATAACACAAATTTCTGAACATATTCATTTTTAATACATTTCTGTCTGTTCTAATACTTCTTGTCCCTCCACAGATCCATCAAGCCAGGAAGCTGGTGTGCAGGAAGTGTAAGTGTCAGGTGACGGAGGAGACAGGGCATGTGGTGTGTGAGGGCACACGACGCTACCGCATGTGTACCGCGTGCATCCAGGAAGTGGGTTGCGACAATATCCCCATGGACAGTCTAGAGGGGACCAATGAGGAGCCGGCCCTGTTACTGGGTGTGGATGGGGAGGAGGAGGAGGACACCAAGAGGACCTGGATGGTAACCGATGACGACGACCTGGCAGAAGACTCGGGGGCCGACCTCATCATCCAACAAGTGGACGACAGTGATGAGGAGCTGCAGTGAAACGGGGCCAAAGTGTGTGTATGCAGAGGCATGCACGAATATTGACTGTGTGCGAGTGTGTTAAAGCCATGCAAGAGAATTTATGCATAAAATATGTGATCCACTAATGTAAATACACACATTTATGATATATTAGTTATCCTATTAGTTTAATGGTTAATCATTAATTTCAAAGAGATTGTTGACCTTTGTGATAAAACTGATTGCTTTTTGTTAAGCTTTATAAAGATATGCAGTATCCAAAGCATGCATATTCAGTGTTTCCTTTGCTTCAATTATAGTTATATGATGATATATGTTTTCATATGCATGGAAAAACACCTTCACTTCTTTTTGGGACTCTGCTTTGATAAAAGTTGGCACTTGAGCAAAACAAAATGACAAGGATATCATGAAAGTCAAGAGCAGAGTTGTTTTTTTTTCAATGTCTCACTGTTGCAGTGCTCTTTAAGATTATGTTTGATTACAATATGCACTATGAAGTAAAGCCAATTATAATTTATTTCTTTTTTTACTTTTTGACACATTAAAGATATTTTTCTATATTTCTATGTCTGGGCCTTTCATCCTGAATGTCTTTCAGAAAACTAAACTAAAAACCTTGGAGATTCTGTAGGTCCGATCTCAGACCTACATACATTTGCAATAAAAGAAATGTTATGGTCTTTTTTTAGGGTCATTCAAGATATAGTGTGACATTTTTAACAGATAGCTTTAAATTGTGTTCATAATGTTGAAAATTTGACCAAACTGTTGCAGCAAAATTACAAGTGAATCAGGTTCATTCTGACTCAAAATTACTTTGAGTCAGGTTTGTTCAGGTTCGTTTAGGTTCGTTCATACAAAAACTGACAAGGCATGAAACCAAAACATTTTGGAGTTTACATTTTACACAGGATTAAAGACCCCGAAAATCTTTTTTCTCAAGCAACTTGTCACTGAGTGATGGGGTTTTACATGAGCACATTTCTTCCCATCAATGTTACAACAGTTTTATTATTTTTAAATGAGATATTTCTGTCTGTGCTCCTCTCACTGATTTGAAGTGGGTGGGCCTCAACTGGAAACAGTTGATGTGTTTCTACTGTATGCATCAGAATTTCGCAATATTTCAATCAAGATCTAATAACAGTAGGCTTTTTTACAGAAAATCTTTCGACATGTCACAATAGGAAGAGCACAGGAAAGAAAGCAATAAAGAAAATTAATGCCTGAATTCCAAATTTAGCTGCTGTGAAAAAGGCCTGTTGTGGGTTTTTTGCTTATGTTGCCAGGCCACTGTAGAATCTGATTAAACAACTAAATATTTTAATTATGTGTGTTTTTGAGGGTTAAACTCCTAAATAATGAGAATGTTGTTCCTGAACTTTAATTTTAATATTTCTTTAGTCTGAATATTTGATATTATAGCTGAAGAAACCAGGTTTCAGGCGCTTTGAATGTATTTCTCGAGCCTTAATGGGTATTGTAACTTACATGATAATTAACAAGTTTCCAATTAATAGACTTTATCAATTAACTGACTCGTACAGTGTTTTCCTCCAATCACCGACCGGTAGATGGCGCCCACGTGGTGCTTTCATCAGCTGAGGGGCCTCCGAGACTAGATGAAGAAGTGACGTCAGACCGAAGGCTGGACTATAATGGCGACCGTCATGAGATTTGTGAACAGAAGCACTTTAAACTTAGCTATGGGTCAACAGCACCTGGCGTTTCACTCCGCAGCAAAGGTGAAAGCAGTGAGGTTTTGTTGTGCTTTTTATTCCCCTGCAGTTTGAACTGTGTATGTTTATACTGCTGGCTGGACAGCCGACTGTTAGCGTCCTTTACGTTCAACCTACATAATGTTTGTTAACTAGCTGTTACTGTACTATCTTTACTTCTCAAGCTTAACATGTTAGTTATTTCTAATTTAACGGCTACTTTTACAACCGTGTAAATTGTGTTTGTGACTTGTTTTGTATAGGCTGGCCTAAGAGCAGGTCAAGCACTTCCTGAAAAGGTGAAAATAGTGGAGGTGGGACCAAGAGATGGTCTTCAGAATGAGAAGGTAATGTTATGTAACAACATTTAGTTAATTTAATTACACAGCAGCTAACACAGGCTGTATATGTCTCTGTCTATTGTTAACTCTGTTTATAAGAGACTGTTTTTACCCATCACTGCTCAGCATTAGTAAACTTTTTAAAGCAGGTGCATAGCTCATGTGTTGTGTCATCAGGGGAAACAATATGAGTGTCAAATGCTTTTCAAGTTTTCCTTATCTTCTCGTTTTGCTGCTTCCACTCTCAGACTATCGTGCCAACAGAGACGAAAATCCATTTGATTGACATGCTGTCAGACTCAGGGCTGAAAGCCATTGAGGCCACCAGCTTTGTATCACCAAAATGGGTTCCACAGGTGACTTTGTTTTCCCAGAGCTCCTATATGCAAATTGCTGATACACCCCACTAGGGCAGTGCAGAAACTCTCCAGCACTAATGGGTTTCTGTTGTTTGTTTTTTATGAATTGCAGATGGCAGACCAGTTGGAAGTGATGAAGGGGATTCGTAGGAAACCTGGAGTGTCTTACCCAGTCCTCACCCCCAACCTCAAGGGCTTCCAGGCTGCTGTGAGTGTCAAGCATCAACATAGACATACTGTACATCCAGTTTCTCATAATGCAGGTGCTGTGTCTAAATATTTCACAAATGTTTAACAAAAATGTTTTTTTCTTGCTCTTTCTTACTACAGTTGAAGGCAGGAGCTTCAGAGGTGGCCATATTTGGCGCCGCATCCGAGCTCTTCAGTAAGAAGAACATAAACTGCTCAGTGGATGAGAGTTTACAGCGCTTTGACGAGGTTATGAAGGCAGCTAAAGAGGCTGGTGTGCCAGTTAGAGGGTAGGATTATTGGCTTGCCCATAAATTTGAACATACTTTTAAATCATCAGAAGTACAGTGATTGATCCTTGCACGAGTCTCATCTATTTTTATTGTCCCTGCAGTTACGTGTCATGTGTTCTTGGATGCCCTTATGAAGGGGAAGTGGCACCTGAAAAAGTTGCACATGTGAGATCTTACTACATTTACATAACCTAAACTCTCAGAAATCTATTTCTCATGCCTTAACAAAAATACAAATAACATTTTAATGACCAGCTCTAACTCTCTATGTTTCCATCTTGCAGGTAGCTAAGCGTTTGTACTCCATGGGCTGCTATGAGATTTCCCTAGGTGACACCATCGGAGTGGGCAATCCAGGTAGCATGAGTGAAATGCTGCAGGCAGTGAGCAGAGAGGTGCCAGTCAGTGCCCTGGCAGTGCACTGCCACGATACCTACGGCCAGGCCCTCGCTAACATCCTGGTAGCCTTGCAGGTCAGACTTGGCTCTGGTTGTTTTACTCCCACCTGAAAATGTGTGATAGAATTTGCATGTAGCTGATCTATTATCAATGCAGTGTTGACTTCATTTTCTTTGTTTGGCAGATGGGTATCAGTGTGGTAGACTCATCAATAGCTGGACTGGGAGGCTGTCCCTACGCCCAGGGTGCCTCTGGGAATGTCGCTACTGAAGATGTAGTCTATATGCTTCATGGACTTGGGATTCAAACAGTAAGGAGCTGCACTCTATTTATGTTCCTTTATAGTGCAGAGTACACATGCTACTCTTGTTTTTACTTTCTTTTTGATAATCAGGAACCAAACTGATGCCCTGCATATTTAGTTTTGAGTTGTAATTTTGCCTTTGTGCACAATGTGAAATTGTTGAGTTTGACATGACTCACTTTAACCTTCTGTCTTCATCTCAGGGAGTTGACCTCTCCAAGCTGATGGATGCTGGAGCTTTCATCTGTCGGACCATCAACAGGAAAACAAACTCCAAAGTCGCACAGGCTACCTGCAAACTGTAGGCAGAAGCCAAAGCACGGGCTCTTTCCCTCACTGTATATCTCTTCAACCACATAAACCTTCCTCTTACCTAATTTTTGGTTTGCTTGTATGAAAATATTACTTCAATTAATTGGGAGATCCTGACGCTTCCCTCTGTTAAAAACAGAATATTTGATTGCACATTTACTGTATGATAGCACAGCTGCAACAGTGCCTTATGTAAAATCAGTCTAGTCATACCAATCCGTTCTGTCAAAAGTCATGCCTTCACCTAATTTTTTTTTTCTTTTGTACTGTGTGCTTACATTTCTTTCTGGGCAGTGGGTAAATCAAAGAGAAGCAAATAATAAGTCTACCAGTAAAAATGTCCTAGGGATGGATAAACTCACTTTTGATGTCAGCAAAGACAGAAGTGCTGTTTTGATTTTGATCACTGTCTTGAAATTATCTGTGGAAACCATCAGAACTTATGAACTTGGGCATTGTGCTGACTTGTGAAAGAAATTATGAATGTGACTTTATTTTTTTTATTTTTCATAAGAATTTCTAGTTTTAGTATGTTTTTAAGTATTTATTTTCAAATGTCTTCATATTCAAAATGTACATATCAAGCTAGATTGTGATTTTAGAAAATAAACACTATTTCATCAATGAAATGTTTCAGTGTTGTGATGTCAGCATCTGTTGTGTAATTTATTTGAAGCCTCCATTGACCATATTAGGTGCTTAAAGTGAGGGTTAATATTTTACAGTCTCTGTAGTGATTTTGCAGTTTGTTGTGGAGGAAATGATTCAGAATAAACAAAAACTTTTCTTTTGCCGCACCTTGTAAAAACCTGACTGACAAGTCAGACAGGCAGACTGAGATTCTTCTCAGCCTCCGCAACACTTTGACACACACGTACATGCATAGTGCACCACAGAAATAGCATGTCATGATGATTCAAAGGTAAAGCAAATGCTAATTGTCATGAAAGTCTGATGAAGGTTAGAGCAGGAAATGGAAAATGGAAACTTCATTTCCTCAAATAGTAAGAATGGTCACACATTATTGTGGGAATAAATATGTTGTGGTTCAGATAGTATCTTCAATTTTTAAAAGCTAGCAGTTGTCCCAAATGTACTGTTATTCAAATGTAGACCATATTTCAGAAATACACTTCACATAAGGTATCAATAAGTAGCCCAGAAACATACATTCAATAAATTTAATATATATAAAAATGACATTATAAACAAGAAGTGCAGTAAACACATCTAATTTTTCCACAGTAGACAATTAGTGACTCACAAAAATGTGTAATTGTTCCTTGAGCCATCTGTGTGTCTGATCTTCCTCCCACTTCCTCTGCCATTGCTTGTTTGCTCCAGTTCTATCAACAGGATTCAACAGCAGCATTCCTTTCGCCTTATTCAAATCAACAGTGGTCTTGGATGAGGTGACGTTGTGTACGAACACGTCAAAACACAGGCTGTCTGTGTACAATGAATGGCTGTGCAGCATAAAACCTAAGACCAGGCGTTCACTTGCCAAGGCTTTAAATAAAGAAATATATCAATGATATATGCATTTATGGTAAATCTTCTCCCTCTGTAGTAAATCTTATCTGAGAAAATAAATGCAGTTAAAATATCATTTTAGGCCAGTTTGCATGCCTTCAAGTATTAAACAGCCATAATAACTGTGACTTTTGGAGTGTCCACACTCTAATGCAGAATCATTTACCATTCTTCTGTGACTCGGGCCCTGCTTAAAGGGGCCATCAGGACATCAAATTGTGAAGACAAAGTCATGATTTGAGTTTAAATGAATCAAAAAGAGATAACCGAAATGTTCATCTTACACTTAGTGACAATGTGGTGCTCTGACACATCACTGTAGACACTGGCAGGGAGGGTGAATACCTCTTCCAGGTGTGTCTTGCCTCCGTGAGTGTTTGATTTCCTTCCCCTCCCTGTGTCAAAACCCCAGTCACAAGAAAGACAGAGAAACCTTACTGGAATGTTCTAATATGAGCGAAGTGGTGTAGCTGAAAAGGTACAATGACCTTTATTGTTATCAAATAAGGAACCACACGTATGATCAACAAATCAATTTAGCTCTAGCTGACTTGTAAATATTGTGGATGTTGACGTGGAAACCATAGTTCCGGCATTCATTGTGGGGGCCCACAGGATGAAATACTGAATGACTCATCTTCTCTGACACATACTGTAGTTTGGCTCACAGTTCTGAGTCCTTCTGTTTTCTGAGGTCTGCTATTGAGTTCCAGCCCAAGCACTGCTGATCTTTTGATCTTCAGCCTGATTTCTGCTTTAGTTTTGATCAGCAAGAAAGATCAGGAGCAGAGGCTCGTATCTTCTTCTCAAGTTTGAGAGCAGATACTCTGTGAGAAGACTTGTTTGCGGTCTTGAAGGATGGAGGTTTATCCTTCAGGTCCAACCTCGTCGTAGGCATGTTACAGTTATGGAACATGTCGTCAATGTAGTCGTCATGATGCACAGCCATGTTGCGATTTCGCCTCTTAAACTTGTTTATGATTCGTACAATTCGCTTGGAGATGAGATAAATGATCTCGCAGATGTTGAGGACGATGCAGAGTGCCGAGGCACCGACCATGAAGTAGGTGAAGACCTTCTTCTCGGTGGGGTGGCCAATGTAGCAGTCCACCGTGTTGGGGCAAGGTGACACGTCACACTTGACCAGTCTTGGCAGGTAAAAGCTGTCGTACACGTGGTGGAGAATGTAAAGGAAGGCAACCTCGATGCCCGTCTTTACAAAGAGGCTGATCAGGTAGGTCCACCACAAGCCACCGTGTTTCTTGCCCGTGTTATTATACAGCTTGGCATTGTCACCATGCTTGGCCCTGTACTTGCGCTCACGGTCATCACGGTAGGCCACGTGCATGACCACCATGAAGGACGGGCAGGTGATGAAGATCAGCTGCAGAGCCCACAGGCGGATGTGGGAGATGGGGAAGAAGTGGTCGTAGCATACGTTGGCGCAGCCCGGCTGCTTGGTGTTGCAATCAAAGTCCTTTTGCTCGTCGCCCCACACTCGCTCAGCTGCCACCACATACACCATCACCCTAAACACAAACACCACTGAGAGCCATATACGCCCAAACGCCGTGGAGTACTTGTTCACCCCACTGAGGAGCGCTTGGAAGGTCTTCCAATCCATGTCCTTGGCTGGCAGTCAAATATCCCCTCTCTGGAATTCTTCTCTTGCTGGTTGTAGCTTTTCCTGAAACCTGGACAGGGCAGAATGAAGAATGGATGTTTTCATTATCTGCTGAATACTCTGCTCTTACTCCGTGAGTTGGTGCTGTCCAACGTACTCCAGGTGGCTTTCATAATAACTAACCTTTCAGTCAAACGTTTTAAAACCACTAAATTATCTCACGGAGCTCCTTTCATGTAAGAACATTACCCACAGGTCTCATTTATCAACCCTAACAGAGAAGCTAACAACAAGCACTAACACTAACAAAGTCATGAGTAGGCCTGCAGCCAAACTCTTCATAAAGAAAACAAGTTGGACCAACGTTATTAACACACCCAGAATGTACATACAGTATATTAAACTTCAGAACTATAATACAAATATTTATTTTAAAACAAAGTAAATACTATTAGTCTTAGCCTGTTTGTTCTCATAAAAAGCAGACATCACTCACTTGAATCTGTCTCAAACAAAAAGCCAGCCCGTGCGTAATGGGCTGGCTTTTTGTTTTTATTATTTGGACATATTTTCTTGGCTTGTTAGTCTCTCTACCGACATGTGCCATTTCTACTAATACTAGTGATAAATAATCGTTTCAAAGACTGCTGCGTAAAAGCCAATGAATCAACAAATCAACAAGAAGCGATAATTTCCAATTGCCCCGAAACGGGAACTTAAAAAACGGACTCATCTCAGACACATCATCAAAAGCTCATTATGGTGAATTTCCGCTTACCAGAAGACGTTTTAGTCCATTTTAAGTTAAAAGATGTATTTCCGATGGGTTTTTTGATGCTTTTAACGTCGTTTTAGTCCTTTAACGCACAGATTTGGTCACTCTCGACAGGTAGAGGAGCGCAGTGTTGAGAAATGCGCCTGTGGGTGTGGTTAAAGAAGTACAACTGGAGCTGCCCCCAGATGTTCCACTCTTTTTTTCTTCCTTTCTCGCCCCCTCTCTCTCTCTCTCTCCCAGTCACCGGCCGCTGCTAGGTGGCAAACCAAATACTTTTACACAACAGATATTTATTCACAGAGACTCTTTACGCAGAATGGTTCATTGGAGAATAATGTGGAGAAAGGCCTAGACATGGACAATCTGTTTTGGAACCAGATATTTAATCACAGCCATGAGGACTAGAGACCACGCCTGATTCGGATGTGTGGTTACCAACCTGGGGACCATGGGGGGTCCTTGTGAGGGGCTGAGTTAGTGTGAATGAGAGAATTCAAAGGGGTGAATGTTCAGCATGTCCCCACAAGACACAAGTTACAGTATATCTGACAGCAAAAATCTTCTCCGATAGGGTTAAATGGGGCAAAACCTCTTCAACGGGGTGTTTGTTGAAGAGAACATAAACCTATCACCCCGACATTTAAAACGTTTAGTGACAATAGGTTTAGGCTCATTGTTTCTTTTTTCTCAATGTTTCCAAGAGCAGGACCCGTCTTGCCCTAACTTGTCTTTCAGTGCTTCAGTATACTATGAGGCAGACACACCCTGAGGTGAATGCATTTTTTGTTGTTGTTGTTGTAAATTTCCTCAGCCTCTTTTTGTCGTATGACGAATGCTTGACAACATGTTTTTGGAGGAAAGGTCTGATGTGGTTCTGTGATTAGAAAAAAGGTGAGGAAGCTGGTGGAGAAGAGGTGGGGAGATCAATTCAAATGAGAGAATTCATCCATTACTAAACTTCTCAACAGGTCACCAGACAAATATTTTGCTTCCCTGTTGATGTATAGCCTTCACTATGATTCTTTTATTTTATTTCATGTAACAAAAAAGAAAAGAAAGTGTTCAAGCAGGTATATTGTATTTCTTTCATCCTTTTCAGATCCAAGCTCTTCTCAGATAACACTCCTCTCAATAGCTAGTAAGCTTGTCCTCATTGTCATGAGCTGTGACTTTTGTCTCCATTACGTCATCCGCCAACTTCTACAACCAGGCGTATTTTTATTTTTATATTTGAAGATAAGGTTTCCCAATCACTGTGTTGCATTCTTCAGGGAAAACATCACTGCTAACAATCATTAGCAGTGATTGCAGACAAATTTATGTCCCCAAATGCTGAGAGGAATATCAAATATCAGCTTGTTTAAAATGCCTTAGTGGTGCCAGGGCTTGCTGGCTCTTGCCGGCCGGTGTCTGCATTCAGATCTTTTGAAACATATGTTTACATATTATGAAAAGATAAAGGATTAGTTCTTGTCTCAAGTCAAGTACAGTCAAGTTTATTTGTGTAACTTAGAATCACATACAATGCCTCACAACTTTAACCAAGCCCATCATTTCTAAGAGGATAAAGTGCTCTCCCAAAAAGCATTTCCACAAACATCATAATTTATACCTGTAATTTACAGGAATGTGATGTAAGAACTGTTGGGATGCCATAAGCACTGATTGAAAAGTTGGGTAGCCCAAGCTAAACTGCAATTTTGTTGAATTGGTGCAAACATCAGAGATGCGGACAGTAATTCAGAAGCCTGGAACCAGGCTGAAACTTGGGTACTTTTATATGTTTTGTCACATTTTGATTGCCCACAAATAATTCAAAAAACAAGCCTTTTACATCTTTGAATAACTTTAAGAGGATTTTCTTAACACATTATTCACACATTTCCATCTGTGTACAAATAATAAAAATCTTTCATGCTAAAACAGGCTGAATTTGTCTAACACCAAGAGTGAAAAGTAACACTGCAGAAGGATTATTGTGCCTCTGCCTTCACTAAATGAAACACTTCACTTCGAAGTCTTGCAGCTACGAGCTAAAACTCTCAGAATATTGTTATAAGTCTGGACTACAGTTGTGCTTTTCAGGAAAGTCTATGACCTAAAGTCCAGGCACATCAACACATTTAGAGCTCCTTAGTATACAAGAATTGTGTGCGATAGGGGGAAGGGAGGGCTGGAAAAAAGTTCCTTCTTGGCTCCAGATGAACTGGTCGAAGCAGTCTGCCGAGACACACCTGGAGGAATGCACCTCATGACTCAACCTCTGCCAGCAGCAAGTCTCAACAAGACGAGATGATACAATAGGATAAATGCATCACTTTTCATATTGGTGCCATGAAAGGAAGGAAGGAAACGTACCAGGGCAGAGAAAACGAGGGGAAAAAAAGCACCAAAGGAGAAACAGAACTGGACAAACTGAAGTTTAAAAATAACAAACGTAACAAACGGTCACTTTCCCCGAATGACACACACACACACAAAAAAAACATATTTTTCCACTTACTCATTTAGATATTTTGGCTTTTATCTGTTGAGGATCCAGATGTATCAACAATACAATTCAATTGAGGTAAAATATTACATTTGACTGACACAACAGCAATTTGTTTTTCATGAAAACAGTGCCTTAGCTACGTTGATAAACCACAGACCTTACTGTTAATAGTTTGTAGCGGAACAAATGTCTCTTGAAATAGATGTTAATGGTTCCAATAAAAACAAACATAAAAAAATTAACAGACATGTCTGTAGTTATCCCGTCATTGTTTGTGGAAAGACACTTGACTGTTTGAATTTTTTAAAAGTCATTATTTGAACTATTGCTTTGAGCAGCCCAGACGTCATGTATTCACCTCTGTGGTATTGAGACGGTAGCAGACATTTCAGAGGCAGCTAAAATTTTTAAATATCTTCATGGCTCAATACAATAGGGAAGTGAGAAAATATGTATTTTTTGGGAACCAGCTTCTTTTAACTCTCACTATGTCTGCCTTATCGCACGTTGCAGTGTAAACACTGGAATCATTCAGTCAGAGGCTGTATTGACTGACAAATTCCTGCACTGGGTGGGCTCACACGTCAGCGCAGATGAATCAAACTGAGGAGTGGGAGACTCCTCCTCTGCCCCTTTCTAAGTACCAATCAGCCTAAACAATGAGGGCGTTGCTCCTAGCAACAGAGAAATCCAACGACTATTGGGCGAGTGAGCGCTCCGAGAAACACATGGAGAAAAAAATGGAAAAAGGAAGTCTGTAGTCTTTGTTAAAACACTTAACAGCAGAATTAACAAATACTTTTTCCATTGTTCCTCAGGACAGACTCTCTTAAATACTGTTATTATATTTACAGTACCTGCTCAAGATACACTACTGTGTATTGACCACTCTAAATAGTCTTCCCAGGACTTATTCTACAAAACTCAAAACATGAAAATGATTATATTTAATGGAAAATAATATTACCAACTATGCAGCCAAACTGCGCCTCAGTGCTATGAAATATACACATCCTGATATATTAACAACAGTGTTTAAAAAAACTTTATTGCTCTTTCCTGTCTGAGCAATTTAAACGTGAGA
The DNA here is from genome assembly GCF_914725855.1 of Thunnus albacares. Lineage (NCBI taxonomy): Eukaryota > Metazoa > Chordata > Actinopteri > Scombriformes > Scombridae > Thunnus > Thunnus albacares. The sequence goes on along the minus strand of NC_058120.1, from coordinate 9,741,901 downwards.
ACAAGTAGGGACAGTTAACATGCACAATTTATCTTTCAAGCTTGTTGATAAATTACATGGAGTATTCACAGAGAAATACAATAAAAGCAGTCACGAGTGCACATATGAACATCTGAGTGAAGGGAAAAGACAGTACAGTTTGAATGAAAGCACTCTGGGGTTGGGCACTGAGCAGAGGGAAAATCTTACACAGAAAACCACATGTGTTTGTAAAACCGTACTCTCCAAACCATGGGCTGACTCATGCATTTGATCTCAAGGCTAAATCTGAGGCTGCATCGCCCAAACATGGGTTTTTTTCTTTGCAAAAGCTTTAGAGCTTCATCTGTAAATACTCTGAACCCAAACCGACAACTAGCAATACATTCCAGATCGATGTAAATAGCATGGTGAGCTTAATGTTTGTTCAGCGGTCCTCTTGTCATTCAGAATTTCAAATTCTGGACAGTGGACACAGTAAACTAACTCCATTGTAGTTCAGTTTCTGAGCAGACACATGTCTGCTGGCACGTCTTTGAAGAAAGTACCTGTGAAGTGAGGAGAGGCAGCTTTCCTTTCCAAAGTCTTTGTTTCTCAATAAGTCTACATTCTCAGCATCTCAAGATATGGCGACACTGTATGAAGGTGCAGGTGTTTCCGGGGTGCTTTTCAGCTTTAGATTGTTTGATTCCATCAAGGAGCTTCCACTGGACAATGTGTTGGTCATAACGTGGTGAGAGCGATGGACCGTGGTGAAACACTCCCGGCAGCGTTTGCCAATCAGGTAGAGGATTTCAAAAATGGAGAGGAGGATGCAGGCCAGGCTGGTGACCACCATGAAGATGGTGAAGATTCTTTTCTCAGTGGGCCGAGCGATGAAGCAGTCCACCTTGTTGGGACAGGGCTTCTGCTCACACTTGATGAGTGAGGGGAAGTCGTAGCCCTCGTAGATGTGGTAGAGGAGGTAGACGAAAGTGGCGTCCACAGCTATTTTGAAGAACAGAGTGAGGACGTAGGTCCACCACAGACCTCCACGCTTCTTGCCAGTGTTCTGGTAAAGACGGTGGCAGTTCTCACCATACTTGAGCCGGTGTTTCCGCTCCCGGTCCTCCCTGTAGGCCACGTGCATCACCACCAGGAGTGAGGGGCAAGTGACGAAGATGAGCTGCAGGGCCCACAGCCGGACGTGGGAGACGGGGAAGAAGTGGTCGTAGCAGACATTGTGGCACCCAGGCTGAGCTGTGTTGCATTTAAAGTCCTTCTGTTCATCACCCCATACCTTCTCTGCTGCCACCACAAACACCATCACCCTGAAGAGGAAAACGATTGAGAGCCACACTCGGCCGAAGGCTGTGGAGTACTTGTTCACCCCACTGAGGAGGCCCTGGAGGAATGCCCAGTTCATGACGAGGTTTGTTCACAGTCTGTGTTCTCTTCCTGCTGAGGGAAGACAGACGAGACTTTTTCAGCTGAAATGGCACAGACAAACCTCAGGTACTGACGAGCCTAAAATAAAAAGAAAACAGTTACATCACAGATAGCCTATAAACACAGGCAAAAACAACAGAACAACAAAGGGGGAAACGGATCTATGAAAGTCGTGTGTTACATCTCTTTAAAGAAAAACATAAACGGAGTAAGTGTCAAATTACCACCAAATTGCCTCCAAATTTCCATTAAACATGACAGTTTTTGCTCATGTATACGGGTCTTTTTTTTCTGAATTGTCGCTTTACTAAAGTAAAGGAAGGCAGCTTTGACTCAGATCAGCCATTCACTTCCCAACGCCTCCCGTAAACACTTTCAAGTTTTTACATTCCGTGCGCAATTGCGCGTATCCAAGTCTTTAAAACTTACTACATGAGGTAAACACGAACACGATCGCGTCACTATAAGCTTCAGAACTTTACATATGAAATTTAGTACTCACAGTTTAAACGCTGTTGTTGCGGTTCAGTGTCGGGGCAGAGGAGCAGACTTTGGATGAAGCTCACCGAGGAGATCTCAGTAGATTTCTCAACAGGACGGGAGTGGAGTGGGAGGAGTCGGTTGCCTTCATATGTCTTCACATCACTAAACCTGCTCAGGTGCGGCATCTACACCCCCACAAAATACTTGTTTGACCAATTAGGTGAAGAGAACGTTTTATTTACATTTTTTCAACTTTGTAGAAATTAAGTAAAATGAGGTCAAACAGGCTTAAATTAATGTTCACCATTTACAGGAAACCCATTAAATCTACATATTTTAGCAATATAACCTACAGTGAGGCAGTTTAACACTACCTCTGGTTTTTTTGTCCATACTACCTCACACAGACATCGTGAAATTAACTTTCCAAAAGTAAGAATATGTTTTATAAATATGTATTTACTATGCAACTACAAAGGGGAAGGCAACCATCTGCACATCAATGTGACATTTAAATTATACAAAGTAACAGGCATCAAGCTTCAGACTCTTTATTAAAAAAGGTGTTTATTGAAATATTTACATGGCAGAAGATTTGACTTCAAGGTGAAAAAGACCATGAACACACTCATGCTCTCAGACATACACTGCCTCCATACACACATACAAAAAAACGGCGCATTTATTTATTTTGTTTATACATATTCTCCACAGTCTGAGATGATGACTTTCTGCTTCGGCTTGCCGTCTTTTGTTCCCTGAGCCTGTAGAAAGAAAACAGTGGAAAAAAAAAATCTGTGTAAAAGTGACCAGAGTGATGCACCATCAACCTTTCTGTGTGGTTAGAATAAATAACATTTCCACTATATGTATAATCTAGATTACTTTTCTGAAAGTATTGTTTGAAATAACAATTAAAATTACACTTATTTGATCATATTTTTTTGCAACTTACGGTAAAACAAAATTAGTACTTTAAATATGTTCATTTAGTCTCTAAATATTAATAATAGAATTAACTTCCCATCAGTAAACAAACAGATTCTTCTACTAATTTTTCACCAATTCACATGTAACAGATAAAGTGAAAAGCAAAAAGCAATGTATATATAATTCAGAATTGATTGGGAATTATTTAAAAATGTTAATGAGAGCATTTTTTGGCTGTGAGTGATGTTAAGGCATAACTGACCTAATTATGAGTGAATTCATTTGTTGTGAAAGTGAAGCCTGTGATTATCATATATATCATATTTTTTAAAACATGAGTTTTCTGGCTCAGTAGGCCCATCTATCCCTTACCTCCATTGCACGAAGCACATCCATCCCCTCCACCAGCTCTCCAAACACCACATGTTTGCCATCCAACCAGTCCGTTTTGTCAGTGGTGAGGAAGAACTGAGAGCCATTAGTATTTGGCCCAGAGTTGGCCATGGAGAGCTGCCCTGTGTAAACGAGAGGCATAGTTTGGCCAGTTACAAACAGGATCCGCTAGTAAACACAAATCACGAAGCTTACAGTGCCTTTTAACAAACAGATCTTTAGAGTGCTCTTCACCTGGAGCGGTGTGTTTCAGGACAAAGTTTTCGTCGTCGAACTTCCGACCGTAGATGGACTTGCCGCCGGTGCCGTTGTGGTTGGTGAAGTCACCTCCTTGGCACATAAACTGAGGAATGATGCGGTGAAAGCTGCTGCCTTTGTAGCCGAAGCCCTTTTCATGTGTGCACAAACAACGGAAGTTCTCTATGCAAAATGTAAGAAGACGTGCCAGTGTCACTGTTTGCCAACTTTGATTTTCATTTTTACAGGAGAATGCTTTAAGTAGACACTTGTGGTTATTTATAAACAAACTTAGTAATGTGCACCGACAGTACATATTTTAGACAAAGATGTGATGGTGAACATTATACAGACCTGCTGTCATGGGAACGATGTCAGCCCGGAGGAGGAAGCGTAGTCTCCCTGCTGGCTTGTTGCCGATCTTGATATCCATGTAGACCTGGGGATTAACTCTCCCCTTTTTAGCCGGGGGTTCAGCCTGCAAAAACAAATCATACTCAAGTCACTTATTATAACACAGTTAAGAGTCAGATTTCATATCTGAGATCAGACATGCCATCACACACTAGAAGGAATGCCATCTCACTTCTTGTGCAGCGGTGTTGGGCGTTTCTCCTGCTGCCGTTTCCTCCTCACCCTCTTCTGTGGTCTTCCCTGAGAACTTCTTCAGCCAGTCATCATCCGACCACACTGAGGGAAAGAGAAAGCTAAAATCAGAACCCAGGGTTTAAATCACAGTCCAGGCAAAGCCATCAATTAACATGCTCTCATCAATCACCTGGTCGAGAAGAACCTTCTTTGATTCTCATGGGCTTGGCGATGTTTACCCGGATAGTCCGTCCAAAAAGCTCAGACTCATTCTGGTAAACAAACAGAGCAATAACAAACATCAACACGGAAACAAGAAGCTAAATTCTTGGATCTTCTAAGTAAACTCGCCGCAATTAGGTCTTAGAGACTTTACTGACAAGCTTGTGCAACAATGTGATCCACTTACCATGTTATCAATGGCTGCTGCAGCATCCTGCAGATGAAGATAAAGGGCATAGAGAAAGTAGATTATGCACACAAATATTTATCATGACAGGCTATATACCATAATTAAATATGTTAACATTAACTTTGTTAATCAGTTTCATCGTTGCATGTCACAAAATGCAGTTAAACTCATACAGGGCTGTAACTAAGGATCATTTTCATTATCGATTAATCTGCTAAATTATTTTCTCAATTGAAAAATGGCCATTAGAACTTCTTAGAGCCCAAAGTGACGTCTTTAAATGTCTCCTTTCATCCAATCAACAGTCCGAAACAGAGATATTCAGTTAACCATCATATATGACACATTTGAAAGTTTCAAATCGTAATAATAATTACGATAATTTTCTATTGATCAACTAATCAGTTAAACTGATTATCTGTCAGTTAATCGACTAACTGTTGCAGTTCTAAACTCATAGCTCAGCTAAGATGCATTCACCCTTCAACAATGCAACGACAGATGTCTAAAATGAACTGATTATGAGTCTAAATATGATCTCATTCATGTTAAAGGCATCATAAAATAAAAAATGCTGTTGCAGACATACCTCTACCAGCTCAAACTCAATGAACGCAAATCCTCTGTGCTTTTCTGAAAATTGAACACAAGACACAATGATACAGCTTCATCTTTATCTTACCCACAGTGTTTCATGTTACACAGAAACACAAAACTCCTGCCTTTACCTGTTTCATAGTCTAACGGTATCTGGATGTCTGTGATGTCTCCAAACGGGATAAAAGCTGCGTGTAACACCTTCTCGTCCACCTCCTCTGCCAGACCACCTGACAAGAAAGACATAGTGCTGAGAATAAGCTGATGAACACTAAAAAACTAACCCGACAATCAACAATATTTGTCTGATTCAGAGCTATGAAGCAGGTGTTGTCGTGTTGCGTTCAAGAATCATGAAGCCCCAGATTCCTTTAAGTCCCCCTCCACTCAAAATCAGGTGAAGTCAGCTCAGTTTTATTTATATAGCGCAAAATCACAACAGAAGTTGCCCACCTAGAGCCCAGAACAACAATAATGACAGCTTCTGTTTATTCAATTGGATGTTTGTGCTTAATTGTGCAGAATGATATACAGACAGGTGACAAATTAAAGGAAAAACTGGTACAGGTCTGAATGCTTGACCCCTACAGTGAGGGGATCCTGTGGCTCTGTTATGCATTTTGCTGGTATGGTTTGGGTCCACTTGTCCCCTTAGAGGGAAGGGTTACTGCAAATGAATACAAAGTTGTTGTGATCACCTTTATCCTATGAAACATTTCTATCCTGATGGGAGTGGTCTCTTCCAGGATGACAATGCCCCCATTCATAGGGCACGAGGGGTCACTGAATGGTTTGATGAGTATGAAAATGATGTGAATCATATGCTATGACCTTCACAGTCACCAGATCTCAACGCAACTGAACACCTACAGGAGATTTTGGACCGGCGTGTTAGGCAGCGCTCTCCACTACCATCATCAAAACACCAAATGAGGAAATATATTTTGCAAGAACGGTGTTCATCCCTCTAGTGCAGTTCAGAGATGTGCAGAATCAATGCCAAGGCGCACTGAAGCTGTTTTGGCAGCACGTGGTGGCCCAACACCTTACTGAGACACTTTATGTTGGTTTTTCTTTTAACTTGTCACCCTTCTGTGTGTGCAAACTTTGACATTAGAAGGCTGTTTGCACGTTAATCTGCTGAAAGTGGAAAGTTACTCTGTGCTCACTGAAAATCACATTTATGGAGTGAGCCTATGAGCATGATTGATGACATCACAAATAGTTTGGAAGCTGATCCTGGTCCAATATTCAATTTACACAAGTGTGATGTGGAAACTTGAAGCCTCCAGTGCACAAACACTGAGAATGGACTTTACACTGAAGAAGGAGACATCTTGTGTCCAACTTCTGAAATGATTCATAGATTCTGGATTTTTTAATGAGAGAGAATGAGGAGATGTCACTTAAAGGATTTTAATGTCGTAATTATATTTTTTTGTGAAAAAACCACACCAGACACATTATTGTTCCACGCTGAGTATTTTTATATGACTTAATACATGTCTGGAAGGAATCTTTAACTTCTCCAGCTGACGGTATTAAAGTTATTTGTTGTTTTGTTTAATTTCCAAACAGTTAATTACACAACCTGACGCAATGCGACGTACACATGACGTTCTTTAAAATCACTTAAGTATAGAATAGTTTCTCTGTTATTTTTTGAGCCGGTCTCTGTATCTCATGTGTTTTTTTTCGTGTTATGAACACTTCACACATGTTTAGTTGTGTCTAAGTTCCTTCTTTATAAACTCATGTTGCAAACGCGTTAGCTAGATATGCTGAAACAATAGACATTTGTAACAATTACTATTAACTTACCGACATACAGCACTCGTTTACTGGCAGCCATGTTGGAAGTAACCCTTCAACTTTGACCGCAGCAGCTCGTCGTTGGCGGAAACTAAAGCCCGCCTCTCTGCTTTACTCCTCTGCAGCGCCCCCTGTCGGACTAATCCTGCAGCAGCCACCATCACTCACATTTCAACATTTAAAGTTCATTTTCAGTCAATCTGAACTCTTAATTAAACTCTTAATAAATCATCTTAATTAACAGTGCTGCTCTTTTATCTTTATGTCTTTTTATCTGACCTTTAACTCAATGTGGCACAGATGCTTTTCAGGAATTTGCTTTAATTCTGGGAAAGTTCTTCATACCTGCACATGCTTCCAGCAGGTTCTGTGTTTTCTTGCTCCACTGATTTGCAACTTTCTCTATACACAAGCTCTTAAACTGCATTATTTTTTTCCTTTCACTGACCATGTATCCTGTCTGGTTGTCATTTCCCATGTTGGCTAATGCAGCACAACTTAAGAATGACAGTTTGAGCATAAATTTAACGTGTATAATTTTATTTTTATTGCAACATGACATTATGTGTATTTACACAATTTGTATGCAATGTATTGTGTATCACTGATGATTTTAGAGCTTAATATCAAAACATGCAGAAGTCACAGATCTCATTGTTCTGTAGCTGTGACCCTCTGTTGTAATTTCAAGGCAATAAAGTCACGTGACTATGTTTCTATGCCATTGCTGAGCGACATTTATCTCTAATTTACAATTTGATAGAAGAAAAATCTGTCCTGACTTTTTTGTCTTTAGTGCATCATACATGTCAACAATCATCTGGCCAAAGAGGGAATAAATGATATGAATTTAGCCCCAAGGCACATCTGATCTTCATCATTATATTGCTTGTGCTTCCCCTGTAGCACCCCGACTCTTCCCCTGAACCTGCTTTGGCCTTGTCTACCAAACTGAGTTATGCTTTTTGCTTTTTGCTACTGCATTTGAAAATGTCTGTGCACACCACTGACTGTTTATTAGATACACAAATACACACTTGGATCAGAAGAAAATAGGCAACATGTAAACCATCAAAATAACACAAGAGCGGTAACCTTGATAAATCATCCCTTTATTGAGAATACCATACACCCATGATAACACGATGGGATGGAAGAGTCCATCATTTCAAACCAAACATAAAACTTTCAAGCAAAGAAAAAGAACAAGGCTCATTTTCCTTTTAGAAAACAGATTTCTCTCCTTCGCCACAAAGTGAAGGGCCTTAATTCAAGACTCATTAGCATTATTGCTTTTGGTATGCAGTTTAAAAGTATTACAGAACTAGAAAATTATGAACTGTAATATTTTTCAAAATATTCAAGTATATTTTAAAATTACATTTTCCTTTTTTTTTCATGGTTTTTATTTTTGCATAATTGTTCAGAGGACTCAGTTGTCTGGAGTCAGCGTAGTGTGTCTCTCTTCATCTCTGCTCATTTATCTGTGCCCTGAAACAACACAATTACTTTTCATTAGTGCCAAAACCTATTTGTATGATGTATGAACCAATAAATCCAGGTCAATAACTTGACTGATGATGTATTATCATACCAATCTAATACAGCACACAGTCTTCAGGAAGTGGCAGCAGCAGCAGTAGTAGCCATGCCGCCCACTTTCTGGGTGGCGTCTTTCTTTGCCTGGTGGGCCTGTAGCACTGCGACGGCTTCTTCCACCTAAACAATGATACAATGATGCAGTGTAACCTATGGATAACAGACACGTCTTTACGGTGTGACAATATGGCAACGATGGAGGAAGTGAAGTACCTTTGAGCGCAGAGATTCATGAGACTCCAGCATATGCAGCAATTCAGAGTTGTCAATCTCCAGAAGCATGCCGGTGATCTTTCCTGCCAGGTTGGCATGCATGCCCTGAATCAGTGGAAACAGACGTTCCCCTGTTTGGAAATAAAACAATGAAGTGAAGGAGAATAAATCAAACAAATAAAACCTGAAAAGCATTACAGTCCATTCATTCAGATATGGGATTCTTACCTAGCATCTGCTTCTGCTCCTGAGGTGGTGCAGCAGCCAGCATGGAGGCTGTGAGAGGCTCCTGGCCCTGAACGTGCACAGCTGGCTGAGCCTGGAAGGTACAAATTAAAGACGTAGTAAGGAAGATTATTTACAGGTTGGAGGCTAGATATGACAGCAAAACAAGACATTGTAATTGGTCTTTTGGTCGTACCTGCTGTAAGGCAATAGGTTGCACCACCTGGGGGTTGGGGTTACGCACACCGGTGGCATATTTGTAAGGAGGCATGGCGCGAGGGCCAGGGACTCCCATTGAGGGACGAGGACCCATGGTCTGGCCAGTAGCTAGCAGACAGGAGGAAGAAAGGAATCAAATTTACACAGTGTCTTGCCAAACACATTTGAACACTCAGCTATGAAAACATATCTCTAAATGTAATGACACAAAAATGCAGAAGTCAAAGTCAATGAGTTGGTCATTTTGGTCAGTTGTTATATGTGAACACACCTCTTGGTCCCTGTGCACTGCCACTAGGAGTCATGTGTCTCAGGCTGGCACGTGGGCCTGGCTGACGCAGCGAGCTGGGTATCCCTTGGAAACCACCTGGGAGTGACAGACGCAATGAGAAAAACAATGAGATAGGTACAAAACACAACATGTGGTCCATCACAGTATATTTATAACGTTAAGTAATTATAGATGCACTATATATGCAAGATAGATGCACTGTCCTTTGGTGCCATGTGCTCACCTTGACCTCTACCACCTTGTTGCTGCCACCGGGGGTTGGGTCGCATTTGGGCCAGCTGATTTGGTGCATAGTATGTAGTCCTATTCTGGGCCTGGTCGACACAAGAAAGTGAAACGTATAATTTTATGGCATTAAAATCATACTCTACTGAAACCACTAAACTGATTACCCTTAAAAAAAAAAAAAAGCAATAATCTGTGGCACTTTTACTGAATTAAATAAAATGGAAATGTACGTGACTGAAAGGCAGTGTAAAAATGTCACTTAGAGGGAAGAAGTTTCAAAATCATTATAGCTTTCTTGGCATTCTTAATTTAAATATAAAATTATTCTATCTTAATATAAATCTTAACGTTATTTTAAATCTGCGTTAACAGATTTTTGGCCACTTGGGGGCAGCAGAAACAAGCTGTAAACACAACACTTATTTTCAGCATTTGAGTTGATATGGCAAACCTGTTAGCAAACTGTTGCTTATATATGCATCCAGCAGACACCAAGCAACATTAACATTTATTTGGAGTCGTGTTTGTGTCCACCTGGTGAGTGTATGTCCAATATTCACTCTCCTTTTAGCTTTTTTTCTGGTCTATGATAACTCTTGTAGGAAATATGTCTAGTTGCTGGCTAGTCGGTAACTTTGTCAGTCTGGGCAGGTAGTGTACAGTGTTTTGTTTTTTTTTTCTTTTTGCTGAAAACAATTGCCTGTTGTGTCTGGAAACAACACCGATGAGCGTGAACCAAAAAAAGTTGTGGGCCTGAAAACGAAAACAATGAGCTGAAAGATGCTGACGAACCATAAACCTGATGGGAACTGCAGAATCTGATAATCGTGTGTGGGTACATTTCTATACACATTACACATAGTCATGTGATCAAATTTTAATCTAAAAATATTGAATCATTGCTACTTTAACATGCACTATCAACTCAGACTCTGATTCTCGCACCTGTGGCACAGCTGGCATGAAGTAGCCACTGGTGGGCTGGAACTGATTAATGATGGCGTTAGCCGGCATGGCCCTCATGCCAGCAATACGCTGCATGTACTGATTGGTAAGGTGGGCTTTGCGCTCCTCTTTGCGCTGGGCAAGAGCCACGTAGAGGGGTTTGGAGCCAACGATACGTCCGTTCATCTCAGTCACAGCCTTGGTGGCCTCCTCTGGGGAAGAAAAGCACACGAATCCAAAGCCTTTGGAGCGACCCTCCTCCAGCATCACCTAAAATATAGACAGTTCGTGTCTGCTTAACTTCAAACATACAACGTTGCTGCTATATTTAGAATGCAATGACTTTTATCAAGTGATAATACATTGTACCATCAGTCTGATCTCTCTCACCTTGGCACTTGTAATGGAACCGAATGGAGAGAACTCCTTACGCAGTTTTTCATCGTCTATGGTGTCATCAAGGTTCTTAATGTAAAGATTAACACCCTGAAATCAAAGACAAACAGTCATGATATATCTAGCAGCTTATTTGTCATACTGTAACTGAATCATATGATAAGATTGAATATGAATTACAGACTTAGTTTCTACAGACCTGATAACGACTGATCCTTTCCTGTTTCAGCAGCTCAAATTTCCTCTTCAGCTCTGCCTGTCGCTCCATTTTTTTCTGAGCTCGGCCTACAAACACAGTCTTGCCGTTGAGTTCGGTGCCGTTCATGTCCTCTACAGCCTACAGATTAAGTCATAAAAACCATTATTATCAGAGGGAATTTCTGAATGATAAAGACACACCTGACACATTTCTATGAGGCCAAAGTACCTTGTTAGCATCCTCGTGTTTCTCATAACTAACGAATCCGAAGCCTCTGGATTTGCCAGCGGGGTCTGTCATCACCTTCACGCTGAGTGTTTTGCCTGCAGAGGTTAAAGGTCAGCCATATGCAAAATATACAGCAGAACTAGACTACATTAGGGATTAGAGCAATAAACATTTATCTAGTCAGCTTACCATATTTGTCAAAAAGTTCCTTCAGCCGGTCATCATCCATATCGTCCCCAAAGTTCTTGATGTAGACATTGGTAAACTCCTTGGCTTTGGCACCAAGTTCAGCCTCCCGTTCCTTGCGAGATTTGAAACGACCCACAAACCTGAAGATGGAGGAAGAGCAACGATACACACTCTTGTAAAACAGTTCTGACTGAGTTGGGAAAACAAACCAGGATCCATCTCTTTTGACTTCCTTTTTCCAAACTGAAGTTCCGCAATGAAAGAGGAAGACCTGAGCAGGTTAAGTACATTCTTTTACAAAAACAGGGACAACATTCACAACACAAAGTCACAGCTACGTTTCATCATGTGAATCATCATTCCTGGGTAAACAATGAAAAACCATTCAACTGCTGTTAATATCACCAGAGGCAGGCAGATACGCTGGCATGCTTGACAACACAGTGACAACCATCATAATTCTTGGTCCAAAACTTGATGAGGAGGTGGATGGAGAGGGATGGAGGAACAGAGTCTCACAGTAAAAAGGAAAGCTGAGGAGGACCAAATGATCTTATATACCTTGCTATGACGACCTCTCTCCTTCTGCCATCCAGTATTGCATTCCTGCATTCGATCCATCACTAAAACACACAAGCGTGGTCATACACACACACACACAAACACTCTAAGACGAGTGACCAGCGAGTGGATAAATGAGGCAACAGAAAATGCGTCTGGTAGGAAAGATAAGAGTAAGTAAAAGTTTAGTAGTTTATCATCTTTCAGTTTAGAGGTTATCTTCATACTGGCAATAGTGAGAGATGAGCTTATTAGTCATATTATTCACACACAAACTCAACAACTGAAAAAAGACACAAAACGTCAGTTCACTCATCACAAGTGTAGAACAGAAAAGTTACAAATTGGACACAAAATTGATCGCAGTTTAATACACATAAGCTATTACCATGATCAAAATAAGTTCAATAAGTACTGTTCTGTTTACATCTGGATTTTTAAAGTCATGATAACTTTCAAAAACTATCAGTCATTGTAAAGTTCAAGCTAAATTCTTCTAAAGTCTTTCAAAAACACAAACAACAATGAACACCCCTTTGTCCCCAGCACCTAGATGATAGGACACTCACACCTTGCGGTCATTCAGAAGCATGCCGTTCATCTTCTCAATGGCACGGTCAGCAGCGTCCTGGGTCTCAAAGTGGACAAATGCATAGCCCTTGGAGCCATTTTCATCACACACCACCTGGAGCAGAGGAAGACATATGTGTAAATATGCATACCTAAAGGCATCATGCTCGGCTTTAGATTAAGGTTCCTTAGCTTTAAAGCCATAGTTTGACATTTTGGCAAAAACGATTCTGTGCTTTCTTGAACTGCTAAATATGAAACTATAGCCAGTAACCTGTTAGCTTAGCTTAGCTTAGCATAAAGACTGGAAAACAGGGAAACAGCTAGCCTGGCTCTGTCCAAAGGAGACGTACCCTATTAGCACCTCTAAAGTTACACTACTTCACTACATATCACATTATACTGTATCTCAAAATCTCAAGTGTGAAAGCAACATTTTGTGGTTTAACTGGGGTTTATGTGCTGGACTATTTCTTGGTGACTTTAAAAACTTTAATAAGTGAGCTTAAGAGGTTCTGGCAGGTGTATTTTGTTCTCTCCAGACAGAGCCTGGTTAGCTGTTTTCCCGCCTCCTGCTGGCCAAAGCTTCATACTTGAGTGGTACTGATCTTCTCATTTTTCTCTTGGCAAGAAAGTAGATAAACACAATTTCCAAAATTGTCAAACTTAAGCAGATGTTCTGAGGATAAATTCCTTCTTCTTTTGACAGCATGTGCATCTGCAACTCCCACAATATATAGCCTACCAAGTTACATTTGGAAAAGCAAGATACAATATGGCTATTTTCTTAGTTGGAACTAGGAGAAGAGATAGTGTATGAGTTATGTGAGAAAGTACACAAGAATATTTAAAAAATCATCTGACTAAAATGTGATTCATGTGAAATTTCCAAGCAGTTTTACTAACAGTGGAAATATATATATGGTTAATAAGCGCAACAGTACAGTTGTCTCTTAGTCACTTCATTTATGACAACTCTACCTTGCAGGAGAGGATGTTGCCAAAGGCAGAGAAGGTGTCGTACAAGGCTTTGTTGTCTATGGACTTGTCGAGGTTCTTGATGAACACGTTGCCCACTCCAGACTTCCTGAGGGAAGGATCTCTTTGGGACCACATGATTCTGATTGGCTTCCCTTTCACCACGTCAAAGTTCATGGTGTCCAGGGCTCTCTCAGCTGGTGGGGGAGGAGGGGCAGAAAGGTGGAGGGAAAGGTCACGGCTGGTTGTTTACATGGAACCATAAGCTTGAAAACATTTCAGTCCCTAAATGTATGCAACATATCATGCTTCAGTATGTCATGAATCACACGTGCTGTACTGTAGCACTCTCACACCAGATTTCTGTTCTGCCAGTACCATGGTGCTTTTGTTATAACCACAAACACAGCAGTCCACTGAAATAACACAAGGTTACAGTGGAGTGTATCAAAACATTTTGTCCTCCTGTGCGGTGTGTGCCACCATGAAGAATCCCTGCTGCCAGGCCATTACCAAGGCACGTGTAACATGGGTAAGACATTGCAGCAGACCATGTGGCTGATGAGCTTTCTATGAGCAGCTGGGACAAGTGTGGGGGGCAGCTGCATTGGGCAAGCAGGGAACACATGGCCCTCTTCTCTGACACACCACATGCTACTGGGCCATGTCCCACCGAGGCCTGCTGCAGTAGCAGTGCAGTAGGCCCTATGTTAACAGAAAAGGGCTGAAACTGTGGTGTTAAGATTAAAACTTCATTTTTTCATGCGCTCAAATCATTCGGTGGTCTTTCAGCTCAGTTTACGGTTGGATTTACACTATCTTTCTGTTGCTTTAACTCTTACATAGGATAGGCTCTTATGTGGGCACACATGCCAAACATCCTTTTGTTCAGTCACTCCACATTAACACACACACACACACAGGCCAGGCTGTCCAGCTAAAAGTGTCTGGTAAACAAAACAGAGCTGCCTTGCGTCTGCTGGCATCAGCAGTTTGGCTTGCAATTGTACTTCACAACCCGTGTGCTCAGAGAAGGTATGATCACTGTCAAACATGTGGACTTCCAGAGGGTTCACAGAGGGACTCTTGGCTATAAAAAGGCTAAATTATTGTTGTAATACATGGCATTTATTCACATAGTAACTGGTGTGATTTAGAGTGGTACATGCTTCTGTGATACAGTCAGCGTAATAAAATGTAAACAACAATGGATTTGAACTTTATCATAATACTCGTCTCTCCTGTTAACCATTTCTAATACAAAGTTATTACGGAGCAGGCAAATTTTGGGCTGCTCAGAAAGATGTTCTATATTTAGAGAGGGGTCCTGGGAGGTATGTGCTGGCATGGTGTGTGTGTAGAGCATTCTCTACCATTGATGGGGAAGAGACACATTCAACAAGAATGCTCAGATGAGCAACACCAGCTCTCGTGAGTGTTTACACATACAGCTGTGACACGCAGAAATCCAACGGACTTTGCAGTCAACCTCGACTACAGCTTTGCTTTCCATGAAATCCTCTTGCCCTTTCATGTCGCAGATCTTCAGGTATATATTGCAAAAAGCTATATCAGTTATATTTTGTCAAACTATTGCCCCACAGGCACGTGCCCGGACTCCATTTAAATACCCAATAACAGCTGCCATCCCCCCCGCATCTACACCTCCAACAACAAATGGTGTCTTCTCACTTGTGGCTCCTCTTACGTTTACTCAAGCGAACGATACCAAATTACTGGAAGTGAGCCAGTTGTACCCTATCATTACTCCAGCTTTTGGTAACCGACTCAGGCACAGATACATTGTGACAGGTGTTTAAGGTTGATACAGGAGGCGAAAAAGTCCACACAATGTAAACAACCACAACACCTGCTACTATTGCTCAATGCTTCCATACCATTGACTGTGAATGGAAAAGCGTTAACCAAATACACTTAAAAACACTTCTGATACATTTATCATATATTTAAATAGGCCTAGATAAGCACATTTAGGCATCCTAACAGATTAACAATAACCTTAAAAAACCTTTAAAAAATAATCTTCTCATGATAGTACAGTTATATAATTCAACTAATTTCCAATCCCTTCAGAAATAAAGCTGGGATTAAATCCAAATAGAAACCAGATCAAGTCCTTGATATTACACCAGACAATATACACATGGCTGGCACATCAAGCGGGCAGTGTAGGGGTTATTGTTCAGCTGTGCTTGTCCCTTTTCTTGCTTTCAGTAAAAATACAGCAGCAGAGGGCAATGGGAATTAATTTCACTCAGTGGCCCTTTAAATAGGAGCAGAAATGGGTCATTTTGGGTTGAACAGAAAAGACTTTGCAAAAACACTTTATATTCCTAAATATAATGTTGTAATTAATAAGCATAAAATCAACTGATTAATTTTCAGTTAACTGTTAAACATAAGTCAACTGTGCATGTAGTGAGAGCTTTAACTATAGTAGTCAAATATATTACCAGGAGTATAAAAAACTGGGACATGCTTATGTGGGTCAAATGACTGTTCAAACTAGTGTGAAGAACTGCCATGACTGTCCTATTTGAGTGCAAAAACATTTCATTAAACAAATTCCGGTGTCAGCACCGGCAGTGTTTCTGAATCTGCATTTCATTATGTAGGCAGGAATCACCCAATAGGCAGTTTTAGGGTTGACATTGAAAGCATGTATGACAATGTCAATATCTGAAGGATGCACGGTCTCTAAAAGCCGCATGCACCGACGTCTGCAAATATCGTGCTCAAACTGCATAATGTGTCTTCAGATGTGTCGTTTCTTACCATCAGCAGGCTGTGAGAAGTTGACATAAGCGTATCCCAGGGATCGCCGGGTGATCATGTCTCGGCATACCCGAATGGAGAGCACCGGTCCGGCTGGGCTGAATTTCTCATACAGCATAGCCTCCGTGATATCGGGGTGCAGGTCGCCGACGTAGAGAGAAGCCATCGGATAACTCCCAGTCGCTGTGTTCATAACTCGGACTTCACAAAAGAAAATAAAGCAGAGCTTCCCTCAAAAAAGCCAGAAAATAATGCCGATATTCCGGGTCCGAGCTGCGCGTCAATTCTCAGCTACAGACAGATGATAGTTTTCCAGCTTAGACCTGAAAATTGACGATATATAATCGATGTCTTCTGAAGTATTTCTTCCTTTGAAGCCCCAGGGCCTCCTGTTTCTGTTATTTTTTTAAATTACGATTTTGCTTTTTTTTTTTAATCGTTTGTATTTCTTTAAGTATAAGGTACTTGTTTTTATTTTGATTTTATGAATTTTTAGATTTTTTTATGTATTTTTATTAGAGTTTTTCAAGAACAGTGAGTTAGACACTCACGGTCGTTTTGTGGCCGGGAAAGAGACTGCGTGAGGAAAGCATGGGCACTTTATAGAGAGTGCGGTGCGGAGGAAATAGTGGCCAGGGTCAAACTTAGGATAGAAAAAAACCACACAGCGAGTGTGCGGTGTAAAAGGGAGAGCGCACACACTGCTGTCCCAACTACAGAGCCCAGCTCCCCACAGCGACATCTGGGTGGGAATAGGCTAGAATAGGTTTACCATAAAGCCATAACGGTGACAGCCTTATTGTGTTGTTATTGGGGAGGATTTTTTTAAATACATAAATGTAGATACTTTAAGACTGAATCCAGTTTGAACCATTAGGATAATAAGATACAACTCTTTAGTCACTGAAACTTGTGAAAGACAAGAAAGGTCTTAAATATATCCAGTAATGAAAACAACTTAAGTTAATGAGATATCCCCATTTTTGTTATTTATGCATTTTTATTACTTTGTCATTTTTGTATTTGGTTTTGCTCAGCCTGAGGCAGAAAGGTTTTTTGATGTGGACAGCCTCTCATTTGGAATTAAAATAAGATAAAAACCAAGGATACTTTTGCAGAAAAGTAATGAATTGAATGAGCTGGTATATTTGTTGGTTGAAGTGAAAACCTGCTCTGCTTATCAATTTACTGTAGAAAACCAAAAACTACTGTATATTAAAATAAAGAAGCAAACAACTGGATTATTGCTCAATAGGTTTATTCAATTTGTTACCATGATGTTGCAATTACTCTGCTTTGTCCAGCCTCCTGGGAAGGAGATAAATAAGTTAGTAATAGTTCACATGCATGGAACATACAAAAGAACCGAATCAAAGTAAAGATTAGGTACCTCAACAAATCCAGGAAAGTTGAAAGCAGTCCCCTCTGTCTGGGCTCCTGTTTCCTCTTAATTCCATCTACCCCGAATCTTCTGATTGCACCTTTTCCCTCATGTTGCTTCACCGCTTCTTCCTCATAACTCAGTGTCTGTGTTCCATCTGTGCTCTTTGAAAACTGGAGTTTGGAGCGGATTATTGGCTGGGCATCATTTGTTTTGTCTTGGTGCATTATAGCTGCATCCGTCCACCTTTGGGCTGGCTCGTCTCTCATTTGGTTAAAATCATTCTGGTTTAGGTCATTTATATTCATCTCAGCTGGCGGGGCTTCAGAAGGAATAACCCATCCATCAACCAGCGTCATAAGATTCAGATCCCATACAGGAATTTCATTTCCTTGTTTAGTTGGGCTTTCTCTGATCTTCTTTGTGGGTGTATTCAAAACAGACTCCTGATCTGTGGTTGAAGGCTGCAGCTCAGGAAGGTCATTTGATATCATGTTGCTTGGTTGCAACTGAGCTGTAGAGTTGTCTACCACTTGAGAGCCAATATCGTCACTGTGTTCGATATCCTGCACCTGTCCAGGTAGCCAGACGGTCAGCCTGGCAACAGGGTCCTGACTCACAACCACTACACCCTGTGGGGGAGAGGACCACTGTGATTCAGAGAACTTGCTTCTTGAGACAGAAGTACCAGAAACAAATGTGTCCTCAGGCACCGCGGCATCAGACTGCATGGTGTCCGTAACAGGGATGTTGGATGTTTCTTCTGGTTCAGAGACTGAAGGTGCAGGTCTAATCTCATCTTCTTTGTCCACAATGATTAAGGGCCCAGTGCTGATGATAGCCTTGGCATCTGAAAGGACATGTTTGGTAGTTAGTCACTGTTGGAGACCAGAAAAGTCCATGTTGTTGCACCTTTTGGCAACCAAAAAAAAAAAAAACAAAAAAAAAAAAACAGACCATCTGGAAGGTGCTTGACAGACAGGCCTTTACACTTTGAGCTACAGCAGCTGCACACCTCTATATTTCCACTTAGCTCCTCCCATCTGAAAGAGAAAAATCTTATTAAAAAAAAAAAAAAAAAAAAAAAAAGGAGGTTACATAAGACAGTTTTATGTGTGGGCTGTACAAATACCTTGACTGGATCATGTTGTAGTTGCAGGATTTGGAGCCAGGGGTGACCCCCTGGCCTGAGATGAGCACACTACAGTGGATGTACATCTTCAGGAGAAGCAAGAGTTCACAAGGTCATACAGCTGAACAGCAGAGACACAGTGAAACCACTTTATAAAACTCACCTCAGAAATCAGATACGAAGTGTTCAGAGCAACATTAACCATATCTGCTCTGTTGGAAGCCACAAACTGTATAACAGCATGAGGAGAACCCAAGGGAGCTGTGCACCTGGCAGATAACAGTATCACAGGTGAATATAAACAAACATTGCAGTGGAGATGAATTTTTTTCCTGACTGCTTACCCTTTATTCAGTATGACTGCATGCCTAGGTCTAGTCTGAGGCTCTGGAGATGCAGAGACGAAGCAGGACTGGATGAAAAGCTGCTGATCAGCTCTGGTTTCAGCAGAAACCTGGAGATTCACAACCTGGCCTCTTTTATAGATATTGGACTCTGCTGTGCTGGTCCATGATGCTGCAGGGAAAGAAAAAAGTAAAGATATATTTTGTGTCCACAAATATACAATTGAGTCCAATTGCATGTTTAATGTTGTACTCACGATTCATGGCCTTTATGTTAAAACTCCTGCCCTTGTCAGGAAGTGTAGCTGAGACAAAGAAGTTTGGATTTGACCTGAAAAGACATTAAACTTTAGCACCTTTATTTATGAACACTTACAGATGTTTTGCTAACTCAATAGATGCACCTCTTTGTCATGCAGGAGACGTCCACTGTAAGAGGAGATGGCCACCAGGTAGAGGGAGGATTTTGGAGATTTAAGTGGAGAAAGTTGGAGAATATCTCCAATCCGTTCTGCATCTGTGAGACAAGATGGTTTTAGAAAATTCTGTAGACATAAGATAACTACACAATCATTTGGTCAGCTCACCGAATGAGTAGTTCCACATTGATCAAAGTTGTAAGTGAAGACAAATTGGTTTGGTAGCTCTCCGTTGCTATAGCAGCCGTCACCCAACTGTATCTCCTCTCCGTTCAGTGTGACATCGTTCAATCTCTTATCAACCAGCAATGTTAGCTGAGATTCATCACAAGAAACCTGTACTCTGGGAACCTTCATGACTGGAGGTAATTCAGAAAGGATGTGAAAGTCAGGGGTCCGGGATCGCCAGGAGCTGAAGATGGTGTCAAATGGAGGGAAATCAAAATTTCTTTCAAATGGAAAGCGCATGATATTTTCAAAAAATCCTGGAAAAGCTTGTGAAAATGCAGCATCCTGTTGTATTACTGAATGAACAGGAATGAAATTTCCAACAAAAATGCACAGAAATATCTCTGCAGTCCCCATTGCAAACCTCAAAGTGGGCCAACCACTCTGATTACTCTCCCTGCCAGAGTGTGTCGTTGATAAGGTGCAGTGGCAGGAGGCACAGGTGTTGGCAATCAAGCTAACGAGGCTGATAAGCACTTATGCTGCGTTCAAGATGGGATTCTGAGCACTTTCACTCTTTAACACCAGTGCAGCCAGTGATTCTTTTGATTTTATGTTTTACTGTGAGGCACGGGGCAGGTGGCAGTTATAATAAAATATTACTATTGTTCATTTTATTTCTGACTGCAAAAAATTCAGATAATTAGGATTTTTGTTAAATCCAAATTCAGAAACAAAAATCTTCCCCATCTTCAATAATAATATAATACATCAAAGCCATGGATAATGACAAATCTGAATTTTATAATATTCCTGTACTGTTCCTAATACATTGTGACTGTGATATTTTATGGTTTCATGCTGGTATAATCTTTAAAGATAAAATTGTGTACATGATGACTTCCTTTTTTAAAACAATTGTATTCATGTGGGAATTAAGTCACACGTTTACACATTACAGGTCATATTTTCTTCTACTTTTAAAATATTTTCCCCCTAAAAAAACAAAAAAAGAGAAAGCATAAATAAATATGTAAACCTGAAAAATAAGATGTAATGGAAACAAGAGTTTAAGAAAAGAAAGAGAAAAACAACTACCATCATCTCAGTCATTATCTTAACATTACATTATACTGAGCATAATGTGGGCCGGCTATCAGTAAAGATGTGTGTCAGCATTTGTATACCAGCCTCTAGCCAAGTAGGCCAGAGTGATCATATCACATAAATGAATTTAAAAAAAACTCAACAGGAAAATTGCTTGCAATCAAGCAGCAAAACTGGTTTATACACATGGGAAACTAAAGATCCATATGATGTGACTCTTTACCTGGTGAATACTATGATGCGTAGTGGGGCGGAGCGTCCGCACAGGTAGGCGGTTGTAGAGCCAGGTGAGCGGCGGTAGAGGAAGACAAGAACCCGACAAAAGCAGAGTGTCAAAAAAACTGTCAGAAATGACATTAACGCAACTTTTACACTAATATGGTATAAGAGGACGAAAAATCCACCATGGGACATTCAGGTAAGTTCACTTTTACACGTGTTTGACCAAACTGACAGAGTATGTGGGCATGTTGCGTGCTGAAGTTTTTAGGCGTGGTCTGCGCGGTTGTAAACGGAACTCAGAGGGATAGAGTCGTTACAGTTTTTGATGTTTAACGGAGCTCATAACGTACTTAATGTCGTGTTCACCTGTCTGTTTTGTCTAAAGACGACTTATCAGACATTAGTAAGCATGAGAGAGGTGTGAATTAATAAATACATATACTACAGTGAAACCTGTGATATGATAATGTTTAACTATCAGAAAACATCAACAACAAAGGATTATATAATATATATCAAGTCTAATAAGGTGTCTATGCATTCATTTTCATGTTATATGAGGTCATAGTGGTTTTTGTTGGGGTTTACAGTGACTATGTGTGACAACCTGAATGGCAGCAAACATTAGACTAACAATATTGTGACCAAAAACACTGAGTCACTCCACCAGCAGTGGGAATGCATGAGACAGACTAGTAGCAGGTAACTATGTCTACTTGACCCCTCAGGCCACATCAATGTGGTGGTGAATGTTTGAACACCCCACCCAAACCTTTGTCCTGTGTGGTTCAGGAGGGGGCTTATATGGCCCTCTATGGGTGGGTGCCTCTCACCTTTCCTCAGAGGAAAGAAAACAAAAAACAAAAAATCCACCAGAAACTCTAAATCTTTGCATATAGCGGCACCATTTTGCAACGCTCTGTTGTCAGTTGAATAAAGATGTTCAGACTGCGGGGGTCCGGGATAATTCTGGTAACTGCTTTATTCTCAAGAGCTGTCATGGTGTGCAAACCGCTGGCCTGCTTTCTTTTTGCAGCGCTGAAACCACAACACTGCAAAGAAGTCTGCAAGGCACTCAGACAAGCTCTCAGATGCAGTTAGCTGTATATTTCACATCGCTTTTAATAAAAGTATGTGTGTATCGTCATTTAATGGTGTATATCATGTTGATTCCCGTCAACATGTACTAATGCTTACACAACTGGTATTTACCTATAGTCTAATCCCATAAGTCACAGGCTTCAGTCTGACAGTATGTGCTATTATACAGCAAACACAATGTCACAATTAGTTGTTTATTTTTTGGATTTTGGTCACAGCACCCAAAGCTGAGAGGTCAAGAGAACATGTTTCTGCTTTCTATAGGAATATGCTGCTCCAGCCTCAAAGACAACAAAGCCCTGATGAAGATCGGCCTGGGGCTGGTGCTGGTGGGCCATGTCAACTTTCTTCTCGGAGCACTGGTGCATGGTGCCGTGCTCAGACACATCAACGTGCACACGACGGCTCGCATCATGGTGTACGCAATCTCTAATGTCCTTGCCATTGTGGCAGGCTTGGTGGTAAGTGGCACACGATGATGCACTCCTACACACATGATGGGGCTGTGAACAGTATTTTTTTTTTATAGTGGGACCAAACTGGAGAAGTATGAACTAGTTTTCTTCTTCTCTGTGGTTCCTGCATGTCTGATCACTATGTAGTGTATACTTGTAAAACTGTGTTAATTTGAGTAGCAATATTCCATCATCTGTGATGAAAGTGATGTGTGTGTTTTTACTGAACGTGTGTCTTGTGCTCCTCAGGGAATTATTGGTGGAATAATGGCCATTGTCCTGTCCAAAAACAAGAAAAGCAGGATCCTGGTAAAAAGTGTTCCCCTCTATTCAGCACTCACATATGTCATTTGCTGGCTCCTGTTAGAACTTGCCCTTTGCTTTTGAGTGAGTGAGTGTGTTGTTGTGTGTGTGTGTGTGTGTGTGTGGTTTGTGGAGATATGAAAGATAACTGTTTAAACAGATGAAAAACATACGTAAATGCAAATGTAGAATTAAAGAATAGATTTAAATAGGACGTCCTTCCTCACAAAATTGACTCACCTGTGATTTCTGCTCCACTTAACATAAACACATGATCTGTTATGAGGAAAATGTCTGTCACTCACTAGCTTAAAGTCTTTATCTTTAACAGCTATCACACTGTCATGTTGTCCTTGCAGAAGTGGGTCCTGTTGGTCATCAGCTTCCTGGCAGGTCTCTTGGCAGTTGCCACCACCTTGGGCTTGTCCGTTTCCATGGTGACGGCCATTGTGCATAAAGGATGGAGCCTGCTAACACACTGCAAGTTTTCCGATGCTGATGTCGGTTCTTCCAGGATCACATACGAATGCCCCTTTGACCCCACCCGAATCTATGTAAGTTCAGTGTAAATATTTGTCTTGTAGCAGTTTTCACACCGCAAAAAAGAAGAGTTTAGTGATTAATTATGTGCCGGCATCTTTTTGTTTTGTCAACCAGGGGACCACAATCATTCTGTGGGTTCCGCTCATCTTCATGTCTGTGGTGGAAATGGTGTTTTCCTTCCGCTGCTTTGCTGCCTGTACCTCGTTCCTCTACCTCTGCCCGTGCAGGAAGAGGCCGATCCGGGCAAAGAGGGTAAGCTGCTCACTGGCTTTACTAATAGAGAGGCCTGCATTATTTGTCACTGGCAGTGTGTGTGAGAGTGTGAATTGCTATGTTTTGTCACCTTATTGTGTCACGTATAGAGTGAGAACAAAGTTAGTTAATCATTTCAGTCGGTTGCTTTTTTTTTTAAATATGAAAAATGTTTTTTGCATAAATGTAAATGGGGCAGTGATCGTTTTCCAAAGCAGATAAATGAAGTTGAAACTATGAGTTCCTAAAATCTTCTAAAACAAGAAGAACATTTGAACTAAACTGAAAAAATCACATAGCAAGGGACAAATACTATATTGTAACCTGGATTCACTGAAGGAGAAAGTATGATTTTACAAGAGAAATCAGCACTTTCCTGCCTGACTGTGACATTGTTACTCAGAATGACATCCTGTTTGAGGTTAAAACTATATGTCTTTAAAAAACTACCAAATTATTCAACTAGTATAGTTGTATAAGTTATAGTTGAGTTTGTTTACTGCGTCATACCAATTATCTTTCCAGTACAAGATTTAGTAGTAACATTGCAGCCATAAAATAACAGATCAAACTAAAGTTTTAACAGTAAACTGACCTGACTTCATAATATCCACAAATAGCACTGTGACATTTAATTTAATACATCCAATGGAAGCCAGCGGTCTAGACCTGCTGACAAAAGCAAAGTTGAACAGGGCAGTGTGGTAACCGTGTCCCTCATCTCATGCTTTCACAATACATGAGAACACAGTTTAGTCTTGAGAGTGAAATAAAAACAAACAGAAATAGCACACATTGTAAACAGTGACTCAGTAGAGCATTTATCAACCCCTCGTCTTCAAAACTGCACGTCAGATTTCAAATATTTTCATGTATTAATTGTTATGTATTACCAGGCAGCTTTATGGTCAAATACTTTAACTTCCAACATGTTAAGATTACATGTTTTATTCTATATGAAATTGTATGATGAGTCTTTGATACAAAAAGTCAGTCTAGGATTTAGAAGTTGTTTACATTTCTTCTCTTGCTCATTGGCCAGACAAGTTGAGATATCTAAGGCTTAAGTCTTAAGTTATACACAATACTACTGTATTTATGAATAAACAGCTGTCTGGTGGCTAATTTTATAGAAATGTTAAGTTTTATTGGATATTTTTTGCTACTTTTGTAGTTTTTCATTGAGATTTCAGGTGTGAACTGTTATCTGGGACTTAACTTATTGAATATCTTGTTACCTTCCTAATAATGACATGTATTCATACTGAAGACAGAATACATATACTCAGCTAATTAGAGCACTCATGTAATGCATGTGTCATCCTGAGTTAGCTTTTCTTTACTCAAACTACATTTCATGTAATGTTTCAGGTGCGTATCCAGAGAGCTGTTGAAATCCAAAGATCACCTCCACCACAAAACCCAGAGACTGATGTTGAAGCCGAGGCTGTAGAGCAGGATGAACTGCTGGACTGCGACACTGCAGCGGAGGGGCAGAGTGAATGGCTCTGAAGCAACTAAACCTAATGAGATAGGTTGCAAACCGCCGGGCTCGAGCAGAAAACGCAGCGTCATCTGTGAAGCTGTTGCACTGAGTATGTCTGTTACACTGTGAATGTCTAATGAAGACATTTGTGGGACTCTAGCCAGCAACAGCATTTTATTTCCCCTAATATCAAAAGGATTGTTATTTTCCTGATTAAAATACTGCTATTTGTTTGACTTGAAATGATCACATTTTGTGTAGATATTGTCTTAACAATGCAAAGAGCTTTTACATGTATCCTGACTACAAAAATATACTTTTTTTTCCATTTTAGTTGTCAATCATTTATTCAGACATCACCCTTTATAATAATTTTACTTAGAAAAACTCAAACTTTACAGAACAAAGCTACATAATATTTTATGGTTTTTATTGGTGTTGAAAGCGTCAACACTTTTCCTCATGTTTGCAAAATACAAATATATACAACAAATTAAATCTGACGTTCGCCTTGCCTTCAGTTTTGAACATTCAAGTCCAAATTTCAGAGGAATCTAAACCTGACATCTGTCACCACTTGACAGGACTCAATGTTTTCAATATTGTGAGGCAGAAGTTGCAGAAATTTGATGTCAATAAAATACACATACTAAATCATAACCTAAAATATAAGACTGTAATTTACTCACACTGTGCCATGTAAGAAGTATTCAGGTGTATACAACCCTCTTAACCATTCTTGGTGACTTTAGCAGGCAAGACCAGTGACACAAATGTATTACAGAAAAGGATCTATTATACAAACATGCTTTGACTACATATTCAAAAAGGCACAGGACAAAAGTGGGGCTGAAAGACGTAAAACGGAGTAGCCAAAATATCTATGATTTAAATAAATTAAATCCATCAGATATATAAAAACATACAAGTACTAAGCCATTTTTACAGAGTTGTGTCATAGCATAAAAAGGTTCAGGACAAATATGAGAAAGAATACAAAAACAATACTCAAAAAACACTCAATTTGACTTCAGTCCATAAACAGTAATATTGTAAAGGTGTCCTAGAAAAAACATGGTTAGATCCCCATCCCATTCTGAAAGGTAAGGATCCCTCATTACAAATGTATAGTCCGTTCCACAGCAGCAGCCTGGAAAGACGATTCATCCAAAAAAACAAAAACAAAAAAAAAAAACCTGCTTTAAGATCTGTTCTTTTCAGTTGCATTGGCGTCAAGGGGCACTGAGGACCTCAAGGTGTCTTGGACTCCTCTTTTGGCCTAAAAGGACCCAGAGAAAGGAGATGATTAACACTCAATTAGCCACTTCCTGGATAACATCATCAATAAGTGTGTGCAGCGTTTTCTCACTTTGATGTGTCCATTTTCTCCTCTTCCGGCACCTTTTCTTCTTCTTTTACTTCTATTAAAGAAAAAACAAATAAATAACAATTGTAATAACACAGAACTGACTTAAAGGAAGAATGAGCTTTGAATGTTGTCATTCTGCCTTTAAAATAAATGTTAATTCATAAAAATTACAAATAAAATTTACAAAATGATGTGTAGGGTGAGATGAGAATGGAGAAAAAAAAATGAATAGATACCTTTCTTTTCCTCCTCACCTTTCTTCTCCTTTTCTTCTCCCTCTTTCTCTCCTTCAGTCTTGGCTCGCTTGGCTTTCTTGAAGCTGGCTGCGTTTCTGCGGCCTCCTTCGCCTTCATCCTCTGAGTCAGAGAACTCCTCCTCACACGCTATCCTCTTGTCGTGAGCACGGACTTAACATTTACAGAGGAGAGGGTCAAATGAAAAAACAAGATACACTACTGTGTTAGGGTTAACTCCAAGATGACACAGACTTGAGTGTGAGTCTGGAAGAAAAGTGTGAATATAAACTTTTCTGTAATTGTGGAGATTATGACTAAGGTTCTTACTGGAGATGCGTTTGTTGGGGTCGTCCTCCTCCTCGTCTCCACTGTCCTCCTGTATGGCATCCTCTGGGATGGCCTGCATCTGCACTCCTGGGGCATGTGGCAGCATACGCAAATTCTCAAACAGACGTTGCCTGGGGGACAGAAAAACGGTTAATCATACAGTGAAAGCTGCTGTAACTGCTGACAATACCCAAACTACTTAATCACAACTGTTGAATGTGCATTATGGAATATTATGTTTCATACATTATTAATGTTTTAATGACTAATGAAAAATAGCAAGAGGTTCATTTGAATGGCGGTTTCGTGGACTTACTTGATCTTCTCCAGGTAGTCGTTGGTGTTCTGGTTGGTCATGTTGGACGGGCTGATGTGCAGCTTGAAGTCTGGTCCAAAGTACTCAAAGTAGTCGTTGTATGGGAGCTCTGGAGAGGAGTGAACATGAATCAATATACATTTCTATCAATAGTTAATGAATATAGAATAATTTTATTGTTTGTATGGGACTGCTAAAAAGTTTTTAGTCTGTTTTTACCTGCAGAGAAACTAAAATCTAATTGCAGATAACAGATTCAAAGTGTTGCCTAATACAAGATGACTTGAGGAGAGATTAAGTTTTCTAAAAAGCCTGCTATTACTATTTTGCAAATCCTCATATTTTAAAAAAGGTATAATGTGTAAGATTTGGCCAGAATTTTAGTATAAAATATTTCACAATCAACTAAAATTATCAACAGAGTGTGAAGAAGTAACAGTTTTGACATTATGTCAATTACCCACATGTATTGTGTTGCAGATATCTACTGAAGTTAGCATGCTAACCACCTAGCTCTGGCCCATACTGTCTCGTAATACCACTTTGTACCTCAGAGGTGATAGTGAGTTACTGTAGTATCCAGTCTGCCCTCAGTCATGAGAGGAAGAAGGCGTAGCCCACCGGCAGTAATGGCGGAGCCAGGCTGAACGCTTTTGAAATTTTCGCTGTAGAACTGTTAATGTCATTTTATTAAGTTTAAATATTTTTTCAGACGAGAACTTAACCATGCAGACTAACAAAATATGGTCAGTTTATCCAAATAACGCCTATTTGGAAAGTTGCACCAATGTTGCCAAAGCAGTTGCTCAGCTGTCCATGTCAGCTGATCCAATGAACTGCACTGGGTTGCAACAGCTATGTGAACGCGGGCCATCTGGCATCATAACTAGATCGATATTGAAATTTATCAATAAATTAGATCTCTACTGGATTACTGTGTTGTAAAATGGCTGCAATTAATGCAAAAATGATGCTGTGTGGCAGAAAAACTGCTGTTTTTCCATTAATGAGTTCTGTGACATTTTGATTGACACATACCGTCAGGGCATGTGTGTGATTATTTAATTGTTACTTAGAGTCATGTTGTAACTTATCTCAATGGTACAACCAGTTTCTGATCTGCGCTGCTCTTTTGTAATTTACCACTGGCTCTTATGTCTCTGAAACATTTTGATATCTTGACAACGACATAGCACACATTCACTGTAAACAGTAAGCTTTAAGCTACTGATGCGTTTGAGGCGGAAGGTGATATGCTGCCCCCTATTTGTCTGGATCAGGTGGCCAATTCTTACACACTGAACCTTCAACAAACTGTACCTACCAAATATTTAAGTTGCTAAATGTATTGAATTGTTTTGTTTTATACTACTACAATACTGAGAAGTTCTTGATTACCACCAGAGAAGAATCTGATTTTAGTTATATTCAGTGCAACATGTGCATAAAGACTAACCGTTGGGGATGGAGGTATCAAGAGCTACAGCAGTCTCGTAGGTCCAGCAGCGCGCCACATTGCGGATGGTGTAGCCTCCTCCACCCAGCATTAGTAGCGGCAGGTTGAAGCTTTTCATGTACTCCACACACTTGGCATGGCCTGAATGTACAGCACGGGAAAAATTATGTTTAGCGAAAAGCCTTACAGTCTTCTTTGCTTGCAGCATCATGAGGAGAGAAATGTTTAATTTCGTTTACCTTTAATGGTGAGATTAAAACAGCCAAGTCTGTCTCCTGACAGGGAATCAGCTCCACACTGCAGAACCACTGCGCTGGGCTGGTACATCTCCATCACCTTGGCCATGATCTACACAAACAACAACATCCGCTCTTCAGAATGTGCCTGTACGTCAAAGGAGATCTCAACTACAAAAACATAACGAGTCTATATTTACTCACAGGCTTGAATATGGCTTCATATGACTCATCGTCAATCCCATCCCTCAGTGGGTAATTCACAGCGTAGTATTTACCCTTCCCAGCACCAATATCCTGCGGAGAACAAGACGGAGGTGTCAGTTCACTATATTACCACTATGACAATGTGTGTTATATTTGTCACAACCTTACCCTCAGGTCACCAGTGCCAGGGAAGTACTCTCCATACTTGTGGAAGGAAACTGTCATGACACGGTCAGTGGTGTAGAAGGCCTCCTCTACACCGTCTCCATGATGGATGTCGATATCAATGTACAGAACTCTCTGGTGGTATCTGGAGAGAGGGAATATAGCATTTAAGTCCTGCTACTTTTGTGGTCATTTGAAATATTCCAAAACTATGTATTTACAATATATCTTGAAAACTCCTGCTTGGGAAAACAACTGGACCCTGAAACCAACATAAATTTCCAAAAAAAAAGACATTTGATCAACCACCTAGAGTACCATCCACTCATTCAAAACAAATGTGTACCTGAGCTTCTGTATAGGACTTTCATACTCACTTCAGTAACTCCAGAATAGCCAATACGATGTCATTGACATAGCAAAATCCAGAGGCCTCAGACTTCTTGGCGTGATGCAGGCCTCCAGCCCAGTTAATAGCTATGTCTGTCTGCTGTTTGTTCAACTTCACAGCACCAGCTGGAGCACAGAGGCAGAGAGGCAAGAATTAACGGCCTGCTTAATGCCGAACTTAACAGATTACTGGGGCAATGACGGCATGATTATTGTCCGACACAGCATGCCTGTCTAAGCAGTATTTAAAAAGACAACTTACCAACGGAGCCCCCTCCTGAGAGCTGGCAGAACTCGAATAAACCATCAAACACTGGACAATCTTCCCCCACATTAACTACAAAGAAGTGGAAGAGAATTAACCACCATTACTATTGATGTCGTTCTACCTTACACAATCAGTTTCATTACACAAAAATAATACTCTCTGACCACACTTACATCTCTGCATCTGTTTGCTGTACTCTGACATGTTGTCTGGCCGGATGGAACGCAGGAACTTAATGTAATCATCACTGTGATACTTGGTCATCTCCTCTCCGCTGGCTTTGTGTGGACGCTGAAACGGCGAGGAAAAATTAGTTCCTGAGACACACACACACACACACAGCAAAAGCTATTGAAGTCTAGTGTTTTGACTATGCAGCACTGTTAATGTAACTGAACATACATATATCTCCATCTTTCTGTAGAGGCCATAGTTGAGCAACAGGTTGTGTGTCATGCGGATCCGGTGGGGCTTCATGGGATGGCCTTGACCATAGTAATAATTTCCAACATCACCTAGAATGAAAGCAAAATAAAAATAAAAAACATGTTTACATGCAAAAACTGAACAAATACAAACATAAAAAGGCACTTTTACACATTGTGTCTGTGCAGAAGAGATGCATGCATTGAGAAGTCAAGTCCAGGAATTCAACAATATCATGCATGTTCAGTTATGATCCTGCAGCCAGACCTCCCTCTTTCTCTCTCACAGCCAACATGTTTAGCATTAAATCGCCTCCATTAAACTATATTAACTACTCATCTTCGGTTACAAGGTGGCACTTTGCTAGAAGCAACTTTTAATGTCGATCAAATAATCACTACACGCTTCACTCTGATATTTTAACGGCAGCAAGATAAGCCGTTTTAATATTAGCTTCGTGTTAATTGAGGTGACAATGTAGTAGCTACTCATATCCCCATTGTTAGCTCGCACGCTCGGGACGTTAACCGATTTAACTTAAGTGCTAACATCTGCTGAATAAACGCCTGCAATACGGTTTTAAAAGCGGCCAGCGTATTTAGGGAAATTATGAAAATACTATTAGGGTATAATAACCCTGTGTGTACTCAGACTGAGATGATGAGAGCCGTCTGCGACTCAAGCTAGCTAACGTTAGCTAACGTGCCAGGTTAGCGAAGAGGTGAAATAAACGGCAGCCTTTGTTGGCTCAAAAGTGGCGGATTTCATCGATATGTGCGACCGCTCCGCAAAAGTACAGGCATATTAAGTACTCACCATCATAGTAGTAGCAAACTTTTTTCTTTGTTCCTTGAGAAGTAAGCGCCATTTTAGTCCTTCTTGGCTGCCTTTCACCGCACACCACAAGAGACAACAGCGACAAGAGGCGGATAGTTTGTCTCACGTCCGATCGATTCAATGTAGTTTTAGCGGGTGTCAGCAGGGGGCGACAGTGTTACAGTCTGTCCCATAAACTGTAAAGATCTTTATATGGGCTACAGACTACGTATATAAAGATCTTTGTATACAGTTTATCTACGGTATGTACATAAAAATGTTTAAATACATAGACTGTATATAAAGATCTTAATATACAGTCTATGCATATCAAGATCTTTATATAAAGTCTATGGTCTGCCCCCCGTGTAGTGCTGTTTTACCAACAAACTGTCGTAATAATCAAAAGGTTATATTCACTACGTATACTGACAATTATAATACCTCATAGGATTTTTAGAAATGTACAGACATCTTAAAGAATTTTATTGGAACCAATAGAGGAGTAGGACTGAGAAAATCCTAAAAGAACCCAAACTTTTTCCTATTGAATTCCAACAGGATTTTTAGAAATGTATGGTAATCCTAAAGGATTATATTGGAAAAGATTAAAGTCCTGTAGGACTTTTTGACTAGAGTATTTATACCAATTTCTTACTTAACCCTCAAACAGGCAACGTGCACCAGAAGATACACATTTTTTAACATCCTACTGGGGGCATATTTGAAAGTTTTCACCCAATCAAGTTATCATTTATCAAAAGTTTTATCTGGTATTGGTATCTAGGTCACATGACCTGGTTCAGGTTATCTGTCATTTTTTAGTCAGCCTGATCAGAAATGTTCATAGCCGCCAGTGGTGCAGGACATGCTTACAAGGTGGTAAGTAATTGTTATATTAATCAATAAAACAACAAGATAAATTCATAACACTAACTATGACTAATGTCTTAATATGCTGATGAAGAAAAAATGTCTAAAGATGTTCATGGTGTTATTCAGCAACTTTTGAAATGTATGTATACCACGAGATATGTTGCCAGATTAGTGTCAGCCAAACATTGACCAAAAAATTGTTCAATGTGTAGTATTCAAAATTTAGTTTCAAACCGGAAGACATGTTAATTTCACTGCAAAAACAGATATTATCATGCAGAGGTATGTACATGATGACAGTATACCAATTTTATTTTACACACACATATATATACATATATATGTACGTGTGTGTGTGTATGTATAGATACACACACACACACACACACACACACACACACACACACACACATATATATATATATATATATATATATATATATATATATATATATATATATTTAGCGCTTTTATCCAATTCTCATCACCCATTCACAGACACACTCACACACCATTTATTTTATGTGGGTGTGGGTTTGCCTGAATTTATTGTAAGAACAATACAAAATACATATAAAGCATTTTACTATAAGGAAACAATTTGAAAACATTTATTAAATTGCAGAGATAAAATACAGTTGAAGCATTCAGAATGTATATACATCTTAATAATGAGCACCAGGAGAGCAGCTGGTTACTTATCTAAATCAGACAGTCCCCAGTTTACAGTTCTCAAAGCAGCACGGTGATCACTCTCCTCGCTGCCGTTGGCTCAGCAGTAGCTGATACTGATACAGCTGTTACTGTGCCATCTTTTTGAGGTTCATAGTTCCACATGTGGTTTTATCATATCTAAGTGGCTGCTTTAGAATAAGATTGATGCAGAAGCAAAATACTCTCAGTTTCTACCCTCTCGATATAAAGGCATGTACTCTTCAATGAACAAAATGAAATCCAGCATCCACCTTCACAGGTTGTACCTTTAGTTTGAATATATGTACTGTAAATGTCTTTGTGCCCCATCAGGGCTACTCCTGGTACTGCCTCTCTGTGGCAGTGAAGAAATCCTCCAGGACGCTCCTCAGGTATTCGAAGGTGGGCCTGTTCTCTGGGTTTTCATTCCAGCAGAGATTCATAACGTCATAAAGCCCCTCAGGACAGTTTTCTGGCTTTGGCATTCTGTAGAACCGCTCCAGGTTCTGGATTACCTCTGGGTTGGACATACCTTAACAAAAGAGAAGGCATTGGATGTGATGTTTTCTGCAAATATAAACCATGCTACACTTGTGATGTGGTGACATTATGAAATGATTTTGTGATGGGCTGGTAATTACCAGGGTAAGGTATGCGTCCATATGTGACTATTTCTGTCAGGAGGATCCCAAATGACCACACATCAGACTTTATGGAAAAGGTGCCATAGTTAATAGCCTCTGGGGCGGTCCACTTGATGGGGAACTTTGCACCTATGGAG
Organism: Thunnus albacares; assembly: GCF_914725855.1. Taxonomy (NCBI): domain Eukaryota; kingdom Metazoa; phylum Chordata; class Actinopteri; order Scombriformes; family Scombridae; genus Thunnus; species Thunnus albacares. Next base: position 9,707,929 of record NC_058120.1, on the reverse strand, counting down.
AATGGAGGAAAATTTGTTTCTCAAAAAAGGCATGAATACTCGATGGAGCTACTGCACAGAAATGTTTGAGCATACTACATTCAAATATAGGAACATGACTATTTTATCACACCTCCACTTTGTGTGATTCCATTTAAAATCTTTCAGTGCAAATGCACTCAAACAAAAAACACATAATAAAACAAATATATTCTATAAGACATTATTTTCCCTGATAAAAAAGGTTCTAGAGACCTTAAAAGAATGAAAAAAGTGATTGATCTTAATTTTCTGCAAGGTTTTGTTACCTTCTCTGGCTGTATATTCGTTGTCCTCAATGAGTCTGGCGAGTCCAAAGTCAGCAATCTTACAGATGAGTTCATGAGACACCAGAATATTGGCAGCTCTCAGGTCCCGATGAATGTAATTTTTCTCCTCAATGAAAGCCATGCCGTCTGCCACCTGCAGGGGACAGCACATCACCAGAGAGTATGTGTGTGTGTTTTCAAGCATGAGATGTACCCGTGCGAAGATCCTGTGTATTTTTCAGTATTGTGTAATGTTTGTGTGTGTTGGACAGATGAATAGAAATATTCTCCCAGACCAGGGAGTTTACCACTTCCCCAGGTCAGTTCCTTATACCCTTTACCTCTGTTCTCCACCCATGTACTCCACCCAGGTACACAGCTGTGTATGCTGAGCACCAGCTCTACTTCCTGATACTAAAAGCTGCGGTCCTGCCTTGGCCTTGCCACAGACTGACAGAGTGTTCCAGTGACCACATTTCTCATTAAATCAAATACTGACTGAGTAATTTACACATGGGAATACCTCAGAAGGAAACCGAAACTACACCTAATGCACGAACACATTGGCGTGAGAAAATGCTGGTAATTTTCAGAGAATTCACCACCACAGATTGTAAGTATTTCCGTTGTGCTGGGTCAGGGGTGCATCTTTCAGACTTCTTTCAGAATCTGCCACATAGGTGACATTGGCCCTGGAAGTCTTGTCAGAAACCTGACATGTACGCATGTCTGTGTATTCATACACTTCAACCGCTGTTATGTGATCCCATTTAGGAAGCTGAAGGCCTCTTTTCTGTTATTTACACTCATCTGACTGCCATATGAATCACTCTCATACTTAAGAACATAATTTAGCATTCAGTATATTAGATATCAACTTTGCTTTCCTGTAGTTAACATTAATTTCAGTGAAATCTCAAGTTCATCTGATTACCTACATGTACAAACACTACAAGTTTAAGGCATAAGGATGTAGACAGAGCGTCCGATACAGTGGCAGGAGCAAGGTCATTAATCACTTGATTTTTATGGTCCATCATATGATGGTTAGAGTTACTTGCTCAGAGCTTTTACCACAAATGCTGTCAGTGCATGAAGACGGGCTTGAAAGCATCTTTCTGTAAAATATGTTCACCGCAAAGCTCCGTACAAACTCAGCCTCTCTACGCCAAGCTCTAAAGCGTCGGAGAATTTGCCTACCCTGAACGAAGACTCTTGTTTTCTTGTTAGACTTCAAAACATCGAGCCTGTCTTCCTGTGGTTGTGTTTTCCATTCCCACACCCACAATACATGTAAGTCAAAATTCTTTGACTAAGATGTAACATTTCAACATTTCAAGAATCATATATGGGATAATTACATTTACAGTTTTTCTCGCATCCATGTTCAATTTTATGTTCAGTTTCACTTTATGTTTGAGTTTATGTTTCAGTTAAAACATTCACAACATAATTAACTTTAATAATGATTTAACAGCAAACAGCGGACATCACTTTTGCAGGGGAGTATTTACGGTATCTTGACGAGAGACAGCATGACAAATTCAGAGAAACTAAGCGGAAAATCTGCATCATACATTTAGTTTCAGGTTCTGTCTTTAAGTTCTGACAGTTTGGCTGAGTTGGTAACTTTGTGAAAAGATACAAAATGTGGTGTGGTGAAAAAACAATTGTGACGCATACACCCCTTTCGGTGGTGTTTGGTAGTTCTATTTGTGTCTAGACCGACATTCACCATAATACACACACAAACAAACACCCAGATCTGTTTTTATTACAAGATTAGTGTTGAGCATAAGCCTCACTGCAACGGTGGCCTGTTTCCTGTCTATGAGGATCATGCTGAGAAAATAGGAAGTGAAAGAATAAATGAAAAAGGAATCTGATAAAAGGAGCTCAGAGATAAGAGCACAAATACAATAGGGGTAATCAGAGATGTCTTACCTGAGACGCCATGTCTATCAGAGTGTTCATGGGCAAACTGCTCCCTTCCGTTGTTTTTAGGTAATCCACCAAGCTACCTGTGAACATCACATCCAAGTTAGATCTTTACAAAAATGTGTCTGTTAACTTGTTTTACAGGTCATGTCAGTCTAAAAAGGTGCATCCTATTTCTGTACATAAAAAACTAGGTAAACCATAGTTACCATCACCACCACAAACAGAATATTACAGATACATTTACTATTTTATTGTATTGTATCTAACAGAAGATTAAGCAACTATGAAAGATGAAATTAAATAGAAAACTACAGTTAAATCATTCTTTGTTCAGAAGACTAATGACATTGTCCTTGGTCAAAAACACCATCATTCCCTATAGGCATAAATAGACAGAGTTGGACCAGAATAGCAGCAGAAATCAGGGAACATAACACTGTGAGGAAGCACACAGAGCATCAGTCAAGTTGATGCATAGTTTCTGACAACAGGCTGCAGTTCCTGAGACTTTGTGGAGTTTGATTAAGACAGAACAATACCCTTGCACGTCAGCCAACCAAGTCAAACCAAAGGAAATACTTTTAAGAGGAATGACTGTGCCAGGAAAGAGGAGACATTTGCTGCTCTCTGTTTAAGTCCGGAAGACTGCTTTTGAAGTCTGAGAGCAAAAATGAGGGCTCTTTGTCAAGGTTACAAAGGGAAGCTATGATAATACGCCTGTTATTTTCCATCTTTGTTGTCTCTGATAATAAAAGAATAAAAAAAGGGACAAATTGAAAAGACGGGAACTCCGAGCCATCCTTTTTCTTGACAACAGAGGCAGCAATTGTTTCCTGTCCACACGTGGATCTCTGACAAAGAGACACCCTCATGTAGAGCCACTGCTGGTGGTTTACAGGCCACTCATAGAAGACTATACAAAGGCACTCCATTCAATTCAGCTGCAAGACTGCTGTTGTGTTTGTGACAACGTCTCTCTATGCATTTTGTTGTTGTTCCTCCTTGTGAAAAAAAATCACAAAGACTTTCGGAGGTTAAAGTGAAACGGATACGGGATCGCTTTCATATAGCATTTGGGCGTAATAAACCTTTACTTGGCACAGAGCTTGTGATATAGAAAGTTGTTTGCAGCTGTTACCATGACGCCATTTCATATTTGCAGTAATTTCACATTGTCTTTGTTATATAAGGAGGGAGGGGAAAAAGAGGAACATCCAGTGGCAAGATGCTGAACAAACTGCCATTGTCACCACAATGTTTATTTACTGCCACAACTGTGCAGTGTGCCAATATCTGAGCACATGTGTCTTGTGCATGTGCCTCTAAGTGTGTTTGTGTGTGTGTGTGTGGATGCATGTGCGTATGCAGACTCTGGAAAGGAGCCAGGAATGATCAGGGGTCTAAGTGAACAATAACCTGGTGAATCACCTTCTCCTACTTTAACACCCTGTCGTCTCGGACTGGCCCAGAGAAACTTCCCTTTGGTGAGTAAACACCAGAGACATGTCTGGAAGGGCCAGGAAAGCAACTGAAAGTTCATGTTTGCTTTGAAACATTTTACAGCAGAGCCACGAATACAGGAGGGTCATGAGGAGAAGCTGAAAATAGCCTATCAGAGGCCGGGCCACTTCACCAGAGCAGCATGCTTTGAGAGGCAAAGCTCATGACTTACAGCTGCATGTGTTTTTACCATTACAGATGATGAATATTCTGTATAGTTACAGTAAATTGCATCTTATCAAACACCAAACACAAATAAATAGGTAGGCGATGTGGGATTTGATCAAAAGGTCTTCTGCGAATTCAACAGAGTCACCGGAGTGGAGCATATGAAAACACTGTGACTCATGAATAGGGTGAAACACATGGTGCAGCCCAATCTTTTGTTCAAGCATGTGCTCTGGCACCCACAGTCCGATAACAGGTCAACATGTTTGATCCTGAACGTCTATGACTCCACACTGAATGTTTCTTTGTGTTTGCTCCAGGCACAGAGCTTACTCTGACAACACCGTCTTTGGTGTTTAGGGTAACGGTGCAGGAGATTAAGGAAGTGATCGTTTCAGACAGGCTTAGACATATTTCAGGTGACTAAACTGAAATGAAAGGAGCTGCTGTGATTACAGAGGGATTTCATTTGAATTTATCTTCAAACGAGCGCTCACTATATGGAAATACCCCTGGACTAGGTCTTCCTTTCCTTTTGATGCTTTCAGCGATAATTCCCGCTTCATGGTTACTCACATCGTAACATTGTTACGAACTTATTAGGTAAAAGGCCACAGGCTGTGACACATGTTTCTACCTACCATTTTCCATGTACTCTGTGACAATATAGATCGGCTCCTGGGTAACCACAGCGAAGAGGCGTACGAGGCGAGGATGCTGTAAGTTCTTCATCATGTTGGCCTCTGCCAGGAAAGCTTCCACCGACATTGTGCCCATCTTCAGATTCTTTATTGCCACCTTCCTGTCATTATTGTAGACACCTGAAAATAGATATTTAAACATTATTTTGTCACTCATAATAGTTTAGCACTCTTGAATGAATGCATAGTTTACTTATATCTCATAAGGACCATAAAGCAGTGAGTTGTGATCAATATGTGCTAAAGTAACAACAGTTACACATTACACACACGCAAACAGGATCTCATACCAGCTCTGGTACACTAACACTCATGTCGGTATATCTTGTAAACCAAACCCACAACCAACCGGTTTTATCATCTGCCATGTAATGCGCTGAGCACCTCACATCATGCATGAAGCGTAGCACTGCTGAGAACCAATTATATTTGCTATTCAAAGCATTCCTCCACCTCTTTTATCTCCAAAGGAAATCTTCTGCATTGCTGCAAAGGATGATTACTACATATTTTCTATTAACTAACATGAGTAAACATTTCATAGTCAATGACACTCCCATGTATGTGAAAGGGACAATGTTTGGATGAGGTTAGATAAACAAACACGGTGCTCAGACTATATGCAAGGAGCTACTGTAAATAGAAAGTGGCTATGTGAAATGAGGACAAGTTCCATGGTTGGCAGTGTTTAGCTCTTATACGGTGGTTTGTTTGGGATGTTGAATTGTGCTGGCAAATGAGGATGGAAAATAGAGGGGAAAAATACCCCTCCAATTGAATAATAAGGGGGTTGTGGCCCAGATTATTTCAACTGATACCCTTTTGAGCAAAACATTTGGGCTTTTTGTTAAACTCAACAGTCACAACTGACATTCATGCAAGTATTGTTAAGATACAAATCATCCAATCCATAAGTTCACTGGAAAGGTAGATTTATATTTGAGTGATGTTGCGTAACAGGGTTAATAACTCACATTATTTTACAATCAACCCGCTCAAACAAGCCTACAATTAAGACTGTATTTTGGAAATGCTTCAGCATACACTGCAGAAAAACCCTGGCTCAAGTCCCACAGAGTCAAACCCAAAACCAGATTGAGCAACTGGCTGTTGTACATGTGTTATATCAATCTAACTACTCTGCATAATAACTCCTATGTAAAAAACGGAAACACAATCAGCTCATTAAAAAATCAATACTAAGCATGCATGCACATAGTTTTTTTTTATATATACATACATATACTTAAAATCATGACTGACACTCCCTCTCTCACACTCTTCATCTTCTCTGTCACTCACCCATCCAGACTTCTCCAAACTGTCCTGCTCCAAGCTTGCGCTCCAGCTTCAGGGACTCTCGGGGAATCTCCCACTCATCCTGCCACCAGGGTTTCTGTGGTGCCCTCGACTGACATGGCTTCACTAGCTTTGTGCACAAACCATCTGCCTCACCTGGAAGACAGAAAGAGAAGAGGTTAAAAGTGTCTTCAGATGGAGACTCCTCAGTAATCATCGGTGAACTTCTGGATTAATCCCTTAAAATGAGGCTGTACGCACGTGAGTGATGCTGGACAAGCTCCTTCAGTGAGTTAAAGGATATCTTGGCTGTGATGTAGAAACCACCATTGTCCAAGTTGCGGATCCTGTAGTGCTTGACTCCTTCACCTGTATTGTGATCCAGTTCCCTGATGGATAAGGAGAATGACCCTGGAACAAAGAGGAAACAACAAATTAAATATCTGCAAAACACAAATCTAATCATTTGCAATTTTTCATCAAAGCAATTATCAGCAGCAATTTATCATCATTAAATTAACATTACAATCAGTTTTATCTGTCAGTCTACATAAAGTAAAGTGCAACAACAGCATCAGATTTTGGTCCACTGGTTTGGAACAAAGAAGAAGAGGAGTTGTGAGATGTATTTTAATTTTGATGGACTTACAATGACAACGCTACCAAAGTCTCATGTTTAGCAAGTATAGCCTTATGTTTACCATGGTCGCCATCTTAGTTGAGTGTGTTAGCCACATTTGCTAACTAGCACTAAACACCAAGTACAGCTGACATTAGAAATGTCATTAGTTCTGCAGATATTTGATCATATATAACATTGGACAAAGTAAAGTTTTGACCTTATTGTGGCTTTTTGAGACAATTCACTCAAACCCACAAATGTCAAGCTCATGATGACACTAGAGGAAAAGTCAGGCTGGACTGCCTGACCATCAGGACAACTTTACGATCCCTAGAGCCACATTGCTAGTGTGGATAAAAACATTGATTTATAGCACATATCTAGTGGGATTATCATAAATCAAACAGATGAACAGCTCTGGGAAACAAGGAGGCGGTTTGTGGGAAATGTGTCTTATTTTAGAAACACTACCAGTAATAAGACAGCAGAGCAATATTGAGGTTACCAGTAATTTGGAGCATGATCCCACTTGTTATCTGGTAATTACACCCATGTATTATGATTATATCAATGATAAAAAAAATGCTGCATGTTGCCTTTCAGTAAATGTACCATAGTGAAAGGTCATATTCCAACAAGTCACATGATCAGATATACTGAGAAAGCACCTTGAGATATAGGAACTTTGATTCTGTTTACACATGATAAGTCAAAATGCTATGATGACAAGAAGATCAGCTCACCTGGGGTTGTCTCACTCTCTCGAATCAGGAAGGAGCCCTGCGTATTCCCAGGAGCGAGGAGGAGCCTCATGGCATCATTTCTAGAAATGTTCTTAAAAAACCACCTGCAGCACAAACACAAAATATGCTTCACATTCTGAGCTAACCACTTCCCTTCCTGCAGGGACAAGGCATGAAATATATGAGATGGTGTTGAGGTTGAGTAACATGGCGTTGAGAGTTTTATATTTCCTGTATGACGTACGGTTCGGTCTCCACTGTGTTCATTGCAACAAAGTTGTATGGGATGTAGCCCCTCTGGCCTGTGATGAGAGACTCTGCCAAATACCACTCCGGATCATCTCTGGCAGTAAAAAAAGAGACAATTATAACCATGAGTGAGTGTACGTGTCTGTGATGTATCATAGCAGTCTAGGCCTTTTCTGGGATGAATGTGAAAACAGTTCCGAAAGCAGTTTCAATTAACCCCCGCAGGCAAGTGGTTCTTTGCAAATGTAAAAGATAATTATATGAAATGAACCACATCACACTTTGGAGGAGGGGAAGTGTTTTGTTTCACATGTCAGCCATTTATTTAGAAGAACCTACAGAAAACAGAGACGTGTTCACTACTGACTTTTTAATCTTCGTCACATTGTATAAAGCTTCATCAACCTTTGAAGTTTATCAGAGGCATAGTTCTCCTAAAAATCATAGTAACATCATCTATTCACATGAGGGCCATAGCCAGCATTTTAGAAAAACATGAGTCCAACCAACAGAACCACACCCACCTGAGAATGTTTTTTCTGGCCAACAACCAAATTCAGTGAAATTTTGTGAATATTTTGAAACTACAATCATATTTTCTGTAAATTCAGTCTCCCTGGATTACATCATGGTGCCAAGTATGTAATTATGTTGGAGAATATTAAACTCCTATCACTCTTGTAATATGTCACAACAGTCACATTTAATCATAAAAATATTGGAATCCACCTTAGAAAACACAACATGTGTGATATGTGTGTTATTGTAGAATTTAAACTCCTTCATACCATTGTAAACACCTTCAAATTTTCAGAAATATTTTAGACGATATGACCTTGGTGTCAAAGGTAGCTACAGTCCTGATGATGGTCATAACTCTAAAATAGAATACCCATTATATTTTTCCCAGTAGCTCATTATCCAAGTATCTTGTAGCTATATAGGTTTCCTCTTTCTAACCCGCAATGTTGCTTTTTTGTAATTTTCGACCTTATTCAATTGTCAAAAGTAGAGTGAGACAGGAAACATGGGGAGAGAGCGAAGGAGACTGACAAGAAGCGAAAAGCCCCCAGTCGGAAACGAACCGGGGACGATGTGAATACACTTGTGTGTCTGAGACCACTAAGCTTAAGACACCACCCAGATCTGAAAGATATTCAATTTATTTTCTGAGCCTAAATATGATCATAATTCTTTTTACCAAGGGATACTCTATGTACATCAGCAGCTTACTTGTTGATGATCTTGAGTGTTTCTCCCTTCTCAAAGCCCAGGTCACCATCATGGTTGGGTTCATAGCTGTATATGGCCACCACAAGGTTGTCTGCAAGAGGAATATTGTGTGTTTTAGTTAGTTGAAAAAAACTGCGTACACTCTTACTTACAACAGGGCTCATTTTTCGTGCTGGGTGACGAACGGTTGCCGCAATTATGAATAGAGAAGGGTGGGCATCCTTTCCAGTGCTTTGTGAAATTTTGTGAATTGCACAGAATCTTAACCCAATTAAAAATTATTCTTTTGCATAGCGATCAGAAATTTGCAATTTACTTCATGAAAGAGTTATCTTTACGTGAAAAAAAGGCTTTTTGACAGATTTTTTGAGTGCCTTGAATTTTTTTGTTTTTTTGTTTTCCAGACAAAGACGATAAGTGACCCAGAGGCAACACATGCCTCTAATAAATTTTGTAACGAGTCAGAAGTGTAATTGAATCCATAAATAAATGATACAACAACCTACATTTCACACCTTTCTCATTATCATGTAGGCAACAAAGGAAATGGAAAATGTTACTAGGAAATTTAAGGAGGAAAGTGGAAAATGCTGAATGTGCATGATATGAAAAAAAATAGATTAGAATGATTTACTGTTTGCTAGATAACAAACATGAAAATGTAAAATAAACTTTTGGAACTTAAAAAAATGTTTGATACATTTTAATAATTGTATGTACTCTATTATTTCCTCGTGTTTTCAATTACACTTTCACTCTCTGCCTGAAACTCGTAAATTTAATACACTTAATATTACTTAATTGAGATAATACTGTCATTCACTCTCTCATAATGGAGTTTTATTACTGCTACCGCTGTCTACTCTGTATATACAACATAAATATAACATATATATTCCATGTCTTTCCATGCTGGAAGAAGGATCCCTCCTTTGTTGCTCATCCTGAGGTTTTACTCTTTTTTCCATTGAAGGATTTTGTTGCAGAGGTTCCCTTATCTAAATCGAGGGTGCTGTCTGAGGCAAATATGTGATTTGGACCTTAGACTATATAATTAAAAACTGACTTAATTTGGCTTCAACTCATCATATTACATATTAGTGACACACACACATTTGTACATACTTAAACACACACAAACAATAAAAATATGCTGTTTCTCGTTACCTGGTAATGGAGATGTAGGTGGTGAATGCTGTGATGGGTATGGAATTAGCTGATCTGTGTACTGGTGAGAGAAAAACAAGACTTGTATTTTAGGTGCAGCTTTCCGAAGAACAATAGAAGATTTATGCACTATCACATTTCACATTCACAATAAAAGCTATTTATATTTCTGGTTAATTACGCAAGTCTTATTGGTGTAACGTTGGCAGTTTTGGTTTTGTGCTCCCAGACAAAATGTCTCGATGTATTGTAACACACACAGGTGGCTTTCTCCTCTAATTCTAATCTAATGGGACATCTAAGTCAAAGAGAGGAAACAAGCAACATTGATAGAATAATTATGCTCCCATTTCATTATACACACAAACGACAACTTCCCTCGCAGTTATAAACTTTTCTGTACCCCATGTGCAGTGGTGGATGGTACCATAATTTTTTAAAAAAAGGATAACATCATAGAAAAAGGTTACATAATTAACACAACAGAAAAATGAATCGTGGGAGTTCACGTCGTGTTCACACCTTTTGACTATGTTCTTCAAGTGGTCATCCACAGCCAACCACATAAACAACCAAGGGCCATTCCTGTCAAGCTCATACACGCTCATTTATACACTGAAATGCATGAAGTAATTGACACATGCACCAGTGGGTATACGTGGAGAACACAAACACGTGCTTACCCATGCAATATGCACAAACATGAACAAAGACACTCACTGGATTGCATGACTCTGGAGGTATTGGACAGTTGCAGTGTTCACAGATTTCATCCAAGTTCTCGATCCAGTCGTCTTCTGAATAGTCTGAACTGCAATTACATCCCATCTTTTCTGCAATTTAAAGATTCAGGTTATTATCATCAACATAATCAAAATACCCAAACAATGATTTATCGTTATTTAATGGCAAAAAGTCTCTCGTGACGGTATTTTCCGTCCGATAAAGTGTTTCTGACCCTGATGAAGACGAGTTGATACATGTTGTTTTGCTTGATCACCTATGCTTGAAGAATGAATTCATAAGATTATTTCACCTGAAGACAGAGTGCCATAGTTTTTTTCCATGGTTGTCTGCACTACTTAAGACAAATATCAAGCAAGACTTTGTTTTTTGTATTTTACCCTGCCTCACTAAAAAGCACCTGGCATATGAACCATCAGACCCATGCAGCGCTTAGTCCTTCTATTATATACTAAAGTATTTTATTCATTAAAGACATCCATCAGTGTAATCAATTTCAGATCTCCAGGCACTAACAGAAGACACAAAATGTTTCCGGAGTTTTCCGAAAACTGCCTTAATCAGTTGTGACTGAGGGCCTCGCCACAAAATGGAGGCTCAGTGATGAATCAGACTCGAAACTAAGATCCTAAGACATGTAAAATCTTTCATTTTAGACAATCCTCTGACACCACATGAACAGTCAAAGAAAATCACAAAAAATCACTGAGAACTATGACAAACTGAAGTGCTGCTACTACTTTCAGGGCTGCAAATCACAGGCCTTTAAATGCTCTAATTCAAGCCTAATCAGTAGGTTCTACAAAAATGTACAAATACTAATCTTGTATAATACAGCGTCTGCACATGCTCTGCATTGTGTTTTACACTGGGGCACTGTACAAACTGGATTTCTCAAGCTCAGTTGGCTCCCATTGGACCAGTCACGGAACAGGGTCAGTGGGCTAATCGCAGCAGCCGTCTGTCCCAAAAGGCTCAAAGCCGTGAGAAAGATCTGGAAAGGTCTGACCCGGCAATAACAACCCACCACTGTACTGAGACCCCAAGGAACGAATCACAGGAGTTTTTTTTTTTTTTTTTTTTTTTTTTAATAAGCCCTCCTATGCTTACTGGCCAGCACTCAGGGAGTCATACAAACAAAGTCAGCATTTTCCATTGAGGGGCTACCCTCTTCTTTTTATGATCTGCAGCTGAAGGCCTTTCAAAACAAATTCTGTTATTGTTTGCAAAGTATTATGGGTATATGGACAGTAAGTGTGGTCTGTGTTACTGACCAAAAGGACATTTGGATTAATTCACTGGCATTGTCAGTAAAGAAAGTGGACTGATAGAATATATCTTTCCAAAACTGAGAACACCATAAAGAAAGAAACAAAAACTCAGTGTAGAAAAAACAAACCTTAATATGTAAAAATTCAATGACTTCCACGTTCAAATTTGTATTTGTACTTCACATCTAGTTGCCATTACCTACTTTATCTCTTAAATTGTGACTAGTGTATGTCACAAGTATCACTTTACAATACTCTGTAATGCTGATTTTTATCAGCAGTGACTATGAGACAGCCACTATGTGTGTTGAATGTTATTATATACCAATGGAAAATGAAGAATGTGTTTAAGCTCAGTTACCATTACTTCTGGGTGTGGTTATTGTTCTCTAAAACTCAACTTTCTAAATACAATACAGTTTATAAAAAAGTTAAACATCAAACTATCTACCATAGTAATCAACCTGCCTGATTTATGTAGAATATTTGCTCTAATACATATATTAATGACAGGGAAATGATACATTTTGTTCAACTCTTCCTTGGTTACAATCATGTCTTTCTCTACATTCGATAGACCTTTGTAATACTGATCACAAGTTTGATACTCACCTCTTGAAATATGAAATCTCTTCAAGCCTCCAATAATATCAGATTACAGGTGCCGCCATGGAGATCTTGTTCATTAAATAGATATATTTTTAAAAAAGCAGATATTTAGCAATAAGTGAGATATTCACCGCTGGAGCTTGAGTGTGAAGATGTCATCATCCGCCTCGCGTATTATAACTAACTCACAGCTAGGAGTGCTGATGTGTTTCTATACATACACACACACACACACACACACACACACTCTTTGGAGGTGAGCGAACTAGAGAGTTTCCTGTCGTTGAAAGGTTGAGGGTTGCTCTGCAGGCTTCTAACAGGTGCTCACCATGCAGCTGTGTGTGACAATGAGGGAAGGAGGGGGGGGCGTTAGGCTCCATGGTAAAGGGGTCAGGACAGCACCCTTCCCAAACTGGGTGCCAAGACGTGAATTTTCCAATACAGTTAAGAAAGGGGGCTTCAGTATGCTACAAGACAGTGGTGAGGTTATGTATACTTTTTCTTTTTTTTCACTTTTTTGCATAACATCTGTGACCTTTAAGTTGAGGAACACCATCAGTGTGTGGTTGAGGTGGTGGTCAAGGGTCATTCAAAAGAACTTACCCTGCAAGATAGAATATTTGATTAGACAGGGGATTTCAAATAGCGTCAAATTAGTCTTATCTGCCTCACAAGAGACCATTTTGGGACCATTTAAGGATAGTTGTGCATCATATGTAGTGGTTTCAGGCCCCAGATTTCAACAAGACTACGAGGCTATTTTTGTCAATCATACATGTGGTTTGTGTTTATTTTTGGTCTGTTTGTGGCCAGCAAACCAAAAATAACTTAAAATATATTGAGTTGACCTTAGTTTTCACATATTGACAACATTGGTGACTAATTTCTCACTTACACAAGGCTAAACATATATAAAGGTCAATCAGTGAATGACCCTCTTATTTTAACCAGAGGTTTTTGTTTAGTGGTCATATTTAGCCCCCTGAGAGCAAACATGAACTACCAAGTCTTTCAGATTCCCGACACACTATAAGTGTGAGCTGTCGCGCTCTCTGCCTTTAAGACAACTCTGCTGTGGACCACATCTCTTGTCTTGTGGTGAACGGCTGCTGCTACAGAGCATGCACCGGCAGGAAGTCAGTCCAAACATTACAGGAAGTGCACAGAAATATGTGCTCAGAAGACTGCCACAGCTTAGATTAAGTCTCACTTGCTGTGAAACCACCTGAGTTCACTCTTTTTCCGTTTCACTGAGACAGTGTAACCTAGAGGGTGGATGAAGTAGTTTCACTTTTTTGACATTTCGTTAAGAGCTGGTCTGATCTCACTACAACCAGAAAATGACGGGATGAACGTTCATGGTATTTTATCAGTTTCTAGAGGCAGAATCTAATCAGACAACTTCCTCATATATGTGACAAAGACATACGACGCTTCAATTACTTAAAAGAATGTTGCCATCTTTGGAGATCAGCTATTGGCATGGCCTTATGAGGCTTTAAGGGTATTCCTATTCTCCCTTCGACCACAGCTGTCACTACTTCCAAATGTGGTTGGAAATCACTTTCTGTTACGCAATCAAATGGAGATACTATCAATGTGCAGAATATGCAGAATGTTTTCCGACCCTCCTACCTCCCGCTCCGCCATGCAGGTGCTGCCTGCTTTTATGTGAGCGAGTAAGGCTTTTGTTTGCTGCTAATGCTTACTCATGTACATTTTAACACAGTCTTTCATTTAATAAATTGCAACATCTTTTAACAAATTCCTGTCATGCATCTTTAGAGGAGTACAGTTTAAAAATAAACTGATAGACTGAACTAATATCAGCTTCTGCTCATGTAATGGCAGCGTGTTATGATACTGGGAAAAGGTCAAGGGAAACTATCTGCAGGGCAGAGCTGAGTGGCACGAGAAACATAAGTCTGCAGCTCTTTATTGTAAAAGCATTCAATGACGAATAAGGCCTCGAGGTGCAATACTTCGGCCTCTGTGTATTTTACATATGATATTCATTTCCACTGTTGAAGTCTAACGTCACACATGAGGTCACCCGTGTCCCGGAGTATGCCACATTATCATCATTTCAGCAGTCCTGGTTGTGCTCTCATTTCACACAGTGACCGCACTCTGCTGAGGCATATTTGGTTTCTTGTTGGACTAGTTGTGTCCAACAATGTCTGTGGTTCTGCTCATCCCTCTAGGGCCCCATTCATATGTTTGCATATTACACCAGGTCATGCATGTCTCGTGGAAGGAAAGAAGAGACTATTGTGCCTTTTGACTATTGTCACTTTTGGAGTGACTTTAAGACCGAGGATGGAGCATGTGGTGACGTTTACCCTGAATAAGATTGATAGTGGATTGTGCTTAGACAGATGCACAGAACTAACCCAAATAACCTTTTCCAATCATGTAATGATCAATATCTTACACTTCTGTGTATATTCATGCTAATAAAATGTGCAACTGACATGGATATGGCAACGTCTGTTTAATATTCAGTTGTTTGTGCAATGACAAGTTACATCTCATGGCGTTTTGCTTGTATACCTTTTTACAGTTTTGTTAAGAAGATATATTCATATTACAGTAGCATGATTTAAAAATCTGCATAGAATGATAAAAATGTGTTTTTTTACATTTAACACAACCAAAGTAAAATATAACTCAACAAAAAACTTACAAGCTGATAATATTCAGCTACGTAATAAACAATTTAATTCGCCCTGAATCGCCTACTGAGCAACAGAATACACTTGGTCACTTTCCAGCCATATATAGCTTAGAGTCGGTGCTCAGCAGGATCTGGACACTGTAATGGAAAACAAAATGCATTAAGAACAGCCCCCTGGGTTGTGTCACTGCAGCGGTGAGGCCATAGAGATATTTTTGGTTTGTGAAGAAGAAGTGTGAAAATGCTGGAGTGTGACTTCCCGCTTCCTGCGAGGATGCTGTTTGAGGTGGTGGCTTCTACCTACATAATATGTCACTTTATCAAAGGGCGTGCTTGATTTAAAATTTTGCTGAACTTTTCTTTTCGACTGGATCAGACGCACTGCCTTCACACATTTTCATTTCAGTCAACTGCAGAAAACTTTTTTTACCTGTAAAGTAATGTGACTCCTGACATTTTATGTCTTGAAGTGAGCATTTTCTTATTTCTATAACAATCTTTGAGCAAGTATTTACTACTCTCCCCCTAACTGTTTTGCACTTCTTTGGCAAAATGAACCAAAATGAACTAAAAATGAAAGTATAAGATCCTGAACATAACGCCCACTTCATATCTACCTTTACATTTCAGTCTAGCTCTAATTCTTCATCTATGTACTCTGATTCACCCTGCACCATGCAAAGAACACACATTGTTAGAGCAGCTTAGGCTCCATGCAGCAGAAAGGTGCGTCAGTGTTTTTGGGTGTGTGCCCATACAGGTCTGTGCACGGAGGCTTCCTCATGCCTGTCAAGCCGTGTTGCACGCCATGGGAATCATTTTCATTTCCACCCATGGAACCAGTAGCTGGCCAGCCAGTCTGTCAACAAAACACCTCCTCATTTGCCTACACAGACAGAGAAGAGGCCATGGGAACATCCTCAGTAACAAAGAATCAGGTTTGATGTTTTAACACAGTGAGAAACGTCTGGAGTTGATGTTCATCTTGGTGAGGCCCAGGTGTTTCAGCGGGGTGGACAGGGCGAAGGCGGCCTTCATGGGGATGTCACACAGAAGGTCCGACTCCTCGCCACATTCCTCCAGCTCGTACGTTGCATCATCGAGCATCGCCTTATGGCGGTCGCACACCTGCTCCACTTTCAGCCGGTGGATCTCCACACGCAGACGGATCAGCTGACGGGCTAGGCGGTTGTCCTGAACCTGCATCTCCCTCTGGAGAGAAGATGAACAAGAGAGAGATAATGAGCATCCGTGAGATACCAGAAAATATGTGAAAGTCGGAAATGTTGATTCAGGCACTGTCAGTGTGTCTTATCATAGTTTTTAATCTTTCTTATCGGCAGGTGTAGACAGATTACTGGTATGTGGATTATACGGGTGCAGGACTGTGAGAAAACAGACATATTGTTTAGTTTGTGAGGTCATGCTATCCTTTGAATTAAATCAGGCATTCATGCAGAGCAGATCACTGACACCTGAAAGAGCTGACTTTGGTGAAGTAGGAAGATGGAAATTACACATATGGGGATTTTTTTTTTTTTTTTTTTTTTTTTTTTTTTTTGATTCTCAACTGAATAAAGTTTTAACAGCTAATTAAAAATAAAAGGTATGAACTTTATTTGCACCGTCTTGGATCAAATACATCTTTGGGTTAAAATAAAGTGCTCTGCAGTTACTCACCAGCTCTTTTCTCAGAAACTCCAAAGCATCATCAATGGTGTCAAAACCACAGATGTTTCGCACCACTAGCTCAGAATTCTCATTTCTCAAAACTGCAGGCATGGAGACGTCTTGTCCTCCTGATCCCGGACTGTCAGCTGGATATCTGTCCTGCCACGGTCCACTCTGCAACCGCTCCTGCCACTCCAGATAGGATGGTCTGCGTGTCTCTAACTTCAGCTTTTCTGTCAGTGCTTTCACGCTGTCCAGATCCTCCGTGTCTCCCTCAGAGGACTCATCTCCAAACTCTTTAAAATCCATCGTCGCAGCAATGAAAGCAGACTCTGGTAAATGACGTTAAGATCACTTTCTGGACTGGAAGCTGGCGACTGGAACGCAACAGGTCCTCACCTCCTTTATAGAGAGCTGAGAATCAGTGACCGCCCATACCGCAGAGGACAGGGAGGCTGGGTAAATCACAGGACTTTTTTTTTTTTTTTTTTTTTTTTTTTATGAAAGGAAAACAGATTTCCTTCAAGACATTGGAGCAATGTTGAGGTGATGCTTTGTCCCGTATTGACTGAAAATACATGAATGAAGTCATAACTTTGCATTCACAATGCTAAGCAAATAAGATTATCTTGGAGTTTTGGAGTTAAGTGTTGTTGTTTTAACTTTATCTATTACTTTTTATCACAGAAGCGATGGAAAATAACTAAGTACAATAACACTATATTTCTACTCCACCACACATATGTTTATAGCTACTGTTACTAGTTATTTTGTTGATTTAGACTCTACATGTATTACAGATGATAAATACACATATAAACATAAAATATGAGGCATTATATTAAACTACCCAACAGTATAAAAAGTCATTTAAATGAGCTTCACCAGCATTAAAATGCACTCTAATGCATCAGTAGTAATAATGCAGTATTACGTGTAATAGTAATAATAATAGTAATAGTAATAGTAATACTTTGAAAAGTCGAACTTTTGCTCATGATAACAGTTATTTTCATTATTGATTAATCTGCAGGATATTTTCTCGATTAATCGATTGATTGTGTTGTTCGAAAATAGCGAAAAATGTTCACTATAATGTCACAGAGTTAAAGATGTCGTCTTCATGTAACTTACTTTGTCCGACAAAAGCCACAAACCCAGAAATAATCGATTTACTATCCTGTATGACAAAGAAAAGCATTAAATCATCACATCAGAGAAGCTGAGACCTGAATATGTTTGGCACTTTTGCTTGAAAAATCACTAAAAATTAAAGTTGGCAGCGTTTACATTTACTTAATTGTTGAATGTTTATATAAAAGCTTATATAGAGAGAGCAATGAAGTGTTTTCATATTGTAGTTTTGGTATTTTTACTTAGCCTAAGTACACAATCTGAATACTTCTTCCACCACTGATTAAAGCCAATAAACAGCTGTAGGTTATCAGTCAGTATGGCTGTGATTTAGACCAGTGGTTCTCAATCTGGGCGTCGGGACCCCCACAAGGGGTCGCGAGTTTAAGCAAAGCAGTTGGGAGGTGATTGGACAGGATAGGATACAGATTAATAAACAAAAATATTTTGGACACACAAAATTGTGTTTTTTTTCTTCTAAATTTTGCTTTATTTCTTGTAGATTACAGTGTTTTATCTCCTCAAGCCAATTATTGAAATAAAACAAAATAAATCCTCTTTCTAGTGCTGCAAGGTTAGTCGGTTAATCGATTAGTCAATGGACAGAAGATTAATCAGCAATTATTTTGATACTTGAACACTCATTTTAGTCATTTTTTAAGCAAAAATGAAAAAATAAACTTCTCAAATGTGATGATTTATTGCTTTTCTTTGTCGAACATGATGATAAACTGAATATCTTTGGGTTTTGGACTATTAGTCTGACAAAACTAGGCCTGTAACTGTAACCTTGGACTGTGGGGGACTTCAACAGTGATTTTTAACTGTTTTCTGGCATTTGGTAGACAATGCAACATGTGACAAGGGGTCCCAAGTAGACTTTGCTTTATTTGAAGGAGTTGCAGGCCAAAAAGGTCTGTATCCACTGACTTAGACCACTTTCCTACGTTTGATCATGCTGCCACCTAGCGGCCATTGCGTATACAGCATCGCTGCTGCCTGTTGCAACCCCCACAGTGTGCAAAACTTTCACCAGCAATGTGTGACACATCTCAGTGTTGCTGTGCCTCAGGAAACGTGCACTTCCGTCTTCTGTCGCCTCTTGCAAGACATTTTCATTCTCAGACCTCTGCTGTGTGAAGAAAGATGTAGCTACATTAGTGCCTGGCTATGAAGCCACATCTATTTATAGACTCCTTATCGTCAAACAAGCAAGAGCGCAACTGCAGTTCTGCCCAACCAGTAGCAGTGTTTTCAGATGAGGGAGCTTTGCTTTCATTTTCTAATAAGAGAGGCGAGGAACTGATTTGAAGTTGAGGGCCGTGACACTTTTTGACGAGGAACTGATGGAGTTTTCTGAGCACATTAAGACCGCCAATGTGGAGGATGTTGTGCTCCGGCAGCCACTTCACCCACCGGGCAGAGGCACCCTGTGCATCACCGGCCACCACCTGCTCTTCTCGGACAGGGAGGAGGGCAGCTCTCGGCAGGTTTTACTGCTCCTCAGGAACATCGATGCCATTGAGAAAAGGTGAGGGGAAAAAACAATATATATTATCAGGTAGTTTAGCTGAACATTACATCATACAATAAAAATATTCAAAAATAGTCTCACTTCATTTGTTTTCAGTTGTTTCCAGATGTTGCCTTCACATCCTCCATCATTATCTTTCCAATAAACATCATTTAACTGCTTTAAAAGACTATTACAGCATGAGTGACTTATGGATCTTTTTAGCATTGCTTTATTTTATTTGGTTATGGTCAAACAAATAATCACACTAATCAACAATATACTAATCAACACCAAACCACCAGTGAATGCTCCAATGTATAATTAATGTCTAATTACATTATTCCTCAAATCTTTTTTAATCAGTGTGGAAAACCTTTTGGGCTACTCCGGCCTCTTCTCTAATGCAGGCCGCAGTGAAAGGTTGGACATCATTTGTGTTGCAGTGTGTCTGCTGTGCTGCTTTTGTTGCCCGCAGCACTGAGAAGAAGGAAATTTGCTAACAAAATGACCAACTCTCTTTCTCATCGCCCTCCACACGCTGTGTTGTGTGTCGCTTGCTACTAATAGCTTGTCGGTTTCCTCTGTGAAAGCTTACTAAATATGTTTTTGCTCAGTAACAGAAATTAAATGTGGCTCGCCCATTTGTCATCAAGAGAAAACCCCCCTCCCACCCACCCACACACACACACACACACACACACACACACACACACACACACACACACACACCCCAGCTGACCGGGTTCGCCTTCTGTTATCTGCCTCAAGTCAAGCTTTCTGCATTGCTAGAGTCAAAACATGAAGTGGACACAGGGGTATTGTTTCCATTGTTTTGCAGGATTCATAGTTGTGTGTGTGTGTGTGTGTGGGTGTTGTTGTGTGTGTTTGTAGGATATCTGGATCCTCAGGGACGATTACCATCAAGTGTAAAGACCTACGTGTGCTCCAGCTTGACATCCCAGGCATGGAGCAGTGTCTCAACATTGCACGCTCTATTGAGGTACAATAATTAATGGTGTCTAGTGGGGATAAAGTAATCAGTGTTTATTTCTATGTCTGTTTTTCTCGATATTTCCTCCTTGTCCTCATCGCAGCTGATGACATTGTTTTGAAGTCTCACAACAATCTTCTTTTTCATTTTCTCTAGACCCTGTCCTGTCTGGACTGTGTGTCGGAGATGTACCCTTTCTTTTACAGACCTCCTGATCTCAATCTCCAGGACCAGTGGGGTCTCTCATCCCCTGAAAAGCACTACACTCAAATGAAGGAGCTCGTAAGCACCACAATAAACTCTCTGTAGAGACTTGCTTGTTGCTGCACATGAATGTACTCCCAAATGCATAGAAACACACATAAGGTTGCCAGTGAGACACACGGTCTCACTGGCAACCTTTTCCAACAATGATCCAAGAACCACATGACAGGAAAATGCCAGGGAAACTCAACATAAGGGTCAAGATTCAGGATATCCTTTGTAGCTAAGGGCACAGCTCTGTCACCACTGTTAGGTTACACTTGTTTTCCTTTACTTCAGAATGTGCTGGACACAGCTTGAATTTGTGCTTAATCTACAGACGCCCTCCTTTGGGAACAGTGTGTTGCTATGGTGAGGGGTGGACCCTGAAGGCGGCATTGTTGCATGTGTTTTACTGGCACGATACGCCAGGATATCTGTAGTTTTCATCAGGCCGGGCCTGGTGACTATCGTTCATCTAGAAGAATCTGGTTGGAGCTTGCATGTTTATCCACATTTGCCCTGCTGAAACTGACTCTTTCTCTCTTTAAGCTATAACATATGATTGGGTTTGCAGTTTGTCAATTTAACAGATAGAAACATTACAGAATAGCATCCCAGGCTGTAGTTTGGTCATTATGGGTAAATATTAAATTTTGGTACCATCTCTTCTACCTCTACATGACACAATTAAAAGTGAAGCACAAACTGCTGTCTTGGTTTAAAGTGTGAACAAGTCAGCAGTTAGCAAGTGCTGTGTACAGAGGAAGGTGTATTGACCGGTGTTAGGACTGTTTCCTGTGACTTTAGTGTCCTTTGACATCAAGCGAGTATAAACCAGATGGGGCGTGTGCACTTTACTGACAGGAGGTTGCATCATTTATGTGTACTGAAGGTCAAATTTTCATCCATTAGTTGTTTGTCGCCGTGACAAGCTTTCATCGCCTTCTCTCTCCTGGGTTTGCAGCACAATAGGTGGAGACTGAGCACTGTGAACAGAGACTACACAGTGTGTCCCTCCTACCCTCCAGCTGTCATTGTTCCCATGGATGTAGACGATGACGCGCTGAAGAAGGTGGCCAAATTCAGACAGGGAGGACGCTTCCCTGTCCTCTGCTACTACCACAGGAAGAATGGCATGGTGAGCTGTTTGTCTCTGCGCTGATGTACTGAGCACGGTTAAAAGTGGCCTACGATTCCCACTGCTAATTAAACCTACACTTTCCAGGTAATCGTGCGCAGCAGTCAGCCACTGACGGGAGCCAATAGGAAGCGCTGCAGGGAAGATGAGCACTTCTTCCAGGCTGTGATTGACGGCTCAGACAAAGGTTACATTATTGACACACGCTCCAGTCAGCAGGCGCAACAGGCCCGGATGACAGGTGGAGGCTTTGAATCCAAATCGTGCTACAACCGCTGGAAGAGACTGCACAGACAGATGGAAAGGTGTGTGTGTATGTGTGTGAATGCCACAATGAAAAGCTAAAGTGAATAAATGCTTTTGTCCACAATTTCACTGACACTGATCTTTCCCATTGAAGCTAATTCACTTTCTTACGTGTGATTTCTGCATGTGCACATGTGTATAAGAGGTTTAAATGTATTTGTGCAGGGGTAAAGCACTCCAGGAGAGTCTAATTAAGCTGGTGGAGGCCTGTGGCGACGAGTCCCACAATATGGACCGTTGGCTCAGTAAGCTTGAAAATTCTAAGTGGCTGTCTCACGTCCAGACTGCTCTGTCAACAGCTGGCCTGCTGGCAGAGTGTGTGGAGAGGTAGGAACTACAACTATCCGTGGTGAGATTACAGTGTGCCTGCACTTATCTCGTGCTTGTATAACTATGCAAGTCAATAATTCAGTGAAGAATTTTTTTCACTTTGAATACATGGGAGGATAGCAAAAATACTAAAATGTAAATAAAATGGTAATAATATGTTCTTAATTTAATCAAAAGGGCAAAAACATATTGAAAATATGATGTTAAAAGACAGTAAAATACCAGACATAGGCTGAACATGCATAGACAGCATAAGAAACTTACAACACTAAAACATTTAAATTTGTCAGCAGCACTAATTGAAAGGTTTCTGTAGTTGTTTTGCCAAGAAATAAAATGCATATCTTTTACATATAGATGAACAAGACTGAAGCATCTGTATTGTTTTTGTCCAGGGATGGTCATTCAGTCCTGGTGCATGGCTCTGAAGGGATAGACTCCACTTTGCTCATCAGCACTCTGGCACAGCTCATCATGGACCCAAGCTGCCGCACACTGGAGGGCTTCCTGGCTCTGCTGGAGAGGGAGTGGATACAGGTGAGTGCATATTTACTCTCTGCCATTTTATCTTAAGTATGCGAATTGTGAAATTGTGTGGAATTTATGCATGATAAGGTGCCTTTCGAAAATGTCAACTATGGTGCGATGTTTGAATTTTGCAAATGCAAAACTTACTGTTCTGTGAGCCTACATCTGTCAGTGATCCATAATGGCAATGACTGATAAGTGTCTTGATTCTCGCTTTACTGCTCACATACAGTAAACTAATGAGTTTCTGTGAATGAAGGAGTGATTTTGGACACAGCCTATGTATGTAAAAAGACTGGGATGGTGCTAAAGTGTCTCATTTATTGGAATACATTTTAGACATACAGTACTGCAGACCATAGAAAAAAAAAATTACACAGCTTACAAATTGGAGAGTTTCTGAGTCTCAAATCATCTTGGGGATACAAAAAAAATATTATATCAAATAAAGCTCAGTGATTATTTTAATGCTTTCAGAAAAGTAAAAAAAAATTTCAGACGGGGGAAGCATTCTAAACTTAAAGACCACTTTATCAGTCTTAAATAAAGCAGTTGCACCCAAAGTGAGGACATATTGCGTTATTATAACATTTAACATTTGACATTATAGCTGCAGAATTTTTTTTAAGCACTCTCTCACATGTAGTATGACCAAATCTATTGCTTAAAGAATATTGCTCAATAGTCCACCCCTAACAGGAAGTGTCTTGCGAGAAGTTCATATTCAGTCAGCTGCATGAGGTGATCATAGATTCAACAAGATATGCTTCTCTTAACCTGGTGACCGTGGTGCGGTCGCCCAAAAACATACAGAGAGTAGTTAGTCTTTTTCAGCAACTCTACATTCGATTAAGTATTTTTCAGAATTTGAGAGGAATGAAATTACAACTGCAAGTCAAAAATCGGGACTCATTTTCACAGACCCATAAGCAGTCCTAGTTGCTTTAAATAGGTTTCTAATCTGATAAATCATCCTTCTAATCCAAATGTGGGCAGGTTATGCAGAACTTAATTCACAAGCACTTTGTTTTGACAGTCATAAAATGAATAAGCAGCAAAATTAAGTGTCTTTTTCTCTACAGGCAGGACACCCATTCCAGCAGCGATGTGCCCACTCAGCCTACTCCCACGCTCGTCTCCAGCAGGAGTCCCCAGTCTTCCTGCTGCTGCTGGACTGTGTGTGGCAGCTGTGGCGCCAGTTCCCCCTAGCACTGGGCTTCTCTGAGGCTCTGCTCCTTAGGCTGGCGACTGAAGCCTACGCCTCTGACTACGGAACCTTCCTCTGTAACAACGATCAGGAGAGGTCAGTCATCCCTCAGAGTGTGAATAGACATACGTGGTGTTAGTTACCTCACACCTCACTCTTCCATCTTTGTCCTTCCCTCTCAGGTGTGCTCTAGGGGTGAGGGAGAAGACTCACTGTTTGTTCCAGGCTCTGCTGAGGCCCAGGGACAGAGAGCACTACTCCAACCCCTTGTATGAACCCACTGAGCTGGCCATCTGGCCTTCAGTCCACCCTCAGTCCCTGCAGCTGTGGAAAGGTGAGCTTTGGTTGATGTATGCATTCAAACTTGATTTTATGCTTTTAGACCTGTTGGTGACTTGGTAAGTGTTGGTGCTGTCTCAAGCTCATGTCTTTCCCTCAGGCTTTTTTCTGAGGTGGACCCAACAGGCTCGCCACCTAGAAGAAGCCCAGGAAGAAATAAGGAACATGGTCATTGAGTGGGGGAAGCTGGCTCTGAGCTGATGATCTTTCAGTGTACAGACCAGTGCAGTGGAGATGATGATAATGAACATTTGAGGGAAATGAACATAAATAGGAATGTTACCAATGTGCAATGTCTTTCAACTGTTGAATTGTTCCTCATATCTTTTAACGGTGTTTTAAAGTACAGTAATTTTCATGCTTTCATAAAAATTGTGTTGGAAAAAAAAACAGAATTATTGGTGTGATTTAAAGTGTAGTAAAAATTGTGGGAAATATGCTTGTTATCACCCAGAGGTTGTGAGGCAACCAGCGGAGACTTTGGGAAGTTTCTGCTACCAGCCAAGAAATAGTCCATTTGTAAAACCACAAATTATTGACCATATTTACACTTATGTTTTTGCTTAGATTAAACAAAAAATATATAACATTAAATTAATGAGCTATAGAGGTGCTTGTAGGCACATCTTGTTACCTTCAGACAGAGCCATGCTAACTGTTTTCCTCTGTCTTTATGCTAAGCTAAGCTAACCAGCTACTGGCTCCAGCTTCATATAGAATGGTCAGATATGAGACTGATATTGATCTTTTCGTCTAACTCTCGGAAAATGTAGAACTGTTCCTTTACAGCTGTTTAGCCCTCTTTTACTTCATATTTTTTAGTGCTTTAAAAACTGCCCGCAGAGTGTTTTATTTTCTCTAATTATTGCCTTTGTTTCGCATAATTTCAAAAGGTTAATTATTTTCCCACACAAATCAACTCGCATATATTATCAAATGAAGAAGACTGTATAAGTGACACACCTCCCAGTCCTGTTAAGCTCAGCTAAACACTCTTCACAATACAAATCCCCGTGCACAGCAAGTCAGCATGTTTGCACACGCGGAGCTTTGCAAGCTGGAGACTGTAGTCCTGTTCAGTCAAGAGCCACAAGCCCTGGTGATTATACGATGTGGACAAGAACCACATAGCCCAGCATGACTTTCTATACCTGCTTATTTAACCAGTGGTTACTGGATGGACAGAAACGGTGACCAGACGGATGGTAATCTTTTAATTCTAACACTCAAATGCCTCGAACAACTCGTTTTATATGCTGTTATTTCATGATTCAATTTTGAGGAATAGTTTTGGATTTACCAAGTTGCGCTTGCTGGATAAAGAATCATCTGTCCGGGGGTTTCTGATTTTGTCAGCACACAGGTAATATATCTTTTTCCATATTCTATTTGAGTTCAGTCTGTGTAGACTTTGTGTCTGTGATTTAATTTTAAAACAACTTGTATATTCCCCAGTGATGAAGTTCTGTCTCACCAGTATGGTTTGGTCAGCTAGTTAAGTTTACTTTAACTTTTCTAAGGACTGCTACTGGACATGCAATCTGGTGTGCGAGTCTTTGTGCCCACCGCGACTGTGCTGGGCCTGTTTTGCCGAGGTTGTCTCAGCAAGGCGCAGACGCAGAGTTTGCCTGGTCGCACCTTCAGCTGTTTGCCCAGACAGATGAGCAGGTGGAACAGCCGGGAGACCTGCAACCCACCGCCTCCTCAGGAAAACCCCCGTATCCTCATCACAGGTGACACAGCTTCCCTTCTGTCATTAGCATATAGCTGCTTCTACCTGACATACTGTATATTTATTCAGGGAAAGGTGGACTGTTCCACACCTACCCAAACACTGAACCTGTGAAGCTGCTATTGTTTTCTACCGTTTTCACTGTGCAGCCCCTGTTTTATACTGTTAGCCACAGAGCAGTTACAATAGGGGTTGAATGCCTGGCTCAAGGGCAACCTTTAAACAGAGAGTTACTCAAATCACCTCCGAGTAGATAAAATGAGAGGGAGGAATATCCGAAGGAATGTTTCATATCATTATGGCATCAGTGCCATGAGTGGACTACTACAGACGCATGTGCTGTTGCCTTTCTTCTTTTCGAGTTGTTTTCACTGTGCGCTAGCATCAGGATGCCATTTTCACTCATCACAATAGGGTGTGTGTAGACAGTGCTGGTGACACAAAAAAGCCAATGAGTGACTGTGGGGGGAATAATAGCCTGCTATCACTTTTTGTCACAGGATAAAGCTTTGGAACAAACAAAAAGCTTTTTTTCCCAGCTGAAGCATGGTGCACCAAAAACATTGATTTCATTTTCATACCAAACTCCAAACATTTTTTTGTTTCCTCTGGAAATATAGACAGGTGACAAATTAAAGGAAAAACCAACCTAAAGTGTCTTAGTAAGGTGTTGGGCCACCATGTGCTGCCAGAACAGCTTCAATGCGCCTTGGCATTGCTTCTACACATCTCTGGAACTCTACTGGAGGGATGGACACCATTCTTCCAAAAGTATTCCCCCATTTGGTGTTTTGATGATGGTGCCCTATGGATAGGGGCATTGTCATCCTGGAAGAGACCGGTCCCATCAGGATAGAAATGTTTCATCACAGGATAAAGGTGATCACTCAGAACAACTTTGTATTGATTTGCAGTGACCCTTCCCTTTAAGGGGACAAGTGGACGCAAACCATGCCAGCAAAATGCCCCCCACAGCATAACAGAGCCACCGGATCCCCTCGCTGTAGGGGTCAAGCATTCAGACCTCTTGGTGTATGCCACACATGCATTCGCCCACTTATATGTATTGTAATATGGTGAATGATGACTCATCTGACCATGTCATTTTTTCCACATATCTGTAGACCAGTGCCTATGGTTTTTGCACCACTGAACTCTCAAATGTCCATTCATCTTTGTAATGAGGGGTTTATGCACTGCAACCCTACTATAATATCCTTCTCTATGTAATTGGCGACGGACTCTTCTTGCTGACAGTCTGATCACATCTTGCATTGACATTCTCAGTCACAAGAGTTCTACTGTTTTTCCTTACATATTGCACTAATGCATGAGCATCATGGTCATTAAATGTGCACTATTGCCCACAATTTCCGACTGTATTTACTGATGTCTTTCTCATAGATCTAAATTCAGATGTCTCTTTAGTCTTATTGAAACACTGGCCAGTTGAGCAGTCTTTGTGACTTAAGCTCCTGCCATCCGTGCCCCAACAATGAACCCTCTTTCAAAGTCACTCAGATGTTTTCCTCTCACCATCTGGATACAAAATCAGAATCAGGCATTGCACCTGTGTGGAAACATCTGCATTAATTATGTTTCTCCACTCATTTACTCAGGTTTTTCCTTTAATTTGTCATCTGCCTGTATATAATATGAAACTTTGTCTCTGTACGCAGGTGGTCTTGGGCAGTTGGGTGTGGGGCTTGCACAGATGATGAGGTGAGATATTTAGATTTTCCTTAGACATTAGAGTTTGTTAAAGTTGTTTAAAATATTAATGTCATGATGCCTTTATTAATGTCTAGGAAACAGTATGGAACAGAGAATGTAATCCTGTCAGACATTAAGAAGCCTTCACCTCATGTTTTCAGAAGTGGTATGCAAAATTATTAAATTCTTCTCCAATTTACACTTAACAGAATGTATAACATTTCCCTGCCGTTTAAATCATATCATTGGTCTCCCCACCTCCCTAGGTCCATTTGTATATGCTGATGTGTTGGACTACAAACACCTCAGAGAACTGATTGTAAATAATCGTGTCACTTGGCTGGTCCACTACAGTGCTCTGCTTAGTGCTGTTGGCGAGGCAAATGTTGCTTTGGCACGCAAAATCAACATCACAGGTCTGCTTGAACATACACATTGTTACATGTGCCACCTTTTTATGGATCGTTATGTTCAACCTCTTCTGATTTTCTGCTGTCCATCTAGGCCTTCATAATGTGCTGGACTTGGCCCTGGAGAACTGCCTGCGGCTTTTTGTCCCGAGCACCATTGGAGCATTTGGTCCTTCCTCTCCTCGTGACCCAGCACCTGACCTCTGTGTCCAGAGACCTCGAACTATCTACGGGGTGTCCAAAGTTCACGGAGAACTAATGGGGGAGGTGGGTCCATCTTAAAGCATTCTTCAAATATCCAAACATACAGACGGACCTAGTAGTCCTATACATCTATTTGTGAAATTTAGTAGCATATCAATCTTCTGTCTTTCTTTTTCTTTAGTATCTCCATCATAAATATGGCCTGGACTTCCGCTGCCTACGTTATCCAGGTGTGATATCGGTCAACACACCTCCAGGGGGAGGAACAACAGGTATTACTTCACCTCATGTTTGAGTATGTTGTATATATTATATACAATATAACCATGGTGGATTTCATGGACTAAGCCCTCCGGACCTTTGTTTTCACAGACTATGCAGTTCAAATCTTCCATGATGCTCTCAGCACAGGACACCATGAGTGCTACCTGCGTCCTGACACCCGTCTTCCCATGATGCATATCTCGGACTGCCACCGTGCCACAGTAGAATTCATGCAGGCTCCAGAGTGCCAGCTGTCCTTGCGCACCTACAACATCGCAGCCATGAGCTTCACTCCAGAAGAGGTGGCCCAAGAAATCCGCAATCACCTTCCTCACCTCAAAGTCACCTACAATCCCGACTCTGTCCGCCAGACCATTGGTACGACTTAACGCAGAGGATTCATATGCTATCCAGGATCAGATGTTTACATCTGGTTTCCTGTCAATCACATACATGTGATACAACAGATACCTCTCTATACTGTATTTATATTCTCTTAGCTAAAAAGTCTAACTGATAGGATGATTGGATGTGCTATATTTAGTAGTCAAATCTGTGAAATGGCTTCATCCTCAAATGCATGTCATCCCACCAATACAGTTGCAGACTTTTGGCTGCCTTTGTTAGGATACATAACATCAAAGCAAATGACATGACAAAAATCCAACTATATTTTAAAAATACACTGATTAGCCTAATGAATCATAGGTCCAATTTTGATTAAATTGGACTTTGGGAAGCATTTTGGCACTGTGTTCTAGCACTGAAAAATTACACTGGCTTGTTGGGGACTTAAATTGCAACGATGCTTGTCCAGTTATGTCATAATAGATGAAATGTTTACCTGAAATCAGGTTTAATGTTGTAGGTGTCATGCTGTTTTCTTGGATGAAAGCAACAATGAGTTTTTACTTTTGGCTTCACCTCCTGATTTTGAAATCATTTGTTGGATTGATATTGCTGAACTTTTACAACAAGGTCCATAATGCTCTTGTCACTTCGCAGCAGACAGCTGGCCAGTGAGGTTTGATGACTCCAATGCCAGGCGAGATTGGGGCTGGGCACCAGCCTACGGGCTTGAGGAGTTGGTGTCAGACATGTTGCGCTCCATTCGAGACAAGAGGACCAGCGAAGGCTTGCCAGTCAGCTAGCAAAACCTGCTCCACAAAGACTGACTAAATGCCCTATCCCTAACTTTTTACTTCCTTTCATTTCGCTCTCACAAGCTGTCAACCAGTATCCTGTGTTCCACTGGAGCATTAGAGCAATGAGCCAGGGACTGTTTGTAAGGTATGAATTCTCAGTCAGAACCTCTCAATATACACTGGAGAGAGTCATACATGTGCACAAAAACACATTTCAGTCTTTTTCAGGGAATCATATACTGTTAAACATTCTTTTCATTTTGTTGTTTTAATTGTTATCATGGTATAAACATCACTTTAATGAGTATGTAGCCTCAGATGGAACTGCAAATGACTTATTTCTTAAGCTTTCCAAATGTCATGTTAATTACATCCATGTACACAACAGTCTGCTACAATGTTTATCACACTATGGACCAGTTGCACATTAGAGTAGCAAACCTGTTGTACACTATGACTCCAGAATCATCTGGAATGGCTGGCCTAGATTTTTCTGGACTGTAATGACTCATCGTGTATTCTGACTGTTATATTAGGCAGTCTTTTATAAGATAGTCTATAAAATGAAAATCACATACTGTATCCAATTCTGTTACCCTAAATTGCTGTATAAAAGTCCACTACCCTTGTTTAGATCTAATCTAATCTAAATCTGTGGCATCTAACAAGAAGCCTTTTTTTCTTTTTTGCCAGCAGTGTGATTTTGGTAATGAATGAGTACCAATAACAAATAATGCCTTGTTTACTGTAAATTACTTTGAAAAACAATGTATAAAAAATGCAGTGTACTTTGAATCAGACCTTGAATAATAAAAAAAGTTATATACCCAGTAGTAGTAATTATTGTATGTTGCTGAACTCCATGTATTCTACATGTAGAACAATTTTTGATACCTTAGTAGACCACAATGATGTTTAGGATGATGCTGATAACAATAATGTTGATTATGGTGGAAAGAGGTATACTTCTGAGGCACTTGCACTTGGGTATCTCCATTTTATGTTATTTTTTGGATTGTCCGTCTGTCCATTCCATTCTCTCGTGGATGCGCTATCTCAGGAACACCTTTAAGGAATTTCTTCAAATTTGGCACAAATGTCCACTTGGACTCATGGATGAACTAAAGGTCAAAGATCAACGTCACTGTGACCTCATGTCTGTCCCATTCTCGTGAATGTGATATCTCAGGAACGCCTGGAGGTAATTTCATTACATTTGGCACAAACGTCCACTTGGACTCAAGGATGAACTTGTTAGAATTTGAGGGTCAAAGATCAAGGTCACTGTGACCTCACAAAACACGTTTTTTGGCCATAATTCAAGAATTCAATCACCAATTATGTCTAATAGGATTAAATGATGAAGTGATGACATTTTTTATCCAAAAGGTCAAAGGTCAACTTCACTGTGATATGATAATGTTCTGCAAAAACATTCAACCATTATTCAACGCCATAATTCAGAGACAACTGTGACCATATTTCGCATTTGGTCAGATTCTGAATTTGTGACACTAATCTTGGATGCCCACCTTGAAACTATGGTGGTTTTATTAAATTCTTTCAAAGTCTTCACTACAAATATATGAGTCTGGACAGATATGGGATGTAAACTGCAACTTGACTGGTTGGCGGAGGCATACAGCCGCAAGGTGGTATTTCTAGTGTTATGTTATGTTATGTTATACTTCAACTCCACTATATTTTTGAGGGAAATATTGTACTTTCTACTCTACTACACTTTTCAGATAGCTATGGTTACAGGTTACTTTGCAAATTCTGATTTTTTACAAACGAAGTGTATTATCAACAAATGAAATATGATGTATTGTTATAGAATTAACTACCCATTAAAAATATTGAATGGTAAAATAAGCTCCAAATCGACCAGCTACAACGTTAAAATGCTGCATAAATGCATCAATAATTAAGAGGTTAATATAAGATATAGTGTATAATAACATTGAGACAGGTGGCAATATGCAAATAACCTACATTTCGAAGATGTTATTTAGGTTATATACTTTTGCTCAAGTAAAATATTTGAATGTAAACTCACACTTGTGTGTATTTACATTAAGTGGGTCAGGATTCATTCCTCCCCGGATGTAATAACTGTGTCTTCCCGTAGAGGCGCTCTCCTCACGCGGCTTGCCTCTCTGAATTTCCCCGGAGCCACACGTCTTTCTCAACGGCGCCTGCTAACATTTACTCTCCTCGATAATGGACGCGGGCTTCTTCCGCGTAAGATATTTAAACTTCTTTTTTAGACTCTTTATTTTCGTGTGCTGCTAAGCGTACCGGTATATATTGGTGTGTGTCTTGTTTAGCGCATTAATATGGCATGTGTCTTTGGGTGGAGGGCCATCCACTTAGAAACGATATGGTTAGGGCCCCGACTATCAACTGATATTAGGCAATCTTGAATCTTGCTACGCGCGTTGTCCCAACTAGGTTTTGCCCCAGAGTTTACGCCTCTTATCAAAACATGAAGCATTTTACTTTAAAGCTTTGTGTAATGTCGTTTTACTTTGTCTTTTCACGCAAATGTGCAGACAGACACACTTACGGGAAATAGACGGGCCAACCCTAGCTAACGTTAGCTGGCCATTGCTAATTTGTTAGCCTTGGCTAAAGATGGCGCCCGGGCGGTACATCGTTTCTGAGCTAGTCACGACCACTAATACGCTAATGTTGGCTAATATAAGTAGACCAAACGATGTGTTGTATATTGTGGTCAGGGGAACTAGCGTTACCCGGTATTTAAGCATTAACGTTATTTTTAATGTAACGTTAAATTACATGTTAGAGGAAGTACGTTATCGTAATGTTTGCTATCTGAACCCTGTGTTTTGGTTTCGGTGTCATGGTACTATGCAGAAAAGTTACGCAGGCCAATAATGGGAAAGTTTATGTGCAACTTAAACAGTCTTTCAACCATATTTTGCTGTGCGTGTCAGATATGATTGTCAACCTACACCGAACAAACATTTTAACAAGCGATTGTTGTTTTTTCTTCAGGGTACAAGTGCGGAGCAAGACAACCGGTTCAGCAACAAGCACAAGAAACTGCTGAAGCAGCTGAAGTTTGCAGAATGTCTGGACAAGAAGGTATAAAATCATTCTTTTTTAACAAGATTTATTTGCCACTGTGTTAGTTTTCATTTCTATTCCAAATAAACTGTTGCCTTTGAAAGGTTAATGGCTAGTTAGATGTGTGAAGAATGTAGAGATTTAATTCCGATAGCATGAAACTGTGAAACGCACACACAGCCCCCTGTTGAAACTATAGCTTTAGGGCATTGTAGTCCATTTATCGTCACTACTAAGTGGGTGCTGTTGGTTGTTCATTTGACCCTTAGGTGGATATGACCAAAGTGAACCTGGAAGTCATCAAACCTTGGATTACCCAGCGAGTGACAGAGATTCTGGGATTCGAGGATGACGTCGTCATAGAGTTCATATTTAACCAGCTTGAGGAAAAGGTAATGTCTTTAATTGTGTTTATTTTGTTGTTTTTTTTTACAAAACGTTCATAAATTTGAGGGCATTGCTTAGTCAGTAAGAAGGGATATAATCAAATAATGCTCATCCTAGTCAAAATGAATGGGTAAAGTAGCAATTGGTGTAAAACTGATTTATAATGACATAACCATGTTTTGCTGTTATGTGACAAAGTGCCTTTATTCAGCAGTCTTCTAATGATGATGTGATTTATGATTTAAAAGGCCTGAACCAATATGGATGTTATACCTTGCATCAGAAGTATAGCACCAACACCTAATTAGCTCTCTCCTGAGCCCAAAGTCACTGAGCCCAACTCTCCCTTCATGATGCAGTGTGTGGTTTGAGGTGAGTTATATGCAGGGATCACCAATATCATGTCAGTGAAAGACACACCTGAACAATGCCATAATCATATTCTTCGTAGATATTTGAAGTGCTGCCCAGATCCCTTTAAATGCAACTGGAGTTATAGGCTCAAAACAGGAAAGTTTTAACAATTTGCCGTAGCCAATTGTTAGGGTAATGGATTTCCATCCTTACATTTTTAAAGAGTAACTTTAAGAGTAATTTAACACCTAGCTGGAAAACATTGTTTAACTGACCACCTCCTGATTGAAAGTTTTAAGTCTTTCCCACCTCTATTGGGTGTGGTCACTTGTGTCTTCTGTTGCACTTGTATCCACACGTAACAGTGATGTGAGGGTATTATGAACAGAGTGTACTGTATTTCTACATGGTTATAGCAAGTTAAGAACTTTAACCACTGGAGGTCAGTAAAAACAAGATTTTTCTGCTTGTATCAACGTATATTTTTTTTTTACAAGTCTATTAAATCTCTGTCTGCACCTAGCATCTAGCTGCATGTGGTCAGAGGTGCAACAGTCTTGAGATTCTCAACCGACAAACAGTGAATTTCAGCTTGGTATTACGTTGCTCTTCAAAAACTAGAGTTTCATTGGATGTCTGTAGTTGTCAAGTTTGTTTTTTTTACATTAGCAATAGCCCTCTTACCAGTAGAGCTTTAATGCTATAATGTACAAACTTATTTCATTTTTGAATACTACATTATGCATGTTCTTCATCCCATAGCTCATAGGCCACTTTATTTAAGTGAAAAAGTAAAGGAGTCTCTATCCAAGGGTTTCCCTTTTGTCATACTGTGTGCCCCTCTGATTCATCAAACCACTTGGGATGTCTGGGTAATGGGTAATTTCCATTGCACAGGCTAACCTTTGGAAATAGGAAAATGTAAATGAGGTAAAAACCCCAAATCATATACTCATAATATTCTTTAAAAGACTATTACTAGGAACATATCCCATAGCATATTACTTTTTTTTTAGAATATATATAGTCTTAGAATGTATAGGAATAGTAATCGCTAATGACTTTGATTTCCCTAAGATGCTGAAAACCAGATGTGTCTCTTTTTATATATATGACACCAGCCTTTGATCTTTTTAATTTAATTTTGTGCTTGCTATAGCATTTGAGGGGTGGGAAGGGCTGTTTCAGCTAAGTTTAAAGGATACTGTTGCATTATGGTAAGAAAGGGTCATTGAATTGAGATTACGGTATCTCAGAATAATTCTATAATCAGTTGTTGAATAAAACTCCTTTTCTGTGTAACTGTGTACTCATTATTGCTTGTTCGTCTCTTGCAATTTAGATAAATGATATAACATTAAGCTCAAGGTGGTTGAGTCTCAAGCAGTAGGGAGGCGGAAGCAAGCCAAGGGAGCTCCGTGCCCACTGATCCCACGGGACTCACTGAAGACACCGGAACTGTACTTGCAGTGTTGGGTTTTAATGCACTCTGTATTGTGGCTATTTGTTTAACTCCTGAAGTGTAGACTGTGGGGAGACTGGGAAACAAGGGGGTGGGTAGGGACACAAATGTATAGTGGGAATAGCACTGAGGAAATCAAATGATGAAAAAACATTTTTGTGTTTTGGGAGTCTTTATGATAGATTATTATCTGGGAAATAATAATAATTGGGAATAAAAGCAGTATTGCATGCAGTGTTCATATTGCTAGATATGTCTCCCCTCAACTAGCTTGCATTCTCAGTTTAATGAGTTTGTGAGTACAATTTAAATCAGTTTTATTTTGATTATGAGTCCAGTATTGGACCCAGAGTTGGTAAATATTTTAGTCAGTGTCTATTTGTTTTGAGTATGGTTAACTACATAGTCACAGGTATAGTTAAGTGAAGACTAGAAGGTAGGCAGTCCCATTTATGGGATCCTACCTCCCCCTGGTATTTTACCTTCCATTATTTCAATGGCCATATGGTCTTTTCTTTCCCCCCTTCGTGTGTGTGTTGCAGCACCCGGATAGCAAGATGATGCAGATCAACCTGACAGGCTTCCTGAATGGGAAGAACGCCCGGGAGTTCATGAAGGACCTGTGGCCCCTGCTGCTGAGTGCCCAGGAGAACATTGCTGGCATCCCGTCAGCTTTTCTGGAACAGAAGAAAGAGGAAATCAAACAGAGACAGGTGGGCTTTTCAATGAGCAAATAACTTTGTCAAAACATCTCTGTTGGCTGTGGGCTGTTATGGTTCTGTGGCTGCCGACTTTGTTTAAGAGGCTCTAGTGGGTGTATAATATGCTCTAAAATAATTACATAAGAGATAATAATTACAGAGACGATAACATTGAACCCAGTATGTGACACCTCAGATGACAGTATATGAACATTGCTGGATAGTAGATATCTTGTTGGTGATAATGATATGAAATTTTCTCCATTGTTCTGTTTTTGGCAGATTGAACAGGAGAAGCTAGCCTCTCTGAAGAAGGTGGATGAGGATAAGAAGGAAAAGGACAAGGACATCAGAGAAAGGGCTCAGTCAAAGAGCCCAAGGAGGTAAAAAAAAAAAAGTCTTTAGTCATAAGAGAGATCAGTGGTTGGAAGTTGGATTTGTGTATTTATCACAGACCTTGGAAACTTATTCTCTGTTCTTTCTTTCCAGGCGGAAGACAAGGTCACCATCACCGCGGCGAAGGTCACCAGTAAAGCGAGAAAGGAAACGAAGCCCCTCACGTTCCCCACGACGCAAAGCCAGTCCAGTTGGTGGCAGTTCACCCCCTCCACCTCTGATGCAGCTGCCCACAAAACCTTTGGAGCAGCTTGTGGAGCCAGATACATCAGGAAGAGCCATGCCGGAACCAGTCATCCAAGAAGCTTCTTCCACCTGGTTTGTTGAATACCTTCTTTGAAATTTTGTCTTGAATGCAAAGTTGGTGTAGTTCATTATTATTTTAGTTTTTGATACTTTGTGAAATTTGTATTTGAGTTAAACTTAATCCATATTCTTCATTCTTTATTTATGTCCTTTCACTTAAGGATTTAGTTTTAGTATACTAATGTTTAGTTTTACAGTATATTAATGTACATAACATACACTTAGTTTTTCCACACTTAAGTTTTGTTTTTAGGTTATTATAATAATAAAGTGACGGGGATCATTTAGGACTTAAACCTCTTTCTCTGGCCTGTAGTGACACCGTTGTAGAGGTGGTGAAAGCAGACTCTGTGACCGAAGTCAAAGAACCCTCCCCAGAGAAAACCCATAAGAAAGAGGAAAGGCCCAGGTCTCGGGAAAGAGAGAAGGACAGCAGGAGGGAAAGACCTCACCACCGCTCCCGTTCTCATTCCCGCTCTCGTAGACGACGCTCCCGTTCAAGGTAATTTCTGACATTCTTTGTATTAGTTTATTATGGTGTCCTCTGGACTTGTGTCAATATTATATTGTGTAAAATCAAGGACTTCACAGTTCTTAAACTTTCGTAACTCCCCCTCTCTACCCTATTTCAGGTCTTACTCCCCTCGCAGAAGGCAGAGTCCCAGGAGAAGAATGTCTCCTCGTCGAAGGAGCCCACCCAGACGAGGCCCCACGGGCTCCAGACACAGACATAGACGCTCCCCTGTCCGCAGGTCAGTGAGTTGCACAGGCTGTAAAAGAGAAACAGAAGTGTATGGGGTTATCTAGTGATTAAAGAAACTGTCCTTAAGTCTTAAAACCTCATTTCCTTTATGATCTCTCACTATTTTTATTGTTTCACAGTGTTATTGGCATAGGTTTCATAAATCCACCGTATCCTGGCATTGCCAAAGACATGGGACCTTTGTTTTCTTTTTCAAAGTCGTTACTGTTTGTGTCCTGCAGGAGGCGCTCTCGCTCAGCTTCATCCTCTGGCAGCAGCTCCTCAGGCTCTCGTTCACCTAAAAAAGCAATGAAAAGAATATCTAGCACACCACCCCGAAAACAAGTCCATCATCCTGACACCTCCATTAGTCCTGCTGGGAAAGACAGACGGTCACCGTCTCCACGGGCCAGAAGGGGCAGAGGCTCAGCATCACCACCCAGATCATCTGGTATGATCTTTCGAATTCTTAGTTTGTTTTCCTATAATTATAACCTTTTTTTTCTTGCACTGTCAACCACATGACATTTTTGGCTCCCTACCTCCCTCTGTGGTTAAGAAATTTGATTTCATTATAGAAAATCTCTTGATTCTTCAATTCTTTTTATTGGTGAGGTTACAGATGCAGTAGGCTCATGAGTAAGCCATACCTGTCTGTGCAATAATAACAACTAGGGGAACATAATCACTCCTTTGCATAGGACTTAACGGTTATCTCTTGAGTCATAATAAAGTAGTATGATAATTATAAGTATTTTAATATTGTGCCTTGTTCTTCAGGTCTAAAGCGTAAACAAGGCGGAAGGGGCGATTCTCCATCTGATAATGCCAAATCCAGACCTTCTGAAGGGTCCGAGTCAGGTAAGTGTCAGATTTTGTCTGCTTAAAGAACCATAATGGCCTTTCACCTCACAGCTCACAAAGAGAGGTCCACTCATACGGAGCTCTCAGCCACTTCTGCTTGTGGACATTTTTGTTTTGCTCACTATCAGCCAGTCTTCCATGATAGGAGAGCCAAACTCAAACCAACACAAAAAGGGCCCTAAATTAAAGGATTATATTACTAACTGAATCATCTTGCATTGACATACCACCATAGAGGTATAAAGAAATTTTAATAAAGTAATTGGATTCTAAAAAAGATTGGTGACACTTTGCACTAGTGTCATTTACACTTTGTGTTTAGCAGGAAAGGGCTTGATGCAGGTGCTCACCCGTTTTCCTTAAAGCAACTCCGTTGTGACAAAAATTACTAACTTGGTATGTATAAAATATCACATTAAGATCAGAACTTAAAACAATGTGCAAAATGTGAAATTCTTGATTGCTAGGGTAATGGCAAAAGCTTGGTCTGTCTGATCTGATCAAAAAAATGATAATGATGATGATCAGAAGACATTTCTGGGCTCTTCTGGGTTTGGTACTAGACTTTTTTGGCAGATATTTTGTTGAGAAGTGGAGCAAAGGGAAATGCAAAGTAAAGGGATGAGTACATCTTTGTCCCAAGAACCTCAATACAGTGGTCTCAGGTTAACTAATGGGACCACATGATTAACCACATTTTATAACAACACAAGGTACAGCAGTAGTATAAATAGATAATTTGTGCTATGCCATGTTTAAACCTAATAAAAAGGGAAAACCCACACCACAAAGATATAAATCTGTTTTCTGTATAATCTAACCTTTCCATGTAAATCTACAGTATGTCTCGCTGGTTTTGCTAACACTGATGGGACACTCAATGCTCTGCATTTCAGAGGAGGATAAAAATGAGAAAGGGGCAACAGCAGATTCGGTGCAACAGCGACGTCAGTATCGCAGACAGAATCGACAGTCGTCTTCAGGTTATAAGCGTTTTTATCCCCGTTCTTTCCTCTCCCATACCCAACCCCTCTCTCTAACCAAGTCTCTGTCCATGTCATCTTGCACTCATCGTCTCATGGACTTTTGAAGCTGTGCCCTAACCCCAACCTTGGTGTTTTTTTCCCTCAGTCCATACAGTGGAGGCTACAATAAAATGGTTGTTGATGTCCTCTGTCTCTTTGGTTTCAGATACAGGGTCTTCCTCTTCAGAAGACGAGGGGCCCAAGAGGCCAAAGGCCGGGCCAGGTGCCAGAAATGGTGATGTCAGGAGGAGACGTAGCCGTACACCTTCACCACGGAGGCGACACAGGGATGCCTCTCCAAGGTCAGACACTGAGAATATATTATCAGTCCAAACGATTTAACTGATGTTTACTAAAAATCAGTGTTGACTAGTTTTTGCTTTGTTTGTTTTCGATTTTTATTTTTTTCCTGTGTTTACTATTTCAGGAAAAGACGTTCTCCATCTCCTGGTGGACGTAGACGTCGCTCTCCTTCTCCCCCACGACGTCGCAGATCTCCCTCTCCTCCTAGACGCAGGTATAGGCATGTTCATTCCATCTCTAGAGCTATCATTTGAATGTTCAAGAGTTTTTCTACAAATTGTCTTTGCTGCTTCCCAGGTCTCCTTCCCCACCTCCCCGCCGGCGATCTCCATCCCTCAGACGTTATTCTCCCCCTATCCAGCGTCGCTACAGCCCCTCACCATTGCCTCCACAGAAGAGGAGGTTTTCTAGCTCTCCCTCAAAACGCTCTTCTCCAGGGGCAAAGCGACGCCCTTCCAGGTCCCCCAAGCGCAGAAGTTCTCCTGCTCAAAGGAGGCGCACACCTCCTTCCTCCACATCTCCACCCAGACACAGGCGAAGCCCCATGTTGCCTTCTGGGAGGCCAAGCAGGGATACACGATCTCCTGTTGCAGCATCCAGTCGCCTCTCCTCGTCCCCTGCAAACCGTGGTCGCACTGTTAGGGGTTCCACCAGTCCTCAGGGACGTTTTGAAACCTCCAGTACATCCCCATGTAGCCAGCGGAGACAGTCCCCCTCACACAGCGGTAAACCCATCCGTAGAGTTTCCCGCACTCCGGAGCCACGCAACAACCAGAGGTAAACAAGGCAGTGAGCATTCATCCCCTTGTTGTACACCAGAACCTGTTTTGTATATGTGTGACTGCCTTTCTGAATGTCCTCCTAACGTCACTTTTGCTCTCTCCACAGACCCTCTCCGAGCCCCCAGCTAATGAGGAGAGTGTCCTCCAGATCCAGATCTGTTTCTCCTCAACAAGCAGCTCAGAAACGTCCCGCCCCTGCATCTGCCTCCCCCTCACCGTCTCGCTCTGCCAGTGTGTCCCCGCCACCAGTCAAAAAGGCCAGCAGTGGCTCAGGCAGTCAGTCACCAAGCAAGGTTTGATATTTCAGCTTATTGATTATTATGGTGCTTAAAGATTGTCATTATATATTTTATAGTTTGTAACTCGAGTCTTCAACGTTATTATATATTTTTGAAAGTCTTTACATGTATGATTCCCACACACTTGGATTAAAAAATAAAAAATGTTGGAAATTATAAATTGCCTGGACATTTTTGAAAACCTGTTCTACAACCTGTCATATGCCCCCCAAATTTAAGTTTGTCCAATGTCCTAATTAGGTCCTTGTTGAGGGATGTGGTTGAGATGAAAGTCACAGAGCAAGTTACAACTGTCATAGCATGATCATCCTGTAACAAGTTGGGAATCCACAGTGTTGTGAACAACATTGTTCCATAACTTAAAACATTCTGACTTTGACCTTTTAATACTGAGAGGTCTTAAATGCATCCTGAACCACAAAAAGAAATGAAGGATAGTTGAGGATAAAAGTGCCCTGGAAACTGTTTTTTTTTTTTTTTAAAAAAAATGGGAACTCTGTTTTGGCATAAATCCCTCCTCAGCACAGTAATGCTTTGAACATCATTTCTGTAATCCTCTTTGTGTGGTTATTCACTTGTAATGACGTCCTCTTAAAATCTGTTTTATTGCAGAATTCAGACGTTGATGGCAGTGGAAAGAAAAAGAAAAAGAAGAAGGAGAAGAAACACAAGAAAGAGAAGAAACATAAGAAGCACAAGAAGCATAAGAAGGAGAAAAGTGGTGCTGCTGGGACTGGAGACGGACAAGAGAACCAGGGTGTGGATGAGGATGGAGAATCGAGAAAGGTTAAGTTGGTTTCTGTGATTTCTAGCAACATTCTGATTCAATAAATGTCAGGGGATGTAGGGCTTATGGAAGTAGGATGTTACTTAATTTACCCCAATGAGCAACAGTCTGCTTTTGCGTCCAAGTTGAGTGAAATGTCATGTTGCTTTTCTTTTAGGAATCAGACAGTGAAGTAGAGGACAGCTTGGACGACCTGGAGAAACACCTAAGAGAGAAGGCCCTGCGCTCCATGAGGAAGGCCCAGATGTCTCCATCACAAATGTCCTGAAAACAAGGGGAACCCTCTCTAAATTTTCCACTTACTCTTGATGTTTGTCATCAATCTGGTTCAGCTTTAGAATGTACAAATTGTTAATTCTTGAGTCTTTTGTTTTCTTTTTACAAGTTTGGTACATTCGGAACAGTGTGTTTCATTAAGAGCTTGATTTGTCAGTTAGTGTATTATCTAAACTGTAAAAAAAAAAAAAAGCTTGTGTTGTCCATAATTTTAAATTGTTTAGCAGGGAAAACGGTTTAATCTCGGAGGTTTGAGTTGGGCAAGTTTCAGATCTTTTCCACAGACTA
This sequence comes from Thunnus albacares, assembly GCF_914725855.1. NCBI lineage: Eukaryota > Metazoa > Chordata > Actinopteri > Scombriformes > Scombridae > Thunnus > Thunnus albacares. The sequence goes on along the minus strand of NC_058120.1, from coordinate 9,665,779 downwards.
CAGTAGATTCCATTGAGAAATGATTGCATGTGCAGTGATCGTCCCTGATGTGCATGAACCACTGACCTTATGGAGTGTAGAGAAAAACCAACATACAGTAACACACTGTTACCATTGCCTTTTTTATTAGTGGAAACAGTGGCACAGCTGTGTGAACTGTCAAACAGGCTGTAACAGAATGTCTTGTCCCATATTGTAACTTAATAGAGGTGTTTGGCATTGTTTAACCTGCTGTTTTTTTTCTGACTTTGAAATAGTCTTGTTTGAAGACTAAAACAATCTGATGTGATACAGAATATGCTTTAATTTTTCCGACTGGATTGATATGCAATTTTTTGTTGACGCCCTTGCACCAAGCAAATCTCTGTGGGACTGCTTTATGATTTGTATTTAGTATCCCTGACTCCTGTCATATTGTCATCATTCAGAATTAAAACCGTTTTATAGGATCTATGTGCTTTCCTTCGTGTTGAAATGTAAAACTCAGTAAGATTTTGACATTTGTGTTTTGGTGGGGATTTGTCTAAGCTAATATAATGGAGGAGATGGAGAAAGGAAAAAATATTAAAAAGCAGTTAGTAGTTAGTGAGTTTGGATGCAGGCCACTATGCAGTAGGTCTAAATCTGGTGGAGCTGGGTGTATGTGCTACTTCATTAAAATAAGACCAAATCCTCTATATTTGACCTACAAAGTTAAAAGCTCTCATGACACAACAAGCTGCAGCATATTTAATCAGAAAAGTGTGTTCATTATAGCTAGATCAATAAACTACTCTTTCCTTTGCTGCCAGCATTATAACCCCAATTATCAAACCATGTGTTTCTGTATTTAATATCACTGAAAGTAATCCACTTCACACGACATATTCCTTATATGGGGTGGCGTTATTAAATGACAATTGGCATTATATAAATTCCATATATGGAAAACCAGGCAAAACACTAAGTTCTGTATTTATGTAAACAGGAATTGAACAATAGAAATACTCAAATGCTAATAAAACGAATATAAAATAGAGAACTGCGTAGACTAAAGTAAGTGATGGACAAAGAAATTACTGTAAATTTTGTTGGGTTTTTGTAACAAACACTAGCACCTTGTTAGGGAGTTTAAAATGGTTCATTACCTCAGGCTAAGCAGAGAAGGTGTAGCCCAGGCACGGAGCTTGAAAGCCGCAGTATTAAAGCCTCGTCCTCCTCCTCCTCCTCCTCCTCCTCCCAACAACAAGACTCCCCTCCTCAAACCCTCCCACATTTTTGTTTGCAGATGACATCACGGCTTCAAATATTCCCGTTGCTTCTTCCCTCCCGTCCTCCTCATCATCGCTACTCAACCAGCAGCAAAGAGCCTCGCAGTTCAACGATGTCTTTGTAGCTTTAGCTAGCTTGAAGTTAAATAGCACCGTTAAAAAACAACTGTATCTGGCGGACACCGCTGCCTCAAACAGACTTTTCTGCTTCCAGCACCGACCGGACTCTCCTTGGGGAGAAAAGGCGCCTAGTGGGGCTTCAGTGCGGGAAAAAGGTGGAGTGGTGGAGAAGAGGACTGAGCTAAGTCGGGCGTGGTAGCGAGAGAGAGAGAGAAAAAACTCATCTTTGTTAGAAAAACTTCAAAAAGTAGCATCCACAATGTCGCTGTCGGTACCGCAGAACGGAGTAAAGGCGGATAACGAGCCCGTTATCGAGCTGTTTGTGAAGGTAAGACCAGCCGCATGGAGCAAATTTTATCATTTTTAAACACACTAGACTAAACCTACTGTAATGAGACAATACTAAGGATGAATACTTAATTTCAACCTTGGAAGTTAAAGTAACGTTAACATTAATGTTCGCTATTTCCACAAAGGAGGCTTTGCAGAGCTAAGACCACTAAAGCTAGCAATAGTATTTCACTGTCGGGGTTTTCTATATGTGATACAGGCTAGAAGAACAATATTTCCTGACGCATTAAGTTTAATTTTTCCACTAGTTTTAGATCCATAACCCTGCAGTGTCACAGGCAGGGCGGGTGCAGTTTTCCTCCCATTATGGGGAAAGACTAGTCTGCCATGCTGAAAACTGGGCGCTCATTTGTTAACAAAAGCTCAGTGGTTGTGATCCATAACAGCCGATTCAACACTTTATATTTGCCTAACTTTATCGCTGTAATTGTATTTTTTATGCTTGTAAGTTAACTGATACACTATATAGAGACGCAGAGTGATGGAAATATGTTGGATGTGCTTAAATGCTGCTTAAATGCTGACTCAAACCAGTCATTTGACTGTGAGTTTGGGGTTTGGGTCATCTTGTCATCAAGTTTGGTGATGCTGTTGTGATAAACATTCTTTTTTTTTTCCATATTTACATTACTTTATAAGACAGGAGTATGAACGACAAATGTATGCTGCATGCATCTGTTTCTGGTGTTCTTGACAGTTGTTATTTAATGTCCGACAACTGTTAATCTTGCTTTCTGGACAGCACAGTTCACCACGTTTATATATGGTGATGCATTACAGAGCCTGATGGATGCTCTTTACATCCTTCTTTTAATATGATGCTATCTCCATATGTTATATTATCTCCACAACTTCCCCTAAAACTGTACTTGTGCATCCATTCAGCCGTGATGATGATGATGATGATGATGATGGTGGTGGTGGAGGAGGGTTGGGAATTGCTGTTTTCCTTTCTTCAGCCTGTTGCTCTCTAGGGCGGGAAAATGGGAGAGGAAAGAAAAAGGGGGGTAGTGGGGAGCGTGGGGCTGGGACACAAGGGACTGGGGCTGTGGGGAGGGGGTATATGGGGTCCTGAATTGAGAGAGAGTGGGATGTTTCTGACCAGAACAGCGAAAACTTCATAATGGTTGCGATGGTGAACACTTGCAGCACTGAAAAACATTTGTAAATGTTAAAAATGAGAGAACTTGCTGTGTTTATCCCTCAGATTGATTATTTAACTTCAATCAAATCATACATTTGTAACCTATAACACCTGCCCACTGCCACGGAGTGTGACATACTGTCACCAGGGGCTTGCAAATGACCTTTAAAGTCTGCTGTGCTTAAATTGCAAATTAGGGTGACCTCTTATGAGTTTTCCATATAAAACCTCTGTCCTACTTGTGTTGTTCCTGTTGACTCTTTAAAGAGAAACCTTTGTTGGGGATAAATATAGGGGCATTGATAGGCTGAGCAGGCGCCTCAGTAGAGGCCAGAACATTTCTCTTAACTACCTCTCACAGCCTACAGGAGAGGTTACATCATCCCCAGGCCTGGAAGGTTTACACATGTGGCCAACTCTTCCCTCTCAGCCCCTCCCTCCTTGGACTGTACAGCCCGTTGTGTGCAGGAGTTTCTTCCATTGTGTGTGTGTGAAATGGCCTTTCATCCCTATCGCCTTCACATGACTCTGCACCAGCGTCTGACATGTCCACATCTATTATTGATGCTGTTGTTCTCACTGTGCTGCATTAAACACAGTCATGGGAGACAATGGCAGGCGCACAGGTTGCCATAGGCGCACTGCTGCGAGCAGGGCCTCTGGGAACAGCTGATAACGAACTGTGTGTACCCTCAACACACACTCCGGTGTCACATCTGTTAGGGGACTGCCACATATCAAAGCTGACTAATTATATACGCAGAGAACATGAGTTTGTATTATGTCTGTATAACTTGAGAGGATGCAGCACTGTTTACACTGTTTACACTGTTTACACATTAAAAGTAGCTGACTATCTTACTTCTTAGAGAGAATTTTGATGACCCTGCAAAGTTGAAGTCCACCTGCAGTGTTTATAGCAACAGTTGTTTCATTGCTATGGAAACACTTCGTGCTCATCTTTGAGGGTGTGGAGATGTTATTGTCTGTGTTAATTGCGCTGAGTTGCAAATGACATAATGACTATGTAAGAGGTAGGATCGACCCTTGATCTCATTAGATATCATTTTGCACACACTAGTAGTCTGTGCTGGCACAGTGAAGAGGGTGATGTACCAGCATCTGTCCCTATCTGTCTGACTTGACACTTCCACACATTATAAGACATTTATGTTATAACTGGGCGATGTGTACAGTATGTGTGTACAGTAAAGTATGAAAAAGTGAAGATCCATATAAATATGAAGAATTATTGTTATGAAATCTTTCCCCTCCTCAACCAAGGAGCATCCGTCCCTTTTTCTGTTAATTAGAGCACTACTTGATTGAATCAGGCTGAGTGACTCTCACTAAAAGCTGTTCTGAAGCTACTAAGCTTGTGTTACTTCTCCAGGACGGTGAAGTACATTCACTTTAGTTAAAGTGCATCATTTCCTCATTAAATCGTTACAGCGGAGGTTATGTTTCCAGTCATTTTTTTTCACAGCTTTAATTCAGGCGTGCCTAGACAGTAATCCTCCACCAGCATATGACCTGACCGTATGAAAGTGTACAGAATATAGATGAGTCAAGAGAAACAGCCAGGCTTTATCTCTGTTTGTGTGTGTGTGTGTGTGTGCGTCTCTTAGCTGCCAATGTGCCAAGGTCACACTAATGCTCGCAAAGCCTTCTCTTGCTGTCTCCATACTCTTGCCAGCAATGACAGCAGAGCCAGAAAACATCTTGGGAGAAGTGCTTTTATGTCTGGGTGGCATAAGGCCCGTCTGTGTTTGTGTGTATTCCCTTCAGGACAGTCTCATGGGAACCGTGGCGATGGAAGCGCTGCAAGAGAAGTCCCAACAAAGCAGTACTTCTGTTAGGGATGATTGGGATGAACAATGTCGGTCCAAGTCTGCAGGAGGAATTAATGCCCACTCACATTTGTCATTTTCTTTCCCCTGGACATGAGAAAAATGTGCTGTGGAACATGTGTCACACCCTAAACCCTAGACTTGATGACGCTGTTGTTTTACGTTTATTCAAGAGGCCTTGAGAAAAGCTGCTCATCTTATATTGTGCTATCAACATGTGACAACCAGACTTAAGCCTTGTGATGTACTGTTTTATGGAAACACAATGACCTTTTTAAGTAGTTATTGTGCTCCAGTCAATGCAGTTGCATGAAACTACATGTCAGGGTCAAGTGTGACTTACATAGTTTCACTAGCAACCAAACATGAAACCTGCCTAACATGAAGAAAAAAAAACTTCTTATTGTTTGCATGTTGCTTTTCATATTAAAATTTCTCTTCCCCTTGGGTGGTATTCTAGGCAATTGAGTGCTGCTTTTTTATTTTATTTTATTTTTTTATAGGAAAATCAATGGAGCAGTTTATTTTTCCCAAGCACTGTAGCAATGCTGCAGTCAGCATCATGAGCTGGGGGACAAAGATTAATGGCTTGTTACTGTTATAGAGTGCTGTGCGCTGTTGTTTCTGCGCTACGATTTTGCTTTTGCAGCACCTGGCCTGTCACTGATTCTTCAGTGTAGCTGTCTGGTTGACTGACTCTCTGGACACTGGCCTAATCGACCTGGCAGTGTGTTATTACACCAATTCAGATGTCCATTTCAAGTTCTTTGTCAGTAGCATATAGACTGAATCTTTGCAATCCTGATCGTTCCTGATTAAATATGCCCTAAGATATCATGTTGTGCTAATATATCCAGAGGAAAAGCTTAGTTCTGTCTATTAGGAGGAAGAGATAACCCCATTTGTGTTTGCTAACCAGGAAGCCAATGGCTAATGAGGCATTCCTCCTGTAAGGAGACAGGAAGTGAGACCAGCCTACAACAACATAGATCTGAGACTTTGAACATTTAATCCCAATGCAGAGAAGTGCCACTTTATATATTGGTGTGTTTTTACCAGTTAACTAATATGGCTATACAGGTTGCAGCAAATATCAGTATACAGAGGAAAAATGACTGTACCTTTACCTTCACCTTCACTGTCAGAGGTGTGTGTATGACCCCTTAAAATGAGAAGAATCTGCCTTCCTCGCTGCACATGTAACTCAATCAGTCTCAACATGATCCAGTCAGCTTGTGTTTCACGTGCTGTCTTCATAGCAGAGCCTTCTGAAGTGTATGTAACCCAAAGTGTAGTACCTGAACATGGAGGATAAGATGACAGGAGTTCCTTGACTCTTCATCTCATCATCTCATCATCTCATCATCGTTCAACCTCAAGTCTCCCATATACCATTTCTAGGCAGAAGAAAGCAAATAGAGCACTCCCCCTACTTAATGTTAACGTCCCAACCACGGCTAAACAGTGAGGGCTATGACAATGGTTGATTTGAATCTCGAGTGTTGATTTCAATCAATAATTTACCTCCATCATGTACTGTATTGATATTGTGAACATTTTTGACTACAGCAGAAATTTCCAGGAAAATATTTGAATACTAGTTAGATGTGTCACATTATTACATGTAATAATATGATCCATAAATACAGTTTACACCCATGCAAACTCGAAGGCCTGTGCGTGAGCTGTTCCTCACGTGTTTTGCATGTTTGATTTTTTTTTTTTTTTCTTTTTTCTCCTCCATGATGTGAAAAGCAAGGCAGTATGTCCCAGACTGGTACCAACAGGCCACTCAATTGCAGGTCAGAGAGACGCTGTGTCTGCTCGGAATTACTGATGAGGCCAGTGTTTGTGTGACCGTGGTGCAGGCTTTTGCTGCCATGCGTATCTGGCATGTGTAGTAACAGCATGCTGGCATTGTGTTGGTGCCAAAGGGTGGTTTGCGGCCGTCTAGATTAGGGTTGGGTGGGTTTCCGGTTTTGCCGGTCCGGTCCGGTGTATGAGCTTAAAGGGTTTGATTTTATTTGAACCGGCATTTTATGAGACTTTCTAGCGAATTTAAAAAGTAGCCTACATCAGCAACGTGTGCCGACGGCCCTGAATGCAACTTGTATTGCATTAGTAATCGGACCAACTGATCACGGAGCTGGATAGACAGCAAGGCAGTCTCAGAGAAAATATGTCTACCCTGATTAAGACGTCAATCCAGCCTGTTCAATCTTCTGTAGACTCGTTTTGCAAACAAATAAATGCTTTCCAGAGCGGCCTCAACCATACAGAAGCACTGGCTGGTGAAAGTTTTGAAAGACTCACCGCAGCTGAAAGCCACCATAAAATCACTGCAGATGCAGAATAATTCACTCCTGGGCCGCCTTGATAACCTGGAGAATAGGTCCTGTAGGGCCAACCGTCAAATTGTAGACGTACCTGAAGGCAGCAAAAATGACCGGAACCCAAGAGAGCACACTGCATACTCTATGTCAGACTTTTTAAAACCAAAAAACTTCCAAACAGCAGACACAGCTCCTCTCTCTCTCAAGTTCTTCTGGTGCATCTCTGGTCTCTCTTTCTTCATCTTCCATCTATCTTTTCTTTTCCTGCATGTACTGTAGCAACAGAGCCTCTCCCTGCTGTTTACATACTGTTATGCTACCTGGCTAGCTAGCGAGCTGTACCCAGCATGCCATTAGGCAGTGTAATTTTGTAAATGAACAATTATTAGTGTTACAAATCGATTATGTGCCACAAATTGTCGTGTGCCATGGTGTTTTGCCCTGTTAAAGAGAGTTAGTCGTGGGTTATTAATTGTTGTGTTATGAAGTTAAAATTGTTAGTAAGATGGGTACTCAGTTTAATAATCGCTCCGTAGTGCACTGTGCGGCTCTCATTATGTTACACTCAGGAGCGGCTGAGTCATGTGCGACAGCTAATGGTAAAATTCGGTTATACCAGTTCAAATTGATTGCGACCAACAGTGTGAAGTTGATTTTTGAAGAAGTTTTAGATGTTTTTCGGTGGCAGGGTTTCCATGTCATTTCCCAGGCAAATGTTGATTAAAAACAGGGAAGTTCAGGTTTTGTGTGGGCGGGTGTGTAAGTGTGAATACATGAGTCTGCCCTAGTCATCAGTCTGGGGTCTATGACTGTGTAAGTAGGTGGAGTGTCGGAGCTGGTATTGACTTCAGTGTGCAGCTCGTTGTTTGTGTTGGCCAACAGTCAGAGTGAAGATGATCGTTGGTTCATGCTGATCTCCCACATGGCTGTCTGTTTGTTTTTCCGTCATTTCAGAGCTGTATTACTCATCACCAAACGCTCTTCTTGTGCCTCTTAAAACCCGGACTGGCTGTCTTATCTCTTCTACACTTGGGCTGAATACAGCGGTTGTAACATTATTGACTTAGCTTACATCATTGCTATAGCATGGTTATGCAGGAACCCTCTTTTTGACTCCGGTCTCCCAACTTTCCACTGAAACTGACGGTTCTCATGTGCAGTGCTCGTGTGCTCCAGCACAGTAGGCCTGTGTCTGACTGGAAGTCTTGAGGTTTCCACTGAGTGATGTCAGCCTGAGTCAGAGCCACACCAAGGATGTGATGGCATTTCCATGCTCCAGCAGTATCTGACTCCTGTGTACATCTCTCTGAATGTGGTCAGATTTAGGGACCCAGCTGTCAGTACACACCCAGCTCATACCGAGTCATTCAGACATGGGGCTGCTTATCGAGACTAAATCCTTTTTTGGTATAGACAGAAATGTGCCCATAGCACGGATTACGGAAAAAGTACCAAAGGCTGGAATCATATTTCGTTCTTTATTTATGTAATAATTTCACCAATATTAGATTGTAGTTTAGTTAGAGGAAGTTCTTGCACTGCTGCTTGTATTTAGACAATTGTAGAAGTTTGGCTTCTTTTGGTAAAGAAAGGAGTAGAGGTGCAGTGAATTAGTCAATTAATCAGTTGATCAAAAATAAATAAATTGGCAACTATTTTGATAATGGATTGATTGTTTCATTTTTCAAGTAAAAAATGCCCAAAATTTGTTGGTTCCAGTTTCTCAAATGTGAGGATTTGCTGCTTTTCTCTGTTTTATATTATTGTATATTGAATGTATTTGGATTTTAGGTTGGACAAAACAAGATAATTGAAGAAATTACCATGAACTTCGACAAACTGGGATGGCTATTTTTTCACTACTTTCTAACATTTCATAAACTAAATGATTAATAGGGTAAATAATCGGCAGATGAATGGATAATGAAAATATTATTTGTTCAAGCCCTAGCTCAAACTAAGGTATTGAAATAGACATGGCTTGGGCAACGTTCCCAACACTGAAGTATCAAATTGTGTTGAAAAATTTCCAGCCCTACTCAAACAACTCATCTTAAGCCAGGTCGCTATTAACTGAAGCAACTGCTGGAAAATATATCAGAAGTTTGAATCCAAAAATATTGTTACTGACTTTCAAAAACTGTTCCTAGCTTTTCAGGTGGACTGTAGCTGACCCTGAGTGACCTCTCTTAGGAGTAGAACATATGACATAAGAGTTTATGGGTCATAAACATAACTCATTATTCCACTCAACCTGGTTCAGTTCAGCTAAGACAACATAAGCTGACTAACCCTGCCTGCAACATCCAGCTTCGGGTCCAAGTGCTACAGTCCTGTCACAGTCCTAACCTCAGCCCAACCCGCATACTTGTCCAGCAAACAGGGAGAGGCGTTGCCATGACGTTACCATGGCTGCCCACTCTCAAACGGACATTCCTGCTGTGTGTCAGAGCAGCAGGAGGAGGAGGAGGAACGCTGCGGAGCTTGTTACATCGTCAGTTCCTTATTCGGTCAAAGAGTGGCTTGAACTTGCTGAGCAGCCCACCCAATTTTAGAATATGAAGTGTGTTGGGGAGGGGAAGGCACGGGCCGCCATGTTACTAAAATTAGGCTGTGAGCAGAGACTGAGGGCCGTGCCCAGCTTGAACAGGATCCATTGTCTCTGACTGCTGGCTGATGTAACTGATGTCTCATCACCAGTCTGGAAAAAAAAACAAAAAAAAAGTCTGCTTCTGATGATGATGATGATGATGACGATAAGAAACATAACCGCTTTAGATTAGTAGAAATGTCTGAGAAAGTGGAGTAAAAGAGGGAGAGGTTGAGTTGAGCAGCTCTTGCGTTTTATGTGCCTGCTCGTAAAACGTTATAGGACTGGACTTGTGAAGAGGATCCAGTTTTGTACCTGTATTAGTGCACACAACATCTAGTGGGCACATGACATCATCCTCATTAGAGCTGAGATGTGTGAGGTTAGTCAGAGGTACTTTAATAAAGTCAAAGAGGAAGTGATATAAGGTATGACCTCACTGTGTTTCAGAAAAGACTGTTTCAAAGACATGACTGCTCACCCCCCCCACCCACCCCACCTCCACCACATACCCCCAGCTGACTGAGGTCTCATTGTACTGCTGCAGGGCCGTGATGTCCTGGACAACAACTCCTCCTAGATAACATCCAGCGTCTGCATGACTCACACTCTCCACCGGGCAGCTGTGTGTGTTTGGTATTAAATAAACAAGCATCTGTTGACTCTCCAGTCCATCCTCAAGAGACTGTCAGTGGTAGTCAGCTGTCGAGTGGCCCAGACGTTATTATCGCAACTCCACATCAGGGGGAATTCTCTGTAGAAGACGGTGTACGCAACCGTCTGCAAGATGTGACTCATGTTCTTTGACACAGGAGGCAAAATAGAAAGCTACACACTGGGCACTGTTAAGTGTTATATTTGGAAATGAATGGCTGGTTTACTCCTCGGAAAATGTGCATCTTTCTCAACCGATGTGCCCTTGCCTTATAAGGGCTTGTTCCGAAAAATAATTTATCGCCTCGCTTCGGTGTTTTATTGGGGTGTTTTTTTTTTTTTTTTTTCCCCCTCGCTAACTGGTGACGTGCTTAAAACTCAACAAACAAGAAGCGCTTTGTGTTGTTGCTGTATAGAAGCTTCTCCAGAAGCCCTTTTCTGAATGTCAAACTATGATACTTGCACTCTGGAAAGCATTAGCTGGGTGGAGGAGAACAATGTTTGGAGCGGTTTCCTAAACTCTTTCAACTTTTGTTTTAGGCCACAGGCTTCAAACAAAAGATTTTAATTTTAGATTATAAGTTTCACGGCTTCACAGAGATCATTCTTTAAGCTAATTAATGATTCAGGTACTACTTTTAAATGTTATTCAGCACAAATATTACTGAATATCACTCTGACTTGAGTCCACATAGTCACATGTAGAGCAGCCCTTCCCTCTCAGCGCAGCAGTTAATGTGTCACAGGCAACGGAAATGCAGCTCCACCAGCATCATCACTTAAATTAAACAAAGCGCCCTCTTCGGTGGGAGTAACAGGACATTTCTGGAATAGTTCCCCCCCCCCCCCCCGACTTCACAAAGAGGCCCAGGATAAGGGGAGAGGGATGGAGGGGGAGGGGGAGGAGGAGGAGGAAGAAACGAGCAGTGTGCCAAACAGAGCGACGCAGCCTCTAAGGCTTGCTATCTTTTTTTTTTTCTTCCTCCCACTTAAAGCATCTATTACCGCTTGTTCTCCCTCACGTCGGTTAGCACTACCCATGATCCCCGATTTCCTCCCTATTTCCTGTAATATCTCTCTGTCTGCATCAGATCCCTGCTCTCAGTGTCTTTGGCAGAGAGCTGCAGTCTGCTGTGCTGCAGACTCCAGAGGGTAGGCGCCCTGCCACGACTCCGAGAGCAGGCCGAGAGAGAAAGAAGAAGTGTGAAATGTCTTTTTCAGCTGCTGTGGCCTTCTTTTTGGCCACTCGAGGCTCAGTTCTTAGATGAACTCAGCTTAAAAGCAGCTCACTGTGTTGAAATACAGTAAGCTTCCTTTGATTTACAAATCACATTGCGTCATGCGGTTTGCTTTTTTTTTTTTTTTTTTTTTTTTTTTTAAAAGAGAGAGCTCACTTGAGACGGTTTACCTGTGAATTGGTAATCCCCTCCACACCGTGTGCTCCGCTTTCCATGTCATATGTGTCTGGCCATCACCATGGGAACAGTTGCTGCGCTGCATTGCTACCCTTGATCCAGAACTGAATGGTTCTCTGTAGGTGTAGCGCTGTGGGGGAAAATGGAGTAATCATCCCATTGATGTGTTTCTGATCCCTTAAGGATCAGCTAATGCTAGTCCAGTGATGGCTGTGAACCGTGATACCCCCAAGACTTCACGCCCAAAGCTTTGTTTTGGAATCGAATCATGTAAGATGGAAAGAGGACTTTCATTTGCTGAACAAAGGCAGTGATCTAATCCAAGCTTTTCAGATATTGAATTCAGAGAGGGGAGGGGGGGGGCGTTGGGAGGACAGCCGTTGTACAATGGAAGCCAGCAGGCAGATCAAACAGAGCCATCCCACTGGGCGTCACACAGAGGACAACAGCAGCCAGCCTGTCCGCACCGGCAAGGAGCTGCCGGACAGACTCAACACTCCCAAACAAAGTCCTCTATTGAGGACGTTTCACAACCTGCGTCTCTGATACCGAAATATCTCTCTGCAGCAGTTGTCGAGTCAAAACTGATTTTAATCTTATTTTTTTATTCAACGTTGCATCTCCGGTCTTTGCACATCTGTCGGCAACTTAGCACTCAGCGTGAGAAAACACGGTTGATTTGTGATGTCCTTTGCATCACCTGTACAGACACGCCTTACATATCAACCTCTGCAGTTGCCAAAAAGAGCGACAAAAGGTTGGACCGATGCAGAGGCGAGAGCTGCAGCGAACGAGGGGGGAACGAGGAGCGACTGACTGACATAAGAGACGATATTCAGCCGTCTCACAGAGGCCCGGCTACAATAATGCGCTGAATGAAGAGGTGCATTCCAGAGCGCAGATACTTGAATGACCTCCATGCTTGTCCTTGTGAATAGATGAATACGATGCATTCTTTTTTTTTTCTTTTTTTTTTTCCTTTGGCCCGCCTTGCTTGGAGAATGGCATACCTCAACAAGCATTTTATCCAGTTTCTCAAACTTCAAGTGTGTGATTTAAGGTTGTGACAGTGACGCTGGTTCAAGTGTTTAAGACGAAGAAGTAAAACCGAGATGACATTTGGGCAAAGCACTATGAATAAAAAGAAAAGGAGTTAATGAGAACAATTTGAGTTTCACAGTGATGTCTCTCAGTTTCGGTTTAATTGAAACTGAGTAGGTTGTCTTGCAGGGGACACAACTGTGCGCCAGTCAGCACGGCAGATTTCATTAAGATAGTGCGCAGAGCTCAGTTAATCAAATGAAATGCTTCTACTGCCCTCTGATTAAGAATCCAAACCATATTTGTCCTCTGCTACACCCTCGTCACTCCCTACATGGCTGCAAGTCGAGCAAAACGAGGGATGATTTAGAGGTTTGGAAAGAGGAGAGAGCGCATGGACAAAGAGATGGATGGTTGTTAGGAAGGCAGGAGATATCTCTGACGGTTTGCGGCACCCTCCCGTAGCCGAGTCTGTTCGAGAGACAGAAATCACTGCCATTGTGGGGGTGATAGGGGTGTATTGTCAAAAAAAAAACATGTTTTGCTTTCTCAAACCAGTCTCGTCTTCGGTCCGAACAATGAGCGTTCGTCATTAATCTGGAGGACATGCGCCATTTCCCAATTGATCTCATTCCTACCATCACTGCTCAGTCTTGTGATTGTGCAGTCTACCAAAAGAGGAAACAAGAGGCCGGCTCGTTTTAATCACTTCAGAAGTTTCCTCTTACCCTTAAACAGTAGTCCTGCAGATTAATGGAGAGGAAGTGTGCCGAAGCATTTAAGACGAGAGGGTCGGCCCTCTACTCTTTCCCTCCTCCTCGAAGCCTTTCGAAGGCAGCCTGTAATGTGTATGAAAGAGTCATTGTCTGAAACGGGCCCTCTCTGGGTGAGTGCAGTAAAATGCCCCGGGCCATAAAGGTTGTGCAACAGAGATGTGATCTCTATCAAGATTATCGGGACTTTTTTTTCCGTCCCCGTCCCCCCTAAATTAAGAGCCATCAGTGGAAGAAATCTGATTCTTGCAATAATTAAATCTGTGAAACGTTCCCCTCCTTAGCTTAACGTCTCCATGAGGTAGGAAGCTGATTTTTTGTAGAGTCCGTTTTTAGGAATAAGAACATTGCTGATACCCTTTTCTAACTGGCTGTGTGTGTTTGTCTATTTAAGGCGGGAAGCGATGGAGAGAGCATCGGGAACTGCCCCTTCTCCCAGAGGCTGTTCATGATCCTTTGGCTCAAAGGAGTCGTCTTCAACGTCACCACAGTGGATCTCAAGAGGTGAGTCCCGCTCCCCCCCTTCCCCCCCGATTCACTATCTCTTCCCTCTTCTTACGTATCATCTTCCTCTGCTGCGTGTTTTTATCAGCGGTTACTCCATAATTAAAAAACAAAATTTACCTAACTTTCTTCCTCCTTTGATAGCCTCCTACTGTTTTTCTGGGCGTTTCCTCAAAGGCCTTTAGCGGCTCTGTAACGCTTTGATTCCGCCCCACCTCTAACACGCTCGCTGCTTCCCCGACTGCTTATTTGGTTTTCCCATGACCCTTTCCCAGGCTGGAGAAAATCAGAGAAAAATAAACATACAGACTCTGGAGAGTCTATTTAGGGTTCTTCACTCTGCACACTTCCTGCTTAGATTTTTGGTGGGCAACATGTTATTTTTCACCACTGGGGTCAGAAAACGATGATCCTCTGCAATTTCAACTACAATTTTTTTTTTTTCCTCTCAGCTGCAAGAGAACGCATGTGGATTCCAGCACCAGAAGCTCTTTACTAAACCCACTATGTTGCTTGCTTTATGATTCATCTAAATGCTCCCTAAATGTTTTTCCACTTTGTGAAGCCAGAAGAGGCAAGTGCCAGATTATTTTCAGCCATGGTCAGATGAACGACTGGTTTCTATGGTCGTTCTTCATCATGTGTGTTTTGACTCAAGAGATTCAGAGATTCCTGACGTTTTTTTCCAAATCGCGGTTCATCCATGTGGCAGCTGGTTCGTCTCCTCCTCTGGGACGTGGAGACCTCTGCTCACTGACAAAACACAACAGAGATGTACTTGCTGAATGTTTTGCTTCTTTTTTTTATATACAGCCAAAAGGAGGAAAGCAGTGACTAGTTATTTGGTTTTCATGCATGCCTGCACATTCAAGATGAGTGCATGGGTTCGGGCGTATTTGCATATATTTCCCTGGCATACACTGGCAGAGGGAGTGTAACATAAAACAGAATGTCATGATATCCTGTAAAAGGCAATGGAGGATATCCGTCTACTTAGCAGTGTCTGTTTACCCCTCACTCCTCTAACAAGCCTTTGTTCAGCTGGAGTGACTACTTAGACTTCTATTTTTTTTATTTCTTTCTAGAAGGACAACTGATTCAGGCTTCAGTTTTTCCATGCTGTATCAACGCCTGTAATCTTGAGTCAACAGAAAACGACCATGTGTTGCAGAAGAAGGCGGGTGTTTGCCATATTTATGGCTCTTTTATTGTAGTATATAAATGGAAGAACAGTGGGAGGGACTGACTGTCACATGTCAATGTTTTATCTTCCCTGAGTTTACGTCTTTTCTTGGGTCAAGGCTGTATTTGTGTCGCCTGTAAATCCCAAGGCAGTTTTTTTTTTTTTACCTACTCCTCAGTGATATCATTGGGTGAGGGTGCCACTTCCCCTTTGCATGCCAGAGAGTTGAAGTCATTTCCCGTTTATTATTTTGTGCCCTTAGATGGCTTGTCCCAAAACTCAGCCACCCTTGTGTGCACATCGTCACAATAAAAACCTAGTGGCTAGTTTTAGTTATAGATCAAAGAGGATTCAGGCAATCTGCTGGATCACAACAAGCTATTATTCAACAGTTGTTGAGAAACGGCTGTGTGATATTGTTTCATACTAAAGGGATTTAAGCGTCTGGGTTCTGTGGATTTCACAAGTGTTCGTACTAATTATTCAACACATGCTCATTTTTGTTTATGTGTGTCAGTGTCATCTGCCGCCCAGAGACATCTGGTACAACATGTGCTGGTTTGAAGGCTGACAGAGAGAGACAGAGAGAGAGAGACACAAACACACTCATGGAGATGGTCTAGTTGTTACAGAAGGAGGAGCGCTGGAAGGCTCTAGAAAAAGTGTTTTTAAAGTGCAGCAGGCTATCACGGAACCACAGCACTTGAACTTATTTGAACTATACAAAGTGACTCATTTTATTCATGAAATGTAATTTTCACTGCCAAACAACTGGATCGTGTTAGCTCGGCAACCATGCATTGTTTAAAAAAAAAAAAAAAAAAAAAAAAGTTTTAATTGTTTGCTGATTTGGCTCTGCTTGCATTGGCTCGCTAAAATCACCCCACTCTGTTTCATGCAGGAAGCCTGCAGATCTTCAGAACCTGGCCCCGGGCACGCACCCGCCCTTCATCACCTTCAACGGCGAGGTCAAAACTGATGTCAACAAGATCGAGGAGTTCCTTGAGGATGTCCTCTGCCCACCCAAGTGAGTGCTTTCTCATCTCTGTGGTAGCAGCTAACTCTGCTGTCATGAGCAGACTGTGTTGGCTTTTTATCACACTGTTAGCATGTAATGACAGGTAGAAGTATCAGCTGTATTTAAATGCAGATAAAAGTTTTACTGAGTTAAAGATAAGGGTGATATTCTGGTGATGTTCTATATATAACAGACCAAAACCAACAGTGTGTTAGGCCAACACTTAATAGTTCCCCGGCTTCAAAGTCCATTCCTTTTTACTGAATACATAAGTCTTTAAAAATGTGGCACGATTACAATACCTGTTAAAAGTTTGGACACACTTTCTCATTCAGGGGAATATGAAGGTGTGTCCAAACCTTTGACTGGAACTTTATGTACTTTCATTGTTAAAAAGATAAATAGTTAACCTAAAACATCTTAGCACTGTAGTTTTTAACTAACTTTACTCAAACAAGATTAAATGTTGCACTTTTTTTGGACTATTTTCAGATTGGTGGATTAATAAACATTTGGTGTTCTAGTGAATATTTACAGCAGCACTACAATGTGAGATTGACTAAAGACAGGATCGATTAATTGCTGATTTTGGTCTTATATGAGTAGCAGGAAAAACCGAATATCCTTAAAGCATACTTCATACATACTGTACTTATGTGTGTTTTTTCTTGCATGTGTGTGTGTATGTAGGTTCATCAAGCTTGGTGCAAGACACCCTGAGTCCAACACAGCCGGTATGGACATCTTTGCCAAGTTTTCAGCCTATATCAAGAACTCAAAACCAGATGCAAATGAAGGTAAGATACACATACTGTCTGTGACACACACACACACACACACACACACACACACACACACAGGTTATGAGCAGAGATCCAGAGACCTTCCAATTGTGCAGGGTGAATTCTCTGGTTGCTAGGCGACACTGGTAGCCCTGCCCCGATTGGTGGATTATGGCCTGAGTCAGAAACACAGAGCTTTTGTTCTGCTGCCTCCTCCTGTCCTCATGCTCCCCGTCTCACCTGGTGCAGCGCTGTGGAAAACCACAGAGCAGCTGTCCTGAAAATGAACTAGCACTCACAATCTCATCCTTCCTGTTCTTGATTCATGCACCTCAGACACTGTAAGAAAAAGACCCTATCACAAACATAACATGAGATTATTGGAATAATATGAAAAAAAAAAATGCAATCTATTGTCTTTAGAGATTCTGTTGCATCCTTGGTGAGACAATTTTTGGAAGGATGTTTATGATACTTACAAAATACCAAGATTTTCTGTCATGTTTTAGTTGGATGTTCTCCACCCTGGGAAAATATTGAACCATGGAGAGCTGGATCTGAAATCCAAGGCTGTGTAAACACAGTTTGAGGCTGAATCTCATGGCTCAATGATAAGTGTTCTCTAAAGTAGTCTAGTGTACTGTTGAACTACCGAGTGGTGCACGCAGCTACATTCATATCATATTTTCTAACAATAGAATATTGTTTATGAATAACCTATAGATGGATGAATGGATATAGGCTGAGGAGAAAATAGAACACCTACGCAATCCATTGAAATGAGGGGGTGGATATTATGTGCATCTTACAATACAATATGAGCTTCCTAAAGATGGTATTTGTTCCTGGGCTGTTGTATTAAATTGCTATTGTAGTAGACGGTGTTAGTGTTCCTTTATGTATAATTTCCATGTGCAGAAGGGCTCGTCTCTTGATGAAATACTGCCCTCATGTGGTGGTTGAACATATGACTGAGACAGCTGTGGCAGAGAAACCTTCCGAATTTAACACTGTAAAAAAAAAAAAGTAGATTATTTGCTCTTATTTACTGAATACATAAAGAATTAAATTTTAAAGTTTTGAATGTTTTAACAACATCCCTTGTTCGTCTGTGTGCAGCTCTGGAGCGCGGGCTGCTGAAGACACTGCAGAAGTTGGATGAGTATCTTAGCTCACCACTGCCCGACGAGATCGACCACAACAGCATCGAGGACATCAAGGTTTCCACCCGCAAGTTCTTGGATGGAGAGGAAATGACTCTGGCCGACTGCAACCTGCTGCCCAAGCTGCACATAGTCAAGGTGAGCATGGAGTAAAATCAATAACAATGTTGAACCAGTTTGACAGTATATTTAGGAACCTAAAGGGGTATGTGTAGTATTTTAAAGATTACGGTTTAACATGCTTGCCCTAAGATTAATGCCCAATTTTTTTTATTATTGGTTTTATATTACCATTCCAGTGATATAGTGTGTGATTCTGTTAATAATGTAATCTCTAAAATAAAGCATAAGCCACATTTTCTGACTAATACTGTTGGGCTGCCATTAACAGTTATTTCCATTATCAATTAATCTGCCATCCATTTATCTTTAGGTCCATATAATGTGCAATATACATCACAATTACCCAGAGCTACAGTTATTGTCTTGAAATATCATGAAATATGATGATCTAAAACTCAAAGAGACTCAGTTTACAATGATAGAAAATAAAGAAAAGCAGCAAGTCTTCACTTCTTAGAAGTTGAAGTGAATTTGTGGCATTTGTTTCCTTATAAATAATTAACTTTAATAATTAATCGACTGTCAAAATTGTTCAAAATTCATTTTATGTCAATGGACTAATCAAGCTATTTCAGCCGTACCACTAAACACCCCTTTGTGGTGTAAATCAACCAGCAGCTTTCATACTGAGTATAGTTTGTTGGCTCATGATTAAAAAATATCATGAAGAGGCTGATAGAAGTTGTCTTTTTTGTTTATCGTCTTAAATCTTAAAATAAGTGGTTGAAATGTCTCATATACAGTAGCAGCTTTTGGCTGTTACAGTTATTCGGATTGTTAAGCTTATTTCTGTTGTAATGAAATCAAGAAATTAACCCTTTAACAGCTTTATAATTAGTTTAACTGAAGCCTTTAAGTGATTAATTATTCACTCTATTGAAGTAATTATTCTATTATTAGTTAAGGCTCTTTAATGTCTTAAGAAGTGTAATTGAATGAGAAACAGTTTTGATTGGATTAGAGAAATCCTGAGCTAATGCAAAGATTTTACAAATTGCACTACAGTGTTTCACAAAGATTTAATACATTTAATAATCTTCTTTACTGGTGAGGTCATAATAGATTTCATAGCTCAGTTGGCGAGGCTCATAGCTTATGATTTATTATGATTTCATTCAGGTGGTGGCCAAGAAGTACCGAGGCTTTGACATCCCCAAAGAGATGACGGCCATCTGGAAGTACCTGAACAACGCCTACACACGCGAAGAGTTCACCAACACCTGCCCCAGTGACAAAGAGATCGAGATCGCCTACGCAGACGTAGCCAAGAGGCTGGTCAAATAAGCCTCTTCTGTCCTGACCCCCCTCCCCCTTCTATCCCTCACCCCGTACCCCACCCACCCACACACACACACACATCCCTACACCTCCTCTCCCCAGCACCAGGACTGAAGTGCTCATTCACGAGAAAGAAAAACTCTGGACATCTTTTCCTTCTCTCCTCATCTAGAGCGAACCCCCCCCCCCCCCCCCCCCCCCCCTCCCCCCTCGCCAGCGCATGAATCCTCCTTGATCATTGTTTTTTTTTTCTTTTTCTCCGATTACATGAAGATCTCTATTAGTTGATTCAGCAAAAGTCACTATTGTTCCATCTTTCAACATTAATTGCTTTTGTTTTTCATTTGCCGACGAATGTTGTGAGGCGGTTTGAGATGCGGAGGCGAGGGAGAAGCAGTCAGACATGCGTATCAGTGCTTATCAGTGTCGGGAGCCCACTCCCTGATAAGTGACCTTTTTTAAGCTGACCTTCTCTGTGTATGCAGGGGAAAAGGTTGCAAGCTGTTGTTAATTTCCTGTTGTCTGTTTAATATTGAAATTGCTCTTCTTTCTAGGATTGCTATAAAAATGAACACTGAGAAGCAGTTTTTTTTTTTTCTGTCTTTTTGGCTTATTAAGAGGTGTTATAAACAGTGTTGAAGCTTCAGTGCTTCTTGCTCAAGTATTAGACAGGTGTAAGTAGAAGCTGAAGCTAACCCAAACCTGAGTGGTTGACATATCAAGCGAGAGATGCTTTATTTTTAACGTCGAGCTGTTAAAATAAGTCAGCGTAATTGTAACTGCAGGTAAAGCTACCTGGTGTCCATGCTCTGATTTCTTTACTGCCTCAAACGGGCAAAAACTCTTGTAGCTCAGCTCAGTAGAATTGTAGGAAACGACCTGTACCGGCTGCAGAAGTATCAACTCAGGAACAATATAACCTGAGGTCTAAAGAAATATTCATCCACATGTAGCTTGCAGACCTGTTCAAGGATGTATAGACTGTCAAGACTGGCCTTTTATCAATCACCACATTGCCATAGAAAATTTCCAAATAAAAGAGAAGCACAGAGAAGCGAGCTGACTCCTCTTGTAAAGCATGAAGGAAGTCCGTTCTTGCCTCGTGCTGACAGTAGCAGTAGTTTCGATTACACATCGCGGACCAAAAAAAGGGCACATTATTCTGATCTCACTGTGGATAGGATGACTCCGACTGTGTAAACTAGTGAAGTGCATAAAAAAAAAGAAACCTCACACTCTCTCTTTGTCCATAGCATACAGATGGGAGGACTGTAATGTGCGGTCAGGCACCAGGAAGAAAGATGACACTAAAGATATTTATGACAAAACAAATCGAGGAGAGTAGCAATGTAATAAATACCTGGTCAAATTCCACCCTGTCTTCAGTATGTGTATTGATCTCTAAGGTAGTGAATGTATGTTACGATACAGTAGCTCCAAAAGTGCTTTAGTGCGGACGAAGCAAAACCTGTTTTGTTTTCTCCCGTTTTGCCATGTATTTGCGGACGTTTTGTTATGAGACGAATTTGATAAAAAACACACAAAAAAAAAGGAATTGTACATATTTGTTTTGATTGCTCAGAATTCATTGTGTAAATTTTATACATCTCGCCAGAGTTTTGAGGAAAACGGGCTGTTCCTTGCCTGCTTGGATTTTAATTTTAGATGAACCATCTCCTCTTTGCCTTACCTTGTTTTCTCTCTGCGGATGTTTTGCAGGAAGATTTTTTTTTTTTTTTTCAAAGATCATTTCATTACAACATGAGTGCGATGTTGTACAAAGAAAATATCCGAGCTATGTCATGGCTTTTTTTTTTTTTTTTTAACAATATTGACTGAATTGAAATAAACTTCTTATTGGCACTTGTGTTCTTGTTTAAACCTGCAGTGTTATTACATATCTGTCAGATTTACTGTATATGGGATTGCATTTGATTTACTGCTCCGATTTGATTTTGTTGTTAGTTTACCGTTTAGCCTTAGTATCCCGTACCCGTGTGAGCAAGTCACCCTTTGAAATGACAAAAGATCAGTTACAGACCTACAATCCGGGAAGTATAACGACCACAGGCATCATCTCTGAGTTTCAGTGGACATTGGCATTCATTATTGCATTAACAGAGTAGCTTATTGTTAAAAGGCTGGATAACATGTTGGTCCTCTTTGCAGTTGACCTTCAAGGTTCATTCTTGACTGTGGAAACAGCAGTTTCCACAAAAAGAAAATCCCAACACAAGGTCAAAGTTACTTGTTTCCAAAGCTTTCAATCGCATCTCTGTGACAACTGAGCAACTCTATCCACTGAGGAAGTCTACCAGATGTGGTTGAGAGCTTGGGAAACAACAAGTTGGAGGTTGGACAAATTGGACCGTGTGATGAGAATTCCTCTGCAGTTAGTTATAAGCCTCTCAACCTTGGATTGACCAGCTATCTTTTCTACGCAGGCTATGATAATTTGAGCTTTTCTTGCATTCAAGCAACATTTCAAATACTTAAAGATCCCCTCCAGACATGTTTTAAGAAATACAAAACATACATACTGATATGGTTTTCCCACAAAAAAATGCAATTAACTTCTTAAAGTCCTTAATGTCATCTACTTCTCCTTCATTAAAAATATGGAATCTGTGAATATATCATATGTTATATGAGTATTGTTCCTTAGTTAAACTGCTGGATGGAAACATCTCATGTAAATTGCACACTGCACCAGGATTGACTTCCAAACTTCATGCTTGTATGTTCACATCTTAATCTCAGATTTAAAGTGAGGCCAGAGAAACTTTCCCCCTTCAGCAGATGAATGTGAAAAACAGCCTTCTAGTGTCAAACTGCACATACATCATACTGCACAGTGAGGCTCAAACATCCAACTGAAGTAATAAGAAGAAAAACATTTATTGTGTGGGGGGATTCAGATATATTTCAAGACATCTAAAAATACTAATAATTCCTATCTGATATGTTTTCCACAAAAAAAAAAAGTTCAGTTACCTTCCAGCTTCACTGGAAAGTCCATTCTAAGTATATGTGTTCAAGTTTCCACATCACACTTGTATATGTTGCATAATGGACCATGATTGGCTTCCTAGCTAGTTGTGATGTCACAAAAGCATGACCACATATGAAAGTTGCCTTAATCATAATCAATCATTATAATGTCTTTTTTGTTTTCAAAAACAAAGCTGTGTTGCTTATGAGGGGAAAAAATCCATATTTGGGACATCTGCGCCTGCAGTGTTAACACAGCCTAATGATACCACCCAGGGGCCCGGGGAATTTGAGGGGCTTTCATGAGCCAAATGACAAACAGTCACATTTCCCTCTCAGTTAAGTTAATGGATGTAGGGAATGTTTTGGTCACAGGTTCTAGACTCACCATAAGCAGCTTTCTATTCTCGGTACTATATCAAAAACATCTCATATTGGGTTTCTTGTTTCACACTTATTGTTGAAGGTCACTGACAAACAAACACAGAAAAAGGTTTGGGAACCCCTGGGCCAAAGCATGTTTGTTTACAGCTCCTGCTCCACGAGGAATGTCTCATGTGGGTGTTCACCCACTGTGGTCTCCACCTCCCCCTGAAGTCACCCTCTCACAGCCAGTTTGATGATGTTTTTCAGGCAATTCCCTACTGTTCAGAGGCACAAACAAGTCTATTCTGCGGGGCTGTTTGCAGCCAAAGTTTCGCAAGAGAAGGGGGGAAAAAAAAAAGAAAAGGTGTGGGGGCGTACAGCTTTTGGATGCACTCCAGATCATTAAAGTGTCGTGTTTCAGCCCCAGACATTCTCCTTTCCTTCGCTGGAGCACACTGAGACACGGTCTCCACTTGTAATTCACAGGGAGGAAATCCACCCAGACACAAACAGACAGACAGACGTATGTGTGAGCGTGAGCGTGAGGTAAGAGAAGACACAACAAGGCTGGCTATCATTCAGACCACACACTCATTACAAGCAGGGTGAGTGTATTAGTGTAATTGGGTAATGAAGGTGAGGCCAGGAGGGGCTGAGTGTTGTTTCTCAAACATGTTGACTGTGTGTGTGGTGTGTGTGTGTGTGTGTTTGTACAGAGCAGGGCTATATTACACACCATGAGAGGGAGCCAACATGTCAGAGAAGCTATGAACACAGAGGTTGCAGCCACAGTTATTTCCCTGATCTTCGTTTGTCAGGATGAAGGTACAAGGGTGCTATTTCTTCAACCTTGATATATATTATGCCTTCACTGTAACAGTTAAATCAATGATTTTTATATTTTTTCACTCTCCATCTATGCTTCCATGTGAATGATCACTTCCAATAGCACAGCCTGGAGCCTTTTTCTGTTTGGCACTGACTCTTTCCCTGCAGTGCCAGTTCAGTTTGCAGGTTTTACACAACACCCATTTATACAGCTGACTAAATATTTACACTGGTAAAGTAGCTCGCTCAAGGGTACACAGTGATATCCCAGCTGGGTTTTGGACCTACAATGCGTGAAAAACCTTCTTTGCATATGGACTCTGTGCACCTGATATCTGATGAGGCTATAGGTTCCCCTCTATCTGATTTACTCTGTGACTGACAGCACACAGACCTGTATGTAGAGGATATGTGGCAACAAGGGTATCAGGATTCTCCATCTGAGTAAAAAATATATGTTGTGAAACCTCTTTTTCATTTTGAACTTGTTTATTATATTCCAGTCACATACATAGTCTAGACTCTATCATGACATATTTAAATGAAAGGGAAGGATATATACCAGTTTTCAAAGTTCACTGTGGCCACACCGTATTCTCAAGAAGGTGTGCAAAATGATAATGATGATTTTACATGATAAATATTTTCATTTTCAAGCAACAACGTTCTTGAACGCTACAAGAATCAGCCTAAGGCAGCGGTTCCCAACCTTTTTGGCCTGTGACACCTTATAATAGAGCAGTGTCTACTTGTGAGCTATTGTAACCATACGGATTATGACCAGGTCAAATAGATTGATTTTTCCTCCTGTTTTATTAGAGACCTCAAGAGGTAAATGTATCCAGTAATTCACAAGAAAAAAATAAAATAAAGAAAAACAAAGATACGAGGAAGATTTGAATTTTCTAACCTGTTAATCATCTTGTGACCCCTTGTGGGGTCCAGATCCTCAGGTTAGGAACCACAAACCTATATGGGACACAGGTGTGGGACAAGACATGTTGATTACTATGCTGATAATTATGTGGTCATGAAGGTATGAAGGTCCTATTTTTAACACCGAGGCAATTACATAAAAAATTAGGAAACATATATTTGAGGTAAAGTCATCAGCCAAGCCTGTGCTTTAAGGCACACATTGAAGCAAAATAGCTGTCTAAACTTGTGTGACTTGTAAGTGCACTAATAACGTTAATTACGACTATATTCCACTCAGGTGTGCCAGTGTCAGTTCTGGTATTGTACATACTGTCTCACTGGCCGGACATACTGGCACACATACATGGAACAGAGGCGTAATTAATGTTATTAGTTCCACCTGTGTTTTCCCTGCTTTGGTAAGTCATAATGTCCAGTGAGAACTCTCTATAAATATGATATGACACCATTATAACTGAATACATGAGTACTTACCATAGATATTGAATAGCTGATATTCAAAATTAGTGGTTATGTTTACAACCAACTATGAGCCAATCAGAGATCAGCCGCAGAAGTGAAAACACTGCAGCTGCCAGCCTGGCACACACAGACCACACGGCGTGTTGTTGTTGTTGTTGGATAGCAGTGAAGTTTCAGGCATTCCTGTCAGACTACAGTACTTCCACAGCCCCCATACTGCTTCTCATGCCCTTTATCTTCACCTTACATCTTCAGCAATGTTGGCCTTTATTCAGAAATTATGCTGGCACCACCGTCCATCAAAAAAAAAATTGCCGTCTGTGACTGGTTAGCAAGAGCGCCGAGGATATGTTGATCCTCCAAAAAAGGTGTGTTTTTCTTGCCAAACTCCTTAAAGTCGTACAAGCTGTCATTGACCCATCATCTTGTATGTCTTTTTTGGCTGCAACAGAAGGTTTTTGTCTGCTAGGAATATAGTTACTCATAAATAGGCCTATAGAGTCTGATAGCTGCACATAACACATCAGTATGGCAGTGATGCAGAGTGGCACACTGGAGGACAGACTGAAACTTGAGAATATTTGTTAAAAGAATTTCTTCGTAATGACCATTAAACAATAGAGACCGGAGCTGAAGTATCAAAATTTAACAGAATTTGTTTTCTAGTTTATTTTCTAGTCAAAAAGGCTCATCGAGGAACGCCTTCAATGAGTTTTTATATAGTATGGGTGGGCGTTTCAGTTCTTCTTCCAATCTGTCAAGTACAGACTTCATCAATAACGTCATGACCATTTTCAGTTCTCCTGTTGAGGAGCCAACCTGCAAAACTGACCCAGAGATGACATGTCTCACCCTCTCTCCAAAGAATTTTATTTTCTACATCTTCCTCTTTACAAATATAGTGCTGAACTTCCTTTAACCTTAGCTGATGAGCCTGCTGATGTTGCAGAGTTGCAGTACAAACAATTCATCACGATCCATGTAAAATAGTAACACACATACACAGTATAATCATAATTTTTATAACAATATTCTTATAGACAACATTTGGTGTGTTTAAATGGGTTTAGATATTCATCTGGTGTCAAGGTTAGAATAAATCGTTCACATGTTATGAGAGGTGTATTTTATAGGTTCAGTGTACCCAAAATCAAACAAACCAACAAACAAAACAATGTCTTTTCCTCATCTGTTTCTGAGGTTTTTGCTACTTGACAACATAATGGAGGTGACTTAATTTTTGCTGAAAAATTACATCTAAAAACTTCAACAGCAAATGTACATTTCCAGAGCTGGCGCCCCTGGTTCTGGTTCTTCTGGATAATCTACAGAACTGTGAACAGCAGTTCAGATCCAGTAAGTTAAAGCCACACCGAAAGTTCTCCATGGCAAGTAAAAATCCTGCATTTCAAATGTTCAAGCACAATAGCAAAATGTACTTATATCATTCAAAGTACTGATAATGCAGAAAATGGCCCCTGTGAGTGTCATACTATTATATATTATATTATTGAATTATTGTTGCTGATGCATTAATGGGTAAGTAGCATTTTAATGTTGTAGTTGGTGGAAGAAAACCTAATTGAACTATTTTACATACTATTGTCTAGTTTAATGAATAAGAATCCATTAAGTTTAATAAATTCATCATATATTCTAAGTGTAAAATCTTAATCCGTAATGTAACTGTGGCTGTCAAATAAATGCAGTAGAGTAAAAAGTAAATATTTGCATGTGATATGTAGTGGAGTAGAAGTACAGAACGTGTATAGTTTTTGTTTTCATAGCAATTATTTATTTGATAGAAAATATTTCCAGCAACACCACAATCAAAATTCCATCCAACTGCATTGTTGGTATGGAGGGAGGAATATCTGATGCTGATATCTCAAAACCTGGGCAAATAAAACGTAACTTATCTGTGTGTCTACATACCACTAGAGATAAGAAAATATGTTTTTTTGTAATTTGGGTGAACCAACTTTTGAAATGAACCACAAACTTGCCCTATTATTTCACTCTGTAGAGGATGTCTTCCATTGAGTGCACACTGCCTCTGTGACAAACACTATCACTCATTATTTGAGCGCTGTAAGGGTCTATGGGAGTTCATACTGGAGTTCACTGTGGCATCATCCACCCCATCAACTCCCACACCACCGACTAACAGCCCAGCTTATCTGCTCCACTCCAGTGCCTGCAGTCAACCAGTCAGGGTGGGTTTTGTGTGCTCACATTGTTTATTTTAGCCCTCATTAAAATGCGGTGGGGTGGCTTTCTCTCTCCGGGGCTCGGTGGCTACTGTGGTGGAGAGATAGGGGACTGTGGTGGACCCCTTTGGGCAGCCCACAAAAGCTGCCTCACCCCCTTTTCCCTGCTTGCCACTCACCCCATGTGGGTCCTGCAGTCACACCCTGTGGCAGAGCTGCGGTTTACTGCGGCTGTTGGCTGGTAAAGAGGCAGAGTGAGGGTTCAAGGATCCAAATTCAAGTCGGAGAAGTGCCATTCACTGTAATTACCACTAGAGGGTACTCAGCCACAGTAAGCTGAAAGAGAGGGAGAGGGAAGGGAACGCTCGTAGCTGGCAGACCTCTCTCCCGGGGGTTTTGTTCTTATCTCCTTTACATGGTCAGCACTTTTTCACAGGAAGCATGAGAGAGGTGTGTGTGTGTGTGTTTTTTTGTGTGGACAGTATAAAGGCAAGTGGTTCTAAAGATAAAAAGGCTACTATGAGTCTGTGTCAGCTGTGTACTTGAAAGACACCTCGTGACGTCAGGTATTTCATGCCTCCAGGGGCCTTTGTCCAGGTTGTTTTGTCTCTCTATAAGACTACAATAGTGGCCTGTTTTATTTTGTCTGTGACGGAAAAAAACTATTAGACATGAAAGACTTTGCTCTGTCAGCAGCCACACCTCCACCTCAGCTCTACTGAGAGGAACATTTACCTTGCAGTTTATGTTACGTTAATGTCTGCTGGGTGTGCTGATAATCCCAGGTGTATGTGTGTGTGTGTGTGTGTGCGTTAGAGACAGTGTGTGTGTACGGCTTTGTGCTAAATTGAATTAGCAGGTTCCCTTTTAGAGCCGTGTAGCACATCTAGGGGGAGAGGAGGTCTTTTGAAGTTTTGGTTCTGCCATCCGTCTCCAGCTCACTGGCTTTCTTTTCATGCCAGCCGCTGCAGAGAGCAGTCCTGTAAAAGAGAAACGCCCCAGCTGGCTCCTCCCTGCCATGTCTCCATGGTAAAATGACAACAGACTACACTCACATGCCCCTACTGACAGTAAACCTTGTCTCTGTTTTGATTCTGTTGATACTGGCATTTTGGCTTAGGTGCACTTAAATATAGGTTCACAATTTTTCAAGTCTGTCTTAAAACAATAGTGAGGTGCCCATGTGAAGAATAAAAGAGGTTTTGCTCGCTCTAATCATTCCTTCTGTTCATACTGGCCATTAAAATACCCCTTTCAAATGAACTTTCAATGTAAGTGATGGACAGTCCTCATTTTGTTGAAAAATATACTTAGAAGTTGATCTAAAGCTAATATGGCGCTTAAGCATTCCATGTTAGTTAAATAAAGTGGATATCTTTCAAAATTATTTTCTTTTTAGAATAAAATTCCCTCTTTTTGTTCACCCAGACAGTGTTTCCCTGTTGAGCTGCAGTGGAAGTATAATAACAAAGTGTGGTAACAACATTTATTTGACTAATTTGGATGGCTGACGCTTCATATTAGCTTCAGATAAACTTTTAAATATTTTTTTTGCAGAGAAGGAAGACTGTGGATTTTGTCCCCCATCACATACATTGAAAATACATTATGAAGGGATCTCTTAATAGTCAGCATGAACGTGAGGAATAATTACAGCAAGAAAAACCTGTTTCAATGTTCACATGGGTGCATGAATATTGATTTAAGCCAAACATGAAAAACTGTGAACCTATCCTTTAAAACACACTCATCATTGACATTGGAGTACAGTAGAAAAAGTGTTTAAGCCTACAGCAATGAGCATTTAACTTCTAGTCGGCGTTAATAGATGTATCTGATCTCTGCCCAAGCTGCAGGTGCTGGCCCTCCATCCCTGCTTTCACTCTAAACTAAACCAAAGCGGCTCCTTTACTCGCCAGCAGCCAGAGAGGATGCTATGACATTCAGCTTTAACACTGGAGGAGGAAAGGAGGAGGAGGAGAAGGAGGAGGAGGAGGAGGGGAGATGTATTGATCGCCCTTAGCTGCTCCTTCATAGCCTGTGTGCATGGTTTGTGTTAGCTAAGCCCTCTAGCCTAATGGCTTTTAGCCCTCCATTAGGTCGTTGCAGGCAGCGTGGTTTAAGTAAGTAACAAAAGGCTCTGTCAGAATGCTTTAAGCATTAATAAGACAGTCAGTGTTACTCCTCCAGCCTGTCAGCTCATCAGGAACACACAAGTTGAGATGACAAAGCCAAGAGGCTGGTTTACTGTCGTCATCTTGAGCATTTCTTTGGCGGGATTAGCTTTTAGACTTTGGGGAATTTGTTAGATTGAGCAGTGAAAGCTGTGGCTCACTCACCCCGTAAACTTGCAAATGTCCCCGGACTGGTGTGTAGTGAGCGTTTCACACACAAAAACATATGAAGAAGTGCCAGGGGCTCTGAACATTTGTACAGTTCACTTAACGAGGAGAGAACCATGGCTCGATACTGGGAAAGGGGCTCAGGAGGAGTGGGGTGAGAAGTGCATTGTTTGGTGTTATTTGGCAACAGAACCGCAGGCCTCAACCGGCATGAAAGTCAGTTTGTGGGAGTTTTTCTTCTTTTTTTTTTTTTTTTGCTGTTGAGCTGCTTTCTGGTTCTGCTTCTAAAGCCATCTTGTTTTTATAAAAGTTGTCCCTCTCTTTTGCAGAGAAAGGCGCTGTGGCCTACACTGTTTCAGATCACTGTAATTATTGGGTAGGTCTGTCTTTCATGGTGCACACACTGGCATTCTGATATGTAGAAAGGCTCCATGTGAATGAGTGGACACATGTGCACAAATACATGCACATATTTTATACATGAGCCAAATCACACTGTGGGTATGACTGACCCATTTTGCTGAACAACCTCCTCTGCTTTCTGTATATTGTGTCGTGTGTTCCCCCCCCTCGCTCTGTCTGTCTTTAATGCCACTGTGTCCCTGCAATCCCTCAGAGTCCTGGGCTTTAATGCATCGGTTACCATATTTTTCCACCGAGATGACTGTCGCTTGCCGGGAAAGCTGCACATCGTGTGTACGTGCGTGCGTGCATTTGTGCCATTTTTGGAAGACTCCCTGTGTTCTCTCTGCACCAGCGCTCGGGCTACGGAAGCCTCCTGGGTCCATTTCTTCTGCGGCTAGACCACATACCCCAGAATCCTGCTTTGGTTGGAAACATGTCTGTTTTTTTTCCAGCCATCGTAAAGAAGACAAACTCCTTGACTGTCTGCGTTGGCCCTGGACTCACCATAACAGGTCCTCTCTGGGTTGCCGCTGGTTACAGTAAAAATCAACACCTCCTCTACCCCAGACTGAGACTTTTCAACGTGCAGATCCAGTTTCTCCCACGCACACTTGGCCTGTTCAGTGATCAGGAGGTGTGTATGTATAGTGCTAAACTCTCCATTGCCTTTGGAGGCCTCTAATCACGGCCTCTGAGGGCAGAGAGTTTGAGAAACCTACAGATTTCCAGCTAACAGTAGCTTGTACAAAAGCTTGGTTGACAAAACGCACATTTCATTCTGCAGTAATAGAATGAACATCATTATGTTTTGATAAGCTTCCTCACATCAACTCCTTTCATCTACGTTCTCTTCTTATCCTGGTGCATCAGTTGGCAGTGATTTTCCAGGTTCTTGCTTCACCATCAGTGCCACCTGAAGCATATCCTAGAGGTGCTCCATGACAAGGACAGATGTAAGCTGGCCTCTTATTGGTCGGCTGTTCTCTGGTCTGCCAGCCAAGCAGGAAACAATAGAAGGCCAGAACATTGAGCTGGCTGCAGATCAGTAGGGGCCTGCTTGGCCTCTCCCAGACGCTACGTCTTATTTCCTTTTTGATTACTCATGCCTGCCTGATGAGCGGCACACTCACACTCCTCTTTGTCTAACTGCCCGTGAGAGAAATCACAAAGAAAAGACTTTTTGTAGGAGGCTGGTTTTGATTTGGAGGCTGGAATGCCTTTGTGATAATGTCGCAAGATTTTGTTGGCAGGGGTATGATAGATGTGTGTGAGACAAAAAGGAGAAACGTTGAGAGGAGAGTTATGATGCGTGTATGTTCATGATTCAGGTATCAGAAACTAGATTTCTGAGTATTGTGCAGTTGAGTGTGTTGCTGTGTTTGCTGTGCTGATTGATGTGAGTTTCCACTGATGGGCTTCCAGGATCTGCCCGAAAACAGCCTTTAAATGGGGGAATAGTAGTGCTGGCACTGAAGTCCAAACTGTATTGCCACCCAAGCGTGCGGATCGCCTGCTGTGGGCTGGGTCCCATTCGCCTGGCCCTCGCTAGCTCCCACCACTGCTCATTACCCCCCTTACCACCAGGCCGGAGGTAGGAAATCAAACCAATTACGGTTGTATTTAAAGAAAATTGGAGCAGGGCCGGAAAAGTGGGGGCATTTCCAAAAACCACAAAAAGAAAACTGCAGGGCTGCCACTCTTTGGCAAAATACAGAGTGACTGTGGAGCAGAGTGGAACGGCACTTCCCTGAAAAAAACAAGTATAAATCTATTGTTTGACACTGTATTGTAAAAGCAATACATATCTTCTTTATCTATATAACACACTTAGATCAACTCATCTACCATCCCAACTAAAACTCTTCCAAAAACTCTATTAATTCCTTTCAGTGTCTTCAATAATCTGTCTCTATGTCCGTCTCAGTGAGTGAGATTGATGGGTTTTGCTCCCAGGTGGACCTGCGTGATGGATGGTTTTTAAGGACTGACTGTGTTTATGTTCAGGTCTGCTGTGCCCTGCTGTGAGTGGCCTGCCAGAAGGCCGCACCTCATAATGTGGCTGAATCCGCCAAGACGTCCCCGAGCCCAAATCCTCCTTGGCTCGCTCTGCTGCTGTAGCCCCTGCTGAGGTACAGTATAGGGCCTCTCTCAAAGCACAAACACCTGTAGGCTTCAAACTGTGGGGTATGCATGTGCACAATCCTTTGGCCAGAGTGTGTCACAGTCTGACGCCATCTTTACAGCCAAAAAAGCTCGTCTAGGATCAGTAGTGTAATTTCCATCCCCT
The DNA here is from genome assembly GCF_914725855.1 of Thunnus albacares. NCBI lineage: Eukaryota > Metazoa > Chordata > Actinopteri > Scombriformes > Scombridae > Thunnus > Thunnus albacares. The sequence continues at coordinate 9,633,377 of NC_058120.1, read as the reverse complement.
GATCTGATATGTTCTGTCTGTTTTACCTCTCTCTCCCTCTCTGCGTCTCTCTGATCCACCTCCTCACTGTCATTTCTCAGGAAAACCCCCTCATTACCAGGCCCTGAATGTAAATGCTTCATTTTCCATCCCCCCACAAGCCCTCTTTGTTCCACGGCCCATTTGGCTGTTATGTCTCAGCACTTAAAAGCAATTATTCCTAAATATGAATGCTCCCCAACAGACGTCTCCAGACACTTTTTCTTCCTTCATCATCCTGTATGCCTCATGGGCAAAAACAAAAGGAGCAGAAATCAAGGTGTCTAGTGTCTGCAGGCCAATATACATACGACGTTTTGTTCAATGCATGTGTGTACAGTCACTCACACACACATGCAGACTCATGCCCAATAATATGCCTTTGTCTGTGCAGGTGCATGCACAAAAAACACACACACACAAACTGTTTACTTCACACGCACACACCATAAAGAGTGTAAGATGATCTCCCATTAAGGATGAAAACAAACCAGTGAGTGGGAGGTGTCCCTCGAGGAAGTCCATAGTCGCTATAGTGGAACCATGGGAACTGGTTAGGAGAGGCCTGCGGGGCAGCCATGGCCAGACATGGGGGTGTATAACACTGCCACACACACACACTGCAGACTGGAGACAGAAACACCAAAGCGATGGCTTTTAGTCACCTCACCTGTCTAACAGCAACAATACCCGACACTTTATTTGGTGTCTTCAGTAGCTTGATTTATTCAAGCCTGGCTTTGATTGTCTTGATGACAATGTTTTACGATCAAAGTGCCACAACAGCAGCAACAATAAAACTGGCTGTAACAGAGAGAATGATGATACGAGAAATTTGACGACAGACACATTTCTGTGAAGCTCTTGTGTTTAGTGACACATGAAGGATGAGGGAAAATCTGTTTTTGATGTCGTCACTTTATTTGGTTTATGGGTTAGAGGAGGCTGTAGGTCTGTGGTGTTTCAGTGGTTTTCACTGATTTCTTTTCAACCCTCACTGGTGAAAGGATTTTAATCATCTAGTTTGGTGGTCAGTCCCAGACAGAGGAAAGAGTTTTCAGAGACAAAGAAAGAAGCAACAAACAATTGAAGGCATAAATGTATCTGACTCTGCGGCTTCCCAACTAGATAGTGGGAACCAGAAGGAAGGGACGACGCAGGCTTTTTAATGACCATTCATGTTCCCACGTGATCCAAAACAGACTTGAGCAATCATCCTGCTCACTGCTTGCGTGCATGGATGAAAAAAGTAAGAGAGATAGAAAGATAGAGATTGTGTATGTGAACTGCCAATTTAGAGTGTTCCCCTGCTCAAGCAGGAAGTGAACAGAGACCTGGTCCACAGGGATCCCTGTTTCCCCTTCTCGCCTTTTCCCTCACCCCCCCACCCCCACCACCCACTCAGGACCCCACCGTGACGAGGGAGGCTCCCTAAAAGAGCCTGGCAGAGAGCTGCAGTGTGTGGTGTTTAGTGCTCTGTGTGTGCATGTGTGCGTGTGTCTTAATTTCCTGTTTTATAGGGGAAGCAGTGTTCACATGTACAGATCGTAATTCTGATTCTCTCTGTGAGAAAAAAAGGACAGAAAAAAAGATTGTGTCAATTCTCATGAATCAGTATGGGAAACAACTAGCATTGTTTCTGGGAAGCTGCCCTACTCTCTTAGTAAAAACATATTTTGGTTCACTGGTAAAGTGCAAATGCAATGTCTAAATCCAACTCTGAAAAGCATGTCATTTTATTATTCCAGTCAACAAAAAAACCCTAAAACACTACAAGCTATTATCCTCTCATATCAAATGTTCTACTCTTTTCTCCCTAACTAACTAATTCAATTAAAGCCAGACTGGTTAGACACAGACAGCTGTGGTCATTATGCAATGAGAAGAATCTAAATCCAAGCCATTAGGACATCTAAATGAAAGCTAGCTGCTGTGGTCTTAGCCAGTTCACCCCCTAACCATGGTCTGAGCCACAGGTCCACCATGCGGTGGTCTGTTGGGTTTCTATAAAGGCCTTCTTCTGTTTTTTGACTCATGTCGTGACAAGAGTGAGGAAGGAAGTTAAGATAATTGTTTCTAGAATTGCCTTCTTCTTTATCGGCGCTATCAAGACACCTCTTTGTGCAAGCCTTACCTAGAAAATAGAGTGTGTAAGATTATTTGAATTGCTGCAACAACAAAAAAAAAACCTTCTACAGCAGTTACAGTGAAGTGAAAATCTTATTTACATTAAGTTCGCTAATGATGGGTTCAAATGTACAAATGGTGGGAACTGCTCTTGAACAAATTATTATTATTATTGTTATTAATTATACAATATGTGAAACTATATTAAAAATAAGTGTAAAAGCCTCACATTTATATCAGATATATTAACTTTTTTTGAGGAAAGCAAAAATCTGATTATAAAACCAAAATTTAGGGCTGCAACTGATGATTATTTTCATTATCAGTTAATCTGCCGATTATATTTCTGATTATTTGACCAATCAATCTGACTATAACACGTCAGGAAATAGTGAAAAATGTGCGTCACAATTTCCTAAAACACAAAGTAAAGTCTTAAAATTGCTTGTTTTGTCTGACCAACAGTCAAAAACCCAAAGATATTCAGTTAAATGTCACATAAAACAAAGAAAAGCATCAAATCCTCACAACTGAGAGGTTGGAACCATAGGATCTTATCTTGAAAAAATGATCTAGACAATTAACTAATTATTGTATTGCCATTCGATTTATCAATTAACCAACACATTTCAGCTCTTTTAATAATAGTATTTTAAGATGGGTGTATCTTGTAGTGATGCTGAGAATATAAACTGAAATGGAGCTTAAAGTTGACCTTTACAGATCATCTGACGTCTGATCTTTTAGGGGTCACGCATCACGTCCGTGACCTTAAATCTATGGTGGCAGCTCTATAGATTGACCTGATAGTGAGACTGTTTCTGTAAATGCCTCTTGTAAGTTTTTAGTGATCCTCTGGGTCTGAATCCAGGCCCCATGGAGAGGAGCGCTCCATTGTGGGAACTTGGAGCTGCTCAGAGCGGTCTCTGTAGACCCTACATGGATGAGAAACTACCTTCACTGGGATCCCTCTGAACTGGGAGAACCCTTTTTTCTCTCTCTTTCCTTATCTCTCCTTCCATATCCCTCTCCCTGTCGTCGAGGCAGCGCTAGTCGTCAGTGTGAGAACGGTTGCATCACAGCTCTCGCGGTTTCTTAGCCCCTGGCCCCTGTGTTTCTCGGTCAATCTGTGGGAACCCTGATTTTGGACGGCAGCCTCTGTTCCCACCACCAGTCTGGTTAGAAAATAGACTTCTGGTCATGTACCAGGCACCCAAACCAAGACCGGTCCTAGCCCGCTCCTTCTCACGGGTTAGGGAGGAGGAGAGGTCAGTGGCTGCAGAAGAGGCCTTAATGGGTTTCGTATGCAGGTACCGCAGAAGCGACACGGGATATTGTGTTCATGAGAAATGAGAGGGCTTTAATGATTCTGTGCTCTTTCCAAAACAGTCCCTCTCCCTTCTTTCTCTCTCTCTCTCTCTCTCTCTCTTTCTGTTTTTCCTTCTGTCTCCTGCATTTCTCTCTGCGTCTGCTTACCAGTTTGCATTTATAAATAGCGCTTTAATCTTTCTCAAAAACTGCTGTGATTAATTGAAGATAAAGTTACATGAGGGTGCAGAGGAAGGAGATTTTCTTACAGGAAAAATCAAAAGTTATTGTGCTTCTCATCACAACAAATGATTGATTTGACAAAGTATTTTCTCCTCAGTGATTCTCATTGTTTTAGTTTTTCTTTCCTGTGACGATCATGCCTCCAGTTCTCTTTCTATTTCATCCACTTAAAAAGCAATCGCCTTATAAACCAATTCATCATGCCTTTGACTACAATTACATCCAGACAAAGCAGCCTCATCCAGGCAAACGTTTCCACTCTTCCTGGAGAGTTACAATTTTCGGAAGAACAGCATAGCGGGAACAGAGAGGAGAGATGAAAAAAGCAGTTCGGCTCATGTACGTCCATGACAAAGACAGAGCCAGATGAGAGCTCCTCTGCTCCCCACATGTGGACGAGAGAGTCGGGTCTCACAGAGTGTGCGAAGACAGCTGGAAAATTCCCCTGAGCCCAGTCTAATTGAAAGCTTATCATCTTCTCTTTGTGCTTCCTGAGCGGCGGGGGATCGCTGAGGAGCGACGCAGAGAGCAACTCTGTGATGAGACCTGGAGGAAATAGTTGGGAATGTTTAAGACGGCGCAGAACTGTCATACACTCACACTGTGAAGTGGAGCTCAGACTGTCTGGGTGGAGGGTAGTGTGAGATCTGTCAGCAGGGGATTGCGTGTGTGTCTGTGTCTGTGTGTGTGTGTGTGTGAGAGAGAGAGTTTCTTGTGCGTGTGTGGGGATGCTTTGAGTGTGCAGAGTTAATTGAATACAGTGTGTATCAAGGCTGCGTGTGTGCATCCTGAGGCTTTGTTGTTCTGCCAACACTGCCCCCATAGAAGGCCTGACACAGACACACACACACAGCAGAAGCCATACAGAAGGAAAAGAAAGCATGAGAATTGAATGAGAAGAAAGGATAAAAGAGGCGAGGAAAGAGACAGGAGAGTATAAACAGGGAAAATAAAAGAAGAAGAAGAAAACAAAGCAGTTTAGAAGTGAAAGCCCTTTCATAGTACATCAACAGGTGGCATTAGTTTAAGAGCGAGGAATTGTGGGTATTGTATTTCAGGTTAACCACATGAGACATCTGAAATCAGACCACCCGACAAGGTAGCATCTCAAGTGTTTAATCTTGTGGCTCCGATTCAAATGGGCCAAACAGATGCCATCAGCGCTGCATAAATTAACAACCACATAGCTGGTAAAAAAGTCGGCCGACATTCCAAACTTCTCCCGTATTGTTTTTAACAAGTGACAACTTGCCGACGTGCGCTAACATGGAGGCTGCCAGGGCGGTGTTGGATTCCTGAGCTGCGCTTTATTTACGCTCTGGGTACCACTGTGTTGACAGCTGAGGCATTTTCAAACCCCTGAGAAGTGCGGGTAATTGCCAACGAGAGTCTCACTAATGGGAGGATAATTATTTAAGGGGGTTATTGGGAACGAACTACCAATGAACTGCCAGGGTTATGAAATGGAGGTGGTGGCATGACTGGTATTTACTGCATGAGGATAAAGAGGTTAGAAGAACAGAATTTGTTGGATCAGAATGTACTGGCATGAAATTGGGTCCCATGAACCTTTTATGGTGTTTTTTTTCCTCACTGCTCATTTATCAGCTGATGTGATGGGGTCTGGGTTCCTGGAGGTGTATATATACTCTGTGCCTCCATGTTCAACATTTTCCCGCTCTACACCTCCCTCTGTTAAACTATAAAAGACCTCACAATCCAGACTTTTGAGCTTTGAGCTCCAAAATCAGAGAACTATTACAGTGCTCTGTAAAGTTTTGTAGGAAAGCGAATAATGTTGAAGAATGTGGCTATAAATACTGATCCCAAATCTAATGTGGGTGTGATTTTTCTCAGAAGGGCAGGTAAAGAAAAATGATGTTGTCATCACTCTCTCTCTCTTGGATTTCCTTTAAGTAAAATGAATTTGAAAAATAAGATGATTTATGAAATAAACAGCAGTTGTGAAGCAAAAAGTGAAACACATGTTTTTTAATTAAAATGATTAAAAACTACATTATCCGCAAACTTTACAAGCACTCAGTATGGAAGCATTAACGATAATATTACATACAGAGATGAGATCTTTAAATTAACATATCAGTTTCAGATGTACATGCTTTGAGCATAAAGAGAAATGAAGAGAGCAAGATGAATTAACATTTTGTTATATGAAAAGGAAAAGGGGATTCTTTTAAAAAGAAAAGTATCATTGTGCTCTTTACTCCGACAAACAATAAAATACAAATCAAATTACGTACATTTTTGGCTTCCTAGTTTTGCATTAAGATTGATATTAGAGATCAGTCAAGACATCATATGTTTACAGCACATATTTCCCATCATTAACATTCTAACAGTATTACAGGCAGTTGTGAAGATCTTTGGTTTTTGTGAAGGAACCACATATGTATATGTAAAAATGTGATTTCTCTAGCTGCATGATTTTTGCCCATAATAAAGTAAGGTCTTCAACCGTATGAAGGCTCCAGAGGAGAGAGCATGGAACAAGCCTTTCCTCTAAAAATCGAAGGGAGACAGGAATGAGACATTGTTACTCATTATTAAAAAAGAGGAATAAGGCAGAGGTTGTGTATGTGACATCTATAAAACACCTTGCATAACTTATTTTTGTACCTGAGCTGCAAATGCTAGCTGTTTTTTTTTTTTTTGTTTGTTTTTTTTTGGATCACTATTCACTTTTAAATGAAATCTCACTTGTGTAGCAACTAAAACAGCCATCTTTCAGAGTCATGAATGCTAATCATCTTCCTTGTTGTGGAAGACTTTCCTGGTAGATATTAGACACCTGACACATGCCGTAAATGCCTTAGTGTGGCTCATACCAACATGCTGATCAGTAACTCAGACCAGAAAAGACAGAATCAGGGACCATAAAGGCTTCAAAGCACTTACTGATTAAACAGAACAAAGGGACCTGTGCACAACAAGGGAAGGTTTTTTTTTTTTTTTTTTGGTTTCTTTTGCGTAATTGCCCTTGGTGTTGGTAAGAAGATACCACTCTGACCCCACCTCCTCCTTCTATCCCTTCATCCTCACTCTCTTCCTCCTCCAGGGATAGAGGGATGTGTAAATGTAGGGCAAAGGCCCTCGGGATGGGGGGAATGTGCACACACACCTGTGGTGCAGGAATGTGTGTGTGTGTCTAATCATGATATTATTAATTACAAGATGAATCATTTTTGTTTGTGTGTGTGTGTGTGTGTGTGTGACTTTTTAAGGACAAGGACACTTGATGTGTGCTCAGCAAATACATGTGCAGGAATATGTAATATTTAGGTCTACAGACTTTCAGATATTTGTAAATACATAACTGAAAAGGAGAAATGAAAGTTCAAACATAGTGCAAAAATTAAGCGAATGGCTTATTTAACGCAGGAAGGCAATTTGGAAATTGTTTAAAAGGTTGCGGCTCTAGATACACCATCTCACTAACAGAATCTGTTGGGCGTGGTTCATAAGTAATAAAAGTTTTTAGTGCATCAAAGCTACATTGGAAGACAAAATAATTACATTAAAGGTTTTGTTTTTTTATAATTTAGTAGCAATATATTACACAAATTCCAAATTTATACTTAACGACAAAACATGGTATATATACTGTATATATATAAAAAAGGAAAGGAAGAGAGAAATGCTTATGGATTTTTGGGTATATGTGTACATTTCCTCAAAATTTGGCTCAAATAAATATCAAAAGTAAACCATGTCATCCAGTTTAAAAATACCAGAGTAGGACATTTGTTTTCAGAAAAGGGCTTGAATAAGAAATTTAAGGAAAAAAGGAGTAGACACAACAGGATCTGAATATTCCTGGAGAAAAAGAAACTATTGAACACCCCTCTGCTTTAGTCTTTAGTACATTCTTCAAAATATCAGCCATTGTCCTGTTGAAAGTTGATACACCGATGACACAGCAGAGGAGATAAAATGCTTTTCGCTCAAAGATGCAGCAATTGTGTTAAAAACATCCACCGCATACTGTAGCACCAAGGGCTAACATGTCCATTCGGATAATAAATTAGGCAATAAGGTACTGCATATGTACTGTGAGCACATGAAACAGCCCTGGATGCAAATGAGGATGTTTTCACAACTGACACAATGTTTTTGCAATAATTAAAACTTAAAAGAAAATTAAAGCTTAAAAAGACCGATTGCTACAGCAGTGCAGCCAAGCCTTGGAAGGATGTCCGAGTCACTCGCGGAGCAAACATTCAGTCTGGCTGCTCTTCTCCGCCTACCAAGTGAGTGGGATCAGTCTGAAGAGTCTGTTTGTCGAATGTCTTCTGTGGTTTGTCAGTTCATCAGCTGCACTGATTGATCTTTTGTTCTTTTGTCATTGACGAGTACCTGTTTACACCACACAAATGATCCTGAAACATTACTATGGCTTCTCTGGTTTTTGCCCTCGCTTCTATTTACAGTTTCAGCTCAACATCATCTCATCAACTTATATGGCTTTTATAGGCTAGTTGTTTAAGAGTACATGTCTTAGCACAGTGCAGGAGTTCACTCAAAATGTACAAAATACATGGAAGTCTTCAGAGAGTTGGTAAAACGCTGAAAGTCTTTTAAGCGAGTGCTGGGGAAATAAAAGACAAACATGCAGCATTTCTCTTTTTTTTGTTTGTTTTTTTCCTTTTGTTTCAGTGTTCAGCTTTTTTGTTCATCATCCTCTTCACTCCCTCCCCCCCGCCCCCGCCCCCTCACTTCTCTCGCACCCTCTGATTGTCTAGCTGTCTGTCAGTCAGTAAGGCCTCCAGACGGACTCATCCAAACGGCCCGAGGCACTCATGGCCGTGGGGGAGTTGCTGTGGCTGCCGTCAGCCTCCACGCCCTCGCTCTGGGTGTTCAGGCCCGGGTTCATCAGGCTGTTGGTCCCTCCGGTGCCCGCGGCCCCCGAGCAGGACAGCAGGCGGGTGGGGGAGCGCTCGCCCCCAGTGTTCCCCGGTGCCACCATGGAGAACTGGTAGGATCCAGAGCCTGTGCCGTAATACAGGTAGGAGTTGGACTGGAAGTTCTGGGTCTGGTTGTTTGAGTAGGGTGGCGGCAGGTAGGTGTGGTATCTAGAAGAGGCTGACATGCTGAGGCCGCTGATGCCAGTGCTGGAAGTGTTGGCGGAGTAAGGGAAGGCCCCGGGGTAGTGCATGCGGGGGTCCGAGAAGCGAGGGTCAGTCAGCGGCGACAGAGACGGGAAGGTGGTCCTCTGTTGGAAGAGATCTGTAGTCCCTGTCGGCAGAAAGACACAAACAAAAGATTGGCAAGAGTCAACAAACATTCATCCATGAATGAAAACTGCTGTTGTGATTATGAAACAAGGGGCTCAGGGAATTCTCATTTGTTATTATTTTAAAAAACAACCCACATCTCCAGAGCAGCAAACCTTCCCAAACCCCCAATTCTGAGCTCAGATTTCTCGCGATATGCCTGTCCATGGAAATGTTTGCTCAAAAGTAATGAACTGAGACATTTTTTTGCTTAATAACAGTCATCAAGCACTGACAGCACATCATCCCACAGCCCCATGCACAAGACTGAAGTTATGAAAAGGCCCCCTCGCCACGGCCCTCCTACCACTCCTTCAAAAGGAGAGCAACATACAGTATTCTATCTTTCTCGGAGCTATGAAAAGAGGCATTGTCAGTTCTGAGGGGTGCTTTGTATAAGCACTGACGGCTTGTTGCGCTGTTGTGCAACTCATCATAAATCATACTTCAGTGACAGAGTCAGACGGTCACAATCAGAGACAGACAGAGAAGGAAAATGAAAGGAAAAAGGGAAGGAAGGGAAGGAAAATGTGTTTTTGTGTGAATATCCTCTAACCTAATGTGTATCACAGTCCAGGTCCTGTCAGGGGTCAACTGCTAAGTGTAATCTCACAGGTAACAGAGCACAGTGAAGCCAGCTGTTAAGACTTCAATTTCACTGAACACTTTCTAATTTATTCAGCTGACAAAAGGGAAATAGAAATATTGCTGGAGGGTTTGACTTGGCAGTTTGCTTCTTTGAGATTTGGGACCGCTACTGTCACCAACATAGTGCCTTAAGTAAAACACCATATTGCCCCTCTCACTTAACTGAGGAGTATTATTGGCTGATCTTACATCCTGAGCTTCGGTTATGAACCCGTTCACAGTCCTGCAGTCGTGTAGGACTACTGAATGCTGCCTGCTGCCACCTGCTGTAGTATTTGAACCCTGGTAGAGGGACTATTTTGTTTTGTCTATACATTTTTGCTATATTATATATATATATATTTATATAGTATCTTAAGTTAGAAGTCACCACATCATTTTTTAGGTGACCTCCGCCTAGAAAACCACTGTTGTAGTCAGCTCTGCTTTGGCTTTCTCAGTTTGTTATTTTTATGTATGTGGGTGAAAAGCAACCAACGCTGCATTATAGTGCTCATTTAGAAGTGTGAAAAATTAAGCCTTGCTTGACAAGTTAAGCATGTCTAGTCTTTGTGCTACATGACACTGAGATATTTTGGAAGAAGGCATGGTGGCCAAGGTACTCAGGAACTGTAAATGCCATTAACCTAGTTGTACAGCACAATGACGAGGGTGAGTTCCTCATACCTGATGTCAACATATGCTACGTTCACACCTGCTACTTGTAAAGACACACACACACACACATATACACACAAACACTCAAACACCTCAGTCCATGGTTATTTGTTTGTCCGCATGTGGCGTTCATGGGTCCAATGTGCCCACATGACTGCAAGTGTAAAATGTGGATTTGGATGGCAGAGAAAAGAGAGCTTGTATTTGTGAAATAGCAAGCGCTTGCACGCCACAGCCCTGAGGGGGGAGAATGCCAAACTTGCGTGCCACAGTCTTGTTGAAATGTCTTTTCCCTATGTCTGGAGAACTGGGTCCATTTTCAGCTACAAAAAAATCTGTTCCTTTGCAATTTCCATGGCCCCTGCTATACTCTTTTTTTTTTTTTTTTTTTCAACAACACATTTCTGCAGTTGAATTTCCTCTTCTTTTTGGGATGAGGGAGTTTGGTGGTGGTGGGGGGGCTGTTTCTTTTTCCAGAGTCTACCAGGCACCGGAGTCGGGCTCCATATCTGATTTCACGCGAGGAAAATCCAAGCCTTCAGCTGCTGTTGATTCGGGTGAAGTGGAGTCGGCCCACTAATTCCTACCGGACTCCCAAAAAGCCTGTGCTCTCTCTCTCTCTCTCTCTCTCTCTCTCTCTCTCTTTCTCTCTATGTCCCTTCATCTCTCTCTGTCTGTGCTAAATTTAGGCTTCAGGGTGAAGCTGGGGAGGGGATCTGTGGTGTGGGGACATGATGGCTCTGGCTGCTGCGGCCCAACCCGCACATGATCTCCATTTAATTGGAGTTGGTGGAAACGTGTTGGCTAAACTGTGGTGGGGATCGACTCCTGTGTTCTGTCAGGGGAAACTGGACTGGACACTTATCACAACACCTTAATGGGCTTGTGCAGTATCAACCTCTTGGCTGTGATCCAGGAGGAGCCTGCTACCACCTTAAACTCTCTGCAGTACAGTAGCTCCCTCTGGAGGAGAGGGCTAAATAAACTCTTTTGTAATTGAGAAGCAAAGTTTTGCAGTCTGCTTTTTCTCCCACTTAACCATATTGCATACCTTACTGCATCCCCACCCTCCCCCACCCAGTATAAGTACAGGCTTCGCTGTTGTGGCTGTGGTAACAGTGGTGTATCTTTGGCAGAGAGGGTCTTCCTAACTGAGACTAGTAGTAGCTGCCTGTAACCTCTGCGGCCCAAAACCACACATGATCTCCATTAGGCTCATCTGAAACGTGTTGACTAAATTGCAGGGACAGGAGAGGGGATGGACCCCAGAGGGCTAGCTGGCACAGTCTGCCGTCTGTGATGTTCCCAGTCTATGAAGCGAGTAGCTGGGAATCAGGGGTTTTATAGAGAACATAGTGTTCCAGCTCTCTTTTTCCTCCTCTTGCTCTGAAGCATAGCGCCATGCACTTATTTAATTCTGCAACACCAAGGGTGGAGTCCTCCTCCTCCTTTTTGCTTAACTCAAGAAGTCCACTAGTCCACAGTCAAGCGTGTAACCCAGATATGACAGGAGGTTTGCCTCATTTGGTTATGGGCGAAACTGATTTTGGTTGTCAACATAAGGGCAAGTTTGAGGCGGTGATGTCTGTGTGTCTAATTGCGCGCAGGTTATGTGTGTGTGTGTGTGTGTGTATGCGTGTGTCCGCATGTGGTGGCTGGCGATGGGGAGATGCAAATCCAGGCGCTCACCTGTGAAATGTTTACTCAGGCTTGATGCAAACTGTGACGGCCAGCGCCCAGGGAATGGTGTCTCAGGCAAATAAGTGGAGGGATGGAAAGGGGAGCGAGAAAACCACAGGTTCATCCAGCTACATGTAAAGACACACTGTGCTGTACAGTGAGATGGTTTTCGAACTTTTTTCCTCATATCTCCCCTAAAGAGACACTGCTGCACTTTATTATAGATTTTATCAATACAGGATTTAACTCCCGTCAGAGGTAATGAGGTTCTCTTTGATTTACTGACTGGTTTCAGTTGTGGTGAATGCCATAAGGATGAGCCGTCACTGTTGATAACAGGGCGATGATGACAAGGCAACATAATGCCAGGGCAGAGCTGCTGTTGCGCAGGCCAAAGAATAGGAGACACAAATGAACACAAATGATCTCCAGGTGTTTATTTAAGCACTAAGGCTTCGGGACCAGAGCATCATGTCGAATGCAAATGATATCACCTCTGTACTGTGGCAACATGGTCAACAGCCCCGAAGCCTCAACCACATTAAGCACTTTATCATGTGAGCGCAAAGGATTTTGCATGTTCCCAACTTATGATATGCAATACAAGCAAAGCAAAATGAAGTTTGTGATTACAAGAAAACCTGAGATTTTCCTAATGCATCAACAAACAAGGTGACGTGATTAATATGTTTGTTTGTTGAGTAAATCCTTTTCTGTGAAAGGTTGTTGCTTGGAAGCTGTAGTCCAGTAATGTGATGCTGACCTGAGGCCTGCAAAGTGTTACTGTAACAATTAAGTTATGTGACTATAAGTAGCAGCATGATGCATCTCGCTTTCTTCCATCTCTGTCATATTTTCTGTACTGTTGACTGGAATCTCAAATGTAGACTTTGAGGTCTTTAAAAATTGTTTTTGTAACCATCACAGTCAATCATATTTTACAAACCACTATTGATGTCTTGCTCCGCAGTCAATCTCTAGCTAGAAAAGGCTTTGCACAGTCAGTAACATACTGTTTGTAAATATGTAATTCCATTCCAATTCATATTTCTGTTTTTCCGCCTCAGGCATTGAATCATATCTGATTAATTGTAGAAAAAAAAGCAAGATCTGTGAGCCAAATCTAAAAGTCATTTCATTCTTTCTTCTGTGTGTGTGTGTGTGCGTATGTCTGAATGTGTGTCCTCATCACTGTGTGAGTGGATGACTCAGCATGTCTGGTGTGGTGTGGTGGTTTCTGTGTAGGGGACGGGTAGGAGACTGAGGGGGCTGTTAGACAGCAGCAAAGATCCATATTGCCAAGAAACAAATGAAAGAAAGAAGGAGTGGGAGGAAAAGAAGAAGAAGAGGGCAGGCAGGGTGGTGGCGTCCTAGGAATGTTCTGGGATGTAGTAGAGCCCTACGGGCAAAACGAAACAGACTCCAAAATTGTCACAACGAATGGCACGCCCTGTTTTATGCCCGCCTTTCCAGCTTCTCCACTTCAGTATTGTTTGTTTCAATTTGAAAGGCTGTCACACTGACTATTAATCAAAATAAATTAATTTGGAAATCCTTTGTTTACTCAGAGATGTTCTTTAAGAAGTCCAGTTTGAAAGGTGTGAACTGTCTTTGGCCGTCCAAAGTGCCGCAATTATCTCCTGTGTATTTTTCAAGCGTGTTTGCTGACACCTAGTAATTAAGGCCATTTCTTGCTACTGACCTCACCTCACATGCTGTTTGTTGATTGGACCTCGCGTTATGATTAAGACAACCAACAAACACAACAATTATCTCATCAACATACGCACATCCATGCACATACACACTTTCTTAAAAGTCACAAAAAATTTGGGGTCAACTTAGGAAAGTCTTGCTTGTGTTTATATCCTGCTGTGACGAGCTATTTGTATGAGGAAAAGTAAAACAGATGCTTAAAGGATTGACCAAAAGCAGGGTTACACAGAGCTCTGTGGCATAGTGAAACAATTAGAAGTAGTAGAGGGCATGGCAGTGTCTTACCTGGCCATGGTCTTAGGTCTTCCTCCACCTTGCATGTCTTCAAAGCGGGGGTTTCCATTTGCTCCTGCCACAGGGCTGCTGTAACACACAATATGAGCAATAGGTGAGCACTAGGATCTGCTTATTAGAGATACGTCAGTGGAGGAACTTTGTTCGTGCAGGAATGTAAAATCTCAATATTTTGTGGTGTGCAGAGAAACTCGTGGGTTGTATATGTGCACAGGGTGAGGAAGTCACTGCCTGTGCCATAGAAATCTAAAGCATGATCCAAAAAAACCCTTCATGACAGACTTGTCAAAACTGTCTTGACATCTGGCGGTTTGGAGATGTGTCTTCCTGTCACAGGTTGGCCTCTGCTGACTGAGCAGTGAAGACTGGGAAGAGGAGGGGTGGTTTTCTCACCACGGTGAGACCAGGCTTGGAAAAACATGCTTGATGGGTGCATGGGAGATATTTTTGGGTCTTTCAGGCGAGACATTGGAGGGGCAGACCTGTGAAGAGACCTGTGAAGCGCAGGACACTCGGTAGCCTGTCCAGCCAAGCTGTCAGTAGGCGAAGGAGGGTCGAGGACCTACTGGCCCAACGCGTGGGACCCTGCTTCACACTCAACGGACACACCGCAGGAGGGCTGAAACAAACAGGGGCTGTTTGCTCTAGGTCTGAGACGGTGCAGTTGTTACAAGACAACTTGCACGGAGCACTGTGGACATGGGCGGTCAAAGCACTTGAGTTGGACAGATGTCTAGTGTACATGCCTCTTAACAATTCTGAAACTTAAAATATTTTCACCACACAGACAGAAACCTGCACTTTATCTAACCTTTTTTTTTTTCTCCTGGTGCTCTAATTTTAACGACAGCACCAGTCAACCATGTGGTATCACTATAACTCTGCCCTCCGCTGTTGAGATACTGCGATATAGTAAACTCCTAACCTCCTGTAGTGGCAATTAGGATGGAGAAGGATGCCAGAAGCAGAGAGGGGGGCTGACGCTGGGCTGTTCACCTATAGCCGCACTGGGCTCAGCATGTGTAAGATCTGTGCTTCCCCTGGAGCTCCTCCACTTCCTTTGCAAAGGCCCAAATCAGCACTCAGTCACTGAGAGGTCCTGCACTATGCCTCACAATGGCAAATTCTTACACATAAATGGCCTTATTCAGAAAGGCTTGCAAGCAGCTGGTGCGATTCGCTCAAGAAAATAAACATTTCCTTCAAATATTTTGATTGGCCGGCAGACAACGTCAATACCAGAGGCACAGATTACCCCTGTTAATAAGAGGACCAACCCCTGGGCGGAGCTGCGGAGTGGGGAAGGCAGAGGCTGAAATGGGAAGAAGCAGCGACTGCGTCACTAATAAGTAGCTTTGGGGTGGTGCCAGTGAAGTTTTGGGGAGGACACAAATAAACACATGCGCTGCTTTTGAAGTGCATGTGTAGATGAAAGGGGTGGCTGAGAAGATGTTTGAGCCAAAATGGCGTCCATCCTCGTGACTCCGGATCCAGCAACGCCTCTGAGACATGTAATGCGCCTGCCGTAATGAAGCGTGTCATTGAGACACAGTGAATGCCGGTCCTTGTGCTGGCTTCCTGTTTCGCTTAGGCCTTAGGCGTCGCAACGGGGAGAGAATGTGAGAGAGCAAGCAAGAGAGAAAGAAAGACGCCAGCGAGGGAAGGAGAGAGAAAGAGAGCGTGTTAGAGAGGGGAGGAACACGGCCTTGGCTCAGCTATGTGGGACATTTGATATGTCTTTTGAGCCCTCACTTATAACGTGAGCAAAAACAAACACATGGGCTGAAAAATCCTATGTTCTCTCTGAGAGCTCGTTGCCCCCCCCCCCCCCCCCCCCCCCCCCTCACCCTTCCCCTCTCCCCAGACTCAATAGAGACTGTTCATGGCACACATGTAGTTTCTGTAATTGCTGAAATGTAAAACTCAGCCTGACTCTGATGTGAAATTATAACTTACACAAACAGTTGAGTCTGGTAAAAAACAACTCGCTCTCACTTCTCTTTTTCTTTCTTCTTTTTTTTTTTTAACCAAGGAGGCGGCTTCAAAAGATTCCTTTTTTTTTTTGAAGAACAGAAACATTTTCAGTTTGAATTATTCATCTCAGGGTCACAAAAAGAGAGTAACCACAAGTGAAGCTTTCAGGCACCATAACAAATAAACTCTGTGGCGGCCATTGACATATTATGTAAATAGTGGAGTGCAGAAGTAAAACAGAGTGTCTAAAGGACTGGTCCAGATTCCTGCTAGTTCTGGTTGTATTGGCCTCAGAGGGCCAGCTTCCTGCTTGGGTTTGGCAGAAATCAGCATGAAACCCAACTAGTGTGACGGCTATACTCTAAAGTCCACACCGTGGCTACCTGACGGTGCTAATTTCCTGTCTCGCTCTTGCTTCTAATTGGCTGATCATGTCATTCTGGATGTGTGAATTAGTGTGAGCCTCTCAGCCACGGCAGTAGCAGAGTGCCGCCTCGAACCTGGGGGGCCGGCCAGCTTGTTTATGTGGAGTAAACAGTGTGGTCACTGTGGACGAGGCAGGAGGGGCTCAGCTACATTGGGCTGGTCCTTCATCAAACAGGACTTTCTCAAGTAAAGTCCAGTCCAGAGGCCACAGCCTGAACATACTGAACTGAAGAAGGCCAAAGCACAGCTGCACCAGATGTGTGCCAGTTGTGCAGGAGGAAGCCAGCGGTACCAACATTTGTGGAAGTGACACTAATAGAGAGGTTTGCTCCCTTTTGAAATTGAATTCGGAAGATTAATGTTGAGTGCATTTAAAAAATGACGTATGTAATATATCATTCTGCAAGATCCTACTGACGTTTTTAATAACATCACCACATGGGTCACTCATTCAGACAGACAGGCGCACACTCACACTCACAAAGACACACATAGACACGCACACACACATACACACACTTTTGGGCCCTCATCAAAGCACTGAGCACTTGACTTGATGGCGGAACGTTATGCTAGTATCTGATATTCATCTTCAGAGTGGAACACACAGGTGTTGGAACAAATAACATGTTAAATGATACCACCTCAAAAGTGCCAGGACTTTCTTTTTGGGTGATTAAATTGCTGCTGTATTTCTTTTTTTCCCCCTCCTCTCTCACTGTTAAAACACATTTAAGTTAAAAGAGCCGCTTTCGTCTCGGCTGCCTGTTAGAGGCTGTGCCAGGGGCTTGTTGAGTTTTGTCTGCATTTAAAATGGAACAAGGTAAAACTGGAATCTGTTTTCCACTTTGCACTTTGAGGAAAATCTAATTTTCTATCAGCTGTTTGCTTTTTCTTAAGGCTGGCGAGAACTGCGTATATATTAGAAAATGCAATGTCACAGTTAGATGTTAAATGATGAACTACATTCTGTATCAGAGAGAGGAAGAAAAAAAATGCCACACACAGACACATATAGTATACACATGTACCACACTTGAGGTTTTGAAAACCAGAATAACAATTTAGTACTTGATTGTCTGAGTGTCATATTTGCTTGACTGCACTAGTCGAACCACGCATTATCAACCACACACACACACACACACACACACACACACACACACACACATACACATTCCCTCCGCCCTTGCTGAGAATCATTCTACATGTCTAGCAGGCTTACCTGTGGCCACAGAAGAACAAAAACAAGCAGCGTATACAGCGTCTGCCAGCGTGCAGGAATCCTGTCACTGCATGCACTGTAATGAGCTCTTAATTACCCTGTCTGTCTGGGGCACTAGCGGAGAACTTGCAACACTAGCACAGAACTGTGTATGTGTGTATGTGTGTGTGTGCGTGTGTGTGTTTTGTATTTTCAGTGAGCCTATGGTGCAATCGTCTATGTGTGCGTCTGTCTGATTTAAGAATCCTGTGTAGTGTTGAGGAGATGTCTGGAGACGTGTCCTGTTGACAACAAAACTGAGACGGTATTTCATGCCTCAAACAACAAAATGAAGCAAGGGGGCTTTAGGAGGAGATGACACTGTATTTTCTTATTTAGTCGCCTTCAAGGGAAAATGTAAGGTTCCATCCTGGGATAATGGAAAACATCTTTTGTAACAGCGAGACGGGAATCCATTTAATTATAACGTGGTGATGGGCGATCTATCACCCAGCGATTCTCAAACAAACAGGCCCCGGGATTAAAAGTATCTGCAAAATACAACAGTGTCTGGCAGGGCTGCCAAAAGCAGAGACGTGTGTGCTGTTTATATGTAAACACCTCTCTGTTTCTTTGAATGGGATTTATTACAACAAGCCTATTTTGAGTTTGAGCTGCGCTTGTAAGGCTGCAGCGTTGTAGTCTGTTGCCTGATTCCTACACATACAGGAGCGCTCTGTGTGATCCGTGCCGCGACATACATCTCCAGTCTGACTCTCAGACACTCCAAAAGATAGACGAGGAGGTGGGAGGGGAGAAGGGCCCTCTGCTCTGTTATTTAATTATTTTACCACTGTTGCCCTGCGGTATGCCGTCATGATGGTAATACCACAGATTAAGGTGTGTGGTTTTTTACAGCCCTTCCCCTTCTCCGTCTCACTCGCAGACAATCCACATACACGGCCTCCAGTCACCGGCAGCTGTAACATGAAGCTTGAGCCCTTTTACTGTCTCTGACAGTTCCAACTGATGTTAATGTGTTGTTTCTGCTCACAGTGTGTGTACTGTACATGTGTGTGTTGCAACATCGCAGCCCTTTGAAGCCTGATAAGTCTATGACGCTCTAATTCCTATCCTAATCCTGTGCGAGGCAGACAAGAGCAGAGCAAAGAGCTGCTCCTCATCTGCTGTCTGGACCAAGTCTGTACACCTCTCCCTGCCCGACCGGAGCACTCCCCCTCCACCACCACCCCCACCCCATATTTAAGTCAGCCCTCAGAAACTTAAAGCTCCCTGTATAAGCTTAGCTGCAGGGGGCTTTTTATTGGCAGTCACCCTACAGAGCTCACGCCAAATGCTAAACCATCAGAAAATTATCATCACAGTGACTGTATTGTGTTGAAGCTCCACTCTGTTTATTTTCAGCGTAACCAGTCATTGGTGTTTCTAAAAGGGCTGACATGTTTTCTGCTCAGTACAGACTGTGCAAGGGAACAAAATCAATATCAACAGTAAGTAAGGACATGGGGGAGCAGGGTAAAAGACCCTGTGTTCTCCACAGTCAGCTGTTAGATAGGTGACTCAGCACTGGCTAAGCTAAGCGCAAGGCCAAACAGTGGTGTATGGCTGCGATACACACTGATAGAGTTCCACCCACACACGGCCCAGCGCT
This sequence comes from Thunnus albacares, assembly GCF_914725855.1. Classification (NCBI taxonomy): domain Eukaryota; kingdom Metazoa; phylum Chordata; class Actinopteri; order Scombriformes; family Scombridae; genus Thunnus; species Thunnus albacares. The sequence goes on along the minus strand of NC_058120.1, from coordinate 9,614,119 downwards.
CCCAAACAAGCCCTCCTGTACACAGCAACATGCTGATACAAAGGTAATGAGATTCATTAGCTGGCATGAGAACTAGAGAGTGGGCGGGAGAAGAGAGCATACTATGTGTGTGTGTGTGTGTGTGTTTAGTCTGCATTCTTCCAGACATGTCATCCTGTTAAAGAGGTTCTGACAAATGACGGAGAATGAACACTCATCTTCAACTCCAACTCGAACCATCACCCACGCAGCTACTCACAGCACACACACACACACAAACACACGTAAGCTTGAAACAACCCCCTCCCCTCCATCACACCACCTCAGTCTGAGCTCTCAGCCCCCCTCAACCCCCACATTCGACCAGTCTGAGAGTGACGTGATTGCCAAGGTAGCGGGCGGCTGTTACATTCCTGAGGCTGTAGTGTGCGGTGTGCGGAGGCCAGCGTCAGCACCCAGGCCAAGCTCGGTTGGCAGCATCCGCCGTGCCACCTGGCCACAGACTCAACCCAGCACGCTGTGGGGCCCGGACCCACCGACACAGGGCATCCGGGGACAGAGCTGACATGAGCTTCCCCTCGGACAGCCAACACATATAAGAGCTCCCAGATTAGTGGAACAGAACTCAAAAGCCCCTCATGGAGGAAACGTACATGAAGGGCACTTGGCTTAGTTTAACGTTGGGTGAACAGTATGTACTGTGTTGATGTGTAACAGATTTGTATTACAGATTACTTACCCTCCGGCCAAATAAAGCAAAATATGTTTGTCTTGTTCGAGGAGTTATTTACTTCTAAGTAATGGCGGTTAATGTGAGCGGATATTAGCTTTACAGTGTTGTGGTGATTATGGGGATGTTGGTGGGTTGTGGTTGTATGTATCAGTTGTCCTCACCTTGTGTGGTGCTGAGGTGGGTTTGGTGGATGGGGCGGGGATTATTGTTCACTGGGCCTATCCGCATAGTCCGCTGGTAGCGCTCGATCTCTGACAGCCTGTCCGAGAACTGCATCTTCTGAGGGTCTTCTATCTTCACTCTGTGCCCTGAAACAACCATATAAAGAGGACGGGTCAGAGAAGAACGAAGGACTGCCAATTTACCACCTACACAACAAGGAAAATGGCACCAAACGGCACTTTATATTTCCAGAGTTGTACCAAAATAGCAAAAACAATAACACAAGTCCTTTTGGAAAACCTTTCCTTCTCTTCTCCCCAGTTTCTTAATGGAGCCGGGCAGTTTGACATGTCCTGGCAAAACAACATTTCTTTGCCTGTCTGAAGTGTAATTAATGCAAAATCAACTTGGGCTGTGAAGGCTGTCAATATCCTCCATTGTAATTCACACAGGAGGAAGTTATATAAGGGGGGGAGAGATACACTGTCACCGTGTTTTTAGCTTGCTTCCAAAACAAAAATATTATTAGAATGTTAGCAGACCTTGAAATACATTGGCTAGACACTAAGTGTTACCCAAACTGCACCTGCTGCCGCGTCATCCGCAGATAACGATAGCATAAGTGGTAGAAAATAATTACTTGAGGAATGCTGTTTTCCCAAAAGTGTAAGGAATAATGAAGAATGAATTGCAACATCAGGCATTTTCATGAATTGCTTAAGTTAAGTGATTTAAATCTTGCAGTCTTGCTTAAGAAAAACAAGATATAGTGAGATCTGCTCCCAATAACCACCCCTCACACACACACACACATACACACACACACACACACACACACACACACACACACACACACACACATTCAGGTCTGACTGACACAGCACTTAGTCAGAAGGAAACACCCAGACAAAAGCTACCAGACCATATAGTCATCAGTCTTAAACATAAACGGAGAGAAAGAGAAAGACAGAGAGAGAGCTTTTGTGTGTGTGTGAGTGTGTGTGAACGCAGGAGGTGAGAATTAGCTCTGAGTAAGTGATGCATATCTCCTGCACCTCTTTTATCCGGACCCGGAAAACTAACCAACACACTTAGTGCTCCTTATCACATCAGATGGTAAGGAAAACAAAAAAAAACAACCACCTCTGATTATTCCTTTTATGTAGACACTCACATGTACGCTTACATGTACAAATACAATGTCCACACACACACACACACACACACACGTATATGTGCACATGCTCTACATGTGAACACTCCTTCAATGTCAGACATGAGTCCGGATGAGGGTTCTTCCTCTAATGGGAGGAAGAGATTTTAATGTAACTATCAATGCACCAAAACTGTGTGTGAACCAGCATGTATACATTCTGTGGTTTTCTCCCTGGCATCTCTACAGAGTAGCCTAATGTGAAGTAATGGCTGGATTTGAATATTTTATCACTATATAAAGAGGGCAAGGCAGACGGACCAATATGGATTTTGCCCGTCCTTTCTCTCCACTGACCCATGGGCAATATATCTTCCCTCAGAGGCTGACCCATGGGTAAAGTTTCCTCTCGTTTACCGCTCTGTCCATTTGTTTGTACCCACCGCCTCCCCTCCATCCTGTCTTTACGAACTATATAGAAATATCTAGCTTCGACGCCCCCCAACCCACATGTGAGCAGACACAGGCGCTCGTGTACAGACACAATGTCTGATCGCGGGCAGGCAGTGAAATCATCAAAGTCAAGTGATGTAAGTCCAAATCCCTGCTGTCTAGATTCAAACTGCAGCACAAAACGCTTCAGAACTTTTTTTTTTCGAATCCACCCACTGATCAACAGTTACGTTGCACTTTACGTGTGTGAGCGTGTGTGAGAAAGAGAACGACTCAGTTATGACTAATCTGTCTGAGCAGAGACAGCAGTTCTGTTGCTGCTCTCCAGCTGTTTGTTTTCCCAAAGAAAAAGACAGTGTGTGTGTGATTCCACCCATCGGCCCACCAGTTTGCTCCGTGCCGTTACTCAGGAACATATCCTGGGCGTACGCACGCTCTGTAATATCTTTTTTATTCATGCTCACATACGGCCAGTCTGCCTTCTCTTTAAACAGTGATGGAAGGAATGAAGGCCAGAATTCTCACTCACTCTCTCTCTCTCTCTCTCTCACACACACACACACACACAGCGCCAGGTCCAGGCTCCATCACCCACATAGACACTGTGGCTACTGTCTGTTCCAGAGCAGGGGCGGCCAGGGGAAGCGGCCCTCCAAATATAGCCCCTATATGTGTCCTTGTGTAGTTATTAAGAGATTTACACCACCTCAAACGGCTGAGGTCAGGGAAATGATACATCCCACCGCTCACTGGTTGGAAAAAAAACACAGACAGGCAGGAAAAAAAATGATAATTGGTCAGTTTTTCTGCGGCCAATGGTGGTCTAAGATGAATTGGCTGGCTCTTTAGGGATGAAAGTGATCATTCAGCTGCCCACAAACACATACACACACACACACACACACACACACACACACTTGAGCCTAGCTGTGGATCCTGTGGCCCCGTTCCAGCTGGCAGGGACACACTGCATTTGGCGACACACTGTACGGAGCTTCCAGTAGGGGGTTTAGTGGGCTGTGAGAGGTTGATTTTTGGGGAGCAGATCGAGGCTTCATTAGAATGAGGCCTGGAGCTCATTAACCCAAGGCACACAGTTGCTGTTAACACCACTAATCAACTGAGAGGCGGCTTTAAACTTTCTTTCTCTCTTTCTGCGCTGTTTTTCTCTCATTTGTTGAAACACTTTTTTTTCCCAATTCACTGCCTTTCTTTCTTGAATACTTTTAAATTAAGCCAATGTGTGTGGAAACACACTCACACACTACCTTCCCCTCATCTTTTTAAGACAGTTTGATTTGATTTGTAGCTGTAGCAACTAAAGGAAAGCACTTTTGGCTTTTGTGGCTGCTACTACTGCTAGGGATTGTGATGAGACTTGTAGTTTTTTGTTCTGTATGTGCAGCACATGTTAGATTAATTAAGAGGTTTGATATTCTGATTGACATAGGATGTGAACACTGCCGTGGAGATAGAAATGGAGGGAAACAATTTACTGAATGGCTTCATTCAACAGCAGAAGAATAGTTTTTATATCTGTCTAAATCATTACAGTCTCTGAAATGTAGCACCAGCGAAACTCCACCTGTATCTTCCAGTTAAACCTCGTGTTAATACGCTGTCTTTGGCCGGTTGACCCTGGCTGTAGCCGCAGTGTGTCTAGTCCGACCGCCAAACATTTGACTTCTACTTCTGCAGGGCCGAGGGCCAGAGGGGTGCCGGCTCTACACACCGGCACCATTTCAGAGGGGTTTCTGTGGTCGGATGAATATTTAATGTGTCAGGGTGCACTTAGGAGAGAATGCCCTTTTTTTCTCGTTATGATATCATAACCACAAGATAGAGCTGGGAGATGGGGGCCGATGCACACATGAGGCCTAAACAGCAGCGCTCAATACACACCCGGAGCCAAAATGGATGCTAAAGGTTGTAGATTTACTAGCCTCCTCTCAGAGTAGCGGTCACATCATCTGAAAGCATTATGGAAGTCTATGAAGAACAAATAAAATGCTTGATATAAAATGTCTGGTATTAACGATGTACTGAAAGGCTACGGCTGTGTTTTGAAGAAAATGGGTGTGCCGTTCTCAGCCTTGCTTTGTTTTGTGTGTGCATGTGCGTGTGTATGCGTGTCTTTTTATTTCCTGATAGTGTTTTATCTTCTCTGCAGAAAAGCTTGAGATGTAACATGCTGCTTTGCTCTTTTTTTGCCCTTCTGCTTTGAAGCGCATGGAAATGGGTTGAAGTGGAAGTGATGCAAAAAGTGTGAAGTTGTTTTTCATGAGATTGCACTCGATGCTTTGAGACCAGACCTCGAGTTGAGGAGTTTGCTCGACTGAGTCTTGCCCAGCCTTCCCTCCACAAAGCCCGTATCAGCTCAACACAGAGACAGTGTTTGCTCAGTAAGGTGACAGCCAGGCCTTAAACACTGACGGCCACAGCTGAACGATCACCCAATACGACCTGTTTCCTGCCCTCATCCCCCACTTTTTCCTCTACTTATACTCTCTTTCTCCCTTTCTCTGTCTGTTTGTCTCTGTCTCCATTGAAAGAAAGAACATATGTTCCCGTCCGAAGGGAGACACATTAAACACAAGCTCTTTTTAGTAAAGGGCTGGGCGCTTTTTCAGGGGCAAACTGAAACTCTATCTGGACGGCAAAGGGCAATACGTGCTTTGGCCCTGACCCAAGTCTGCACTGAATATATTTGAAGTGTAAATATTTGTATTCGTCGTATAAATGGACTTGATAGGCCCCTGATAACAGACTAGAATTGATTTGGAGTGCGTGTATCACGCTTAACAGTGAAAACTATGTCTGGACTGTAAAGTCTACGGTAAGTATGGTATAGGATTACACACAAAAAAATGTCTGCATGCATTTCTGATTCTAATTCGAAGGCTACAAAATGGCAGCTTAGTGTGATGTTTTTCTGCTCAAGTAGTATATTTGTATGAGCTCATGTTGAGTCAAATCAATATTACCACAACTTAAAATGCATCTAGCTTTCCTTTGAGGTCAGGGAAGCCCATGCAGTATGCATTCATGTATCGAAAGTCAAGTGTTGAGGAGATGTGAACCGAGTGCAGGATCCTTATCTAGCTTTTGAAACCGCACAGCGCGATGCGGGGTGACAGTTGAACATATGTTGCAGCGAGGCCTACTTGCCTGCAAAGCAAACTTCCGTTTGGCTTCAACAGACACTGGGAACGTTTCAACATCTGTTGAGCAAAGTCTTGTACACCTGTCTTCCTCTTCCTCCTCTCTAGCGGACCTGAACCCCCGACTTGCTTGTTCCCACCCTGCTTCTTTCCGACTCCCTTTCTCGTACTTCCCTTTTCGTTCTATTACTGGTGGCATCACACAGCTCAAAAAGCATCAGTGTGTTTGCCACTGTGTTTCCCAAGGCCACGAATCACACATTTGGGTATTTACAGTGGGGCGAATCAAAGTTCTTGTTTTGAGGCTGACCCTGAAGGATGTGGCTTTTACCCTTGGCTGGTGATTGTGGCTGTCTCGTCTGCGCCTAAATGAGTCGATGCTAGCCACACACAGACATTACACTACTTTGCACTCATTTACATAACAGTCTCATAACACTTTCAGTATGAAGTTCTATTACTATGGCACAATGCATTGAATTACACAGACTATTTCTTTCTTGGAACATAAACTAAGTGTAAGATAAAGTCTTTGTCATAAACATGTCAAGCACTGACAGTGGTGAGAGGTTTTTTTTTTGTGGAAACATGTCCATTTAAGCTTTTGGAAGGAGGTCAGTAAAAGTTTTGGCATGCTTTTATCTATAGTTCACCCTCTCTGGCCACAGCTGGGGGATCGTCTGGTCCCTCAGGCAGATGCATCAGTCTCTCTGGGGACATCAGCAGTGTGAAAATCCCCCTCGCAGGCCTGAAAATAAGCTGCTCACAGCGGAAGTTGCTACATGAGACTGTTTGAGCAAAGAGCACAGCCTTCCTTTTCTGATAAGGGGATAAAGCTCTTTGTGTGTGTGTGTGTGTGTGTGTGTGTGTGTGTGTGTGTGTGTTTGTGTGTATGTGTGTGTGTATGTGTGTGTGTGGAACAGAAGCAGTGCCACACAAGGACAGCCCTACAGTGAGGCAGGTTGAGGCAGGCAAGGAGAGTGAAGGGGTGCCAAAATAAGGCCCAGTGCACCCGGATTCCCTAACAATACAATAAGGCCCGTAGCACATTTGAGAGCAATCATCCCTCTTTTGTCCCGCTATTCTATAGTGTGTGTGTGTTACTGTCTTCTAGTTGAGAGTTGAGGCGTGTTGGGGGCGATATGAGAGGGGATGTTTTTCAGGCTTTTTTGGCTGCTTGCCTGCAGACATCATATATTTCCCAGTACTGCTGCTGCTGCTACTTTAGCCTTGTTGAGCACAGAAGGCCTATTTGGCTCCGGTGACAGATCATATTAAAGCAATAAGCTGCTTTGAGTATGTTATTTTAGTTCTAATGGTGAATGGGGTTGCTCTGTGTGTGTGTGTGTGGGTGTGTGTGTGTGCATGTTTGCGTATACGTGGTAGTCAGGTTGTTCTAAGCAGCGAGGTGTTGGGGGAAAGGTGGGGGCCTCACAAGGCTGTGAGAAAGGAAAGCAAGCTGCCGCTGTCACATACATCAATGCAACGCCAGCAGATGTGTCAAACGGCTTCGCGTTCACACCTCAGTGCATACTAGCTCACACACAATAATCTGCATTTGCCCCCAAACACATACAGTTCCACAGAATGACAATTTATATTCCAGGTGGGTCAAACAAAAAGTGTGAAATGTGAAATGTGTGATTTTTCCACTGTGTAGGCATGCACGTATTTCACTTTCAATACTTTCTCTAAGGTTATCATAATGTCCGTGGACTGCTGCGGTAGTGATGAGGCTAAAAAGATTGACCTTTCTTCTTCTGTGATGTTTCCAGCCCGTTTTGAAGACTAGAGCCAAGGCTTCCCTCTGTGTTTACCCAGAGGATTACAACCTTCTCTGCTGCTGGAAGCAAAAGAAAGATCTTGCTACACCTATTATTTTCTTGCTGTTCCTAACCATTAAGGCCTGAAGAAATAAATATCCAAACCGCAGGGTGGTGGTACACAGCGTCTTTTCCAGTAACCAGCAGGTGCCTTCTTCCCACAAACCGCCCCACTCCACCCCCGTCCCCGATGCCCCAACACAGAAAACGGTTTATTGTCATAATGCAGCGGGGGAGAAAATATCCCTCCACTCATGGGCCATTTATTTTTCTAAATGCAGATCGGAACTTTTATTGAATTACGGCTGAAAGGTCGTAATGGCTCCCTCCTGTATGGGTCAGAGTAAATAAGGAAGAGTGAGCACACACAGAGTGGGCATTTTACTTCCCTTCATAGGTAGGTAAACAGGAAAGACGCTTGGCTGATGAGTTTAGAGGGGAGTGGGTAGCGAGTAGGTGGAGAGACAGAGAGGGGGAGAGAGCTGACATTGGCCGAGTTTTTCAGCGATTCTCAGAAAATGTCTTTTCGCTGCCTCACTTGCATCATCAGAGTGAATTTAAAGTACTGTCTGGGATTGTCTGTGAATAATTTGGTAATTCCTACTGCGTCTGGGTGTTCTATCTGGCGTCAGCAAATATAGGGTGGAAATTTTAGTCTGAGTGGAAAAAGAAAGGGCATTTCACCCCGAGGCTATTGTGTGTCTCGACAGTCATCAACTGGCCTGAGGAGTAGACATCGCGCCGTTTCAAAATGTTAAACAATGTTCTTCTTTTTTCCTGTTTTTAGCAGAGACTTGTGCATTGACGCTGCAGCAGCATGCCGAAGAGAAAATAGAGGCAGCGAGGAGAGAAAAGAAGAAAAGTGCCAGCAATAGACTAATGGGTATATTTTCTTTGTTTATATCTCTGCTTAGTTGAGGTATTTAGACTAATTAGCTCTGCTTTCACAGGAAAGCCTAAGCACAAAAGCCCAAGTAGGATTACCAACAGCTGTGCGTGTATGTGTGTGCGTCTGTATGTGTGTATTAGCCCTCAAAGGGAGTTAGCCTCAAAGCTTCTAGATGTGGTTAAGGTGGCAACAGTGGTCAAAAAGCTTCCATCTCAGTCCTTTATTTACCCTCCCACAACAAAATTTGATTATATTAAAGATGCTTTCATGTCTGTCCTATTACGCTTTATTGACTCTGTAAGCAACAGTCCCACAGTCATTCATATCGAACATAAAAATGTCCTAAAAGGTCATTAACAACGGAGTGTGCAGAGACAACCTAAGGACAATTTTCTCATCCGCCACCCATCACAAGCCTCAGACCTCAGAATGTGTTGATTGTTTTGTCCTAGAACACAAGTTCCTCTCTGAAATCAGTCCAGACCTATTCAACATACACTGCTGCATTCCAGCGGATTTATCAGTTGGCCAATATTTGCTCTACTTCTAATCACTGAGGCCAAGTATGACGCGTCTGGAGTGACCCCAGGGAAGGAGAACGCCACAGTCGCTGGCCTCCAGTCACGGCAGACGCCACAGTGTCATTTCTTTGACGACATAAAATCTTCCCTTTATCTGTTCCCATCTGTCTGTGAGTGGTATTAAGGCAGACTATGCTCTATAAAATCATAAATTAGGTGGTCATGAGCTTGATTGTACACTATTTGTGTGTGTGTGTGTGTGTGTGTGTGTGTGTGTGTGCATAGACCACTATGTGTCCAGGTTATACATCTGGGTGTCATGATAAGCCATTAACAGTCAGGAAAGCACCCAGCGTCAGACATGCCACTGTTTTTCTCCTCCCCTGGCACTGATACACCTGTAGGCCTTTCTTTCAAAGACAGCCATCTCCATTTTCAAACATCAAAGTTGCCTTTGAGAGAGCAATTCGCACTGAGGGTGAGCCTTTCATGTGATTTGTGGGGCATGGGCGTGGCCCGCAGGGGCCGACTTAAAGAGATGGACGCACCTGGCAGGTGCGTGAGCTGAGCACCTGCACACGCAAATGCATACGCAGCAACACACATGCATGCTATCCTTTTGTTTACTCTAAAGAGAGACTGCAATATCACAGGAAAAATAACACAGCAAATGTCATTGTTTGTCTATTTGCATACTTTGTACAGTCTGTGTGCCAAATGCAAATAGAATCAACCCGCCAACTCCAACATGCACCCCCGACTCCCCCCCCACGCCCGCCATTCTCCTCCTGTAGCTGTGTGAACACACCCAGCCGAATAAATAGAGGCAACAAAACACGACAGCACTTGTGTGATTTCGGTGGATGTGCGGGCCTGTGGGTGGGAAAGTGTGTGTGTGTGACATGCTCTACCACAATGTATGCCGGTGTAACATATACACTGTACAATTAGGTTAGCTTTTAGGGTGTATTCATGTATCATTTTCTTGTGTCATCAGACAAATTACCACGTTGACCTCGCTGAGGTATCGAACAACTAGCTCCCACATCCTCAACATTCAATAAACTCTCTCCTACTTCTAGCTTTCTTCTAACACCACAGACATGTGAGTGGGAGCAGAAAGGGTCTGAAAGGTTTCGATGTTGATGAAAAAAATTATAATAAATAAATGAAATACTAAACACCTACCAGCGCCCTTTGCTGAGTGGGCTGGACTGTTTGCCTTCATTTGAATTAGAGTGAGAAATGTGGATAGTCAAAAGGTTGCACTCTCATTGGCCAATCAGAAAATTGTTCATTGTAATTCAAGTATCACACATTTTGAATTGACCTTTGAGTGTTGATTTTCACACTTAGGCAAACGGCTTCTGTTCTGAGAGAGTCACAATAGTGACCTTTTCTTCTACTTTTTTTTTTCTTGCTTCACTTTCAAAATCAATCATGCATACATTTTATTTAAACATATTTCATTTTTTCCCCTCCACATCTTCAGATCTTTTCTGCAAAAGCGTTGCTTTTGAAGCGTGCAGAAAGTTTTTTTTTTTTTTTACTCATTGACAAACTTAACTTTCTATGAAATGTTTTTTTTTTATATGTTTAAATACTCAGGCTCAAAAAAAAAAAGTGACATACACCCCACCCCTTTCCTTGTGCAAATTATTTATGAACATTATTTCACAAGCTCAAAATATTTCTGACCCTTTTTTGATCTCTGTAACCCAGCCTGTCCTGTGGTGAGTTCATCATTTCTTCCTTTCTTAAATAGGCAGCGGCTGATGTCATATATAAGTGAGGGAGTGAGAGGGACACCAAATATATAGTTGTGGATTAATTGGTGTGAATAACCCTGCAGGGTTGTGGTAGGAAGGTGTCCGATAGCAGCAACAAACAGGGAGGGTCTCGACACTTAAGTCATCTGCTTTCATATTTATTTATTCATTTTGCGTTTCTCCCTTTTCGTAGCTCAGCGTGTCCTTTCTTGTTGTCGGAAGCCGCATATTGTTAAAACCGCTTCTCACACAGAAGTGGAGCGGGAGCTTCTGCTTGCAACAGTTGTGCTTCCAGTTTGGCCTCAGCAGAAGTGTGATAATATAGTATGACAGATAGTTGGGGGAGTGGGGGGTGGAGTGGGGTATGATGACGAATGCCGGATGTGTGATGAGGAAATCAGCAGCAAGGGAGACAAAAATACTTAGCTGAACATTTAGCCTACTTTCTGTTCATGATCAGAATAGTGCCTGTGTGTGTGTTTATATCCATTTACATGTGTGTGTGTGTGAGGCGGAGGATGGAGCATGTGAGAATATGTATTCATTTGTGCCCATCTGCGTGTATAGGCCTACTTTGTTACATTGCCGCAGGCGAGTCGCCGCTCGCTGGAGTCCTGTCCGTCAGGTTCTCCTGACTGGATCAGTAAACATTAATGAAACCACCACCACCACCACCACCTCCTCCTCCTCCTCCTCCTCCTCCTCCTCCTCCCCCCCCCCACATCGGTGCCAGCTCCTGCCGCGGCTCGGCAGGCAGCCATGCAAATGCAGCCCCTACACAAACAGCCTGTAAAGCTCAGTGCAGGCTGGCCCAGCAGCCTGCCAGCCTGCGGACAGGTGAACACGGCGCGGCCAAGTTAGGCTTCAGGCTGTCTGCACTCTATGAATGATAAAAAAAAAAGTGAGGTATACAGATGATGAAAAATTAAAAAACAAACGGGATGAAAGCAGCGTTGGAATAGCTATATAACTATCCCTGAGGATGAGAGTTATAATGAAAAAATGCTGTTAGTTTTATGTGTTGGCAAAAGTGCCTCTCTGCTTTGGCTCGAAACGTTGTACAGCCGATATAATGTGGTGCCTTGTGGTTAGAGAAGAATCTAATTATTTTTATGGTCCTAATAATGTCTGAATGGTAGTGTGTGTTCCTGTGCTTTGACTGCACAGGGACATGACTGATATTATAGGCTACTCTTAGAATGTGCTTCTTTATGAGAGCTCCTTTATCTCATCTTGCGAGCGATTTTCTATTTTTGAAGCCACGAGTCCTTCAAAAGAATGAAGTGGACTGAAAACTCATCTCAGTCTCAGATCTGACAGCTCATTCAGACCAATATAATCAACAATATAAATATGCTGTGCGTTCAAAAAATGCTTTTTCTATTAACTGCGATCAGCTGTTTGAATTTCCTGTGTGGTGCCGGGTCTGTTTTCACTGCGGAGTAACTGGATGTATTATTCATATTTCAGATAAGCTTTGCCATTGAAACATTTGCACAAATCTAACAATCTCTGGTTCCAGGGGGTTAAGCTGAGTGAGGTACATATTGAAATAATATTCAGATGCATTTTTTTTTTTTTAAATCAGCTATTGCAGAAGTTTATTTTCTGTCTTTCCATGAATTCCCTCTCAGCACCGTGTAACAGAGTTTAATGGAGCCCTAAATTCCTCCTGCCCTATATTAAACAGTGTCACCTTATAGCACCCAGCGCCAGTGTAAAAGTAGCACGGCCACTCTGACGCCTCAGCTGGAGCCGTAACTTGTTGACAGACAGACAGGAGACGTCCTTAATGCACACAGTTATTTCAAGCGGAGACGATCGCAGATGCAGATGAGAACGCACTCATGCACAGACGCACACGTTCAACTTTTTCATTTCTTTCTCCTGCAAACCAAAGACTATAAAATTGAAACCATCCACACACACATACATACAGTGTTTATTATTATCTAGTCCCTCCCTCCGTTGCAGTCACTGTTCTCTTTTATGCCTCTGTAAATAGCGTCCAGCCTGGCAGGAGGGGTGAGGTCCCCTCTCTATGTGCCCCTCGGCTTCTTCTCTGCCAGGCATACCCCCCCCCCTCCTCCTCCTCCCTACCACCACCACCACCCCCATGTGGCACTTGCTACCTTTCTCTCTTTTGCCTGAGCTAAATCCACCCTGTCCCAAATATCCCCCTGCACAGATATGAGCACAAGCCTCAGCCATCCACTCGATGGGACACCTCTAAAACTCTGCGCACTAGAACCATTAAAAGCTGGACCTCTCCATAGGAATCATCATGAAATCTTATACCTTCTCGTCTATCCCACCTTGGGCTCAACAAAAAAAATTCATGCATGCATTCAGAAAAAGCTCCAGCCATCAGCCCCTGACTCATCTGAGTAACACTACCCTCTCACACCAGCAGTATTAAACCACATGTAGCTGCGGCTGACCGGTGGCGCTAACAGCTTTAGCACGCCGGGCCTCCCTGCCAGGGCTAACAGTGGCCCGGAGTCTGCCCCGTGTTAAATCAACGAGCCACTTATGTGGTCGGGTCAGATACGACCCCTCTGACCAGCACTGGGGAAGGTAGGGGTGAGGGGTGGGTGAGGAGGAAGGGAGGGGGGAGGGGTTGGGGGGGATCCACTGAGCTGAGCCACCTGCGGCTTGGAGACTCACTTAGCTCCTCTTAGCGGTCTTGGGTTATGCCTTAATATGCTTTACAGTTTCCTCTGACTGGGCCTGTCCATGTGGCCCTGCTGCACACACACGCACACACATATCAGATCATGGTCACTTTCGGGGACATTGCATAGACTTACATTAATTTCCTGGAGACTTACCCTAACCCTAACCAATAACCACTACTACTTGCCTAACCCTAACCTCAACCACTGACCCAAAAATCAGCTTTTCTCTAACTGGGGACGTGGCTTTTGCCCCCAAATTGACAAGTTGTCCCCAATTAAATGATCCTACGTTGAAATGTGTCCCCAAAAGTAGCTTATGAAAGACCACACACACATATAAACCAGATCAAGAATACTTGTGACGATAATATACTGCCCTACTTTTATTCTAGAGGCCTATCACAACCACTACAAGAATAACTAGTTTTAATTCTGATCTTAACCCTTAAACAGATTCAGTGGAAACCGGATTGTTTTTGATGGTGTGAACAGATTTTTACCCCCCTCCCCCCCCCCCCTCCCCCCCTGAATGTGACGACTTTCTAACTGACACACACACACACACACACACACACACACACACACACACACACACACACACACACACACATTCACACATGCTCACAGTGTTAGATTTTCATATATTATCTGCATATGACTCACGCAGACCTTTCAGCTTGTAGAGTCACTGACACCCCCCACTTTCAGAACCAGGAATAGCTGCTTCAACTGGGTGGCTCTGCAGCCCTCACATCACACCACAATGCATTTCAGAAACAACAATAGTAGTGTTTGTGTGATGTGTGTGTGTGTGTGTGTTTGTGTGTTTGTGTGTTTGTGTGTGTGTGTGTGTGTGTGTGTGTGTGTGTGTACTCACTGCGTGGTTCCCGGGGCCCATCTACAGTGACTTTGATGGCGCGGTGGTAGGTGGCCACTTGTGGCGGTCCGGTGAACACAGTGATGGTCAGAGTGAAGCTCTTTCCTGCACACAGCATCATGTCCGTGAGTTTTATGAGATTTATAACATGTTTGATTTCACCTTCATAAACTGCCTTTTCTTATTTATTTATGAAACTTTGTTTTCTTTTCTTTGTAACAATACCTCACTTGTTCAACTTCAAATCATCACCGGCTTTTGTCCCGCTGAAGCCTTTGAATTAAAAAAAAAAAAAAAAAAGAAGCCACGGACCACCTCTTTTGATGCGTCTGACTGTGGATATGATTTAGATTATTGAGAGAATGTGTTCCAGATTGTCCGAAAAGGCTTACAGCGATAGTTTATTGTTCAACAAGACAGGATCTTGCTCCCATCTGCATCAAAGTCCGTGCAGCGGGAAGAAAGCTGCATCATGCAGCGGGTCCGGTGCTTGTCTCCAGCTATGAGAAAGGCATCTCTTGTTAAAAAGAGACTGCGTGGGAGGAAAGTAAAAAGAAGAATCCTCGGGTGGGATAATTGACTACAGAAATTAACGGCATAGGCTCCTTTTTAATTCGGAGACAAGACCTATTTTCTATTTTTTAACTCACAATTATCTTCACAATAAAAAAGGCCACAAAAGGCCAGAAAGGGCTCTGAAGGGAATAAGAAAAATGCTTCTTTTAGTAGAAGAATTTTGGGAGCAAGCACTTTTGAAATATTCTCAGTCTGGGACATTTCAGCCTGAAAATGTAGAGCTTTTGATTTTCTCAATATAGCAAAACATATATTGCAGCAGGCCCGTGAGAACAGGCCCGTTGGTATGTGTTTTTATACAACAATTAAACACAACGCCCATGATAAATACAGCGTATTACTCTATAAGCTTTATGGATCCTAAATGGTGGCGGGGATTGTTTGACAAATTGCCCCGGGACATGAATTGAGAGGTGGTTTTTTTCATCCATCCCGCAGACTTACACCACGTGGATAATTATCTGTATTCCCTGGATTAAGAAAATTACAGCCACATCGCAACTGTGCACCGTGACGCAGGCCAGATGTTTCAGATGACACCCATGAACGTCAGTTGGCACAGTGAGGGCACTCGCCGTACCCATACCTAAATGATTCCACATTTGGTCTTCTTGCGGTTTTTATCTTTGGAATAACAGAAATGAGGCCCAAATTTACAGAAATTTATTTAAAAAGCCATATTTTCAGAAACATACTGCATCGCTGTTACCTATTTGAGTCTCTGTGCAACGTGTTTGGTGACCTAGACGCAAAATAATTTATCACATTCACTAAAAAATAATAATGTGCTGTCAGTTCTCTGTCACCTAGACGTAGAAATATGATCCACTATAATTATTATAAGCGTATATGTGTCTGCAAATGGCATAACAGCCAGAATCTTTGCCATCCTATGTGTGTGTGTGTGTGTGTGTGTGTGTGTGTGTGTGTGTGTGTGTGTGTGTGTGTGTGTGTGTGTGTGTGTGTGTGTGTGTGTGTGTGTTTGTTTGCAGGTCGATGTATGTGTGCGTATGTGTGAGAGAAGGAGAGAAAAAAAAGAGACTGAGCTCACCTCGTCCGCTCCTGCCTACGAAGCGCAGGTCGTTGAAACGGGCCACCTGGTTCTTCATCACGGCGGAAGCGTTCCTCAACTCGGCCGAATAGTTCTCGTCGTTGCCGGCCATCACGGTGACCAGAGTCCCGTCGGGGACGTCACCGAGAGCCACCACCTGCATGAGCACGGAGAAAGCAGGCGGTCACTCTGGGTCACCAAACCAAATGCACACACTGCGCGCGTAAAACAGCATCCGGCTCCCATAATACTAAGCACGAATATCTTTTCAATTTGACCACAATGTAAACAACAAACTATTGCATAAATTGGTCGAAGGGGG
The DNA here is from genome assembly GCF_914725855.1 of Thunnus albacares. Taxonomy (NCBI): domain Eukaryota; kingdom Metazoa; phylum Chordata; class Actinopteri; order Scombriformes; family Scombridae; genus Thunnus; species Thunnus albacares. The sequence goes on along the minus strand of NC_058120.1, from coordinate 9,597,972 downwards.
GCGGGGAAGTGGGGGGGATGGCTAAAGCCTCCAGCGTACCCTTTTAACATTTAAATTAAAATTATGTAAATTTTATGTCACATACATTTTATTATCTTGTCCTTGTCCTGTTATTTATTTCCCTTGTGTTCTCATCTGATCTCGTCCAAACACATGATTATGACATTACACATAATATTGACATAAGCCACAGATATAAAGCACCTCAGTCTTATATTACATGGCCTAATACAAAAATAATTAGATAAAAATGTGTTCAGATCTGTTGTAATTTCAGACTTCTTGTCTGCAATAATTTTTGTCCTGATTTCGGATGTTATTATTCTGGATGGCGCATTTTACAGCCAATAAATACTAAACTTGTCTGAACATTTTAATAATGTATAATCAACAAACTGCAACATGCAAAAACACAGCGTCTAGAGCCCAGTCTGATATATGAATAAATGAAACTAAATAACTTATTTTTTTCCTTTTTTTTAAATCCACAAAGCATTTCTCATACATAAACTACAGTCAGAAAGCCAGAGGGTGCGTACTTTAAAATAAAAATATTATAAAGGATAATTAGAAGCCATGTGTCTTGCCTTGAAAGCCACGGGGAGCGTCTTGTTGCACCTCCAGTGAGACGGGAGGACTGAGCAGAGGAAGTTGGGACTGTCGGTCCGCACCAGCTCGCCGGCGTGGTCCGCCAGGACGTCCACCACGTTCCTGGTGTCCGGTCTTGACCTGAGGGGCCCCGGGGTGGCCATGGCCCCGTTGCCGTCTCCAATCTTACTGCAGGGGAAGGACGTGGAGGGCGGCGTGAACCGTCTGGTGGTGGGCGGCTCTACGGGAATATGCATCACAACAGCTTGGGTCAGTGCCACCTGACTGGGTTGTATCACACGTGCAGGACTCTTTGGGGGGAAAAACAGTTTGTTTTCCTCCAGACGCTGATGGTCTCAGGAGTCCACTGTGAGCGCAAAGGATGGAGGCGAGAGCGCACTAAGTCTGAGTGAAAAGAGAGCCTCGCTACCTTAACCGAAACAATAAGCTGATGACTGTGTGCTAGATCATCTGCACAGGATGTGTCAGCCCGACGAACATCAGGGTTGCTCTGTTTATTAAAACCGCACAAACAAAAGCTCTCCAAAGTCTCTTACAGTTCTGTACTTGTCTTAGATCGGCGCTCTTATCTAACGCACATTGATGGACAATTTCAGCCGCGTGTAAACAATATATCAACACCACACAAACTGCTGGAACTCTCACTTCTAAAATCTAAAATGAATCCCCTAAATAATTCAGTCCCGATCAGAGACAGTCTCTTGGCAATGATCAGGTAATCCAGCCGTGGTGTAAAAAGTAAGACAATCCAGCTGACTGGCGCTCTCGGCTAAACTTTTTAGAAAGTGATCTCGACTAAACTGCCAGACTTTGCCAGACGCGTCTTCAGATCTCACCAGCCTCCTCTGAAAACGCCGAGAAACTCTCTCTCAAACCCGAATATCTACAGTCAAACTGAAGTCGCAGAAGTTCATCAGTGTCCTTTTCCTGCGTAAAAGTTCTTCCAACTTTATCCTCGTTGGATCTCCTCCTCAAAAAAAAAAAAAACAACAACAACAACAACCCAGCGTTATTCTGGCGATTACAGGAACTGTCCCGTCACTCCAGATGGATTTCCTTTAACGTTATCCTTTAGCGCAGGGTTACAGGGCGCAAGAAGGAGCCGTGAGGCTGAACGGAGTGCAGAGTGCCGAGATATTATTTTACCCGAGTCATTTTAGTGTTTAGTAGTTGGGAGTGTGGAGATGACTTCCACCAATGAATCTGCTGGGTTGGGCTTTCATCAGACCAATCACGCTCTCTGGTTCGCTTTTTTTTTCACCAGTTTACTGCTGTCACACACGAGCTGAATTATTGATACATATCTCACAGCTTTTCTTTCTGCTTTTATACAACACATATATATATATATTAACAGGGAGAAATAGAAACTTTATGAATTATGAGGATTTTTTTGTTTTATAGAGAGGCATATTTAGTCTTGAACTGCATAAAGAATTATTTGAACACAATTTGATTTGAAATTATAATCATTGGGCACCGTGAAATGAAACAACAGTGTAAGTTATTAAATGTGATGGACTTTGACATGTAAAAAAAAAAAAAAAAAAAAAAAAAATCAGGTTTAATGCCAAACAAGCTCTGTGTTGAATCTGAATTAGGAGTCTGACAGGGGAACATAATAAACAGCTAATATAGAAGCAGAATTATCTGCACATGTGTCCTCGTCACAATCACAGCACCTGCTCTGACCTATTTTTATGTGAGCTGTTTATAATTGATCTAGAGAAGGATTTAGACTGCAGAGACCTGTGCTGTTATTGTCATTTACTGCTTTTGAAGAGCTGTTGCATCTGGCGGCTTCATACCTTCACAGCAGGTAAATAACATTTTTTTCATAAAGAGAAATTATGGGTTTAAGACAGATCCGTATCACTTTAATTGACCAAGATAAATTAATAAGAAAATTAAAGCAAACAGGCAAATGCGTTTTTTTTTTCCACATCAAAGGACATAACAGAGCAATAAGTGTGTGCCAGAGGCTGAATTCATTAGGAACCTGATCAAATGACGGCACACCCTGCGCGCCATCGACCATGCTGCTTTCTGACACTAGTTGGCGCATTTGCCTTTTCAATCGCTGTCAGCTCAGACAGTCTGAGGCAGACATTTCACATCTGCTGCAGAGAAAAGGAAACTTTTATCTGTGCTGTAAGATAGACGGAAATCTGAATTAATTTCGACTTTATCCAAAGCAGCAAAACGAATCCTGTTCTTGAGATATTTTCATCACTGTAAGAAGTTCCGATATCAGTTTTTTTTACTTTTTTTTTCTTTTTGCTTCAATCCGAATAAGCTTAATTATTTTTGAAGAAATGAAATAATTATGAATGCGTTGACGATTATTCGTTTAATAAGCGCACACTGAAGCCATGTGATGGATTAGAGTTTACATTTCCATCGCTGATGCAGCATTTAGGGAATTCAGTGGCTCCTTGCATTGTGTGGCTTTTACTGTAGATGCATATGTCATTTATCTAGAAGTAAACGCCGATTAAAATAATATATATGATTTTACTTTTGTAGGGTCTGTTGAGCACCGACAGAGTTTAAAATTATGACAGTTTACACGATTTTTAAAAGATTTTGCGACTTAACTGCTGCAGAAATTAATTAAGAAATCTCTCCCAGCTTTGATATAAAAAAATCAACATTACACAAAAAACATGATGAAAATAATAACCGACTCAAATTCAAACAAATAAAAATAGTCAAAACAGGAAATTAAAAACTAAAAAGAAACACTGAATCGTCCATCTGGATTTTCGTTGAAGCGCATTTAAAATCAATTCAATCAATCGATAACACGTTTTGTTTTTCGTGCGCGTGCGCGTCTGCGTCGGGTTTTAAGTTGTTTTCTTGCACGAGAATAAATTAAGTGCAGGTAATTGGCGCGAGGAGTCATCGGATTGGCTTCAGATTTTCCTTTAATTTTCCTCCCCATCACAGTGGTCGAAGTCAGAGCCACAGACCGAGAGAGAAGCAGAGCAAAGATCTCAGAAAAAAAAAAAAAAAAAAAAATGTGAACTGAAATTTCTAATTATGGAATAACGTTTGAACATCAGAGCTTTAGTTCATAGCAGTTTGTGTGGGATCACACCTGGCCACAAACCTCATGCTATCAGTGGTGATATCTCAATGCAGCATGCTCTAACACCTCTGTAGGAAAAGCAGAAACAAAAATCTACCTTTTATATATATATATATATATATATATATATATATATATATAAACCACTTATGAAAAATGTGAGAAAGTGTTTAAGAGTTTATCCAATTACTTAATTAAACATTTAATAAACATCTCCCATCTCTCTCTCTTCTCATTTCTAAATCTTTTTTTCTTTCTTATTTTTTTTTTTTGAGCGCCTCTATGGGACTTTTGAGGTCACAGGAATATCAGCCTACAAACTCATTTAACACTCTGACACTCCCTGCTTGTTATCTAGGACAGTGTTTCTTGCTGCGGGGTCTGGTGAATCTAGGGGGTTACCAACAAAATAAAAATAACTCACTATTTAGATTAATTACACCAATCACAGAGTAATAAAATCATGATAATAAAGCCATAATCGTTATCACCATCTCCTGAATTCAGTAGACATGTATACAGTTGAATAACATCAATAGAAATGTTACTTTATGAGATCCCTGAGGAGAGCCAACGTGGCCTACGGTGTGTCGATTCTAGTGTTTTTGACCAAAAGGGGAAGCCCAAATCACTGAAGCTCATCCAACAATTGCACTAAAACCACTCTACACAACAGCAACGGCAGCAGCAGCAGCAGCAGCATCCCTCACAATCTCAACAGCAAAAACAAAATCACCTCTGATCAGCTCATCTATCGTGCGGCCTCTATTTCGAATAAAGCTCGAATGGGACAATGACAATGCTGTTGATATTTTAGTCATCCTCCTGCCCTGGTTCATTATTAATATGTGACCACACGCCCCAGCTATACCCTGCTCAGCTGTAATGTGCGCTCTGGGCGCCTGTCACATTTAGACCTCTGCATTTCAACATGCAGTTTCTACAGTTTCAGCCGCACAGGCATTTAGGACAGAGCCCGTCGTGCCCCTGAACGATTTTTAATGATCCGGGTGGGTTGAGCCTGAAATCAAGACAGAACTCCTGGAGGACACGTGAAACCCCAGACCCACCTCAAATAGGCCTCAGCATATACAATTTGTACCACTGAAGGATAAAAAAGAAAATGGATCCTTCAGATATAAATCAAGAAATCACATCATTGTTTACCGACGGTTACTCTGTGAAAACTTGTGACTGAGAGGTTGCCTTCTTCAACGTAGCCCGGCCCTGAAATCTGAATGTACGCTCATAACAAAAAAGGGCTCCCTGCGGTACCAGAAAGTGGTTTGTTGGCTATAAAGACCCCATGAAATCTTTCTGCAGTACCAAACCGGTCTAAACGGGACCTTTATGACACTTTAAAGAAACGTACAAAATTAAGTTTAACTAATAAGATTACTTGGAGTCTGTACAAAGAAACTCTCGAGATTCCTCCTCCTCCTCCTGTGTGTGTTTAAAACCAGTGGAAACCCCACTTACTTTAGGTTACATGTGTAATGAGTCAGATTGTAAAGGCTAATATGAGTATGATCCCCATTAGCAAAGAAACCCATGGAAGCCTTTGGGGTCTGTAAACTTATACCTGACTCTAAATGCCACCCACACTGCTTTCAGTGCCACTTAAAAGTCACTTTGAAGATGGGGACAGTCTCATATACGTGGAGATCCCTTTAAAGTTTTTCATTTTTTTTATTCTGAATATGATCCATTAGCCTGTGTAAACTCCTGGGCTATTTTCAGACTTGCACACATAAGCCTTTGGATGGGTAGCTATTCATTTGGAAAGGGGGCTATGGGGGCAATTAGAAATAGTTTGAGGTTCGGTGATGACATAAGACAAAGATTTCTATCTTTAGAGAAGCTGTGGCGGTCACACATTTCTGTACATTCACAAATTACAGGGCAAGCTTTGGCCCTCAACCCACCGAATGCATTCCTTCCGAAAAGTGTCTGCTCGAATTTCAGCCGGGGGTTTCTGCTCAGTGGAAATATGAGTGTTCTGAATGGACGACTTCTATGAAATGGAGTTTTATTCCTCTCGGATTAAATTAGCTCCACTTTGGGGCTCGGGGTATTTTTTTGTATGAATGATGAATTCTGCGGTGGCTGTGGAACGCCAGGCTTGTTTACCCTTCCCTCCTTTTTTTCTGAAATGTAGCTCGCTATGAAATGGACTTTTTCTGCTTGATATGACAAGAGTGTCTGTGATTAGACTCACAAGCATGATGTAAGTCACCAAAGCCATTTGTGCCAGTCCCCTCAAAGCCAAATCATATTCTAGCGTCGGAGTGTTTATATACACAAGTATATGGGGAAACTTTTAAACAACAGTGAGTGGGTACAGACTGTTTGGGTTTTGGGCTCTTGCTGCTCTGATGGCTGATTCTTTCTCAAATTTTGATTACATAATGTGTCAGCACATCACAATTGGTGGTCACTTTTGTCCATTTTGATGTTCAGACAGGAAAATATGAAACACATTGAACAATTTTGATCATATAAATTTGTATGTTATTTTTACTCCACCAAGGCTGTCTGTGTTAGTTTTAATGATCACTGGTATGCATATGTATACTCAAACTTTGTTTTAGGTCATAATGACCTCAAGAAACTTTATTTCTATTTTAATTTCTTTCGTTTCTTCTGTCGTTCGCTCCTTGTAGCACTTTATATATCCAGTAACTCATGAGTGTAGAGTGTCAGGTCCCAATTCCAGATCCTTGAAGGCGTTCAGAGTATATATTACACGAAAAATGATGAAGAGGATGGTGACATTTCCAAACCCAGCAGCTAATTACTATGCAAGAGTGATGAGTTGAGATGCGGCAAGTCACCAGAGGAGACAATGAGCACATTCATCTCATGCATCTTTAATACTCTGCTTACATTTTATAAAAGGTGCAGAGTGGAGCCAAGGGCTTATTAAAGCCCTCGGAATCAATTGAGCTGTATAATGGCTGTTGGGGGACGACTCCAACTCTGTTTTTATTTCTGTCTGCTGAATGTAAATGGACTTCTTAAAGACTACATTCATTTTCAAACGTGTCTGTCTATCTGTCACTTCATTTCATATCGAATGCATTACAGGATAAGTTTGGTAGTGGTGCCACATTGATGTTTCCCAATCCTCCAGAGCAGTGGCGGCAAGTAACTAAATACATTTACTTGAATATATCCATTTGCTGCTACTTTTTTACTCCACTATATTAGTTTGACAGCTGTTGTTACTTTTCAGGTTAATATTTCACATTTGAAAAAACATGTCATAAACTTATAAATACAATGCATTATGAAACCTTTTTGGCTTGTGTCTGTCAGTTCACATGTCAGTGAGTTGTTAGCAATAGAAACAAAGAAAGATTTCCCCTCTAAACCTCTCAGATGGCTTGTTTATGAATAGCTGTATGAGTCCCAAAAAGGTAAAAATATCCAATATTTAGAAGAAAAAAGGAGTTTTTTCTACTTTCCTAACTTTTTAATCATCTCACGACCCTTCAGATTTATCTTGTGGTCCTTTGGAGGGGCCAACCCACAGGTTGGAAACCACCGGACTAAACTAACACTATAAGAAATAGTTAAAACTAGCTCCACATTGACCTGATACAACAATAAAATGCCATATACACATTGATGCATCAGTATTAACAGTCTAATAATGTCATATATATAACAACATAAGAGTTACAGGGACTTTTTGCTGCTTTTGTTTTTGTTACTTCTGCTGAATGTACTTTTACTTGTATTGAAGTATTTCCACATATTGGTACATATGTAAAGGATCTGAGTACCTCTTCCATCACTGCTCTAGAGGGGGCTGCTGCAGATCAGATTTGGTGAGTGTGCATACATGATTGCAAGATCAAACACACCTCTAGTTCTTAAACCCTCAAATCAGGACGCACTCTTTTTCTGTTGACAATAACAACCATGAAAGGCACAGTGAGACAATCCGATGGCCTCACTGTGATCGGCGTTCGGGGGTTGAACGTGGTCGGGCCCCCTCCCTGCCCTTTCAGTGGCAGTTCAATGGTGCACACCACACCCGAGGCAGGCAAGGGAGGGGAGGGTGGGAGGGGGACTAGCTGTAAACCCCGGTGTCATGGTCGCTCCGCCCTCACATCATCCGTCGGGTACACTCACCCAACGATGACAGTCAGCAGTCTGTGATGTGGTTCCCAGGCCTGTTTATTCTTTGGAAACCCACTAAAAGTAGCATTGGATGGTAAGCTCACCAAAAGGCCCCAGTGCTATTATAGGAGCACTTTGGGTTGAGTTTTGATCTGGTGAGTTTGTAAATAGGGCCCTGCCTTGCTGCGGGGCACCACTTTTGGGTTATATTGTTTAGTGTGACCTGAAGGAAGCTTTTTGATATTGAGGGTGATTTGTAACCTGGAACAAAATGTAAAGTCCAAACTTGATATAACTTGTGGCGTTGGAGTTGTATACTCAATGCGGAGATCAGTGTATGTTTTTCATAATGTTGATGATGATGGACAAAGGCCTACGAAATATACCCGGCTCTGCTTTTCCTCATTTCACTGAAGGACAGATTGTATTTTTTTCCAGGGTCCTTATTTACCCCAGAAAGTCAGTATAACTTTTAAATCTAAATGAGTCCCATAAATACGTCAACTCCCCTATTTTTTTCAGTTGTGGTTTTTAGTGTGAGCTATAATCATTTCTCATCTTTCTTTGTCTCTGTGTCTGTCTGTCTATTTGTGTGTAACGACACACACACACACACACACACACACACACAGACACACACACACACACACACAGACACACACACACAAATGCACAGTGTTTCTCCTTTTCTGGCGAGAGCTTCTGATGCAAGGACGGCAATCTGTAATCTGTAGTAATTGCATGTTGCAGAAAAACATTTTTCCGCTGTGGTAATCGCTGCAATATGTGCAGTTGCGTTGCCAAAGTGACAGCACCCCCACCCCCTACAGACACACACACACACACACACACACACACACACATACATACACTCAAGCACACACACACACACACACAGTATCCTGACTCACTCTGACTTTGCCAAATGTGTCCAGTGAAAAATTTGGATCCTTCTCCTCAGGATGGCTGAGGGACACAGACAGTAAGAGAGACAAGCAACTGTTGCATTGTGACAAACTGGCGATTGGAAAGCATTACACACACACACACACACACACGCACACACATATACACACACACACACATACACACACACCTGTGGCTCTGTCATGCTGCATTCACCTTCTGCAAAAGATTTACAGTTCCTGCCAGTGACAGTTTAACTGCCATGCAGCCCAAGTGCCAGAGCCCTGCCAGAGCCCAGCTGCCACACACAGATCAGGAGACCAATCTTTCAGTGGAGCCACATCAATTCACTCTCCCTTCTCTTTTTTAACAGCTACAGTATCAAACAGTGCAAACAGGTGATAAAATTACTGTGAGCATGTCTAATACTAATGCACTAATATTTCTTATGAAGACATCTTGTAGAATTGAGTCATTTGTCAGAGTTCCTCCTGATTAGTGGAAGTTGAAGCCACATTAAATGTAGGGAGTGTAGTAACGGTCTGTGGCTGAACCATTGATGCATATTTATCAAACCATCGTCTACCATTTCACCACTTTGACACCAGCATCTATTCTACTCTGTTGGACTGCGGCGCAGGTTTATGAGGTCATCACCACTGTGAGACTGAGGGCAAACTACGGTGTGTGTTGCAGAAGACAGCACATTTGACTTACTCATCTCACTCAGCAAATAATCTCTCTCTCTCTCTCTCTCACTCTCTCTCTCTCTCTCTCTCTGTCTCTCTCTCTCTCTCTCTCTCTCTCTCTCTGACATTGCAGCTCAACAGCCCCGCACATTTATGATATCATTACCCACTGCGTCATCACCCCTTTGCCTAACAGAGCCCCAAAATATGTCAGCCCAGTTTGGCTTTGTTACGTTGCTCTCGTCAACGTGTAACCACACACACCTAGTATAAGGACAAGTAATGCTCAGAGACATTTATAGATACACAGCACAGACACCAAGATTGCAACCAGACTGTGTGTGCAAACCTTTTCCTCTCTGGGCTGCTACTCTGACTGCTGAAGCCATCCAACCTCCCAGCAGTTGAACTTCCCTGTGTCTCTAATGGAGTCTCTCTGTCAGATCAAACAGCTCCCACTGACGAGGAGAGGAGACAGATCGCAGCGCTGGAAGCCGTTCAGTCTGACAGCCCGAACACGTTTGACTGGCAACGCAGCCTGTGTCTACTCTTCCATCGCTAGAGATCCCACACAAATATAGTAGCGCCACCAGAGAGGGGAAGAGGGGGTGAAGAGCGGGGAGGGGGTAAGGGAGCCCGAGCCTGTCGGCTCAGAAAATAAGTTGTGAGGCGTCCCTCTCACACAAAGGCAAAGCCCCATAGCTCAGTCTTTTCTCAAAATGAAATCGCATGTGAGCCGAATATTAGGAAGTGCGCATGGCTTCCAGCAACCACCAAGCCATTATAGCAGAGCCTGTAAACCACATTTTCACCAGCAGACAATGCCCCTTTGTGCTTGTTGTGTGGCTGTCCCCTCTCACTGGAACCCGAAGAGAAGCCCTGCACATTTAAAAAAAAAAAAAAAAAACTGTTGAGATTAGAGTGAAGATGTGAGAAAAAGTGACGAAGAGCAAGATCCAGAGGCATGAATGAAGAGGAGTGTCAGTTTTAGATCTCTGGTTAATTAGTGGCAGTCATGTCAGGAGGGGCAAGCAGGACAGTCTGCCCTCATTTAGCCCCATGGTGAGGGGGACCTTTGATGTGGTTGCACATGGAATGCTGTTGTTCATTCCTCCCTGCAACAAAAGCCACGTTTTTATTTTTTGAGACTAGGTCGCTGTTTCTTCGAACTGTGAAGGAACACGGTGAGGTATGTAATGTATGAAATGAATGGTATGAATGTTAACCAGCAAAACACAAGACAGAGAGCTGAGAATCTGCCATCCAGGCACTGGGCCAAATGTATTGTTCCTAGCTGCATTGTGTATTGGTATTCAAATGGTTTTGAGATGGAGACAAACCTTCTTATTAATCTCTGCTGTCTGTAAATGTGTGACACCATTGTGCACACGCATTAAAGCATTATATAAACACACACAAATGCACAGCATGTACGCATTTCCAACTTTTCAACTACTGTCATCATTGTTTGTCCCTTCAACTCCTTTTCATCGCTGTTAAGGGACCCTTTCAACAGGGGTCATTTCAGGTTCTGTCACACTCATTTAAGTGCAAATGGACTTCAAAGAGGACCCAAAATACTGAATTTGCATTTATTTCCCTTTTCAGAGGGGTTCAGCCTCCCAAGCACCATCTGACTCACCGCAGAATCCAACCAGATTCGAGCAGGAACCTGGTTTCCTGACAAGTGTCCGTGCCACTTTCCTCTGCAGACGTGAGACAACTCTTGGAAAGTACTCGGCTGGGCCTCGGGGGTTTTTCATCATAAAGAAACAAGGGTGTGGCGATTCTCAGCCTGCAAGCCAGGGAGCTCAGGAGAGCACTCAAACACATAATACTGTCATCCCCCATAAATCCAATATCTAGCACAGTAGGTGATTATTGTCAATCATTCCAATTGATATCAAATTAAATCAGCGGAAAATGAATCACCTCCACATGTCATGAGCCTTTCTGCAGCAAGTGCATAGTCACTGCATTGCATGCAACTGTGTTTCTGTCATGTTTGTGGGCTTGATTCCCAGTTCTAGATTAAGCAAACCTAATTGGAGGCTAAAGCTTATTTTCAATGGAGTCTCTCTATTCAAATCTTTGCAAGAGTCAAGGACTTGGTTTAATTGGAGTCCGGGAAACCACCCGTGTGTCCGAAGTGACTGAATGTTTCCTCTCATCATCTCCATCACTAATCAGTAGTGGCGCTGCCTATGTACAGTTAGCACCCTGGCCACGTGGAGCTTGCATAGTAAGGCAGGACTTTCCTCTCTTTGACTCAGAGCCTGAGGCGTCCATCGAGGCTTTGCTGTAACTGCACACTAATCCCCTGATTGCTGTGTTTAGGCCCGGCACGTCGCTGCTCCACGTCAAGGCGGCCACGGCTAACGACGAGCTAATGACACAACGATGACAAGGAGCGTTTGTAAACCCAATCAGCAGCTTGGAGTCTGGCTGCCTGGTGATTAGGTTAATCAAACTATATACTGACTGAATGACTGGCTCGCTGTCTGCCTCTTATGTCATCACGCTGATTAAAGGGGAAAAGTTGTGTTCAAGTCCGTCAGGCCCTCTAACACAAACGTCTCTCTGCCAGGTTGGCAGTGTTAGCGCAGCTAGCCGTCATGCAAGTGTGGTTCCAAAAGTTGGGGGAATGGGACCTGAGGGGACTCCTCATTAAAGTGAGAAATTAAACTGAGGTTTCACTGGTTTTAACATGACAGAATGTGTGAGGATGCTGTTAGGATTATGTTGTTATGTTATCTAACGGCAAAAATTGAGCTCCTTACTTCAATTTTTTATCAAATGGTGGAGTCGTGGTTTAATATCGCTTTCTTGGTCAGACTTAGATTTTGTGGACAGTAAATTCAACAAGGTGGTATCTCACAGGAAAGGCTCATTGGTTAGAGTCCTGTAAGTAACCACAGGACAGAGTAGTCGGTTAAATATTTTTTTAAGCGCAAGACACAAATTGGCAGTTTATAAAATCAAGAAAGCAGTCACTGATATTTTTCAGTTAAGTCCTCTGCTGTTTAGTCACCATGTGGGTAATTCTGCTGGACTAAGGCATCGGGAGACCATATGTTAGTCCTGACCAGCTATTACGGTGAGGTCAGACAGCATTTAGGAGGGGGAAAGCGTCACGGTCATCATGTTGACATGCACTGCTCCTCTCTGACTCAGCACAGGGGAAAAAACATCAGGCGATTACTTTTCTGTGTGTGTGTGTGCACATGTATACACGTCAGTTGCAGTTTCAGTGTATATACCATGAAGGCCCTAATGTGTTTGTGCATGTGACGGCCGCGTCTGGGACCGTGAGAAGAGTTTATGCAGCAGACGGAGTGACCTTACAGCAGACAGACTATGGAGAAGAGATGGAGGGGCCACTTCTGCTGCGCAGCTGACGGGGAATCCCTGGCATGGTGTTTCCTACTGAGCCAATACAGAAGTGAGCAGCTGTAGAGAAAGTACAAACTTGCTAGAGTTTACTTCAGGGCAAAACCTGTTGCAACACAGGGGATGATAGATCATTTTGTCAATTCTGCAGGTTTTTTATGATGTGCAAAGGTAGAAAAAAAAGCAAATGTAGGAATAAGATATGCAAATATGGGACAACAGGAGGAATTAGATGATTCATTTCCGCAGTAATAGTTCAATTTTGGGAAATATGCGTAATTGGGACAAAAACAGAAGTGTAAAAACAACATTTTGTGATTTCTACACTTCAGTCTAAACAAATGAGATATAACATGTTGATAAGTGAGCTTTAATGGCGCTGGTAGGTGGATTTGTTACTTTTGGACAAGGCTTGCTGTCTTTATGCTAAGTTAAGCTAACGGTCTCCTTGCTGTAGCTTCGTATCTAACTGACACATAAGAGAGTGGTATCAAACTTCTCATCTAACTCTCAGCAAGAAAACCAACATTTCTCAAAATGTTGAACTACTCCTTCAATCATCTTTTAGTCACGACATAAAAGATAACGCTAAACGCTCAGATTTGCATCCTCCCTTTGCAGCACTGAGGAGGAAAGTACAATTAGGTGGCCCATTACTGATGCAGTTAGTAGTGCTGTCAGTTATTTATACCCCCTGATGAATAGGCCAAGAGAAAACTAAAATCCCATTTTTTTAAGTGCTGTCTCTACAAAATCAATTCCCTGTGGTTAAAGTTATGCTTGAGAGGAGGGGAGAAGCAACCCAAAAACATGTTTTATTGCAGCAACGACAATTAACTGTATGTAAACAAGTTGAAAAAAGAAATCTGGGAAAATAGAGGAAAATAGAGAATCAGAAAACATTTCACAGCCTGCAGCCTCTCACATCCTATCATTATCTGCATTTTTCCTCCACCGTAATTAAGTTTTTTCTTTATTGCTTATGGGAAGAGGGATAGGCTATAAGGATGTTTTGAGCATGATTAAAGTTGCTCATAATGAAGTGAAGATTCAGTCTGGAGGAAGGATTTTTGTCTGTGAAAAGCATTCCTTTTAATCCTTTGATGGTGACAGAGTGAGTTCCTCTGGGCCTTAGATCTTCACTAAACTTTCACACGTGATAAAATAAAAACCCTGCGTTCCTCCTGTCTTCCATCTAAAAAAAAAAAAAATAAAAAAAAAGAAAGGAGAAAAGTTGCTGTCCGCTGATATGTTTCTGAACATGTGGGATCTCCATAAGTTTGAGTCATTTTATGTGCTGCCGACCAGACCCATGCCTGCCCATTAAAGTAATTTGTGGGTTCCAATGTAACTGTAATGTTAAAAACAAAAGTGCACTGCAATCGACGTTGTGCTTAGTCACGGGCAGTTTTTGCTTTTCCTCTTACTGTAGCAGAAAGGATGTTGTTGACAACATCTGTACAGGGAGGGGTCTAAACAATGAGTCTTCTTCATCTGAGTCAAACTCAGGTCACAGCTCCCTAATTGCAGCTGCAGTCACTAAAAACAAACTGAACGTATTATGAAACTAATGTTTTATTCCGGGTTTTAGTTTAAATTGTTTATCCTATTTCCAGCTTTGCCGAAAATTTGAAAGCAAATTCCATATACCAGTGTAATTGCTGCATAAATTTAGGTTAATAATACATAAATTAGCTTACAATAATACTTGTGTTTTTTTCTGCAACCCCAGCCTCACCATATAATAAGCTGTGGGGCAGGCCTGTGGTTTAGGGCGTAGGTTTAGAACAAAATTAAGAAACAGAAAATTGCGAGAAAGACTTTTCCTTAATTTGGTTGTCCACCATGCAAGAGGAATGAGATCATGAAGAGTCCAATAACAGTGATGTGGATTTAATCATTTTCAAGGGTTTATATGAAATATTATCAGCTCATAAGTGAAGCAAATTAACCGTAAAGAAATGACTCAGACAGAGAAGAGCCTCATCCGGTATGGGCATTACTTTTTAGAAATCAAGCTAAAGAATTTTATATTCTGATCATTTCCACCTCGTTATCCAATTATACAAGTATTTTTTGAAGTCTGCACATTTTCCTGCCTGTAGTTTGTTCCTGAAGGTCCCAGTTAAAGAAACTGGTCTAGACATAATAAATTCCTCTAACATCACTTGCATTATATCTGGACGTTTGTGTCCCTCACACCAATTATTTTTAACCACCGCTCTCTAATTATCATGTAAGACTATAGTACATATTCACTGCCTTTCCTGTTTCATGTGAGGATGACCTCAGTGAATGTGTTCTGCATACATCCACTGAGTTCAGCGCTCTCGCAGCTGCCACGCACAATTAGATCACAGAGTTTAAGATGCAGAATAACTCTGAGTGAACTTCAGGGGGGCTGAGACGCCGAGCCGACTGTTCTTCCTGCCTGCTTGGCTGAACACCAGCTTTAGATCACATTTGCTGCGTTAGAATTACAGAAATATACAGCATTATGTCCAGGTCTCCCCCTCCAGGAGTGTTTGTTGATAGAAGTTGTTCAACCTTTCAAAGCACTTTTTTTTTCCCTCCCCCCCGAGTCAGAGAAAGCTTTACAGCATAAATCTATATTATCAGATTGGCTGTAAAGAATCTGGCCCCTGTGGTTGCTTGCCGACCACCAGAAAATTGTATTTACTACTACACTTAGCACGACTTTAACCTTGACCAACGCAACACTAAGCATGGTGGTTAGAGCCAAAAGTGTACAAGGGCGGAGGCAGGTTTGGGATTAGTCGACCACATAATCAGCACGCCCCTCTGCATACTCTACCTGGAAGCCATCTTACTGGCAACCCCTGAAAGTGTTCCCCATAAAGCCGCGTTGACAGACGGTGAAAACGGCGAGACGGACCAAAAAGTAAATAAGTACCTCCAAAACGTTTACAGCCCTAATCAAGTCCAGAGCGTTTCTTCTATCCAATATGCCTTCAGAGTTTTATAAATAGATATTATACTCGGCTAAATTGGAGACAGGATTTCGCTGCTCTGTGGCTGTCATGCGTTTTCTATTATTTGCTTTCACTTTAGAATATTGAAACTCTTAATATCTGGTTACAGATTTCAGCTCGCTCAGCCAGTCCTCGTGTTTTGGCGTCACTCGGGGGGCCTCACACTCAGCAGGATTTTGAATAGGTTCCAATCAAGCATGTTAATTTAAGAGAAGAGAAAAAAAAAATCTTCCCCATATGACTGTGTTATTAATAAATTCACAAGAGGCTAGCCATATGCTCTGTCAAATTTATTGCCTTTTTCTTTTTGGAGCTACTGTATAGTGCTTTTTTATTTGTCAGTGGTTGTGAGCTTTGAAATTCATCTTGAGCTTTATTCGCTGTTAATGATTCATTTTAACTCTGCATGCATTTAAAGCGTCTTTTTCTCGCACTGTGCATGTGTCTCTCAGGCTTTTCCTTCCCCAAAAAAACGTGTTGAACAAACCAGACCACCTCCCAGAATCCTCCAAAATAACCTTGCTACAACTGTGGTGAGGCATGGCACGTTTCTCACACACAAGCCCTCACTTCCATTCATGCAGCGCAATAAGCCAAACATATAAAACCATTCCCACCCTAATAAACCAGGGCCTTTTTCTTTGCCACAAAGGGAGCTGGCTCCCAAGAGCGTAACACTCTAAAACGGACCCCTGTATAAAACAGCCTGCAGGGAACACAGCCGCCCTTCCAAGTGGAGGGAAATGCGGTGACAGAAACCGAGCCAAGGATATGACCCACCACAACCGGCCCAATCACAGCTGCTATAAACCAGGTACCCCACCTGATGCAAACACTGCCAATATGTCAGGATCAGAAAACTCAGTAAAGTTTATACAATTCTGCTTCACAGGGGGAAAGTCCGGTGCTTTTTTTGGAGGCCAGTGCTTTTAAAAAAAAAAAAAAGTGTAAAAGTCGTGTCTCAGAAATGTTGCTTTCTTATTAAATAGTGGTGCTGCTGTGTGGGGGTTAGCAGGTGTAGCCTCATTGTGGTTATTATCAGTGAACAGCAGCAGCACTGTGAGTCTGCATCAGATTAACGCCTCGTTGACACAAAACTCTCCATCTCTCTTTCTCTTTCTGTCTCTCACAACATACTAACGGTCAGACTATTAACTTTGCCTTGTGTTCTATACAGAGTTAGGCGCCTTGAGAAAGACAGATGGTCTGTCTGCTCTTAGTGACTCGGTGTGCATGTGTCATATGTTTTATGTGTGTGTGTGTGTGTGTGTCTCCCTGAGCTTTAGCGGAGGACTGAGGTTTCTGAGGTGAGGCGTCCTCTCGCTTCTCACGCGAAGTGCATCTGATGTTGCACATCACATGCTTAAATGTGTTCTCTGTCTGCTCTGTGAGATAGGCTGACATGTGTAAGAGTTACCAATATAACACCTACAGACTCAGAGTGTTTGTTCAGTGCTGCTGATATATATTTGTGATAGTGTCAGTGTGTTATTTTCTTATCACAAATTAAATGTCAACTTGGCATGACTGAAAAAAGATCAAAATGACTTTGTTTTTATCAAGAATTTTAGTTTTTATTTGAATGACTCTTTTAATATTTTTTTTTTTGTGCCATCTCTTAAATAAATGAAATGTTGCTTACAGCTGTATTTCCTGACTTCTGAAGAGATGAATACATTATTTCCATGAGCTTCATGTCGCACAGTATTAAAGTCAGAGCTCGGTAAGCCAGACATTTAACAGTCTTCTTGATTTTCTGTAACCATTCCTCTTAATTTCAGTTTGATTTGAGTCTAAAAAAAGAGAACTTTTGCCAAATTGCTTTGCCTGTGTAATGCAAGTTGTTAAACTAACCACTGGGGTATTTTGCTTACATGAGGTAGTCCCGATTTGAAATGCTTTCAGATTGAACTGGAGGATTTAATGACTCTTGGCCTTTGTTCTCTCGCAGTTCGGTTTCAGTCTCCTGACAGAATGAATTGTAAAAGGATATTGCATATTCACTAATGATTTCCAATGGTGATTACAGCTTTAAATGCTTGTCTCTTTTCTCCCCCCCCCCTCTTCACCCTACTGTCTCGCATCCCGTCTCTGTGCTCTGGTGGGGCTGAAAATCAAAATCAGGCACCCAAAAAGCGCATTCTGTTAGAAGTTTAAACAGCTCAAAAGCCTGATGGACGGCATCCATGAAACCTGAAGTCAGTGACACACTGATCTGTAAACAGTGAGGAGATAAAGGGATGCAGATCCAGCGGTTATAGAGAAGAAAGGGTGAAAAGGCCTGAGACTTGTCAGGAGGAAACTATAAATGCCTGGGTGTCTGTAGAAGCTGTGAGAACACTGGAACATCATCCGCTATCACTGCGGTTCCACCAAGGATATCAGAGGATTGTTCTCATGTGAGCCACAGATGTACTATATACTCTGTGTGTGTGTGTGTGTGTGTGTGTGTGTTTGACTGACTGTCTGTGTCTGACTGTGTGTGAGTGTGTGAGGCTCCAGAGATTTTAAGATATACTCTGCAAACAATTAGGAGCTGGTAGTGTTTCTCCTGTGGCTGTCTCTAATTAACACTGCAACGAGGCCTTAATTGGGAAGGAAATTTTGTTTTTTTCTGCTGCCATTCGGTGGCTGTCTCAGTGGTTGTGTGAGGAACAGCAGGAATAACTGTCCACCATCAGACTAACAACTTGTTTGTCAGGACTGACTACTTAATGTTTTAGTGTTTTCAAGGGGATTATCGTCACTTACAGGAAAAAATGCAACAAAAGTGCAAATCAAAATCAGGTGAAACTCAGTGTTTCTAATCTTCCACTTTGTGCACACTGAAGAGGTTCACTATTTGCAAGTAAAAGCTGTCTGATTGGAATTGCAATAGGCAACAAATGGCTTCTTCATTAAGGCAGTGTTCAGCATCGCCAAGTATAGTGCACTCACCTCACCACACAGACCAAAAGAACCTCCTGGAAGTAAAGCAGAGTGCGAGAGCTTAATATGTTTGTTTTTTTTTTTCTCTTTGCTCTTTAATTGTATTGCCGTATTCCAGTAAAGGGCCCAGTCACATGGAGCCTCTGAGCTCGTATTCTCACAGAGAGCACCGAGTTTCACTTGATAATGAATGTCTGTGGTGAGAATCCCATTATGGCACTACTCCATCAAGCCAACAGAAAACACAGGAGCGGAGAGGCAAAGGCCTTTAAGGGCCATATCAGTCAACTAGATGAGGGCTACCGTGCAAATCAGATCCTCCTTTGTAAACCTCCCTCAGCAAACATCTGAGTGAGTGTGGACAGATAGACAAATGCATTCACACTATAGGAAACGGCCAGCTCTTACATTTGAATGTCTTAATGTGTTTTTTGTCAAAGGAAACGGACGTATAGTTGCCAAACTGACAAAAAGCTGCACATTCAAAACAATTGGACAGAAGGTGGGATGATAGTGGGAGGAGGTGGGAAGAGGTGGGGATGGGGGGGGGGGGGGAGTGGAGTGGAGTGGAGAGGGAGGGGAGGATCTGCACTTACCTCTGAGTAGACTGCTGCTGTAGTTGGAGAAGGAGTCAAAGATGCTGTTGGATGCCATGACAGGGAAGCCAGAGAGGTGTGAAACCCTCGCTGCAGTTGATCTCCACCGACCTTGGAGAGGGAAGGCAGGATTGAAACACAGAATGAAAGAGCACCAGAAAGAGAAAGGGGAAGAGAGAGAGAGAGAGAGAAGGAGAAAGGAGAGCACGAAAGGACAAAACTCCTGGAGCTCAGAGCCCGTTTGCAACCAAGAATCTAGGGTTTGCGACTACCGCAGGAATCCCAAGCCACAAGCCTGCAGAGAAAGAGCAGCAGCATGTGTTAGTAGCAGCACCAGGGGAGATTTGAGAGAGAAGTGGGGAGGAAAGAAAAGAAGAAACAGAAAGAGAGAGAGAGAGAAGGCAGTTGAGAGAGAAGCAGAGGGCAGCTTAAAGAGGCAACAGCAGCATTTGTGTCTCCAGGTGTTGAGGTGGACTCACCAGGGCTGGAGATGAGAGGGGGCCCACCAAACAGAGCCCGGGCGTTGGAAGCGGGCCGGCGAGGAGGGTTAGATTTGTGGTCCTCTGTCACGCAGTGGGCTGAGGGTCTGAGGTTAGCCAGCTAGCCTGATAGCGTGGTCTGTCTGTCTCTTTCTCTCACACGATGGTGGTGGCCTGACTGGAGCGTCAGTGCTAGTAAAAAGCTAAAAGCCACAGTGTATCTGCATCCTCCTCGCCATCCTCCACACAGACGCACACTCCCCTCCGTGAGTGGTGGAGCCCACATCACATGTCACGTGAGGTCACCGGGCCTCTCCCTCCCTCCCTTCCTCTCCTATCGTCTTTGCTTTTTCTCTGGTTTTTCTGCTTCAGTTTTTACTTTCCATGCTTCTCCTCCTCTGACTCGCCGTCTTCCCTCTCACTTTTCATTGGTCATCCAAGTTTTGGAAACGTTCTATTTTCTTTTGAGTTCAAACCAGGCAGCGGCCTACGCCACAGTGGCTCAGTGAAGTTTGCACAGAGCACTCAAACCGCTGCAGAAGAAGTGGAGAGAGGCATTAAAATGTGTTGAAGCAAACACAAACACAAGAGAGAGAGAAAGACCCGTGCGCATGAGATGAAGAGTAAGAGAAAATGAGAGATAGCTGCGGCTTTTGCCACTGCTGGGAGGCAGGAAGAGAGTAGAAAGTGTTGTGTCTCTAACTGCTTAACAACAGTGAGCGAGTTGTTCTTTACTGTGTATGTATGTCCTGTGCTAGTTTTATGTTTGTCTGACTCACAGCACATCTGTGTTTGTAAGAACCGGTGGTTTTGGGCCTGCAAAACCTCCACCCTCACTTACCACTTGATAGTATCATAATCTTAGTCTCATTAGAAGCAGCAGTTCCAGTTGCTCCACTCTGACTGGTTCGTCTCCTCTCTTCTCCTGTTTCATCTTTCTTTTACTTTTGCCATCTTCTATCCCTCACTCACAGCTTTTTTTTCCGTCTCTCTCTCTCAGTCTCTTTTATATTTGCTTTTATAACACCTACACATAAGCAAACCCCCAATAACACTTATTTTAGTTCACATTCAGCCGGCATTTTGCTTGAGAACATTCTGTTTAAACTGTATCTTTCTAATTTTTACCTGAGCTTCTCTTAGCAGTATGAAAAAAAAACAAAAAATATTTGTGGGCTTTCTTTCCCACTCTGAAAGTGCAAAGCGATTTAACCTGTTTGTGGTTTTCACACTTTTTCATTTTCTGAGTTGAATTATAGAACGGAAAAGTTGTCACTGATGTGGCTACTTGTACTACATGTACAGTATCAGCCTGAGTTGTGATTTAAGACCAATGTTGTGCTTTATTTGTCTTTATTTTGTGTAATTTAGCTAAAAGTTTGACAGTTGTGAGAAAAACAGGAAATGATTCATATCCCTTCAGATTCAAATAGAAATTAAGTGACGAGAGTCAAAAGTGTGAGAAAAGTCTCTGTGAGAAAGACCGACTGCTCGCTGAGGTGCTGTTAACCTGCCGATCCTACAGTGTGTATGTGTGTGTGTTTCAGCCTGTTTGTGTGTGTGTAAGTGCACAAATCACTGGCATTTGCAAAGCTGTGGTATCCACACTTCCTCTCTCCTTTCTCCTGTCTCTCAGTGACACACTGACCATGTCTGGCCACGGGACAACAGACCCAAACCACCGTCTGGTCACTCATGTGACCCAGTTGCTTTCCCTAGAAACCTGTGTGTGTGTGTGTGTGTGTGTGTGTGTGTTTCTGTTTCACACTGCTTTGTATATGTATGTTAGCCCACGTTGTCCTCCGCTAATTGCTGGACAAAACTGCAGCATGGATCACAGCATGTGTTTGTATGTGTATATACAGTACCATGTTCTGAGTGTGTGTGTGTGTGTGTGTGTGTGTGTGCTAGAGAGAGTGCTTGCCGCTCTTCCTGGTAGCCCGCACTGCCCTGTAAATGAGCAGTTGCCGTTGAGTTAGGCGGCAGCGCGGGCTAAATGACACGGCGCGTCGGCAAGTGTGGCCGAATGCTGAGGCCACAGCCGTGGCCCCAGGGCTTTTATCAGTCCGTCCACGCGGCCACTACAGGCCTCTGACTTAACCTCACACACAGCGAGGCTTCCTCTTCTAACACCTCTGCTGCCTCCCGACATGGCCTCGGCCCTGGCCTGCCAGCCCAGGGACAGATTACAGCTCTGTCTCTCTCTGCTGAACAAGAGGTACTGCTGTCACACAGGCCCACATGGAAACACTGCTCTGTGCAAGGCCACAGACACGATGACTAAATCTTTGTGCTGATTTATACTTCATTCAGCTTCTTTAGCTAAAGTCCTGAGGAAAGAAATAGGAAGCTGTAAACATTTGCAACTTTGTTTTTTTTGTTCTCAACTAGCCGGATCCAGTCTCTTTTCCCTGGTATAGTTGGTCTGGAGTATTTGGAGTGGAGGGTCTCTGCAGGGTTTAGACCTGGTGCTTGTTTAGAAAGGGGGATGTTCACGAGTGCAGTCACTGCTTTTACAGTTCAGAGGCTTGTGGTTGTTTCAGTTTATAATCATTTAACGTGCATGTATTTGTGCAAGTGATTATTCGAGACATGTTGCTGGTAATAATTCATGTTGTTTTGTTTTTCAGATTTCATTTAAGTGAGAAATATATTTCTCTGCTTGTTGTCTTCACAAGAAGAGGCTGTTTCAGATTATTGTCAATTTCCTTATTTTTGTCCACTTGTGGAGAGAAAAACGTTGCATCTGGATTTTCAATGAGGAATAGAGAAAAGCAAAACAAATATAGGAACATCCCACAGCATTGTGCAAGAACGGGAATTGGCTCCATTGTAGTGTAGTCCAAACTTGACATTTGAAGAAAGCGCTGGAGTCAAGGCCTTTTCCTCTGTCCTCAGTCCGCTCTGTGTTTTTCTTCTTTGTCTAGGTAAACATCTGCTTCATGTTTTGAAATGTATCTCATGGCTTTGCACTGCCCATGACCGTAAGGGGAAAATAGTCTGAAGATCATTGTGGCCGTCTTTCACTCAATTCTTTTTTTCCCCTGCCCAGGCCTTGTTTATCAAGCCCCTGTATTTAAGCTTAATATAACTCCTGTTTTGCTGAGAAAACTGTGGTGGTTTAATCACTGTCAGTGGTCCTACGCCTCTCGGGTGTGGCTCGCGAGGCAAAAAGGACCCAGTGCGGTCGTGCGTCCAGCTGCAAAGGGGCTTATTTTGTGGTCTAAAAATTGCAGGCTTCCCCATATGTTCCCCATAAACGTGGAATGCAGCGTGGGACTTGAGGAGGCTTTTATAATGAAGTGGCCGTCATTGCATCAAACACCATGGTCCTTCCTGCCTCTAGGATAGGCCATGGGAGCCCGTTTTTGGGCTGCATGCACAGGTCCAATGTCCTAACTGCTCACTCACACCTCATACTGGCCATTTTCTTCAAATTATATTGCACAGGCTCATTTCTGTTCACTTTCACTACAGCATACTCATAATCTATTCTTATAACTTGCACAGGTTATAAAATAAACAAGAACAAGAATAAAAAGACTGAAAAAGAGTCTCAATTGAGTGTACTTGAAACTTTTATCTGTAACTCATATTGACACGAGACACTTTTAGCAGATTTTTTTTTCTGGAAATCTTAAATTAATTCTCAGTATTTCTAGAAGAATTGGCCCCACCAAAAAGGAAGTTGGCAAAAGTGTAAGTGTAAGAAACAAAAATATAAAACATAAAAATTCCCTGACTGGTCACATTTGAAATAAACCTGTGTGAAAACACAGCAGCAGAAAAACAGTAGACACAGTTAATTCTGTCAAAATGTGAGTTTTTAGAAAGTTGCAGCTGCATGAGAAATTAGTTCACTGTTACCAACTCAGCATTAATTTGTGTTTGTGTGTCCGTACACATGTGTGTGTCTATGTTGTTGTTGTCATTGTAAGCGAGGCACTCCCAGATGCAGTGGTTTTAGCGTGCAGTATCACGGTTGGAAGTGATCACCGGGCCCATTATTTATTTATTGGCTCCAGCAGACATGGAGACTGTGGTAACCACACAGAGAGGAGGGGGGGGCCGCGGTGTCGCCACACACTGCGCAGGCCGTATCCCAGAGTTTCTGAGGAGCGCTACATGTATACAGTAACTTGTGGCAGGACAAAAACAACAGAAAGCCTGTGACGGGCCGTCACAGATATAGCTGTATTCCTTCACTGCAACTGGCACCTCTGGCACCTGCCGCAACTCTTTCAGACAAATTTACCATGTTTACAGGTAGTAAGCCTCCATCCTACCCGCTTCACCCAAGCTCTTCCTGTTATTCAGAAACTGTGCCAACGCAAAGACTGAGCATCCAGCTTCCTTTACAGCAGGTCGATTCAAAACCCTCAGAACCACTGGCAATGAGCTGTTTAGGCTAATTTGACAATTTATGGCTGTCACATAGTTTTGCTCATGAAATAAAAAATAAATGCATTTCATTTCATCAATCACGTCACATCAATCTTCAGTTATACAGATTTAAATATTCAAATTAAGATATTCAAAGAGGAACAAATGAAGTAAAGTTTGAAGTCGTAATCTGCTTTTTTGAAAACAATCTAAAGATTGAAGATGTTTCTCTATTCTATACTATGAACATTTCTATATTAAGGAGCATTAGAATAGCTATACATGAGAATGACGTATGAGAAGTATGTCCGCTAAAAGAGAAGAAGCTTTGTGGACCTGCATTTGTCATGTGACACTGAATGTAAAAACATACGTGCTGGTTCAACTGTGAAAAAAAAAGTGATGTGTTGTGTGGCTGTGTTAGTTGAGCTATAGATATATCTATAGATATAGTCATGAAATAAAAGTCAATAAAAAACTGTCTCAAGAAGGAAGTCCGGTTACTTTTTCAGACATAATTTACTCATAACATAAACCAGAACCTTGAAATTCATAATTCTGTTCAGCCAGTTATCACTGATTGTGTCAGCTAAGAAGTTCTTCTATTTATTGCAAGCGAACCTAATAGATAACATAATGTTTATTTATATAGAAATGTTGGCAATTACTGCTTTAAACATAAGGAAAGCAACTTATAGAGCACAGTAGTTTATTTACTTACTTTTGAGTTAGTTACAAATCACAAATTTGTGTCTGAATTTACAACTATATTTCCAAAATTTTGTGTCAAAGTGACGCTTGGATCTTGAAGCAGTTTCACTAATTCAGGATTTCCACTGTTTTCTTTATCTAGCTTCAGTATTGCTGGTAAGATCTAATATTTGACTTGTTTACTGCTAAATGTGTGTCACATTCAAGTTTCTATTCCTTTGAACATCAGATCAGGAAGATGTACCGTCTAGTACCGTCTAGTTTTATCATGTTTTGGTTCACAATGCTTATCGCATTGTGTCTGTGTGTTTTGTGAACCACTTGTCTTTACCAGAGTGGTAAATTTACACTCGGCTTTGAGGTACACAGAGGCACCACATCACGGCAACGGAGCAGCTGGAGGGTGAAGTGCTGCAGCCTCACATAAAAGCACCCGTAAACCCGAGACCTCAGTTACCCCAAATGCCCCAACGCTCAACATACACACAGCTCACCCCCAGCCAGACCAGAATAGAGCAGACCATGGTCTTGCCACAAACCCAACTGATCCCATTGACCTCACTGCAGCATCGGGATCTGAGCTCCCACAGGTGGAATGTTGAAGTCTTTTTTCTTTTTCTTTTCAATATTTGATAGCTGCCGCCACTACCACTGAAATGTAGCTCACATGGAAATGCATATTTTCTGTGCATCTCAAGTTTCGCTTTGCAGAGTTGCAGTTAGTATGTCAGACTGTTGCTCTCACCATGTTTTATTACCTGTGCGTGTCTGCGTGCGTGTGCTTGTGTATTTGAGTCTACGTGTGTGCGTCTACGTATTTCCTGTGGTTCAGACATGGGTTTCGGATGTGACAGACAAGCTTGCAAGCATGCTAGAGTGTGTGGGGCAGGATGTTCCTCTACAGCAGATGCACAGTGGTTAACTTTGACACTGTGTGCGTGTGAGCATGTGTCCCTGCGTCGCTGCGTGAAACAGTCACTTCAGTACTACAGTTTGTTAAAGAACAGTTCAAAGGAAACATGACCTGTGGGAGAATGTATTGGCTGGTCTGCACATCGGAAAGATTCACATTGAAATTCAACTCAATCAAAATAATTCTGTAGCAATTTAAGATTTAAAGGCAGTGCTAGTATTCAGATTATTGACTTACGTAAAAATATCAATACCACAATGTAAAAATACTGATTAAAAATTACTGATGCATTTAAGCTGCATTTTAATGTTGTATTTGGTCAATATGATTGTTGTCAAAATTTGAACTATTTACATATTGTTAATAAGGCAATTTAATTAATAATAATGTACTGGATTCTATAAGCTGGTCATATATTATCAATATATGTAAAATATTACTTTGTAAAGCCTCTGTTGCTCTCAAATAAATGTGGAGAAAAAGTACAATAATTCCCTCTGAAATGTAGTTATAGAAATACTCAAGCAGAGTACAGTAGCTAGGACTGTACTCACTTACTTGTTACAAAAACATTTCGGGATCGTTAAGAGGCGGTACCTAACGTGTGTAACGAGTGCTTGTTCAGTTTCATTGACTAAAAGTAACAACTTGAACGAGTGAGAGAAAACATTTGCAGCATGATAACACATGACTGAGTGAGTGTGTTTTTTGAGAGACTACCAACAGCTGGTTTAACCAAATTAGTAGTGCGGTTTATTATTTGCACACATCTGAAACTAAAAACATCCTCATCTCTAATATTTAAATGATTCATTTTTTTCCACGCATTCTTAATGCCAATGTAAGAATGCTGTTGATACCTATTAAAAGTGGTTTGTTCAAGGTCATATTGCAAATGCAACCACTGTGAAACTCAAAACTATATGTGATCTTGTTCTCTATATTAAAGTAACTAAAACATGTCATTACTGGTATGTTTAAAGCTGCTGCCATCTAATCTGACTACTTATGAACTCTGAGTGCCACTGAGAAATCACCTCACCTTCAAACTTTAGCAGCATTGTGTGAAGTAAATAACTGATTCATTTATATATAAATAAAAACGCCATGTTTATTTTCTTGCCTCTAGAATCTCTAAGTTCTCTAGAATTTTGTGACTCAGTGTAATGGGCAGCATCGAAACCGTACTCCTCACGCATCACTCTGCCACTGATTTCTGTGTGTGTGTCTCTCCCTCTGTGTGTGTGTGTGTGTGTATGTGTAGCAGTGACCTGCTTTCATATGGCAGCCCACACATTTCAGTACCTCGGTGGGTTTTACTGACCTAGAACAAGGGGAGGGGGCCCAGGAAACCCACGGCTGTGTTTGAGTGTGAGTGTGCGCGCTTGCGTCTGTGTGTGTCCGTGTAACTGTAAATGTAGGCATATGTGCGTAAGCCTTTTATAGTCTTCTGAAAGCCAGTAACATGATAGCACACACCATTTTTCTCCAAAATGTCGTTCTCACTTTCTCTTTCACCCCTCCCTCACGCTGCCTCTCTTTCATTTGTCTCTCTCTTTGACAAATAGGAGTGATGTCCATTAGGATGCTTTATGAGGTGATGGTGACACAGGGCACTCTTGACGGCCCCTAACACTGTCTCAACTCCCCAAACACACACTCCAAAGTCTCCCCGTCTCGCTCTGCCTCCCCGTTCATCCTCTGTGCTCTTTAATATCGGAGCTCATTGCTCTTTGTCATCCATTGCAATGCATGCATGCCTGTGCTGCCTTTGAGTGTGTGCGTGCGTGTGTGTGTGTGTGTAGCTGAATCCTTCAGCTTTGGCAGGCCCTCCTCACAAGTTGAGAACCAGGCAAGGCATGCCCTACACATGTCTGATCTATGATCCAGGGCTGGCTTTTATTCTGACGGAGACATACAGTGTTTCCTTTGTGGGAGGGGAGTGTGTGTATGTGTGTGGGTGTATAGTGGGGGGGCAACGCTGCTCCTAATGAAGGCCACTCAGGGCGGCCTCTCCCCCGGCCTCTAATGCATCCCAGGCCCCCTGGACTGGCTGGCAGGCTGGATGACTGGTGGGGCTCGAGGGTGCACAACAGCAGAGTAGGTGTACTGCGTAAACCTCTCCCCTGGTCTAAAGACCTATATGCTACATAGTGCCTGTAGTGTCAAAGAGCACCTTGAGACCACCTCTAATGAATCTCCTGCTCAGACTGAT
Source organism: Thunnus albacares (assembly GCF_914725855.1). NCBI lineage: Eukaryota > Metazoa > Chordata > Actinopteri > Scombriformes > Scombridae > Thunnus > Thunnus albacares. The sequence continues at coordinate 9,569,941 of NC_058120.1, read as the reverse complement.
GTTTGATATGGAATAGGCTCCTCGGGCATTCGCAAAGAGTGTTATTCACAGGAGGAAATGCACTTTTCTACTTACTACTAAATTTCTCTAAATTTGAAATTGTTCGCACACAGAAGAAAATTGTTATTTATAAAATGCGTATAAGCTTTCCTTGTGTACACCATACATTCTTAACCTAACATTATATGAAGAAACGCTCCTTTAAAGTCCAGATTAAATGAAAAGTGCCCTCTTAACCCTTTTAGATCACATCAGTCATATCGTGCACCTATTTAACAATATATGCTAAAAAATACAAAAAATCAATTTCTTTGTATTCTTATATCTGAATTCAATCATTTTTCCTTCCTGTAAAACAAAATGTGTGCTCATGTAGGCTTGAACCAACCAATTCAACTAATAATATCACGACATCCACCCATCAATCAGTCTTCAGTTTTTAGCTGCACAGAGCTAAGATTCGTTATGACGCCCACTTTTCTACGTTCAAATCAAATTCCTCCCAATGTTCTGTCCCACTTGTCTATCCTGTCCCTTGAAAAAACATCATGATACAGAAGTTAAATATTCTCAAAATGCTGTTTCATCTGGATTTTAAAGTTATTACAAGGAACTTTCATTTTGTGTTGATTTTAAAAGCCCCTATGGAAAAACATGGTAGTGTTTTCCCAGAATGAGGACTACATTTCCCATGAGCACCACTGCCTCATGACTTAAAGATCTTGGCTAGCGTTGCATTCGTTTTGGAAGAGAGTGAAAGAAAAATGCTACTTATTTTTAATATAAGTAAAAATTTTTCTTTTTTAAACACAGCTGTTTTAGGATGAATAGTGATGAGGTAATGTATCTGTGGCTATGTAAGATTAATAATTGTAATATGACGATGGTAAAGCAAAGTCAACTTTGTTTTAGTACCCTTCATACACCTAGGTTACATATAATTCACCACCAGATCTGACAATGCAGCACCTTCCTGCAGGGCTTTGCAGAGGTGTTGCCGTGTTGATTTGTGCTTTAGAACATAACCATGTGAAACACAGTTTTATTAATGTTTTAATTCTCTGATTTACTGCTTTGTTCTTGCTACCGCCGCTCGCTCACATCATTCACTCTCAAGCTCGCTTGACCACAACTCTCTCTCTTTCTTTCTCTCGAACGTGCGGTCAGCTTGCACACTCTCTCTATCTCTTTTTCGCTCATCTTTTCTAAAATGAGTCAGGAAGCCGACAACAAGTCTAAATTTACTTTTAACATGATCAAACCACGGGAAATGTTCTCCCCTCGTCCTAGCAACGTCTTTATACTCTCTCATGCTACAATGCAGCGTGTAAGGTAAACATAGGTGCTTCCAGTGGCGTATTCCGGACAATTTCACTGGGGTGGCCATGATAGGACACAGAGCTAGTGTGGGGTGGCCATGGCATAGTGAACCTTAATGAAAGGCAGGTGATCAAGATGTGTAAATACAGATGTTCAGTGCATCACATTGCTTCAACGTAGGCACACATAAATCGTAATTGAATTCCAAAACACGTTAGCATCCATTGTAAGAGTGTGTGCTTGCATCAGCTCTACTATCTCTGCTAACTTTAGTTTACAGCCCTGCTTTAAACTTCTCAATGGACTTCCCTTACTTTAAACATCCTGTACACAATGTTACAAACATATACATGTGTAACCAGCACCTGAACAGTTTCTACACAACAGAAACAATATGGTGCAATATGGAGCTCATCTGTATGAGTAAAACTCTCTGATGTTCCACAGACTGCTCTTACTCATTTTAAGTAACTGAATGCATCACATTACACCTTTAACTGTGTTTACTGAATGACCTCAACAGTCTGACAATGGCTGGGAAATACAATAAGCCTCGCTTTCCAGCCTACAACTCTACAGGCTTAACATGGCTGATTAACTGCCTGTATTCTAGCAATAATCTCACTCTTATACACTCTAAACACAAATAACATTACCTACATGACACAGTAAAATGCTGTTAAACAAAACTGAACTACTGTGGTGTGTGTACAGAGTCCTGATGACCAGCATATACTTTTGATTGTGAGACAAGCTTTTTTTCTGACTCATTGTCAAAAGTCCGCTGACTGGTGATCAGCTCTTAGTCGTACCATTACCATAGTAAGAGGAAATGGCAAACTGTTCCCTATATCAGCTGATCAGCTGTCGTCATTGATTGACCAGCATTTTTCCCGACCTTGTTGATGAACTTGACCAACAACGGTCTGCATGCCACAAATTGTTTCAACTGATTTTGTGGGGAATCCGACCCAGTGGCTGGCATTTAGAATAACTATATAGAAATAACCAATCTTCTCGCTGATGATCTTGTTTGCTTATGTAGGTCATATAGAGGTATCAGTCTTAAACTGACACTGTTTCATAGCCAGTTCTAAACTGGCTATGAAACAGAAAGCTGCAGGAAATGTCACTTATTGCTGACTTTCAAGATGGAGAAGTCAGACAAAAAACAGTTTGAACAATGGAAATAGCTTACAAATCCCATGAAAAGATTTACGTGCTCTGTAGTAATGAATGAAGTTGGAGCTTAGTGCCAGAGACAAACACAATAAAACCCGTTAAAAGATGTACTAGCGCATTGTTGGTTTTGCTATTTCATGGGATTTACTGACAATTAGAAAATATAAAATATTTACAGCCTAATCATTTAAAAATAAGAAGAAACTCGCAATTTTGAATTTGCACTGTCACACACTTCTTTTTTGCAAATTTTGCCAAATTCCATCCATTTCAATTTTACAAATTCCAAAAACAATTTACAAAAATGGTTATTTATCTACAGCTCAGATTTCCGATAGGACACACTACATAACCAAATTGCCAAATGAGATTTCCAAACAGGAACATTTTGGTGGAGGATGTGGTTTCTTTGTTGGAATCATGTACAACTTAGAAACAGCTACATTTTCCAAATTATTTGTGAATTGGCAGTTTTACTCTAATTTTGTCCTTGAAGTTTGCAAGTTTACTAAACAACTAAAACACAGTAATTTACTTGGAACACAGCTTTGGACTACATGTAATTTTGAGCATCTTGTTGGCATCACTGAATTGTCTCCTTCTGTCCTCCTTCTGCAAGAACACAACACAAACACATGCACCCCAACCCCACACACGCATATATATAAGAAAAACAAAACCAAGAATTTACACTCATTCTCAATAAAAATGGTTTCGTTCCCTTATGTTTCACTCTATATGGAACAATTATATCATTGATCATTGTTGTGTAATAAATGAGGGCATGGAGTGTCGTTTAACACAGAAAAATGGTTATGTTAGTTGTCACATCTCTTGGGTTTTGATGTCTAAGTGGTGAAGACCAATGTAGAAATGAGAGAGTTGTGAATACACACGCTGGTTGTGTGGTTTAAACACCTCTGGCCTTAAAAAGAAAAACTGAACACACTGATGAGAAACAATAAGACGATGCAGTCAATGTAACAAGTGAGCTGAGCTGAGTCCAAGTGTATGTTTTTATTACTGCTATAAAACTTTGTTTGAGGGTGAGTGATGCGTGCTGAGATAGATAAGAGTAACATGTTGGTTCGAGCTGCCCTGCGTGCGTGTGTGTGTGTGTTTGTGTGTGTGTGTGTGTGTGTGTGTGTTATTGGCAAACATTTCCACGCTATCTACTAAAACTATCTTGCCATCTACCCAGATTAGCTTGTGTATCTGTGTCTAAGTAGTGTGCAAACACTACATAAAGGTGTCCATATATGAGTACATGCCTATAGCTGCCTGCCTGTGTCTGACAACTTTTTTAGCTTGGAAATAAAACTTGAAAATTCTCAAAAATATCAGTATTAGGATGCTCTGTCATGATAATAATCCAACAAAGATTTTTACACACACATATCTATCTATCTATCTATCTATCTATCTATCTATATATATATATATATATATATATATATATATATATATATATATATATGGAGAGAGAGACAGAGAGAGAGAGAGATGTGATAGACATATATTGTATATGCAGTATATTTAGGTTTTCGTTTCATCATGTACATGTAGCACAAGGCATTTTAGAACAATCTCTCAGTTTTGGAGACAACACTTTTGATGTTGTTTCCCACGCTCATTGCTCTAAATAGGTCTAGAAGCTACTGGGTTCATGTGTAACATGCACACACACACGCATGCACACACACACACACACATGTCGACACAGAAACTGTGTGACTCCTGCTGTTATCTATGCATTGCTTCACCTATATACCATACATTATACAGTATATGGCTTTGAGTGAAGCAGGTGCTTTTTTCATCTTCTTCCTTAGAAGACTCAGGAAAAGCCAAAGTGCATCTTTTACTGCTCGTGTGAAGATTGTTGCGTGTGTGTGTGTGTGTGTGTGTGTGTGTGTCTGTGTGTGTATCTTCTGCCTGTCTGGGAGCGAGTGTATAGCCAGGTGCTTGCTGACATACTGGGGCTTTGTGGTTGTGGTTGGTGGCTTGCTTGCTGTGCAGACAACCGAGAAGGAACTGTCTCTTTTTTTTTCGGTATTTCTATCTGCTCTGTGTGAGTGTGTGTGTGTGTGTTTGTGTGTGTGTGTGTGTGTGAGTATGTGAATGTAACGTGAATATAAATTCTATTCTATATCGTTTACAGACTGACACGCGGTTTTAGACAAGACTAGGGGGATTTGGTTTCTGCCTGAGTGCTACTTGAGTGCATGTGAGTGCTTGGTGCATGTTTGTTTCTGTAATTCTCACAACACACATTTAAACAGTGAATGTATTAAATGTGTCCAATGCAACATACATGCTTGTAGCCTTGCAGACAAAGTGTAGCGTCATCAGTTCTGTTTTCTGTTTGCGGCCTCCACAGTGAATCTTTGTGTTTGTCATTTTCAAATGTAACTGTACTGTATACACAAACAGAAGCAGGCTGTTTTCGAGGCAGCAGGTGAAAGATCAGAGGATATAGCAGCATTGGCTTTATCAAAGGCCCTGCTCCAACCCACATGAGGAGCTTATTGTGGGCTCACTACAAAGGAAAACAATGGTTGGAGTGGGAGTAGATAGTGCATTGCCATTCCCACAGCCTTGGCTCAGGACTCATGGTGGCATGGTGTCACATGATGCCCAAGGTGAATATGATTGTGCCCTATAGGTTTGAAAGCAGCAGCACAGGTCTGACATGACATGGGTATGGTATGGTCAAACTTGGCTGGCCAAGACTCAAACACTGTGTAAACAGCCGCTTTTATCATTAGTTGGTGTGGTAAAACAACGGATGACTTAACTAGAAAATATTGATTCTATTTTCAATCCATGATTTTAAGTCACATTTGTTTGTGAATTGTATTGGGGTGTTTGGTCAATTTAGGTTTTATGCTGATGAGTGATGCACTACCACACCCAGGACAACATCTAATTACATCTCAACTCATTCTTTTAATTAAATACAAGGCAGATTTTTTATATATGAATTTACACAAACAATTTGGATCTTTTCATATTGATAAATATCACTTCCTTTCTGAAGGAACGTAACACCTTTTTTGCGAATGTATGCAGAGAGAGACTGGCTCCAAGGCTGACGTTGCCACAGAACAGGACATACAGTATGTTGCCACATTCTCACGGTGTTGGTTAGCCAAACCTCTTTACCCAGAACTCTTGGCTAGGTTCTGCTAAGTTGAGTCATCTCAACACAGCTAAAGGCTTCAGCTTCACCCACACATAAACCACGACTTACTATCTGAGTCACAAAGATGAAGTACTTCAACCTGCACACATACATATTAAATACACAGATTTAGCCATTGTCAAAGTCCTGATTTGACCTCATGCAGCTGTGGATTGGTTGATTGGAAAATTTCATTTTCCTTTCAGTTAGATGCCTACATCATGAGGCACAAGTGAAACTGCAGCAACTAAAAGTAATTTGTGAAGTATATATTAGTGTGTGACAACAACCCACATCTGCTGCTCGGTTGCACCTCACAAAATTAGCAAAAAGAGAAAAAAAAAGGTTTCTACAAACCCACACACACATACATACTTTTCCACTGCAGCGTCAACCTATTACACATCACCTGATGTCAGTGAGCTATCACTCTCATGATTCATGTGCGTATGAGAATGACTGGCCTTGTTGCATTACTAGCACTTTGTGTAACCCACTATTCCTGAAATGGTAATGTTAGATTTGACATAGCACACATTAATATTACTGTACCTTAAGTTTTTTTATTCCAAAGAGAACAAATATATGAACAAATGAATATTTTTTTGAATACATAATTTTGAGACAAACACTAAACGTATTTGTAAAAAGGTTCAGCACCGCTTGTTCTTTTTCAAACATAAATTCTTAAGGTGTGCCAGGTTTTGATTAATTTCCTAATTCTTCTTCCTCTGGGTCTGATTAACCAAATAAGTTCTCAAAGCTGGTTAAGATACAGTAGCCACTTATGTGATTGGGCTTAAATAAGATCAGCTACTAGACACTTATTAAAAAGGCAACGACAGCCTGAACATCCATTAATCTTCCTGTTGGCGAGTTTCCCTTATCAATAGCTATTTAAGGACTCAACCTTTGTTGAACACATGAGCATTTGAAAGCACTCTTCTACTGCACATAACTTTACTTCAATGGGCCATAATATTTAGCTCTTGGTTCTTAAATTTCACTAAAGTTAAGGTCCAAATGAAATTTGAAAGCTAGCTGGAAAATGATGTTAGTAAGTGCATTTTCCCTGGTTGATATCGTTTGCTAGCTTGTCATCAAGCCAGGTCACAGGACAAAATGTGCCCGTACATGTAGATAAGAAAGAGACATTATGGCTAGACAGCTAATATTTGCTGCACTTCACAGTTCATGGATCTTATATGTTCATGTCCGAGGCTGCTGTCAGCGTCACTGGCCTACGGCACCAACGATAGAAAGGTGATCTTTACAGCTTTATGGAAATCCAGTTTAAAATAAAATGTTTGAATTGGCTACATACAAACAAAGAAGTATGCATTTTAATTTCAGCTGGACTGAGATATCCATCATTGTGCAAGAAACCTGAAACCACTTTCAGAATAACATAAAGCACTGGTGGTGGAATGTCAGTGACCTCTCACAACTTGAACCTTTTGCTTATAAAATAGAAACATGTTGAAGGATACAATTTCTTCTCTGAAGTGATTTTAAATTTTGCTGAAAGGTTTCTGTGTGTGTGAATGTGCTTTAGGTTTGTTTGCTATATGCAATGTGCAGACCTGACTGCTGTAGTTGAGTGAAATCAGAGACAGGTTGGCATGGGGAAGACTTGCCTTGGCACAGCTCAGCCCGCAGACGGGTTCCGGTATGAGTTTACAGTGTAGTTTGCCTCTCTGTGGCTTGACGACTCTGTACTCTGAGAGAAACTTAACCATGCGACAGGCATGCTATGCACTTTCCCACAGCCACTGAGCAGCTAAGGCTACTCTTATGGTTGCTTAACATTTACACTTGGCACCCTAATATTGCAGCAGCTTCTTTTTTTTCTACTCTTTCTTCCTCTTAAGAGACGGACAAGCCTATTGTGTGTTTTAAACAAGAGAGCTGTGGTTGTCTGTCTCATCTCAGTTTTGACACTTAAGGTGGGTGACTAAAGGTCAAAGTTGATCAGTGTGGGCATATTTGTGATTGCTAATCTTGCAGTACCCGTTTCATACTTAAGATTAAAATAATGCCACTACTGAGAGTCTATGATCTTTGATTGGTTAAATATAATGAAAGATGGAGTTTCATTCAGTGTTTTTAATTTTTGTGTTTCCTTCAGGCTGCACAATTATAGAGGGGTGACTCACAATTTACATAAGCATCGACAAAGCCAACAGTCAACAGCCTGGAGTTGAGAGGCACATATGAATCACCTCATCCAACACTTGTGGTTGTGACAACGTCTCACTCAATAGCTGGATGTTTCCATTATGTTAATGAGGAAAGAAGACCTCCTTCCAAACCCACTGATCTTGGTGACAAGCTCCCATGTACACCCACAATGACAAAAGTATCTGAGAGCAATTTGACTGATATCACTAGTGAAGATGATTCTGTACTAATTACATAATTACTGAAAGTATGCACTATATTAGTGCAAGAGTGCATTAAGTGCATTGCCTGCATGTTAACCAATGGTTGTAACTTTCAGTTTGCTCAGAATTGCTGAGGAAAATGATTCATCACGATTACACATCACACTGGCTGCATCAGCATTAATATCATATTTTTGTAGACAGACTTTTTTTTTTTTGTCACTGTGGGGAGATCGGCTGCTGTTCCCAGTCGTTGTGTGTTGTGTCTGCACGTCTCCCCAACCTTCCCTAAATCAAGAAGGCAGAAGTGAGAAACGGTTGAGAAGTACGACAAGCGTCTTCCTGTTATGTGTGCGTGAAACCCCAGACGTCTGTCTAAGTTGCTCGCACGCAAACGCTGGCCCGGGAACCATAGCAACGGCAGGTCCCCATATGCAGAAGGCGGAAGTGAGCTGACGCTGAGGAAGTTATTGGTTTTTTGATGGCTATTGCCGTGGTTTCATGAGAAAGACCGTGACTCGGCCCTGGTGCTGCAACCACGGTCAGCCGGCGTGGGAATGTAGACTTTATGATGATGACAGAAGCCACGTCTGTCAGACTGATATCTTCAAACATGTGATTTCAGATAAGAGTCAGCATCAAAGGAGGAGATTAAAATATAGATTTGTCAGTCTGAAGCAAAATAATGCATTGCCTGAGCCTCACAACATTTCCCTCATCATTCTCACAAACACGTCATTGCTGCAAACTGCATATCTGTCCTGCAAGTTCACCATTAGCTCTTCCGATGCAAGGAGAGCCAGCTCAGCTGTCACCGTGTCTGTCTGCTGCCACGGAAACAGTGGCGTAATTCTCACCTGGTCTAAGCAAACCACAGCACCGTCACCCTGTCGTTAACACTGAAATTCTCTCTCTAAATTTTTGTGTTGAATTTGTAAGTGTAGGAGGAACTAACGAGATATCAACCACAGACATTCAGTAGTAGAGTTATTTTTTGATAAATTCACTAGAACCTCTCAAAGACACTCACACAATCAGTAAGATTCAACACCACCTTTGAGGCCTCTCAGAGTGGTTTGAGTGAGGTCACACTACAATGATTTGACATTGTCTGATCTCCTGTAAGTCAAGAGGTAAATGAAGTTTTAATAGTGACCTCTCATTTTCTCACCAATAGGTTGCCTAATGACAAATGATCATTATTAAAGGTGCAATAAATAACATTGAGCCTAACTGGATGTCAGCAAACAACTATTTGCTAAGTAAAGGTATAGTGGAGTAAAGGCGACCTGAGCAGTGAATGAAGTCACACTCGCTCTATGTGTGTTGTTATCTGAGCTTCTCTGTTCTTTATTTTGGTAGCCACACTGGCCACATGTGCACGTTAGGGCATGTGAGTCCCTCCGTGTCCTCCACTTCCGTTTCCAAGATGGCGGCCGCGTCACAAACTTTCTCAAATTACGGCTAAACAGTACACTAAAATATGTCTCTGAAAACATCTGAGGCAAGAAATAGGCAATGCAGTAACATAATCTTGATCCATATTTGATCAGCACTGCCTAGTTTGACAGTTTGATCCGAGTTTCGTGAGTTGTCGGCTTTCCATTTTTTTTTGTTTCTAACTTTATTGAGTAAATGACACAAACGTTTGTTTTGGTCTGAGATGTTGGTGCTATAGTGCAACATCTAGTGGCTGAATGTCATGTATTGCAACTGTAAATACTGAGTAAATAAGCTCGAAGTAACTGCAAACTCATGGCGGCTGTGGCTTCTGGCCCTGTGTGTTCTCGTGGTTGTCTGGCTCGTGCCCGGTGTCTCCGGGAACGAATATCTTACAACACAGATGAAATTTCATCTTCAACTCTTCTTCTTTTTTCTCTCTCTCTGCAGATATTAAAGACAATTTGCTTTCTGTTTCAGTTTATATCCATTTCTGCAGGCTATGATTGAAGTGGGTAATAAATCCAACATATGTCCTTCACTGACTTACACCATTACTGTATGCCAGGCTATGATTTACGTAGTACTGAATTGCCTTTCTATCCTGCAGCAATTCTGCAATGCCAAAATTATGCAGCTTTATTGTGACATGAAAATTATATTCTGCACACAGCCAGTAATCAGCTTTACCAGAATAATCACATTAATTTAATAAAGTTTCATTTAAAAACTTGAGTCATGCACATGAGCTGAATATTGGATCATCTTGTACCTTTTACCTTTCTCTTTTTCTAATATTTGCTGCTGTGCCTTTAAGTTTGTCAGTAACTAAGAGTCTGATAGCTTTTGAGAGTGTCAAATATGCCTTTGGTTTTTTATTTCATCTGGGACATAAATCTTTGACCTGCATGAGCAATGAGTCAAGTTAAGTGTGTTACATATATGTGTGTGTCTATGAATTATGCAATGTATAATAGTATTACTGTAACTTTTGCAGAGAACAGGCGGCAATGCATCTTGCAGTTGCAGTGTGTGGCTGTGCATGTGGCTGTTTCCTCCCATATCCCATAGCCACACCTGCCACAGCCTGGCTTCTGCTTGGCCTCAAGCCTCCTCTGAGCTGCGCTTAGGTTGACCAAGCATGCCACCAAGCACCCTTGGGGACAGGGCTCCCCTCAGCCAGAACCCCACAACCCCCAGGCCTCAGCCCGCCCGAGAGCCAGAGAGGGAGCCAGTCTGAGGCGAACGGGGGAGAAACCACCCTCGCCTCTAACTGGGTTCTGTGGTGCTCAGATACCAGAGGCTGAAAGCACTGCCGAACTGGGACAAAGACGAAACTGGAAACAGATCACATGGAAACAAGCACCTGATACTAACTGCAGTGCGTTTATGTGTGCAAAGCGGGGAGAGAGTGAAAGAGAGAGGGGGGAGGGGGGGTGAAGGAGAGAAAGAGTGGGGAGAAGTTTATGGGCTGCTAAATGCCAGACTCACCACAGGTGGGAGCCCCTCTGTCAAACCCATTAAAACCAAACAAAATGGAGGGTCTGTTCAACAACTCTGTGACTTGACATTCAACAATGCTGCAAGTAGTGGCCACAACAGCACAGAACAACAGCTCAGCAATAAGATTGCACACTTGATCATTTTTTTCAGTGTGTTGACACAGTTGTAAATGCTATGTGGTTTGGTTAGAGGGGGGGACAGACTGCTAGGGTCTTCTGGGAAGTCCCGTCTGTTATAGATGTGATGGTACTCATGAAGGTCACCAACAACACTGTCATCCAAATCTAAGTGTACCACAGGTGACTCACTCATTCACTGAAAAAAGGAAAAAAAACATTTTCTGACCTACATAAGAAATAAACGTTTTACTTGGAATTTGGGAGTGTGAAAATCCCCCTCGAAAAGTACATCTGCTTGCCAGTTAGTGTCAGCATACAATTTATGCATGTGTGCAAATTGTCAAATTTAGTGAAGATGTTGCTTATCATGTCAAATCTACTAAACAAAAGTGTTTCCTTTTAGAATTTTTATTTATTTTAATTACAGTTCTTTCCATATTTGTCCTATATTTTACAAGATCTTCAATCCACATTGTGGCTGAATCTTTTCAATGCCTGTGATTTTGTGGTAAGGTAAGCAGATCCTATTGAGATCCATTACATTGTCCAGTAAAAGGCCTGGTTTTAGGGCCCTGGTTAAAAACACAAAACCAAGCCAGGCTTTTAGGGTTGTTGCAGAGGAAAACCACCACTCCACGACAATGAATATTTTACCTTGCTACCGGCAGTCCAGCAGCATTTAGTGACCACAGGCAGTGTTAAGTGTTCCTGACCAGAGGCGAAGGGGGCACTTAACAAATGATAATGCCCACTATCTGTCAGTGCTCTGGGCTGCCACTGCTGCCTGAGAGCTCCGTGGTGGCTGGAGCCAGACCACTCTAGACCCACCACCAACCTGCCAACTAACCACACACTCCACAGCCTCCAACACACACACACCTCTACTTCCTGGTGGGAAGAGGGACTCTGGTCATCAGTCAAATGACAGCTGCCACTCTGGTGGCTGGCTGACCCTCTGACCCGAGCCATTCGTAAAAAAATGACCCCAACCTGACCTCCTTAAGAGGCTTTTTACAATAACAACAGATACCACAGTTGCATTCAAGGAAATGGAAGTGGAGTAGAGGTTGACATGGGGTTACCTTAATCTGCAAAAATGGAAGATGCAACAGTCATATTAAAGGTTTTTCAACCTCAACAGAAAACTACATTTGAAACATCCCCAGTCCCATAATGAGAATATGTAAATAAGCCCTATCACTTATTTATTGGGGGTTCCCAATGCTTTACAAGACAGCAGCAGATGCATTCTGTACACAGTATTTCTACTCACAATACTTCCTCTAAATCTACTGTATGGAAAAGTCCGCTTTTCAGGTCAACATGATTAGAGTGGAAGCAAATCAAATCTGCTGCAAGTGTGTTTCAGAGGTGGTTGGGAGTGACAATATCAGTCCGTGTGGGATGCTGGATAGAGACAGGACAGCCAGCGATAAGTCTTGCCTGATTAGATTTGCCACCCAGGGAGACTTCCAATGTGAGCTAATTGTTGACTGGCAGTGTGCCAGATGCCCTCAGCCCACTCCAATGGTTTCACATGACACGATAACAGTCGGAAGTCTCGAGGGGCCGAGGTGCTGCGGACAGAGTGGACATGTGAAATGATGCTTATCACACATTGGTTGGCTCTTTGGAGGTCGCTGTAAACACAGAACTGTTAGTGAACCTCCAGTCAAGACGTGTGTATTTTTTTTAATGTTTTTTGATCCACATTTCTGCACATTAGAGTACATACAGTAGTTTTTCTGCCTACTGCAACCAACATCATCTGTGTTGTTTTATGACCACTGGCTCCAAGACATCCAATTGTATAAATGGAAGTGTATCAGTTTGTTTTGAAATAAAAACCGAAAAGGGAAAAGGAGGAAAGACACAAACTACACATCTCGCTTTCCTCTAACCTTGGCCCGAAGAGCAGCAACAGAAGCATTGAGAGCAGACCAAGTAGTGAGGGGGAAAGGAAAAAAAGGAGAAAGAGTAGCCAGCGGGCCCTCTGTGTGGTCCTCCTTCAGAGCGTGTTCTGTTTAACTCTCGCCAAAGTGTTTTAAAGTGTTACAAGTGCATTAGTGCCGTGGGTCACGCCTTTGCTTGGCTAACCTCTGACCCCTCAGCCCCTCTAGCAGCTCTGGGCGGGAGAGTGAGCTCATGTTGAGGGTTTAGGCCCCACTGTTTGGAGAGGGGGGTGCCCCAGGGAAGTGGAGGGGTGGCTGCAGAGGAGAAGGCCGGGCGGCGGCCTGTAATGATCTCCTCATGGATCTTTAATGGCTCCCCTCCGTTAGTGTTAGTGTTCGCACTGGGGGGACACTGAATTATTCAGCAGGCTAAAACTGTGATCACACACAGACATGCTCACAGATATGCACCCCTGCACACATATTCACATCCTTGCTAACATGCACACACACACACACACACACACACACACACACACACACACACACACACAAATATATATATACATGACTGTGAATCTGTATCTGTTTTATTTATCATTCTTCCTCTTAGTGATTTCATGCAGCACCAAAATAACATCTGTACACTTTTTTCCGAGAATTGTTGACACAGTGACTTTGCTGACTGTGCAGGTTATGATCACACAGTGAGCTATGTTTGAAGACATAACATCCTTTGATGACTACATAATGTTTCTTGTACAAAAGCCAGTGACAGACAAAATGCATATCTCATTGATCAGGGTTTACTCTTCACATTATGCTCTGGAACTTCAGATTCTGTGCTGATGTGTTTGTGCATTTCATGTGTGTCAGCTGTTATCTCTTTATCAATCAGATACTCTGCAAAAAGTTTTTGCTTATCAAACTGTGAACATGATGAAATGTCACAATGCTGCACCTTACAAATGAGTGTCTGGGTTTTGCTTTGTTTTGTGTGTGTGTATGTGTGTGTGTGTGTGTGAGTGTGTGTGGGTGTGTGTGGGTGTGTGTGTGTGTTTGTGTGTGTGTGTGTGTGGGTGTGGGTGTGTGTGTGTGTGTGGGTGTGTGTGTGTGTGTGTGTGTATGTGTGTGTGTCCAAAGTGACCATGCCACCTAGTGGTTCTCCAGCTACAGCTTTTTCTTAGCATGGGGTATGCTTACACTACCTTCACTATCGAACTGCACAACAAAGTCAGATTGACTGAAGATGAAGGTAAAGAGCTCTGACAGGCTGCAGAGTTGATAGCGGGGGTTCAAGGCTCGTCTGAAGTTTACAACCTGAGTGATCAGGCCCGTGACGATCCCTCTGTTTCCTCCTCTACTCTTGATCCCTAAACCAAAACCTCTCAGCATATGAAAATACTGTCAGGACCCACAGACCGTAACCACCCTTGTAAAACACACACATTCTCTGACCCCTGTGTCATTAGGAACAGTGTTAGGGAGAGGCTTCCACGCGGGCCAGCTGTGTGAGTCTTCAGACTTGCAGCCTCTTGAGCGGCTCTGGGCTGCCTTAGCTAATTGCAGGGAGTAGGGAAGCAGGTTTACCCCACTTTCTGGGCTTCACAACCTGCACCAGAGGCCTCACCTTTATTAGCCAGGCTGCAGTGGGCTCTCAGGGTCTGATTCTGACATTCTCACCAAAAGGGGACCCACCACAGTTTTTAATGACGAAGCTGTAGAGTTTATGCGGCTAGCACCCCAAATATCACACTTTCTCTTCTTAGTCAGCGTGTTTCCTGCTACACCGAAACAAGAGCTGAACACATCCCGTGTTTGTCTGCTTTGATATATTTCGGAGTCATATTGAAAACATATCTTGTAGGTTTATAACTGTGTAAAAAGCCTTGAGTGTACACAGGGTTTGATATAAGGCTGCTTTCACAGAGCTGCCCACTGTAGCATAAATGCTGCATTGTCTCCCCACTGTGCCGTTTGTGTAAAAGCAGCACTCACTGTTCAGTATCAGTTCAGTAAGTGTGCGTTTTTCTGTGTATAACACTATAACCCCTGATTGAACATGTCACTGATGGCTGATGGGGGGTCCCTGGGCATTAAATGACCCATCGCCTCCCAGGTCGAGCTTCATCTGTCTCTCTCTTGCTCTCTCCCGCTTTTCCTTCAGCCCCTTAAGAGGCCTGCTGCAGTTTTCGCTGTAGACCCAGGGGTCAGATGGAAAACATACACTCATAAACAGCATCTATTATTCATGCCTTACAGCCCAGTGATCCACTCACAGCACGCACTGGCTACAACAGCTGTCCAGCCACTCCAGTCACTGACAGACGGATAGGATCGGTCTAACAGCAGTATGTTTTCAGGCGCATTCAAGTTAATATATGGCTGCTTTAACTAGCCGCAGTTATCGCTGTATCTTACTGAGATAAACACATCTGTGTTGCATCTGTGTTCAAAATAAGGCAGTCGTACAAACTTTTGACAGTACATGTTGATAAAGCTGATGATGATCATTTGCTGTAAATACACTGTTTGTATTGTTGCCTTTCTCTAATCAACTGCCTCAAAACATTGGGCACAAAAAATGAGTCATTTGAGTATTATGAAGTCCTCTGTTGATGTCTAACAGGGGCAATTAGGACTTTTCCAGCGGAGTGATTGTGTCATTTTGACAGTGTTAGCAGTTCTGTGTGAGAGAGTGGGCCCAGCTTGGCCCAGAGTTGACAGTGTGTTAGTGTACTAATCCATTAGGGTCCCCAAAGGCCCTGTGATTACACACACCGCTAATACACACATTGGTGCTTTTCTTCGGAGACTTTTGCTGATGGTATCAGTGGCAGCTTGGGTGGTTTTGATGTGTGTGTGCATATATGTGTAACTGGTGGAGGTGGACGGGTGGGGCAGATGGATATTTGTGCCTGTGTGTGCTTTTGGGGTCTGGTAGCTTGTAATGCTTTCAGTTAGGTCAGCGGAGAGAGTGATGCTCGTGACAATCCACCCTAACCCACCCCCACAAGCTCCTGCAACACCCCCTCTAAGCCCCTTTTTCCTCCCGACCCCACCCAACCTTCACAGCGAGCTCAGCGGTAAGTGACTCCCGCTAACGACCTCTAATGATTTTAATCGTCCGCAATCAGGCGCAGGAGTCATGAATCTCTGGACGGGAGGCAGAGAGACAAGACAGAGAGAGAAGGAGTGCGTTTTCTTTGGCGGGGCAGTAGAGAAACAGAAGGCTGGTCATACGGAGTGTAGGAGCCTGGCACAATTACCTCCAGAGCTCCACGGGAACATGACTCCCCAACTCCAAAGAAGGGGAGACGAAGAATGGGAGCGCCGTTGTGGCTCACGCAAGCTTGATTTGTTGGCTGCCCGCTGTGATATCTGTAACAGGAGAATCTAACGTCTTCCTCGTGTAATTTGACAGTCGGATTCCAACTCATCACTGTGGCCCTGCGTAGCAACCGGCTCGGCGGATGATTTCACTGCTCTTTCTTGATGATTTTAACTTTTGGTTGTGGTTCATTGAGCAAGGGAGAGACAGAATGATAGATATGGTAACAGAAAGAGACAGAGTTAGGGGAAAAGTTGCGTAATACCAAAGAGAGACCGTATCCAGAGGTCGATTTGAATGAAACAAGAAGACATCTTTGCTCTCCGTCAGTCTGTGTGAACCATCAGTAACACCTTTACCCAAAAAAGCATGCAAATATGTAAACCCAAATTCATAGGCAGACTAAATATAAACGTCCCAGCCTACAGACATTCTTTTTTCACTTTTCACTTCTCCAAAACCCTCAAAAATACAGTACGTCCACATCCTCCCGTATGATAAAAATATAACTTGCAACATTGACTGATTCTCAGTGGAGCTCCACATTGGGAACACAGCGAGGTTGTTTGCGGCTGCCCGGGGAGCCAGAGAAGAGGAGTGGGGAGGGGGGCGGGGGGGGGGGGGGCATTTGAGCAGAGCACTGCCAGAGCCGCATGAAGCGGGACCACCCAGGATGGCGTCAGGAGCTTGGCAGGGGTTCAGGGAGGTTGGTCGGTAGGCCGGCTGGCAGCCCGTGCTCGGGGCTGAGGCAGCAGGCGGCAGCAGGCACTCTGAGGCCCTGCCAGTGTGGACAGAGATATTCAGCTCAGCCCACAAAGGCCACTTCAGCCTCCCACAGCATAACACAGCAGAGCCACAGTGATAGGGAGTGTGTGTGTGTGTGTGTGTGTGTGTGTGTGTTTGTGTGTGTGTCCGTCCATGTAGGTCGGGTAGAGTCTGGGGCAAGTCGAGAGAGATATTTTTAGGATCTCCTTTCCCCAGATATGCGACCTCCCATATGGAAATTAAGAGGTTAAAGCAGAAAATGTTTATTCATGAGAAGTCTATCTTAAGACGTTCTTGCTCTGCTTTACCGTGCAGTACAACTCTGCATGAAAGCACTGTCCCTCCTCTCTGCGCATGACAAATATTATAATCACAGTAAATGTTAACCAGTTCCTCTGTGCCGGCCTCGCAGTGGTCGATGAGGCTGCAAAACAAAGACTTCTCCCTCGTGTTTATCTCTTCCAATGGGGCCAGTCATTTCATCGCAGCACTTACAGCTTATAAACTCCTTGACAAATCACATTAGTATTTAGCTTCTCTCAGCAGTTTACTGCCTTGCTGCCAAAGTATCGTTCATCACCCTGTAATTCACTTTACTAGGTAAATTCACTTTGGCAGGTCTGTCGGGTCTGTCGGTTGCAGATGATGTCGGAGGAGAAGGGAGGCTGTTTGAATTTTAAACACCTTTAGCGATGTTTTGAAGAATACATCATGTATTTGAGGTTTCCTGCGACAGTGGCGCTGAACAATATTACTGTTGTCAAGTCACTTCTGTATTTTCATCCTCGATTTTTCCTCTTACTATCTGTCTCCCAGGAGAGTGTGCATCACTTTCAGGCCTGATTCCATTTAAGGCTTATAAAAGTTATTCTAACACAGAATAATATTTGCTGTCAAGGTTTTATTGAATTATGGCAGAGCAGGAAAAGAACAGAGAAAGAGGGGACTCCGGAGGGACCGATCTGTGTCTGTAGCCCCCAGACTCTGGAATGAGTTGCCTCTGCATGATATGCTGGCCCCTACACTGCCTGGTTTCAAATCCCGTAAAACACATCTTTATTCCTTGGCTTTTAACTCAGTATGAAAGTTGCCTTTCTTTGGCTTTTTGTCTGTTAAACTGCTCTAAGTGTTTTTATTGTGTTGTTTTATGGCTTTTGCTATTTTGATTGTACAGCACTTTGGTCAATTGTTGTTTTTAAATGTGCTTTATAAATACATTTGACTTGACTTGACTTTAAATGATTCACTTCTAGCAGCGTAGCGCTCAACACAAACAAATAGTTTCTGCTACTCAGATGACACACTTCTTCTCCTGAAATAGTAATAAAACCAGTGTCATTTCTACATACTGGTGCCTTTTTAACAGTTTTTTTTTCTTTCTTCAAAAATTTATTTGACATGTTTTTTTAATATATTTGATATTTAATACTGATTTACAGAAAAACATTTTGGGCCATCTGAGACCTGTAAATCCTGTGGAGTAAAAGTCATAAAAACCATGATGTCAGTGCTGTTAATGTCACACACACATTAGTTTGAAATGATTTCCTTGTAAAATCTTCAATGTTAAAGTACAATTTAATTGTTGATTTGTGTCAAACTTTGGAGGTTAATTAGACCAATAATGTGTACAGGAGATTTGGAGACAGAAATGCATGTAATATAATTATCTAGTTGCACCAGATCCAGATTTAGCTTCTTGCTAATCTGCATCTACAGTGCCTGTGCACAACAGGCAACAATAAACAGTAAAACTAAAACACGTCATATTATTTTAGAAAATATATTTGTGCAATAAAATTTAAATTGAAAGAATGATATTAAGCCATAATTTCTCTTCTTTAAAATTAGTAGGGTGGGGATAATTAGTGGGTAGGGAGTTTCATGATCTGACTACATGTTGAAGAATGTCTGTGGCTGACTGAGGCTCCAGTCTGTGTCTTTCTCTGCACCGGAGAGCATATTATTTTAAAGGTGGAGGTGCAAGATCTTGAATACATTTCTACATCAGAATGTTATAGTAACAGTTAAGTTTGGTTTCTTATCGAGACATCATGGATTTTCATTATTACAGTGTTTGTTTCTGAAGGTTATACGGTGGTTTTATTTGTGACCGAAAAGCTGTAGTTAGCTCAGTAACAGTTTGGTATGTGCATAGATCATACCGTCAATAGCATAACACAATTTAGATCTGTAAAGTGTTATGTTACCTACATATTGTATTGTTCTATTTCTGGTATAAATCAGATTGATATATTTATTTATGTTACAAAATTGCACATTTTCAATCAGAAAGTCATTTATATTCGGGTCTAAGGATTGAGGCTGCCGTATGCTGAACAGCTTGTAAATCCCTTTGAGGCAAATTTGTGGTTTTAGGCTGTATAAATAAAATTAACTTGCTAACTTAACTTGTTACAGCCTTCAAATTGTGCTTTATTTGAAGAAAATGAAAGTGTAACAATTCAAAGTGTGCTTTTTTTTAAGGAATTTTTATTCTGCACATATTATATTGAAATATGTGAGATGAATTTAAATACATTTATTTGGGGGGAAAGTGCAATAATTTACTCTCAGCATACATTTACTTATAAGAATGAATAATGATGTAATTGGTTGGTGTTAATCTATGTTTTACATCACAGTCACTTTATCACTTTCTGCTCGGAGGCACAGCATGACTACTGTATGCAGTACACTGTTAAAAAAGCCACGAACCCTGCTTCTGTTTTTGGAATGATAAACCTGTCCATATTTTGTGGCTTTATAACAACAAAGGGAGCAGTGGCATTGGCAGTGGCAGAGAGCAGCCTCCTTCTTCCTGAGCTGGCGCGCTGCACTTCCTGCTCCCGCATCTTGTTTGAGTTGAGTGGAGCTCATGCAGGGCAGGGCAGGTGTTTGACTGATCTCCATAGCCTATTTCCCCAGGCCGTTTATCACTGTCACAGCCACAACCCAAATCAACCCCCCCCCCCCCCCCCCCCTCCATCCCCCAAGCTTCTCTGCCTCCAGCAGCCAGCTTTCTTAAAGATTAACAGATCTGCTTCGGCTTTCAGATGCACTAAAACATAGCTACCCACGCCACATAACACCCCACCGCTCCCTCTTTCTTACTCTGCCCATCGTTCACTTGGTTGAATCTGTGCACCTCATCACCTATGTTGCTTTTCGGTTGTCTCGTGCTGTTCCTCATTCTCCCACTGTCAGCTTACTTGTCCTGTCCTCGTCCGTCAGCACAGATAAATCGCCCCGATCTTTTCCCTTTGCCCCCCTCCACGATACATTTGCAATTAATTTATTTTGCCGTGGTTTCCTCTCCCTGTGCCTCTCCTTCCCCTTGATCCATAGCGAGGCGGTCTGGAAATGATTTTGACGCTTTAGTTGTAGCGTGCAGCTGCCTATTGGGGACATTTTGCACTCCCTGACTTTTTATTACAAGGGAAATACCATAATAAGTTGTGAGGGAGAGATTGTTTAATAGAAAATTGCAAAAGGATTTTTTTTTTCTATAACTGTAAAGCTTTTAAGTATTGCAGTTATAAACACAGCAGCTTTTTCAAGAGGACTTATTGCTCTCTTTGTTTATTTTAATAGATGATATAATCAAGGGGTGGGTAAAATGTAGAACAGCTTCTAAGCAGCGACATGCATATTGCAGAAATGTACAGTATATGGTGCGGAAGTGGTCAGTTAAGGTAGGTGTGAAGTTGTGAAGGCGTGAGCTCTGAGGTTTGGTCTGTTACAGGCGCTCCACCCTGACACCTCTCTCCACCCTGCTCATCTGCTGGGACTTCAACCAAAACAACCAACGACCATTAAGTCTACTGCTGATATTCAGCTGACCAGGCAAAATCACTTCTAGCACTTCTGAAGTTAAAAAAAAAATACTGTGTGTAAATAGATGCTTAGCTGAGGTGTCAGATCAGCACAACTTTCGTGTCACATATCTTGAGGACAGTTCATTCTGTAAGTTCCTCATGTAACATACATGATCCATTGAAATGACACAATCTCTTATCATGCTGATAAAAAAAAACCTGTTTTAGCAAAAGACAACAGTTTTATAAATGACACATTTTATAATGATTTTTAACTAATTTATTTACACATCTCATTATAAATATTACATTTATTTGTCTTTTCCACATACGATAAGTACTGACTTATTGAAATATTCAGTTAGAGGACGGCAATGACAGAAAAATATTTTTATACACAATACAATGTAATTATGCAGCAAAATCTTACACTCAGAGACTGTCCTAACAATGACATGTCAATTATGACTCCTGTGAGCCAACAGCATAAGCAGAATTAGAGTTATCAGTGCCTCAGAAACCTCTTATGGAGGTCTGAGTGGCTCTATGGGTCAACATGTGATTTGGACATGTGTTTGCTTACCGTTTCTATACCGACAGTTACTTTTATTTCCGTAAAAGTAATATTTCTTTAACCTTAATCAAGATTACAAACCGATTTGACTGATCAAAAGCTCCAGAATAGCAACTGAATTGTGGTAAGATTGCTTCGTCAATTGCTGTTTCAAAGGTTAAGAATGAACTTTCAGTGTCGACTTTTACGCCAATATGGACGAGAAGTGCTCAGAAAAAAGAAAATTGAAATATCCACAATGGCAACTAGGCTACTCAAATCTGCTTAGGAAGATTATGTGATACAGCCAAAAGCTCCGATGTAGCCACTGAGTGGACCTCGTGGTGAGATTGTTTTGTCAACTTATCCAAGTAGTGTTTTCCACTGTACCCTAACCCAAACCATGAGCTTTCCCTAACCTTAATCAAGCAGTAGTAGCTAAACCTAGCCAAACATTAACCATAGCGGTGGCAGATCAGAAATCGTCATATGGATCATTTCTGTAAAACTTTTGGAAGGCACAGACACACAGCATATTTCATCATATTTCGTCACCCTACCTCAAACACACCTGGCTATATTTCCTGTCAGTGCTAAGCCTCTGCATTGAAGCGCAGTGACCGTGTGGGTTGTGTTTGCCCTGCAGATGTTTAATCTGCACTCAACAGCAGCACGTTAGCTGTTTGCTGGTAATCTATCAAACCAAGTGAAAGCCATAATTAACCTTTGGAGAGACTTCAGACATCAGGTTTCACACCCTCCATTCTGCCTTGCACCACACAAAATAACAATGTTGTGGCCTATTAAAATATATGATAGAGCTTGAGTCGTTGAAAAAAAAATTACATAAGGACAGATGCTGCGGTGATTGAATACTGTGGAGAAAACTCCCTGTAGACAGTGAGAACTCTTCCTGCTTTACAGCCAATTATGTGGCCACTGGTCAAACAGTTGTTTATATCGCCACCACTTTGGTCAATTTGTTACCCTCCCTCCATATTTCAAGTGCGTGTTTGTGTGTATAAGAGTGTGTGCGCTATCCCACAGTCCCACAGCCTAGTGGTCGTCTGGCGGTTTTAGAGGAGGGGGATCTCCTCCCCAAGTACAAAGTTGGCTAATTGCCCCCCATAGCCACACCACACACCCATGTAGACACACACACACACACAAACATACACACACATCAGTGTTCTCTGTTGTTCTGCTGGTTGGAGGGAGGAGGGAAGGATTAATCTTAATTGCGGTGTGTGGGAGCCTGGAGAGAGGCCAGGATTACCGGGGGCTTCTCCTTGATCCAGAGATGCTGATGGTAATGCTCCCAGCCCATCCCCTGGCAGATGCCTGCGCCGTATACGCATATGCATCGGACGCACGCCACTCCCACACACACATACAGTGGAGTACAGTTTCATGAACGCAGCAGCCCATAAGTATAGGTTCTGTGTCCTGAATCACCAGGGTTGGTGATTCACTTCTCCCAGTGCAACGTTAGCCTCTCTGAGTGTGTGTGTGTGTGTGTGTGTGTGTGTGTGTGTGTGTGTGTGTGTGTGTGTGAGGCCGTGGCCTTGCGTCAGGGTTTCTTCGCTGCTGTTTATGTCTGCTGTCGTGTACGCAGGCTGCACCCCCAGCTGACGCACTACCACCTCAGTGGGGTTAACCCAGTCTACTATGGGACACTGATTTAGCCTTTTGCGCGCTGTCTGCGCACTCATTGTGACTTTGTCGACTATTTATTTAACTTTCAGAAAATAGCCAACTGCAGTGTACCTTAACTTTATTAACATAGATATGGTGAGCAGAAGGTGCCCTGGTGGCTCACTGGTCCATGTGCCTATTAAAGGAATAGTTCCACTATTTTTGGAAATTAACTTTCTTGCAGAGTTAGATGAGAACTGATACAGTGCCACTCAGATGTCTGTCCGCTAAATACGAAGCAATAGCCAAGAGATGGTTTGCTTAGTTTTGCATAATGAGTGAAAGCAGGGAGAAACAGCTAGTGTCCAAGTTATGCTTTTACTCCCCGTAGAAGCACAACTTGTCATCTTTACACTTCGAGTTTTGTATGGATTAAACAAACAAGATAAAATGTGTTAGTCAGCTTTAGAGGTGCTGGTAGGCAGATTTTTACCTTTGAACAGAGCAGACATGCCTTTTCCCCTGCTTTCTTTTTTAGTCTTTTTGTTAAGCTTAATTTTTAATGGACATACATGACAGTGGTATCAATCTTGTCATCTAACTCTGCACAAGAAAGAAATAAGCGTATTTCTCGAAACACTGAACTATGTCTTTAATGAGTTTGAATCTAACCCACATCCTTGTTTCACTTTGCTTTTTCACCGCCCTTTCATTTCTGCAATTATTCATGATGGTAAAAATAAAAATTTGTAAAATCTCAAACTATATAGTCCTCTGAAATTACTACAAATATCAATGTTATCATGACCTTTAAAACAATTTTCATAGCCATTATTTTCAAGGCTCCTCTTGTGAGGTTTCTCCCTTCCTGCATGGAGCTCCAAGTTGGACCCTTTCTGCCCCGTCAGGCTTCTCCACCATTATACTGGCTGTTGTGTGAGAAGCCGCAGGCCTGCCCTCCTCCCTTAACAAAATCATGTCAAAAAGCAATTAATATCTTAATACCTCCATCAGCGCCGACCACCAAGCCGCCAAAAGGCCCGACTCTTTGTTTTTTTCCGCCTCGATGTCGGCTGCTGTGCTGCTCTCGCCTGGCCCGTGGTTTCCTTGGTTTCATTTCCCAGTGCCCCGGTGGTCAGCTGTGGTTTTCCAGGGGGCACGGGGTAGGACGTTGTGGGCAGGAAGGTCCTCCACTCCCCCCGAGCATTAAGTACTACTCTCCAAGCCTGAGAGCTCCAGTGGCCGCAGTGCTGGCCCCATCTAATGCAGCGGCCTACGGATCAAACCTGACCAGAGACACTCATCCACTCTGCATGCTTTCCATCTATTAAGGCCACACAGCACAAGGCCTGGATAATGGTCAACACCTCTGATTATTGCAGTGGTTTGATCTCGGGGGATGTTTACTGTGTTGGCCCGGGTGTAAAACCAATTTTTGACTGCTTTCCTGAGCTGCACTGCTCAGATGTTGTGTCTAGAACAAGAATTACTTTTGCATTTTCTCTTACAGATCAAGACATGTTGGAAAATGATTAATGATGTTGTCTCTTCTGTTCTTAAGCCACATAAGTTGAAAATGCTGACGTGGCCATTTGTTTTGTCTTTGAGTAGCTTATATGAGCTTATGTTGCACAAGCCAGGTAATATTAACCACACAAATTCTTCTCATATCACTAAACCCGATTAAAGTGTTTTCGCTGTCTCTCATCCACACACTCTGTGAATACAATACCTGGTCCCAGTTAGGTGTTTCTTTTATAGCTCAGCTCTTCAAAGGGAAGAAAAAGATGGGTTTTGACTTCTGAGCCATGGCTCCACAATATTTGGTTTCTCTACATTTTCATTCATTTCTCTTGGCAGGCACAACCAGTAACTGGTGGAAGGTCTTGGCAGAACATGCGATAAAAGCTCATGATTAAAGGGACTAAAATAAGTACTGTATATAACTCATGTATCCATTAACCACTGAGAAGAGAAACAGAAAGAGCAAAAAAATTGTTATTCTTTTCAACCCTCGCCTGGCCAGTTAGTCTATATTATAAATGTATAATATATTCATCCTCATCTCTTTCTTTTTCTTCTCTTTTTATGCTTTTTCTCTCTGCTTTTTTGCACCTTCTCCTTTGGAAAGCTATATGTGACCTCTCTTGGTAATGATTTTTTGTGATGCATGTACTATATGATCAGTGTGGTTGACCTGCGCCCGTACCTTTTCTCAGTTCTTGTTCGCACATACACACATGTGCACAGTGTGTGCATGTCCACACGCCGACTGTCCAGGGTCATTCGATCCCAGCCAGCAGGCCCACACACCTTGGCTGGCTGGGTGGTGGTGCCGGTGAGTACACTGTAGTGGTTTGGCCCCGGGCCCCTGCCTAGCTTGCCTGCCTGAGTCTGTGCTTTAGCTCCTCTGGACAGTCGGCCTCACAGTGCTGTCAGAGACCTGGCTATACAGCTTTCCTTTACCTTCAGACGGCAGCTAAATAGCAGCTGTATAAACACATATACATTAAACCAGGCCTGTATTAATGACTTTATTTTGGAGCCTCTCTGTGGCGGCGGTTCTGATATTCTAAGAGGTTGTAGTGGTCGTTGTAGTGGTGGTGGTCTTAAGCATAGAAACGCTGATGTCGGCTGACTCTTTCAAGGACACACACTGGTGGGGAGTAATGGCGCGGTACCAGCTGGACCGGGCTGGACTTCAGGAAGTGGATTTTGAAATGTGTAGTATAAGAGTGATTGCCCTGACTTGGACAATGTAGGTGGCTATAAACTATTGTGTTACAAGTGCTTTGGCTATAGTGAGCACATTGTCTTTTTATAATGACAGGTTTTATGATTATGGACTTTGTATGCTACATCTGCCAACCTTTTCCAGAACTTTGATTTATCTGTGAAGGGATCAGACAATGAACCAATTGAGCAGTTTGAGTAGTGATTGTTAATGGTTTAAGACAGAGAAAGGTTTGTTCTAATCCATCCTGCACAAGCTCTGAGTGGGGCCCATTGTAGAAAAGATTGATTTACTATTTATCCCTCTGACAGCACAGATAGGGAAGAGTCATAATTCTGTGCACTGGGGAGATTAAATTCCTGTATCGTTGTCAGCTACATTAACTGACTTCCTGGATCTCAATTCAATTAGCGCAGCAGCATTCTCTAGCATTAATAAATCAATAGTGATGGCCTGCTGATAGGCGTGCTGCATGCAGCATGTTGAAGATGCTTTCTGTACACATACACACACATACACACACAAACTCATCTGTTACAGTATGTCCCTGTACTGTTCATTACTGTTCATTAATGACTACCAGCCCCACTGTAGTCAGAACAGCTAGCTCGTATGTTAGTTGATGTTTAAATACATGTCCACATGCAGGATTGGGCATGTTCTTTAAACATAGATGGATTTATGCACATTGTAAACACACAAACAACACACACACCTATTGACATAATCTCTGGCAATATGGGTGAGTACAACTTTACAGAACAATTTATCAGTTTGCAGTTGCTGCTGCTTATCCGAGTAATTAAAGACTGATTGTCCCTGCAGGCCCTTAACTCTTCACTCACTGCTTTATCGACTCAAGCCAAGAGACGCTTGTGCCTGTGAGCTGAAGAAAAGACATAAGCCATTGTTTTCCAGCCGTTAAACCTCCACAGCTGTTTGGAAACTTCTGTGACAGCCAGTGGAGAAGCGGAACCAGATCCTGGGTGCCACTGACAAGGAGGAGGAGGAGGAGGAGAGAGGACATGATATTGCAGCTGAATTTTTTTTTACACACTTTTCAGCATTAGCAAAGATGTCCAGATGGGAAAAATAAAACTCATACACACACTAACTTTGCTGCACCAAAAGCCATTAATTGATCGGTCAGTTAATCACTTTATTGGCCTCTATCACACACTCACGCAAACACTCACGTGTGACAATAAGCATACAGACGAAATCCCGATGTGTGAGCCAGTGTGATCTGACTGTGTGGAGGAGGAGATGTCCAGTCAGTCTGGAGTTGGCAAAATGCCCATTGGATCAGCTGTCGAGTAGTTTAAATATTATTTCTGTCTGTCATATCAGTCTTTTCAAGCTCATTTATAAATGCATCTTGTAGATCCTTCTTGCACTATTTATCAATGTAAAGACTATCTTGGGTAAAAGGCATCTTTCAGTATCTGTGATTTGTTGACTTGGACCTTTATCATCTTCTTCATCTGTTTCTGTCGCTGGCCATTTCTCTAGTTAACTGTTCTGCTCACTGTTTTTCCAGTGGATACTCTTGTTTCTTAGATGTTGATTTCTCCCTGATTACACAAACTATGCGTCACTCTGTGAATTGCCAGAGGCTAATTTGGCCTGTCGTCCTGATGGGACAGTTGATAAGGGCATTGATTGGCTCTCTTTCTGAATGAGGGAAGGATTTCATTGGGACAAAGATATGGGGGCAACACGGCATTCATTTCAGCAATCAGCTCCCATCCTCCCTCCCTCCTTTCCTTTCCCCATTTGGCCAAACTCTTCCCAGAAGTCTTTCAATATGGATTACACTGCATGGTGAGCACAGTGGTAATTCAAGGTGAAATAAAACTCTTTAAATCCTATTGGCTGCTGCAGTGAGAGAGAATTGGAAAGTGTAGAAGGACAGACATCAAACTAGAGGTGATTAGAGTTATAGGCCTTTCCTTTGATGCCCATATCTGCCTATTGCTACCTCTGGAAGTTGATTCGGTAGTAACGGTCTAGTGAGCACGTCCTTAGTCAAGTCCCTGTCTCCTCCTTTTCTGGATGCGAGCGCTGCTCCAAAAAATCATAGGCCTTCATTATCTCCAGTCAGGCAATTTTGGGAACATAATACTGTTTTAGGATTGGAGAGCTTGCCCCCATCAGGGCTGGGGCCTGATCAAACCACTTGCACTGGGAAGGGGAGTTAAAGAGAAGCACGCCCGCCAGTCGGTTCATCTCCCTTCAAAGGCATATGGTGCAAATTTGATCAAAAGTGGAGGGAGGGGAGGGTTTGAGGGGGCATTCACGTCGCTGATGTGAAAAATAAGGCCGGGCTGTAAAAAACCAAATCAAACCATGCTTGGTTCTCTGGGAGTGATTAAAGCCAAAGAAGAACCAGCTGCAGCATCGTCAGCCGCATCTCAATCTCCTCCACACACTGGCAGCCTGCTGGCTGGGCAGGGCAGAGGCAGAGGCAGAGGGAGAGGAGAAAGACAAGTGCTCATCCCTTCATCTTTCTCAGTGGCTCCTGAGCTTTGAGGAACCACAGAAAGAAAAGACAGCGTTAGACATGAGGATAAGGAAAAACAGAATGTGGATAGTGAAGGAGTTGTAGAAAAAAGAACAAAGGATTCAGTGAAGAAGAAGCAAAAGAAGGGAAGGAACGGAAGTGCAAAATGTGACGGAGGTCAGGGTTAGGAGAAAGTGCAATAAAGCAGGAGTGCGAATAAAGGGGCCTGCTTCAGCCCCTTTGGGATGTCAAATGGAAGAGTCCCAGTGTGTCCTTAAATATTCATGGGTAGTTTGAGTTGCAGGCCTCTCTAATGCTCACTAGTGGCCCTATGAGACCAGGCCCTCTGTGGATGAGTGTACACTTCATTTCAAATTACAGTCTATTGTTTAGACAAACACATATAGATCACTGTTTTATAGTCATGAGATCCTGTTATGATGAATTTCTAAAATTTGGGCCATTCATGTCGGAAGGTAGTGCAGTTTATTTGCTAATGATGTAGTATTATTTATTGGTGACTAGTGTGTATATGACATCTAACTAATATGTAAGTAAGGCTTTTTTTGTAACTGATTTCTTTGAAAACACTCACAATTCTTTCTTCAGGTTGTTTAATCTCGACCAGCATTTCTATATATTTCAGTTAGTGGAGAAGCATCTCCATTCCCAGAGGTTTAGTATAAGTGTCACTCTGGGCTACCCCTCCTCAAAGTCCTCTCAGCCTTAATGACAGCAGTAATTGAGATGAGATAGAGAGAAGTCATCACCTCGTGACTCTGACTGCATGCTCGTCAGGGCTCTAAAAGCCCCTTTGTCCTCCACAAGGGAGGGTGTGAGATGGAGCTGAGAGGGTGTAGGGACCAAAGGGACTGTATACTTTGTATTTTACGTCTAGAGGTAGCGAGTGTTTGTCATCTCCATGAATCATTCAAAATGCTCAACAGAGCCATACAACATCCATCTTGTCCCCATAATTTAAGGCCATCAGTTTGTTCTATTAGCAATGCTTACACATGCTCATGCCCTCACAAACACACACACACACACACACACACACACACACACACACACAAATCCTTGTGTCCAGGAGCAGTAATCAATGCCATTACCAATAGAGCCACAGGAGTCACTGCAGGGCACGGCCCCCTCTCTATCCACCAAAGCCATGGTCAGGTCCAGAGGTGAAGGTCAAGTTGCCAGAGTGGCTCTCCCAGCTGTAGCTCAACCACAGAGCAGAAGGCTCAACCTTGTGTTCCGTCTGTTTGCACATTTTGCACTGACCTGGGCTTTTGTCGAGGCTGTGGACCCCCAGATTGCGAATGGTCCCCCCACGTGGCCCTTGTGGTCACGGTCCGCAATGACCATGCTGTTGGAGAGAGAGGGGGGTCACAACACAACAAAGACCTCTCCTGTTAGGGAGTGGGTTGGTCAGGGTTGGCAAGAGGGCAGGGTGAAGGGTGATGATATTGATTGGTTATTTTCTAGTTTTAAGAAAAACACATCAGACTACTATCATGAAGCCTAAGGCCTTACTGTATCAGGGCAATGATTGATCAGTAGAATTATTAGTCATTGCATTCATTGCAAAGGCCATTGAGACTGAGCTGGACAAAAACATGTTGGGTGCTTCAGCTTTGCCAAGTGCTTTTTGTATCTTACATAATATGCAAAAAGATGAATTTATTTTGAAACACAAACTAATGGGGATGAAAGCATACCACAGTTCTGTCCTTGTTTTTATTTTATCCCATACTGCATGCTGTGCATATTATTGTTGTGTCGCCATGGTGGTGTCTGTTTGTGTCTGTCTGTTTGTGCATAGACACATTCCTGCAAACACAGTTACGATGACTCATCGTAGTCTCACCACAGGTTTCCTGTCAGGACATGTTGTGGGAGAAATGTTTGCCAAATAAGTCCTTAATTCGCTTAATTATAAGTGCTAATAAGCAAAGCTAGTTCTGTTTAAAGCATAGACTGTAAAAAAATAATTGATGTATCCACCATGACATCACCCACTGGTTTGTGGACTCCCGTTTTGATGCATCGAGTTTGGCATTTTGACTGTCACCATCTTGGATTTTTGGAGCCAGAAGTGATCATATTTGCAGCTGCTAGCTACTAGTTTGGTTAGCATGGTGCAATTACAGTCTATGGTTAACTGTAATGATGCTAATGCTAATTTTTGCTGGTGAAAAACAGGCTTAAAACCATTAAAACAAATTGTACTTACCGGAAAAACTGAAAAATCGGAAAATCTGTCTCCTTATAGGGTCTTTCATATAACCAAACACTGAACAAGACTTTTTTAGGTGACCAAAATGTTACAATTAACTTTCATGAACTGAAAACACACTGAAATAGCGATGGCCACAACTACACCTATACTGAATCTGGGGTTACGCCATGGTTACGTTACCTAATCAACGTTGTCAGCATGGTAGCAACTTGTCAATCAAAACATAGTCACACCCTAAAACATACCCTACTTTATCATCTATTTACTCTAAATGGCACCATAATCTACAAAATGAACATCATGCTGTTTTGAAGAAGACTTGAAATTAGCAATTAAGACCATAAACTTGTTAGGAAACTGTTTACTGAGGCAATAAATCAAGTGATCAAGTCATTTTCTCATAGACTTCCATACAATTGGATTTCTTTTTTGCAATCAGTGGAGTCGCCCCCTACTGGTCATTAGAGAGAACGCAGGTTTAAGTCACTTCTGCATTGGCTTCACTTTTCAGACCTGGAGCTACACGCATCGTTTAAAGGCACTATTACTGAGAAACGGTTCTTTAGTAGCATCTAGTGGCAACTGTGGGGAACTACAACATTAGCAAAATCATATTTTCTCCAAAATTCACAATATTTTTTGAAAGCAAACATCTGGATTGGGATTTATCTTGTACATTTTTTTTAGCTATCCAATAAATATGCCATTTTTTCATCGGTATAGAAAGTTTTTAAAATCTAAAAATACAGCACCAATGTTCAGTTGAGTTTTGAGGATATTAAATTGACCTATTATACACATTTACAGGTCTATATTTATATTCTGGGGCTCTACTGGAATATCTTTGCATGATTTACAGTTCAAAAACCTACTTATTTAACTCATACTGACCCTTAGTGACGCCCCTCAGTTCAGCCTCTTTCTGAAACAGGTCATTTTAGTTCCTGTCTGTTTAAGGCCCCCCTTCCGAGGAGCCCACTCTGTTCTGATTGGCCAGCTTCAGGAAGCTGCCCCTCGAGTAACTTCCGCTGGCTCCAGAGGCTACGTCAACAAACCATGCAACAAAAACAGTAGTAGGATTTCACTTTACTCAAATTGTGAACTTCTCAAATACATCTATACATGTTCAAGCCAAAATCTGATCTGAAATATGAGAGTGGACAACACAAACACATGGAAAAACCTTAGCAACAACCTAAGCAACAAAGACTACAGAACAGACCACCGTTTATTGGCATGCACAACAAGCTAACATCAGCAAGGTAGAAAAACATGTTGCAAACGAAGCTAAGGCCTGGGCTTTTGACTTGCAGAGAGGATTTCTACATATGTCAACCTCAAGTTTAGATATCTGACATCGTAAAAGTATATAAATAACAGAAAATCACAAAAAGCATAATATGTTCCCTTTAACTAAGTGACCATGCACAATGTTTAATTAAGGGGAGCAAGGAAATAATGATGTGGAAAGAGACAGCAAAGTATTACTTATTGTACCTTTAAAATCATTACCAAGGGTCAATATGTAGCTTGATTCTGTTGTGTTGAATATCAAATTAAAGGAAAAATACATTTAAGCTACATTGGCTTGCAGCTCACAACCTGGCAAGGTTCCTACACCTGCCCGTGACTAAAGGAATCAGCCTTATTCATAAAACCTCTGACTACTTTGACATATGGGGAAGTGAAAAAAGTTTGACAATTACCCCCCTTCTATGAGTTTTAGTCATTTTTCTTCCCCTGCGCTGGTACGTATGGATGTATTCAATCAGAAGCCATTCCCACTGAAACATGCTCTTACACAGCGAGTGAGTAAACCTTTATGTAACCGCCAGTCGAGTGGGGAGTTCATTTGATGGAGAGCCCTGCTTGATTTGTTTGTGGCTCCAAAGAGGCTTACGACACGCAAGCTGCCCCTGTTCTGCTCTGATAAATTGTTCTGGTGAGAGGGAGTAAGGAGAAAAAGTGTGTGTGAGACCTTGCCAAAGACTTTGGGGTTTTTCACAGCTTAACTATATTAAGAGACAATCTCCCGCAGATACACACACACACAGGGTACACACATACATATTCAGCTAATAAATATGAACACACACACACACACACACACACACACACACACACACACACATATGTTAAGTCATGTGAGAACATCCATAAACATTCTCACATTTTTCACTCTCACACACACACACACACACACACACACACTGGGTGGTATGAATTGAAATAAAACAGTGCAGTGATGAGGTGGGAAGCTTTTCTGTTCAGACTCCAGAGGAAAGGGTGGCTCCTTTTTCTTCCACTCACTCTCCATCCTCCTGCAGAGTGTGTCGTGTGTTTGCTTAGTAATGCAACGCTGCTGTCTTTTTGTCTTCTCCGTGCCGACCATGCAGGGCTGTAATTGAATGTTACCTGTCCCACCCAGCCAGTCCCCGGCAAAACACTGCCACAGCCGATTAGCTCACGCTGGAGCTATGCTAATGGTCCGTGAACGCACAGGGGCCCACGTGGAATGTCTGTTCATGACAGTGTGTGTGTGTGTCTTTTTTAGTCTTTTACATCTGCCTGCCTCTTTGTCTCGTTGACTATTATGTGTAACGAGTGAGTATTACTATAGCGACCGGCTGCTGACAGGCCACACAGAACGGAACACAGTGGTCATACAGTTGTCCTACCGACTCCCCCACTCTCCCCACAACACACACACAGTCCTCATGTCAAGACTGGGCAGCGAGTGTGCCACTGGAACACACAGATTTGCTCCGGCTGATGGCAAACCACAGCAGTGGAGCCTGTGGCGGCCTGCATTTCCTTTAATATCCTGGCTAATGTACAGAGAAAAGCCAGGGCCCCAGAAAGCCACTGGATCCCAGCCAGACTTCCTAACCTACCACCACACCAGTCTTATGTAATGTTTTGATCAGTACAGTAGTAGTTTAGTGTGGGAGATCTAAATGGGACTCATATCAGGACATGGCAGTGTCTCAGCTCATATGAAAGAGCTCCCATTTGTCTACAGTTTTTCTTCACTAATAGGCTGTTCTTGATCTCTTGGTATTTATAGCCTCATTTTAGCTCTTACTCTAAACTCTTACAGAGTCAGTAGTTTGACAATCAAGAAATATGCAACTAAATTAATATGTACTGTGTTGTGAAATAATGAAGCCCGAGATCAAGCTTTGTTGACTTTATCACCAGACAAAAAACTCCAGATCATGTGCAATGCCAACGTTTTCAGAAGTCCCACAATATCTGTGCTTGGCAACTACTGTATGATTAAGTTTAAAGAAAGCAAGTGGTCATGGCAACTAAAACACTCAGTTAAGGTTAGAGAATGATTATGGTTATGGTTAATACAAAAGCAAGCATTAAGGTCACTGTTCTAAAGTCATTTCTTCAACTTCTTAGCTGTAATTTCTTGTCATCTACACTGTTTGGTCCTCTCTGTCCTGCTGTTATTAGAGACATGTCTGAACTGGCCGCGTCCCCTTGACTCGCTCATGGACTTGTCTCTTATATTGAGCTCATGATGTTTTAACTCAGATGGTCTAGGGCTTATGGGAAATGGTATTCATTAAAGACCTCTAAAAACAGAAATTTTGAATCGAGTAAATAACAATATTAGATTGTTTTTAGAAGAATTTTGTTCTGATCTAGACATATGGAGTGAACCACATGACACACTGTTGAGAAAGGCTTTGTTCCATGGTTGGATTTATAGTTATTTCTGTTATTACAAATGTCAGTGGGATTTCAAATGAGGTTTCTTACTTCTGGGGTGAAACCGGGAAGTTCTGGTTTCACTTCAACACTCTATAGGGCGCACTACTTCATCCATTGACAGTTAACACTGGCATTGGACGTGAATTGTAAAGTGGAGAATTGTCCAATTTGGAAGTACTGTCAAGGGAAAGTGGGCCGTCCCGAGAGAGAACATAAAAATAAAGGTAAAGCAGAAGCTGCATTCAAAAAATTGCAAAATTCAGAGTGAACATACATGAAGATGATGGCGGGAAAGAGAATATTGAGAGAGATGTTGGAGTGAAGTGGTGGTGGGGGTGTATCTTAGCCTCGACCACGCAAATTAAGCATGGCCTCATGCTCAGACCTTCATTGCAGGATTCACAGCAGCTGGAGAAACCACATCTCCTCCCATGGAGCGGAGCCAGGGCCACAGCCAGACCCGAATAAGCATCATCTTTTTTGTACCACAAAAGAAAAAGAAAGAAAAAGAGACTGAAGGAGAGAGAGAGAGGGGTGGGTGGGGAGTGGGAGAGAGGACGGTTTAGAGGGCAGCAGTAAAAGAGAGGCTGTCTGCATGGGGGTTTGGGGCCGAGGAGCTGAGGAAGGAAACCACAGGAGGATTACGAGCGAGGGGCTCTGTGTTTCAGTTAGACTTCTCTCTCTCGGAAACCGTTATATAGACTTGCTGACCCTTTCTCTCTCAGTCAGGGCTTCCTGCCTCTGTCTACCATGCAGAACCCCTCACCCACTTTGAGCCAAATCACACCTCTCCGTCGGTCTGTGGCAGTTCATGAATTACTCCACAGAGAGGTGTTCTTGCCTAGACTCACTCCCTTGCTTCCTACTCACAACTGGGGGCTACACTCTTGTATTTTCTATATTCTAAGGTGGCTCAGCTTGAAACTGGCAGGTTTTAGGTTGGCTGTCACCAAGTCGTTGAGTAGGCACACCTGAGGATCGCCAATATGACAACTTAGGACTTAACAGCTGCTTCTGGCACTTTGATGAATGGCAAGTGAAATATGAGTGGGAATATGAGAGGAAGGCTCACTCACTGGTGTCCTAAACCTGCCCAATACTGTGTTATTTCTCCCGCTCTGAAACTTCCTGTTGACCTTGGTCATGTGACAGGGGTGGTTGCGGCCAGTCGTGATTGGGTGTTCCGGCCTTGTCTGGTCAGGTCTGGTTTCTCTCCTGACGTGGGAGGAGCTGCGCTTGGCCCGGCTGCCGCTCTACTTGGGTTGGTGTTAACAATGAGTAAATGTTACAGCTAGTGTGTTTTTGTGTCAACGCAGGATAATTGCACCCTGTCCAATGGTCATCCTTGGACCGGTACTATATGCAGTATGTGTATTGACTTTACTTTTTGGACCCTATATTTTTCTTATTTGATATTTTTTCTATGGCTGGCGATGAATCTTTTTGTTGTTTTGGTCTGGGTTGACGGAAGTGGTTTTGAATTGATGCAGAGAATAAAGTGAAGGGCTTCCTCCGTTGACAACTGTCTAGTTAAAAAAGCACTTATTAAAAGCAGATCATTCTAATGCAGAAACACCCAGAACTGTCGCTTTTCTGGTGTTTGTCTTGTGTGTCAGTAAGGTCCCGACCACCTACATTGTACAGTAGAAACCCCTGCAGCCACTCCAGCTGCTCTGTGTTTGCTGAAGCCTTTGTAATCCAGCAGTTGTCATAGGAAATACATGCAATTAACATTATGCTGTTAGTTGCTGTCATATCCTGTTGCTCCCTGCACACACTGGTGAGGGTTTTGCAATTTTCCATTTATTATTTACTATTTCTTTGTAGCTTATTAGAGAAGAACCTGTTTCAACTGTGTGGCTATAGTCTCCTCTGTTGGTACATCACGTTTCTACTCATCTCAGATCTGGAAGAAGGGAAGAGCAGGAACATCTGCAAAGAGCCCCAGTAATTATATCTGAAGATGTGGAGAAAGAGAGGGGGGTATAAAGGAATAAAATGAAGGGGGTGAAGAGAGGGAGGGGGGAAAGAGACACACACACAGAAAAAAAAATCTGACTGTGAAATGACTGCCAGATTTCTATTTGTGCGTCTTGAAAGGCCCGTGTCTCTGCCGCTGCATATGGGATGTGGGATGAGAGCTCTGGCAAATCAAAGGCGCACTGGATAAAGATCTCTGGAAGCCCATGCTAGTAAACAGGCTCATAAAAGCAGCTTGCGGGGTGGAGCGTCAAAGAAAAACTTGAACGTCTGCCCACCTCCAATAAAGCCAGAGCTTCTGCAGGCGTCGGTTCCAGCACTACGCATGGCCAGGCGTGCGGGGCTGCCGGTGGTTTGGAGCTTCATCATTGTATCATATCCTCTGATTAAGGGCTATCAGTCATGCAGAATACTACCATGTCTCCAGTGGATTTTCCAACTCTTCCTCCAGTCTTTTTTTTAGTTTGCTCTCTTTTTCATCATTTTGTTCATTGCCCTGCATGCCAACTCTACACCATTCGCTTTTAACCTATATTACACACATTTCAAATGCTTTATTTCCACCTTTAGTCTGTCATTATCTGTAATTACTAACCACCGGTTCTCTTCTATCTAACCCACTCAACAATTATTTTTCCAGCAAACAAGGCCTGCCCTGCAGTAGCAGTAGCATTAGCACTAGCAGTCAGTCAGTAGCCCAAAACACTGAGTCAGCAGATCTGTTCTTGCTCTGCAGCTGCTTCATTTTTTGCACTTTATCGCTGCCAACCGTCGTTGCACACTGCTTTTTTTTTTCCTCCATCAAGGATGTAAGTGTTTGTGACATTGTGGCTAGAGGGGGCGGAGGTGTTGAGGCCAAACTATTTCATATGAAACAACTCAAACCCGGTAGCATTCCAACGTAGGCAACCCTCCTGCAGTTTGCCCGGGAAGGGAAAAAAAATAGGAAATAGAAAAACATGGCTGCGAGCTTTGCGGTAGAGGAGGCTTCATGCTGTGTGGCATTTGTGTGTTGTTGTTTTTCATTTTGGTGAGCAAAGTACTTCACACCACAGAAATGCCCTTTACCTTTAGCATGGTTTATGATACACACTGCTCACATTGGTGCATTTGGTTGTCCTCCTTATCACCTACTGTATTCACAATAGAGCCAATATATCACATTAGGAACACACACTAGGAATAAAGCAGCAAACAGTGTGCTTCAAGGAATTTGTCTGACTTGATATCTGTTCTTTTGTTGGTCATACAGTTGATCATACTGTACATGCGACTCGATTTCTCAAGGCTTTAGAAAAACCTAAGTTTGAAATTGACATCACACATGATGCAGAATGTGGTAAATATCTAATATAACCTGACTTTGTCCCTGTTAATCTTCCCAATACTGTGTGTCTGTGGCGAAAGCATCTCCCAACAAAGAGCACTCTGTGTGAAGGTAGACGGAGCAGTGCCCTCCAGTGGTGTAGCAGCTAAAAGGGGCCCTTCAGAGCCACACAGCTTTACATGCATTCCTGCTCAGCCGTAGTCAAGGGCTCCTGGCTGACAAAGGCACACACAGCAGCTTTTAAAAAAATCAGTTTCCACCACAGTCTGTGGAATGTTTATCAGTGGTAAGCACGCTGCCCTGGAAGCATATGGTGTGGTTTCACTGCTTTGGGTGCACAAGAGGTGAACTTAAGGAAAAGTCGTATGATCATAGGAGACCTAACGGATGGCTGAACATGTGAGTGTCTAGTAGTAATTTCTGCTTAATGCGTCCATCTATTCATCTGATAAAATTACTGAAAAAAAATAAAGTGCAGTATAATTTATAATCCTTTACTTTTGACACCTTCCTCTGAAATGCCCTTAAAACACACACATGATTTTGTGCATACATGAATACATGTGCACATTCACGCACACACACACACACACACACACACATATATATTTAGACAGAATATATAATGTATATGTAGATGTAAAGTGTATGTTACTGCCAAGTTATGGAAACCACTTTTTAGGCTGTATGGCTGCCACAACCAACCAGATCAGCATGACATGTTCCTCAACTGAGATTCTACTATTGTCTGAGACAAAGATTTGAGGGAGGCGCTCTCTTAACATCATGATGGGATGCTAATTGGCGCATTAACTTTGGAGCCACACCTGCTTTGATTATAATTTGTATTTCCCACTTTGTATGCCGCAGATTGGTTTCCTTAAAGTGTCATTACCCGCGTTAATTTTTTCAGAATAAATGCAGACTGATGCAGGTATATAGCAAGTGGACATAATAACATGAACGCCTGTGCAGTAGAATACAGTCTGGTTGGCAAACCACACACCCACCCTGCCCGGTTTTGCAGCAATACTATACTGAAATAAGTGAAACTATGGATACCATATTTTAGCATTGTCCCTGTTATTACTTGGTTGAATACGTCAGTTACTCTCTCAACAAACTGACAGGTATCTCTTTACAATTTCTAAATTGAAAGTATTTTTAAAAAGAATACAGTCTACAATAGCCCAGCAGTAAATATTATTTTAGTTGAGCTTATAATGTTCAGTTTTTCTTCATGAGAGCTGTTTATTCAACTTTTTTCTTTTACAGGTTGTGCAGTATTACAGGTGTCATTGTGTCCAGTCCCTGTATTATGGTTTTCACTATGTAACATTATATATCCAAAATATATATACAGTACTACTATACCTAATTCTACAAACTCATCATATACACACACAGTCTCCTTGTCTGTCTATGGCAAGCTGATTTAACATTTAATAGCTAGACTGGATATGTATTGCAGATATCTTAATTCAATTCTTCCTAGTCAAAAAGAATATTTCAGATATCCACAATGACACTCTTCCCATCCACAACTGTCATTTCAGTTATCCACAACATCATTCTTCCTCAAATGATGTCACTTTTGCCATTGATGTGTATGGGGCTTTCAATTTCAGATATCCACAACTACATTTTTGATTTTTGAATAGATAGAATTCTTATAAGTAACTCCCATTTCAGATATGTTATGGATATATAACGACAACAGATATCCACTAATATATTGTGGATATCTGCAATTGCATTGTTTCTAGTCATAATATGGGTATCCATACCGACATTTTTACCAGTCACAATGTATTTTGGATTTTCAAAATTACATTATGGATATCTGGAATTAATCTAATTAAAATTATGACTAGTAACAACTGGATTGTAGATAACTTGAATTGGAGTTTTTAAGAAGAATACTTCAATTTAGTTTTGACTGGTAGAATCAAAGTTGTAGATATCTTGACATACAATTTCTTTATCTTAACTTTAATTACCATTCTCACCAGTGAGATTACAATTTTGACTAGGGGAAATGCTATTATGGATATCTAAAGTGTAATTACAGATGGGAGTGTGGTTTAATTAAATGTTAAAATAGCTTGCCATAGTGTCAGCAAGGCTTCCCGTGCCCTCACTTTAATGACCCTCTCCCCAGTAGGCCTCGTTAACTTCTCCTCACGACAAATTAGGAGGTGTTATACATGTCAGAGGTCACCCTGTTGCTCATATGGCAGTATGCAGGTCCTCCAAATTCACAACACATGTTCTCATCATCTGTAACCCTAAAAGGTGTTAACTCAAAGTTCACCACCTCATTTAAATCCCTGGTTACTGCCACAGCTCAGCCTAGCTGAGTCATGGGCAAACAGTGACAGTTTAATCAGATATGACTAGACAGGGGTTGCTGCAGTACGCTGCCTTGCTGGCTGAAGCTACTGCCGAGTGACTGTTTTTCTTTGGTGCAAATAAATAGGACCTCTGGATGTAGAATAAAGGACAGTTGGGAGCCGTGCAGTAGAGGGATATATAGTTGTGGATATAACACAGCGGATGCAGAAATGTTGGACCAGATGATGTGAGCCACAAGTTCTTTATTTTGGTGTGATGCCACATGTCACTGGTTTATATTTAATAGATATTATGATATTTTTAGCTCATGGGGAAAAAGACATTATGCTGTGAGCTATGTGGTATTAAAATACTAGCCCATACACAGTTTCATCAAAAGCAGTAGTGTGTAAAAAGATGGATATTCATCCCTTCAGGATTTCAACTTTGCTAAAAGGAAAAGCCTTTTTGCTCTTTAATTTAATTGATTCGGTTCACATTGATAAATGGTTCATTAGAATCTGCTGGTTCCAAACTTTTCCAATATGAATCAAATCAAGCACACATTTGCTGCTTTACAGTGCAGATTATTAGTGAAATCAGAGCTCACCGGATAGGATTCATATAACATCCCCTGCACTCTTTGGAACAAATACACTTGTTTATTTTGGTCTGCACCCCGTGATTTCTCGAGTGTAAGTGTAAATTACATGTCGCCACCATTAAATATTAAACCCAATGGAGCATTAATAATTGATGGCATCACTTCTTATGCAACGGTGGCCGAGGAGCTGGCCCAGAAAAGGTTCCTTTGCATTAGGCTCTTCTTGAGGTTAGAGACTGTGGCCACCATTCCCACCCATTTCTTTTTAGCGGGCTGATGGATGATCACAGGAAGTTCGTAAAAGAGGATCTCCCCCACCAGAACGGCATCATCTTGGGCAGGGAATGGCAGAGCGCTGAGTGGATGTAAGTGCTTCTTCAACCACAACTAAGTATGTTCTGTGGACCTGAGGACTCTCAAGCTGTGGGCAGGATGGGTATAATGATTGGTTTGGAGGAGAGAATGGTGTGTGTATGTGTGTGTGTTTGTGTGTGTGTGTGTGTGTGTGTGTGTGTGTGTGTGTGTGTGTGTGTGTGTGTGTGGACAGAGTGGTACAGGGTAGGTTACCCACATGGCTTCCAATGCCTGAAAGCTGCCCCCAAAAGTGGTGTGTTTGGGGTGGCTCTGGCATCTCAAAGTGCTACCGCTTCAAAAGTTTGCTCAATAAATGGACAGCCATAATTATTGTGATGATAAAAGCTCAAAACCACTGATGGAATTTGATGGTAAATATGACTTCCATGACACAGGCCTGGAGAAAAATCCTGCAGAGAAAGGCTGCTTAATAAAAATAACAAAGCTAAAAACAAGGCATGTCATTAGAAAGTTTGTTTATTGTCAAACCTGCTTTAAGCTGTTCAATACTGTACATTACTACAGTACAGTATACTATAGTGCAGGGAGCTGTAAAAGTCTCTCACTATACAGTTCAACAGCCTCTCTCCAGCACTCTTAGTTCCCCCTGGCAGTAATCAATAGAGCTTAATAATAACCTATAATCAGTCTCGTCACGTTGGGAGTGATGGTGACTGATAGGCCTCTGCTGTCCGCCTGGCGTTCCTTCTGACACTAATGCACCGACTGCCTATGAACAGCTGTTTATTACTCAATAAGGACATTTGGAAATAGCCTGATCAATAATGAATGGTGCTCCCTTAACTCTGTCTGCATGCATGGAGGAGGAAGAGGATTAACATGTAAACAACAACACATCATGAGCAATGTCCCTCAGAATTACTCCAGAAAAGAATGAGACCAGTGAAGGTCCTTGTTTAACTGGATTGCATATTCAATTCAATAAAAGAACGTTATATTTGATTGTCACAAGTGGTGGAAGAAGTAGTAGCTAGTAGTCATGAAACCACAGTGAACTATCACCTGACTCAGTTCTCCAGAGCTCCTTGGAACATTTTAGCATCTTCCAGCTAGATGTTTAGCAAGGTAACTGC
The DNA here is from genome assembly GCF_914725855.1 of Thunnus albacares. Classification (NCBI taxonomy): domain Eukaryota; kingdom Metazoa; phylum Chordata; class Actinopteri; order Scombriformes; family Scombridae; genus Thunnus; species Thunnus albacares. The sequence continues at coordinate 9,527,917 of NC_058120.1, read as the reverse complement.
TTTGGTTCACTCTCACAGCTCTCATCAGCATCAGTTTGACAAACATAACAGCAAATGGATGTTAGTGTTGCTCTGTGTCTGCTGGATACAACAGGCATCTGTTAGCTAAGTTTACCATATCAACTTTAAAAGGTGACAATATGTCAGTGTTGTTTTTACAGCTAGCTGCGCTACCCCCAATAGGTCAAAAAGTCAATCAATGCAGGTTTAGTCATAGTAGTAATAAAAATACTCCATTACAAATAAAAGTCTGGGCCCCTCTTATTATTAAACGGTATATTATATTGGTGGAATATTTTTTAGCACATGAATGTGTGCAGCACTAATGTCCCAGCAAGTCAAAATGTGGCTAATTTTAATAAATTTGTATTTTTTTAGATAGTGAAGTAGATACAAATGCATGTAATTTTGCAAGTAACAATAATAATAATAATAATAATTTAATTTTTACTGCACTTTTTATTCACAGTGAATCTTAAAGTACTGCAGCGTTAAAAACATATAACATAAAGAAGATAACAAGAGTTAAGATCAAAAAGTCATATGTTCTGTGTGTAAAAATCTTCTGCAAAGTAAGTAGTAAAAAAATGACCACAACTTTCAGGTTAGTTTAATTAATTTAACAAAATTTAAAATGTAGTGAAGTAGAAGAAATAACGTAGCATCATTTGCAAATACTGATTATCTGACTACCACTGAGTCACTATATGTTGCTCTCATTGCAGAGATTTACTGCTTTACAAGGCTATTCAAAAGGCTATTCAAATGTCTGGGATCTTTTCAGCATGACCACCAATAATTAAGGTAACGGACATTAGATGCTGTGGAGGTGTATTTTGCTCTGTGGACTTAGGGGGCCTTCCCTCTCAATAGAGGACCATTTCACATGGTCAAAACACTTTGATTCTGGCCAGTGAATGGTCCTTTTCAGCTGACACTCACTTTCAAACAGCAAGGGCGACAGATATATAAAAGCAGCTCTTCAGGCCTTAGAAAATATTTTGGGAAACCGAAATAGCCTGGCACTTATGAGAGAGCTAGAGAGAGAGAGAGAGAGAGAGAATGACACTTTTTTTTCAATATAACTGGAAGGGGGACAGGCACTATATCTAACTGTTGAAATCGCATTGGAAGGAGAAAATGTTTATTTTTTTCCTTTTGGCCACAACTTAGAAACCCAAGGAATCTGCTGTCCTCCTCGCTCCACCGTCTGATGGTTTAGTGTTAGTGTTTGCCTCCACAGTCGTCAAGGCGGGGTTGGGGGTTGGTGGGGGGGCTGACTGACTCTAAAAGTGGCTGAGGTTTCCTCAGGTCTGTTTGAGCATACCGAGGCCATCCTGTGCTGAGCCCGGCCTAACACCAGAAGTAACCCAGGTAGAGAGAGAGGAGACGCCCCGTCGTCTACCCATCTCTGTCAAAATATTTGTTCCGCATGGATGGGAGCTGGGTGTGTGTGTGTGTGTGTGTGTGTGTGTGTGCGTGTGTGTGTGTATTTGTGTTTAACAGGACGGTCAGTGGGACTTGTGGCACTCCATGTGTGGGCACTGCCCAGGCTGTCTTGCCACCCTTTGCCACCACACACACTCACTCATCTCACCTTTGCAGGACGAGTGTATGTCCTTCCCTGTCCACACACACGCACACACCAACACCAGACTCAGACCACCCAGGCAAGTGGGGAACCAAGAGAAGGCCACTTTATGCTCCCAGACAGCCCAGTCCGACCACAGTGGCGCCCCTCTAACACCCATGCAGCCGCTATTACCCACAGAGCCTGTGTGTATGTGCACGCATACGCATCTATGTCTGCCAGTCTATCCGCTTGCACTGACAAATGTGTGTGGACGAGGTAGTGACTCTTCTCTTTATATTCTGCCAACCACAGGCTCCAGTACATTTAACTGGGTTAATTTAGCTAAATGACTCTTGTGCAACATCAGACGTTTTACATTTGCTACCTGGCAAACCCCTACTGAATGTGTTAGTATCAAGTCCAGCCTCAGTCATTACTCCACCACTTTCTCTAGCACAACCATTATCCTTGCTAATATTTATCGTGCTGGTGTGTTGATAGAAACAGAATGGGAGGCTGGATTGGTCAAAGTGCTGACATATATCCTGTGTGTTTGTGGCTGCGATGGTTTGGTTGGGACTTGTCATGTGACCGCCTAAGCTTTGTTCTATCTCTCTCTGTAGACCATCACCCGACCATGATGGAAATTGCAAGGGACAAATTAGCCACATATGTTGAATAATGGTTACAACAATTGATTGTGCACAGCTTGCCTTTAGGGGAATTTCTATGTGTGTGTGTGTATGCGTGTGTGATTGAGCATATGCATGTGTGCCTGTTGATTTCCGAATGATTGTTCTCAGGGATTAAGTAGACTGTGCATGCAGACTGGTGTGTGACCCACTACATGTTTCAGCACAACAGCTGGTACGTGTGCAGTGCAACACGTACATTTGTGGGTTTGTGTCCATCTTGGTATCAATTCTTTTTAAGTGATCAATGATCAGCAACTGTCATATTTTCTCTGATCGCTGTGACATTCCAGATGAGGGAGGAGGAGATGCAAGGGAATTGCACCAACAAATCTGGAAAAGCATGACTCATTTTCTGTGATGCTTTTTCCAGCCAAGCCTCCCTCACGCTACACATGCCATGGCAGCCATTCCACCTTTGATTGATGACTTCTCCTATTGTCGGCCCTCGTGCCTATGATCTTTTAATAAAGTTTGTTTTTACGCCCAGTCGGCCCTCGTGCCTATGATCTTTTAATAAAGTTTGTTTTTATGCCCACAGAGCAGGTTGGACGCACTGCAGTGACTCATTGCAAGATGTTGCTCTGTCACAAACAGTGCAGAGTGAAACTAGGTGTCTGTGTACAATAATATATTTATTCTGCTGTCGTCTCTTGAGGGTTATTTGATTTTGCATCTGTTTATCAGCTCCCTCTGCTATAGAGAATATTGTAACATTGTGACACTTGGCTTGTGCTTTTTATATGTCATTGTGCAAACCAGTGTTTTTTTGAGTTTGAACCATACAGAGACCAAAAGTCAAAGAGGTCAAAATCTAAACAACAGTGGCTACTTAGATTTTTTTAAAAAAAATAAATTCCTAGAGTATCACTTTAATGCTTTCAAATGCAAAAGCTTATACTATATCACATTCCTGGAGGCTGGAATGGTGTATAATAACATGTTTTTTAAAAGTGTGCAATGTACAGGCAATGTGTACATGGAAGATGCTTTATTTTATTGATTATGTAATGTACAGTTGACTTAATTAATATAATTATTACCACACCAAAATTATGTTTCTTGTGCTGTGGTTAAAATGGGACACCAATGGGAAAGATGAGATGAGGGTGAAGGAAAAATAGAAAGTAATAACATTCTTGGGAATACTGTCGCCATAGCACAGGACACGCAAGCAGGATGATGAAACCACCGGTGCATGCTGTCCATTCAGTGTCAGAGCTTCCTATTTATTTTTCTTTCCTGCCTTCTGATTGGCCGGCAGAGGTGTGCGGCCTGTGAGCTGCGAGCTTCCCCTCCAGAGCCCGATGACAGATCTAAAGGATAGTTCCCTATCCCCCTTGTTACAAATAACTTCCTCTGACATGTTTGGGCACGCTGACAATGTTTTGAATGAAAACAGCTTTCAGGGTTGGATGGGATACAAGCTTTCAACCCCTAGGGTGGGCTACTTCTTCAACCGCTGCTTTATCCCTCAGAAGAGAGAAGGCAAGAGGGAGCAGAGAGAGAGAGAGAAAGAGCCCAAGCAAGGCTGGGATTAAGGACTGCACAAGACAGTGAAGCGCCATGAATAAAAGCCGTCTGGACTGTAGGCATTATGGCTTTACAGTGTGACACAGGCCTGTTTTTTCTCTTTCACTCTCAGTCAGTGCTTTAAAGACAGCAGGATGAGGGAGGGGACAAGCCAGAGCAGAGGTGTGTCATTGTTGACACAGACAGGGAAGAATGCCTGGACAGTTTTCCTCTGTTGCTGTGACTGGATCCACTTCTGTGGTCTAGGCTGTGTGTTTAGAAGCAGTTCCAGGTCGTTGAAAGTGATCAGTGTCGTGGGCACAGACAGGCTTTGTGTCTGCACTCTGTCCTCCAGGTCTGAAATCATTGAGCAGAACACGTTCTACTGCTTTGTATATACTACAAATCCTTTGATTTGAGTCAGTCTATGCGTAACAGTATTGTTGTGTTTCCTCCTTTCTTTTAAGTTTATCACTGATTGAATGTTCCTTTAACTCCACACCCGAATGTTGATTGTCCAATCATAGCTTAGCATCTGTAACTAGGCCTGAAAAAATTTGGATTTCTCCAAATGCCAAATCAGTGAGCATGGCACTGAAGCAAAAGGGAAAGTCTGCATTTAAAGAGCTTTTAGAGTGGTGTCTTTTTTTCCAAAAGCCAAAACACAGAAATGAGGGTATAAGGAATCAATTAAACTGTTTATCTGCCCTAACGTAAGCAGTAATTGCTAGCATGCCTGGCTAACTAGCTTACTACCTACAGTAGTAGTTAAGTGTTACTTCTAAGACCAAGGAGAACATATTTTACTAACTTCATGAGTTTTTTGGAGTACAGGTAACGTTACAAAACAACCACTGTATTTGTATTTCTCTACTGTATGGAAAGTGGTCCTGGACACTAAACTGATAGGGTCCAGGACCACTTTCCATACAGTGGAGAAATACAACACAGTGGTCATTAGCAGTGCTAACATTAGCAGCTCTGTAACGCTCTTTATTGAATTGGGGAAGTTTACACTCCAGCAACTCAACCAACATTTCCAAAGATAGCATTACATTTGCCAGATGGTAAATTCATATCCTAAAAGCCTTTTCTATCATAAAGTTATGAGTAAAAACACACTGTTTGAAAAAACAAATATGTAAACTCTGCCAAACAGGGTTACGATAGAATGAAATAATTGCTCTAACATTTTTCCTTACACTTAAACACTTAAAGGGGACATATCGTGCTTTTTGTGATTTTCTGTTATTTATATATAGTTACGTTGGATAGTTCTCATGGTCAAAGTTCCAAAACTTGAGATTAACGTGTGTAAAAATGCTCCCTGCGAGTCAAAAGCCAGGGCTTTAACCTGCTGTAAGTGCTTTATTTGTGAGGGTTTTTCAACCTTGCTGATGAGCTGATGTCGACGAATTTGAAAAGTTGACATTTTGAGTAAAGAATGAGAAAAAGTAGTAAAATCCTGCTACTATAGTTTGTTTCATGGTTTATTGACATAGACTCTGGAGCCGGCAGAAGTCTCCTGAACTCTCCTCTCAATCAGAACAGTGTGGGGGGTGAGTTAAAGAGACAGGACCTAAAACAACCTGTTTCAGACAGACACTGAACTGAGGGGCGGCATAAAGGTCAGTATGAGTTAAATAAGGGGTTGTTTGAACCGTAAAGCATGCAAAGTTATTCCAGTAGAGCCCCAGATTAAAAATATAGATCTGGAAATGTGCATAAAAAGTCCCCTTTAAAATTCTTGGGTTAACTAGCATTAGAAGAACAATGCTGCTTATTTATTTCCATGTCTTCTACATGGATCAACTGGTAAGGGTGGTGACTCAGGACATGCGGCTTTAGCCTCAGTCTTTTAGCACAATGTCATATGAAGCCATTAAATACATATTTACGACTCTTTTTGCATGATTCTTGTTTTAAAACAAGTCAGCTGAAAACATTAAAATGTCATCTGGAGACAGCATTTTGAAATAGCATTTTTATGTTCAACTCGTGGAGCTAACATTAGTTTAATTAATTTGCTAAATGCAGCTGATAAAATCTGTCTAGAAATCAGAAATGAGAGGCTGCTTTTGTCTTCTACTGTGTCAAATAAAGGAACTATTGTATCAAAAAATACTAAGAATTTTGAGTGTTAAATCTGCCAACGTTATCATTGTAAACAGCATGTGTGCTGTGCGCAAACTAAAAGCTTGACAGATGTAGCAACAGTGACTAAGGAAACGGGGCTTAGTGAACGGTCAATTCAGGTCTCAGTCATTCTTTTGTCCCCTGTCTCTCTTGTACTTTTTCCGTCTAATTTTTTTCAACTGTCCTTTGGGGCAAGTCTTCCTGATCAGGCATCGGAACGCTGGCATGTTCTCCTCAAGTGCCTAATCAGAGAAGATGGTGAAATCAATGAGGTGGATGGATCCTAACAGGAATCTGAAATGAACACCAGCCCCAAGGATCAATGTGTATCTTTGCCTGTGTGTTTGTATGTGAGAGTGTGAGGGGTTGAAGATATTCGACCTTTGCCAGGACAGTGACACTTTCTGCTGGCTACATTCGATCACTTTTGGTAAAGGATAGAGGGGGAAGGGCAGAAATGGTGTTAATTAGAGGTCAAAGGTCTGCTGACGGAATCAGCCACCACAAGGCACTTTAGGAAAATCAGAGCATTATGTTCTGAGGCCAAAGTCAATCTGTGTATTGTACAAAAGGACAACTGATCCCATACGATCAACCATACGATCAATCATAAATGTGAAGTGAATGCACATTGATTTAGTCTACAACTAGTCTACAGCAATTGGACTGGAAACCAAAGGCAATAAAAAACATTTTGATGGCAACAGCAGAGGACAACAAATGCAGACGATCTGACAGATAAGATAAGCTAACGGCAGAAAGAAAACCATATGGATGAGAAGTGAAGAGAGGAGAGATTCAGGAGTGGCTCGTCACCATCTCTTCACCATCTGGTCCCCATCACCTCTGCCATGACTCCAATGATGTCACTGTGAGAGGGGATGGTACCAATTACCAACCAGATTGAAGACATCTCTTGTACAAGGAGGCACGGGCTCAGTCCCAGGTCTCTGTATCAATAGTCTGCTGCAGAGTCAGTGGGTCAGAAACCTAAAGGGCTTTGCTACCAAGGCCAGTTATCCACACACCAAAGTATTGATCCTATATTTTTATTTAATGGTGCAGAGCAAATCACATTATCAGTACTCAGCTTTGTAGATAATGGCTGTCTAGCTGGGAAAATCCACCACATTTTAGAGCTCTACTGTCACCTCAGGAGCAAGACGAGCAACGCTGGCTCTCCTCTTATTTCTTTATCAGGACCGGAGACGGCTCAAGCGCTTTCCCAGAATCTGTCAGGGCCCAGCGAGTGCAACGCTTCATCCATCACAGGAGCCAGCTCCACAGGCTTTTCATTTTACTGGGGAGGCCCACTTCAGAGGCCAGGCCCATTAAGTTTTCACATTTATGTCCCAACGCCTGTCATTTGGCTCACATCAACCGAAACACTCTTTCATTCTTGCAGTTTCTCTCTCTCGATTCTTCTTGTCCCATTTATCTTTATTTCTCAGTTTCTCCCTCCTTGCCCCCTGTCGCTCCATCACTTTTCTCACTTCTAATGAGGAGCGAACTCGTTTTGAAAATTATGACGTGATCCCGAGGTCAAAGCTGCAAATGAAACACACGTTTCGGAGCTCACCCAAGACAAAGCAAAGAGGGGATGTGCAGCGCTTCCAAAATAAAGCTGCTTCAGTGTGTGCGTGCATTTGTGTTCCTTTCATGGTGTGACTATTAGTTCCCATTTATCCCACATAAACAGAACATCACACTGTAATTTCTGGTCTAACAAAACAATCTCCCTTAATCCTCAAGTCACGTGCATACCAAACAAAATAGTGAGAACAGCGCTGTCTCCCTCAGAAGTTAAGCAGAAAATTCCTCGATCTGCTGAATGGCTGAATTGACCATCTAAACACTATCAGGTTCCTGCTATTACTCCATTTCCCCTTCTAAAAGCATGGCGTGCACTGTGTGTCATTCTGGAGGGCCCGATCACAGACTAACATTGTTGACAGTCAGATTTAGTCTTGGAACAGACCTGATGCCTCAATCGCTTTTCCCCCCTTCATCTTCTCTGACCATTTAAAAGTGGTTCTGGTATCACTGCCAATCATTCCGCAAACATTTTCCCTAATAGGAATCCGATGACTCAAGGCAATTTATCCCTCATTCTGGCACTGCCTAAAATTGTTTTGGGGCCACAATTCTGGCATGATAACATTTGGTCTCAAAGGAGGAGCGATGGCGTCTCTGAACTATCCTTGTTATGGTTCTATACTGTAACAAAGTGATGCAACACTAACCATCAAACACTCATGTAGTCTACAGCATATACCAGGGTGCTCAAATACAACTCTTAGAGGTCCACTTACCAGATTTCCACCACTTCAAAGGTCCAGTAACAGAGCATTAAAAAAGGATATTTCAGTAAAAAAGAAGAATAGAAAAAAGGAAATAGATAGATAGATAGATAGATAGATAGATAGATAGATAGATAGATAGATAGATAGATGGGGTCACACAACAGAGACAAACACATGGATTGACACTTTATACACCACAGACTTGATGTCTTGTAACTTCAGAGAAGGTTACTTATTTAAAGCTTTATGGCTGTTAATAGGAGAAATAACACCTTTGATGTTTAACCAAGTCGTCAAACTTGAGCATGAAATGATGAGATGTCCAGGCAGATATCCAAGCATGTTTATTAATGAATCTCCTGTATGTGGTATGAGTTCTTCACTGCATTCATTGTTGAAAATGTCATTGATTTTATAATTATTCTGCTGGAGGCTTGATATGACTTCAGTTGGTTCAGTTTTGTGGTTCTGGTGATAGTTTTGTTCTAAATGGGCATGTTTGGTGTCATGGTGGCATTTTACACACTCAATGCATCACTCTTCAAATGCAATCGTATTCCTCAGTCCGCTCATCCTTTAATAGACAGTTTTAACTGTCAACCTTACTTTTCTTTGGAAATGCAAGGGGGTTTTGGGGTTGTTTTTTTTTTTTATAAAGCCATTTTACGTTATCAGCCGGAGCTCCAGCATCCAATAACAACTGTACTAACAGTGGTGACTAGCAGGTAGCTGAAAGATGACAGCTGAAGTTACATGATATTGATTTCTCACTCAAAAGCGGTCTGGGTTTCTGATCCAGAAACAAAACTATTTTGTATGCATGGTATGTACAGTATGTGCCCCTTTTGTACACTTGCCATAACGTATTCTTCATTCAAAGCAAGACTGTGCAACACCGTCTTCCTCTCAAAAATACAATTATAAATAAAAAGTTGAAGTCATCGGCAATAAATTGCATCCTTGCTCAAGTATAAACACTCAGGGGTCCGCTGAAGTCTTACTTGGTCTGGTATGATCAGTAGTTTATGGTGGCTAATGTTAGCAAATTTAAGATTGATATTGCTGTGTAACAGACATTATGGAGTCAGTTCAATGACTTTATGACTCTTCCCTACTCTAATAGTGCTCCTGTCACACTACATTTTAGTATTTATCATTAGCCCGTTAATGCCACAGGTCACCAGTTGTCACTGTTCAGAAAAAGTTGCATAGGCTCATTTAAACCAGATTAATTTACGTCTATAAGTCGCTGATTGTGAACGCCCCCGTCGCATAGATTATCTATGCTAAAGTTACTCAAAATTTTGATTGCTGAAGAATCATGGGATTAAAGGCACCCTGTGTTTACATTCAGTATTTCTCACCATCATAACTATCACCTTCAAGGCCTAAAAAATGCATTCCTTCCTCATAAAAAATTGCAAAGCAGGTTTTTATTTATATTGCACACCCATGTTTACATTCACTGGCAGTCTTCGTCTTTCCTGCAACTCGCTGGCACATTCGTACATTTTTTAGCACATTATCACTACCAATTATCAATCTGTGGAAACGCAATAAATCTGTCAACAGGAATATATAATGCATAGAAGCTGTAGCAAATCTTTTTTATTGCCAAACCAAAGATTAAGTGATTTGTTCTACATATTATTAGTTTAATACAATAGAATAGTTAGTTCATGCTGTCAAACATGAGCATTATATATAATTTCACAGTCAGTAAAACATAACTGAGCCGCTAATTATTTTTGAAAGTAATTACCAAGTCCACAATAGGTTTTCATTAACTTGATGTAAAAATCATTAGCACTGAGACAATAACACAAATTCCCAGTTCATTTAAAAACATGTCCCAACTACCATGAAATTTACCTCCCTCCAGCTCTTCATTACAAAACACGCCACAGAATTCAGTAAATCCCATGTAGTATTTCTGTAATAGGTGTTCTGATTGTAACCACAGCTCCTAACTCATTAGACATGAACAGACATGACCAGGGTTGGATTTTGCCATCTCATTTACATGTCTTCATTGTTGTTGTGCCAAGCAAACATTTGTGGGAATCCACATCAGACTGCCAATAAGGCAGCATTTAAAGTAAACATGCTGAACATTCCTGTGTGTTGTGATTGTGGTACAGTGTGTTCTTACACGTTTTGTGGGCAGAAGCACGTATCGCCCTCTGCGTGTCAACACTAAACAGTTAGGGTCCAGAGAGGGAGTATTGATTAGGGGTTGGTGGTGTGCAGACGGTTTATTTACTCTCCTCTGACGCTCGCAATTTGGAGGGAGGAGCTGACAAATTTTTCCTGAACAGCCTCTTTGTCGATTTTGACCTTTTCTCCTCTCTTATCCCCCCGTACCACTCGTACCTCCGTTCAGGAAGGAAGCAGTTGTTGTGAAACACTCTGCTGGCTTCCTCTGTACATCATCTGTCAGTTCTCTTGGAAACAGCAGCAAAGACAGAAACGGTTTTGGACATTGTTCTATCGATCCATCACTGTGTTTAGGTTATCTTGCAGAGCACCAAACATTTACTTTTGAGTCTTTTTGCACATGTGCAGCACTCCAGTAAAAACTCCACTTTTATTTAATCTCTACATTTTGACTCTTTTACTCTCTTTCCCCCTCTCTCTCTGCTCTTTAAGGTGTTTATATAATGAACATATTGAATTTGTTACTGGGTCCAAGTCTTATTTCCACTTCACTCTGGGTAAATAAAAGGATAGACCCTATATTAAAACATATTTTTAAAATTATATGATAATTAAACCAATTAGGAGTTGTTTATGGGCCCGTGCTTGGGTTATGGCCACTTTGGGCATGCCATTGAACAATGTGGATCTTGTTTGGCTGACGTTTGAAGCGGTTTGGCTGTTTGGAGGGTCCTGTTAACTGAGACTTTTAAATAGCTGCTTTTTGAAGCTCTGTCGTGCGCGCTGCACTCAGCCCAATCCGTGGGCTCCTGGAAACCCGAGGGGAACATTATCAAATTTAACACAAAAACACGCATTCTGTTTTATATTTTGTCAACCATATCCCTTCTACCAGCCCGCCACCAATAAAAAGACACCGGTTCCTTTTTTCTACAGAGCTCCACCTACTGTATTCTCTCATCTTCATCTTGACTATCAACCAAGTGTTGATCGTACAAGGTTATATCTCTACTATCTGAAATACATTACTGCCACATTTTGCATCTACATCTGTAATTGTTCCTCTTAAATCTGAATTAATTTATATTACAGTTATAAGAAGTTTACAGAAAACTTTTTTTATGTTCATACTTATGAAAAGTCAACTTTTAAAAGATGAGATTCTACTTTGAGAATTGCATCACTCCTGCTCTCTTGCTGTTTGGAGTTGAGACAAGACGAGCGAGAAAGCATGCATCAGTGCCTTCCCCACGCACATTTCAGAGAGGGCTTTCACAAACCACTGGTAAAAATGTTTGTCTCAAGTTAATGGTCCTCTTCTCACACTTGAGACCAAACAGAACAAACAAAAAGCACTTATGTCAAACAGCATCCTTCATTACATAGGAAAGAGAATGTTTTATTAACTCTAAATAAGCCCCACACCTATCGTAAACACCTATATTACTGTAATGCTATAAAATGAATGAGCGAGAGGAAGCCTTTCAGCCTGATAAACAGCAAACAGCTCTCCATTTGCCTCTGACTAAAATGATTTAATGGCCAGATTGAATCAGTGAAATTAAGTTGTTGTTTCAGTCCCAATGTATAAGCAGCCCGGCCTGAGCCAATGGGAAATCATATTCCTCTAACTCTAGGTAACCGTAACTTCTCCATGTACCATGTGATCTGCTTTATCATGCTCAGGTTTTATCAACACTATGCGCCCATAAATCTATCCACAGTCTGTAATGTTGCTGAGTGCAGATAGACACGTCATTGCAGCATCACGCTGCATGATAAGGCCTTGTTTACTTTTGAATATCAAACAACTTGGTGCGTGCCCATAAAGAACCCACATGCCTTCATGTGTGGGAGGACTCCCGGGCCTGCACTCATACCTTTGGTTAACCATTATCTTACATCAGGTTTAGCATGCTAGGCCGCAACCCAGATCAGGCCTGAAATAGGCGGTTGATGTGAAGTGTGTGTGTGTATCTGTGAGTGTGTGTGGGGAGGGTGAGCGACGTAGGCCCGCTCCGGATCGGCGTTACCTGCAGCAGCGACGCAACTGCTGCTCAGGGCCAGCTCGGGGTATTTTTAACTGTCAGCACTAAATGCCTCATTCAGCCCCGGCATACCCCCCCACCCACCTCGTAACCTCAGCCAGAATACCTTCACTTCTGTGTACACAGTACCACAGGCAGGCTTGCCAGCTGTTTACACATGCGCACACACACTCAGACGCTCACACACACACTTACACATACTTAAAAAACACAAATATGCAGCAGGCTTTCTCTGCTATACACACAGACAAACACTCATAACAGAACACATCTATATACACTCAGTCTCCATGAAAACATATTCATATTAGCAAATGCAGACACACAAACAGACTCCTCCACTCATACTGTACACACACACATTATGTGATTTGGCCCGGGCCTGTCCCGTCTGTTGGCGAGTTAGAGGAACGGAATGTGTAAGAAACGGTGCCCACACATCGAGCAGCCGCCCAGCGCTCGAATTGGCATCACACACAGTCGGGTAATATACCAAGTGAACAGCAGGAGAGGAATGCAGACAAATAACTTGTCTTTATTAAACAATAGTGCTGCAATTAAACACACACTGTCTCACCTTCTGTCTCTTTCTCTCTATCATGAGATCTTGGAGATAATGGGTGGCACTACGTGACGAGACGATGGTTATCTATGAGAGCTAGTCAGAGGCCAATCCATCATTTCAGTGAGACAGCTTTATGACTTCTAGTGAATCTCTCCCACGCCACCAACAACACTGGATTTTCAGTCCCAGCCAGAAGAAGTTTTTGTCCCCAGGCTGAAATTCAAAGGCGTTTATCTGACGTTCATCTGAAGTTGTGCTTGTTTGGCAAAAGAACCGGTGCTTTTTCTTGAGGATTGATGAGATCTAAAGTTGTCTCATAGTAGAGGCGCATTTCTTTTTTCCACACCTACTGTTAGGGATGTTTCGACATTGCATCACCCCGTGTGTGCAGCTGTCTCGTGGGTCCCTGCTTTCCCTCTGTTAGCTCCTGTGTCTGTTCAGTGCTAATGAATGAACGAGAGGAGCTGTGGCTGAGCTGCTCTGTATTTTTAGGGCTGTGCGCCTGTGGTCTATGTGGCCTGTCCCATTCAGAGGAGCCATGGGGGGATATTTTTGGCCACAGGCTGAGTTGAGTCCAGGCCCACACAGAATCGCTGACAGACGCAGGCAAGGAGGAAAGAGGGATGTTTTCCTATTGGGAGGAAACCAGGCCTGATTATGGAGGGGAGAGAGAAACCAAGAGAAAAGGCAGATGGATCTGTTTGAATGTGTGTTTGTGTGTAACAGAGATGAGGAGAGAGAAAAGAGAATTTTTCTGATTTCAACATCCTCTTTCTTTGTACCCAAATATTTGACAGGCTTTTAATATGATATTTTAGTCTAATAAAAGGAAGAGGAAAAAGAGAGCACATTTTGTCATACCATTATCAGCTTTTACCTTAAATTGTTAATTTTATTCACTGACACACACACAAGGTCAATGCAACCATATGCCACAGCAGGTTCACATGCAAATTAAAACAAAATAATGATAATTACAGTAATTGCTTCCCAGTTTTATATTATTTTTTCCCTCCGCAGTTGGTTTAGTCCATATTAATGATATTAAAGATAACCCTAGTCTTATTTATACAGCTTACCAGATGCTATTTCAGTTGGCTCACTGATTGGAGCGATTTGCATGCTCCATGTAATGTGGATACAGCTCTCAGGCTATGATTCCCCATATTAATATTTAATTGCCATCAAAGTGTGTTTTCAAAGTATAGGGTGACGCTCCGATCTCCCAGCCCAGTCACGATAGAGCTGATTCCGGAGCGGGGTGAGGAGCGTAGTGTGGTTCCAAAGCAATGAGTTCTCGGTCATCTTATCCCTCCCTCCTCATGCACTGGCACCTGTAGCTCCTCTCCAGCAACAGTAAATCACGTGACCATTTCCTCGCTAAGAAATTCTAATCCTCGTGCCAGATCCGTCCGGGCGCACGCAGCTGCCTCGGCCCAAGACATATTGAAACCCGAGGCGACGGCATTAAGAATTAAAAACGCTAGAAAGTGGTCCCTGTGCGCACCTTGTTTTGTCATCAATGTTCCATTAGTGTCACTTTATTCCGCGCCTCCCCTCCTTCTCCCCTCTGTGTGTTTGAGTCAATATCGGGAAAGCCGGCCCGTTTCTGCCCAAATGGTTACAATATACCATCTTCACGCCTAAAGAGCTGACAAAGGTTATTAAGCTGACCTGCGCTCTGAGCATCAGACAAGGCCAAGCAGATAAATCAGAGCTGCAACAGATATGTTATCGCAAGCCCAGGGAATTTGCTCGGAGATGTCTATGTAGGAGGAAGTGTGAGGGGATATAAGCATGTTGAAGTCCATTAATTATGCTACTGCAAATTAAACCCATCTTAAAAATCAAGAGAAGCCAAAACAACATTGAGACACATTTTAATTTCTCTTTAGTGTTGGTTACAGAGAGGGGTACTGGACTTCCTGGACAGTGGCCTTGGTGTTTAGAGGCCTGTCCTGCAGCAGGAAGTCTCATGGATATAATACCTATGTGTGTCTCCAGACAGTGGCCAGTGTGGTGATGTTGATACAGAAGCAGACCTGACACACAGCTGTTGTTTATGATGTGGCTAGCCCAGGTGGACGGCGCACAGCCACAAGCCAACCTGACCTCGAATCCACAGATCTATAGTCCCAAGCAGAGCTGTTTTAAGTCTTTTGGGGGAAGTCTAGTCACGTCTATCCAAGCAAGTCTCAAGCAGAGCCCCAAATCCTTTCGAGCAAGTTCACGTCAAGTCTTATTATGAATTTCATATGCAAGTATTTCAAGTTCTAGTGAATTTCAACATTTTATTTTAAAGCTATTTAAATAGTGTCAATGGCTGAAACAAAATCCCTCAAATGGAAATTATTAAAAATCAAAAATGTGCCATAAAGAAGAAAGATTAGACACTCTTTTGGAGGGAAAGGCTCTAAAAGATTTTAGTAACTTCAAACATACTCATGTGTACAGCTCTGGTCCTGATACACATACACACATGCAGAGGGTGGCATATATACAAATACATAGACATAGATTTAGACATACATGCATATGCATGTATGCAGGTTGTAAATCCAGAATGTTGTATCTGCATTACAAATTAGAAAAACCCTTCAGTTTCCAGTTTTATAATAACTTCAATTAATTTCAAAAAAGGAGGTTGTGTATAACTGATAATTTATTAAAAAAAATCCTGGAACTGACCATTATTATATATTTATATTGAGTGAAATGCATTAGGCCTTCCAGTTTATTTGAGTTTCTAAGAAAAGTTAAGTAATTATATAGTAGTTACATAAAAATGGAAGAGGTCAGTTTGACTGAGTTCACAAGAAGCTGTTAATGCCTTAAAAATAATTCACTGGACAGTTCTTTCCACTGAATTATTTTCAGATTCTGGATTCATAATTGGAAAAATTGAGGCAGAGATCCACTTACTAACCCATGTAAGTGAGGAAAGTTTATTTACTGTATATGATGTAGCACCTTTCTAGAGAGAACATCACAAAATGCCTTAATAGACAGTAATAAAAACAAAACGAATGATGGACACACAAAAAATAAACAACAGGCCTGTCTGTCCAGACTAGATTGTTGTATACAATATAAAGACTGTAACAGGTCCAAGGAGCCACAATGGGAAAAGCTTGGTCACCCTCGCAGTTGAATTTGAATCGGGGGACAGTCAGTAAGTCTTGGTCCAGAGTTCATCCTGTACAATACGGTGTTAAAGGAATTGTTTGAGATTTTTGGAAATACACTGATTTGTTTTCTTACCAAGAGTTAGACAAGTAAATCATAACCACTTTCATATTTGGATGCTAAATATGAAGCCAGAGCAAGTAGATGATTAGCTTAGCAGACTGGAAGCAGCTTCTGGCCGTAAAACCACAAGTGATAAAGTGATGTAACGTGTTAATTAGTGAGCTTTAGAGGTGCTGCTAGCTGGATTTTTTAAATGTTTGGACAGAGTCAGGCTAGCTGTTTTCCTTTTCTTCCAGTTTTTATATAGTACAACCATGAGAGTGGTATCAATTTTCTAATCTAACTTTAAGCAAGAAAGAGAATAAGTCAAACTGTCCCATAAAGATTTCCCCATAAATATTGATTTACAATGAAATAAAAACTGAATTTATATCTACATTGGAAGACAAACATCTTGTTTGAGAAGTTGTCTTGATGGCAACTAACCCAAAGGCTTTTAACACAACTGTAGGTACCCTGACCTCACATCCACAGCTTCTTGAGCAGACACGGTTAATAGGCTGAGCTCATAAACTTGTAAGTGGCCTAATGCTGCACATTACATTACATACAAGTAATTCTTATCTACCTCTATCTACTTCCCAAAATCATTTCCTAATGAATTATTTTAGGAATTATAGCTTCTCATAAACTTTTCTAAAGCTAGCTCTTCCGTTTTCTGTGAAACAACAATTTCATTTTATGGCTGTTTTGTAGAAACTCTAATTAATCAGGAGGTTTTAATTAACTGTGCCTGCTGTTCCTTTTGTCCACATTCACTGTTAGTAGTGCATAATGCTAGGAAATGCCCTCAGACATTACCATTTACAAATAAACTCCATTCTAGGTAGTTACCAAGAAACTAAAGGAGTGGTACCTTCGATCGTTATCCATTGTTCAGGGACATTGCTCTCCCAGAGGCTTTCAACATTGTATAACAATCCTTATATGGTTTTTATCTTATGACATATGATATCTGTGAACCCATAAGCAGCAACTGTCCTAAAACATTGTTAAAGCCTGATGCTGCATGTACAGTGCATGCATTCAGTTGTACTGATACACATCTATACACACAAACACAAAGGCAGAAACAGAGCTCTCTGCTCCCTGGCCTTCGAGTCATCTCGCTACATCAATAAATACAGCAAAATAGCATTAGCAATAACTTCAACTATATGACCAGGCTCTAATATGATAGAATTAGTATCAGTGTTTTAAGGTTTGGCCATTTAGGTGAAATTCTAAGCCGGGCAGGGAGTAATTTGGACACAGGAAAAATTGATTTTGACCATCAGCACTTTCTCATTTTCAAACAGCGCCTGCGGCTAAATGGGTTAGCCTGCTAAGCACATTACACAGGTAGCTTCTCCTTTCCTCCCCAATGATTATGTGTCCGCCTTGAGCAATTGATATTTCTTGCAAATAAGAAAATTATCATATTCCATGACTGGAAAGAGAAATTAGGGCCTGCTGTTATGGAGCGCAGCCTCAAGACTGAGTGAGGGAGACTGAGGTACATTTTTTCTTTTCTTTTTTTGTTTTTAAGGGTGCGGTGTGAGTATCAAATGTCCTAAGCTATATTAGAATTGGGGCACTGTCAGGCTTCATCAATAAAAATATACAGTGATAGACTGTAAGTGGTGGAGGGGGAACAAGGAGGGGATGGAGGGACGCTAAGACAGAAAGATGGGCTTTTACTCTGTGCTGAGGCAGAAAAGGCTGGCTGGGAACATATACAGTAGGGCGTGTCATAAGAAAGCTGTAATTTCATTACCAAACTATTCATTGGTCTCATGAATCATACTTCTAGTAAAATTCCTCCTCTAAATTTTTATTTTGCTTCTGTGTCTGATTAAAAACTAAAGACTAAAGAAGCATTTTATGCAAAACATTTGTCAAAATGTATCAGTTTATTGACCGTCTTACATTAACCTTATAATAAATAATAACCAGATTGCCTTTTTGTTGCAGTGTCACTTTTTACTTGACCTATCTTATCATCCCAAGTAAGCAAAGAAGCCCCCTCCTGAATAACAGTAATGATCAGTGGGCAGTAACACTTTCACTCTGGGCAGTCAGGCACCAAAGAGGCCATGAGGCACCAGTTGCTAGCGATGAGGTGTGTATCATTATGTGGGTTATTGAGCCTGCTCCATATCCAGTCGGTGGGGCCTTCCTCTGCATCACTCCTGCCCTGTGGCCTGAGAGGCTGTCTGCAGACTTGTAGCCGGAGCCCCTGGCGGTCTAAGTGGAACCACATGGGGGAACCTGATAGTGGCGCTTGGCCAGAGAAGTTAACCTGGGCAGTGCGGCAGGCAGCCCCAGGCCTGCGAGATGGATGGTCACTGCCGCAGGGCCTGACCCTTCAGCATTCAAACAGTCACACACGTACACAATATCATCATGTATATCTTGATACATGCACATTTAAATGTACAGTATGTTCACTCACAAGGATGCTCGAACAGACACTTTCTCTTACTTGCCCTCATGTACACACCTCATCCATCCTACACCCTCTCAGGGGTTTCTGTGGCTGCGGTGCCCTCAGGAGTGGCCGACCGATAAGGAGCATTTACCGTAGGGCCAGTCGGAATGTGAACAACACCGAACACACTAATGGGAGCGAGACAAAGCCACAGGCCACAGACATCCAGTAAGCAGCAGACCACAGTCCACGAAATGTAAGCTCTCTCCTCCATTTGACCATGCAGGTACACCAACCAGAGTTGTGACTTCCTCAAGTCTTTTGTGTGTTACCGCTTGCTGTGTGGCCTGAGTAACTTGAGTAACTGTCTACAGTAGGCTTGTATATAACAGAGAATGCCCAGCTACTGCGGAATAACAGTGTCATTAGGTTGGTTGCTCTCTTACACCTCAGTACCGTGAAGGATCTTTAATCGGTGGGTCAGTTAATAGGAATAATCAGTCTCTCTCTGTTTCTCTCCTTGTATCTAATGTGCTCTGCAGCCATGTGCTTCCAGTTAAGTTGACGCTCAGCTCTGAGCAGAGGTTAAGTGAAACTACCTGCTCCTCTGTGTCTGGCGATTATTTGCTTTGTCCGCGGCGCTGCCAGATCATAAAACACTTGCGTCCACTTTCCTCCCGCTCTCAAAGTCCCTGAGGTTCATTATTGTTACGCCTGGACATGTGGCTGTACAAGGCCGCCTTTTTAATGTCACGCTGTGACAGCCCACTGAGGGTTTCACTAACAACACGTACCGAAAGCTAATATTTCAACAGCAAACTATTATGCACTTCAAACCTTTTCCAAAAAGATTTCCCCCCTCCTACATTTACACAATATTGATGATCATCAGTCTGGAAGTGATACAGTAAATAATGAAAAATGAGGTTTCTGCAGGCAAATGGGATGAGACATGAAAGCGGACTGGAGTGCTGGCTCTGGTTTCCTGTCTGAATGGCTGTTAATTAATGGAGCAGACGAAGGCCATAATTCTTCACTGGCCCGAGACTGCCACAGTGCCAGGCAGTTCAGCGATCACAATCATACACATGCTGCTGGCCTCATGCGTACATTGTTTTGGGTTTTTTTTTTTCAGTTTTAAAGAATTCGCTTCCATTGGTCCTCAAGGAAACTCAAGCCACTTTTCTCTTTCTCCGTTTTACGCCACACGCACTGCATAAAGAGAGAGATAGGGAATCAAGAGTCGAGATCAAGGCTTTTTCAAACCCTATCAGTTTGGAAAGCCAGTCCGTTCTAAATGATTTCCAAAACCGCAGGTGATTCGTCTCTGTCTCTCCCCCTGACTTCATTTGCAGGATTCAAAGATCAAAAGGGCATGGAGATCTTCTAAGATGAGCTCTAATCGCTTGAACTCCAGCACGGTCATTAAATACAGTAGTATGGATGTCTCTGCCCGAGTGCCAGCTAAAAAGTCCCGCTCTAAATTTCTGCTCTCTTTAGCAGACGCCACTCATGGGGAAACATTGGCGCCTCCCATAGACTGTGATTAAAGTAAATGAATGAAATAAGATACAAGGAAATTGAAATGATTAGTTTTTATAGTAACCACGACGACTGGCAAGGCCCCGCTGCTTCAGAATAGGAACGACGGAGCCAATAAAGAAATTGCATTCAACTGTAAATGAGGGGGAGGGCAAGCAGGCAGGGAGGGTATATGCACAACATAGCAGAGTAAGACAAAAATTACATTGATTATGTATTCCAACGCATGGATTTTTCTATGAAATTTGGTCGGCTTTCAAACATGGTTGAATTTCAGAGGTACATTCAGAAATCCCCTAAACAATGTCTGGTTTAGATCATTGACAGACACTGACATTTCTGTCATGTAATTCCCAGAAAAACTTTTAACATGCATGTTTAAATGTTCAGACTAAAGCGTTTCTTTTTTTTTTCAGGCATCTTGGAATTCACTTAATTGAACAACATATTTTTATCATTAGAATATGTAAAAAGCTAAATTCCTCTCTGACCATAATGAGTACTCAGTCACTCTCATGACTCATTCCTACAATTTAATGTACATCCCTTTCTAAAGAGTGCATTCATATATTATATTCATGCTGTTTTTCAGAAGCTTGACTTGTTGATGTTGTTTTATTTTATTTTATTCTAATACGGTCTAATACGAGGATAAACCCCTTGAGATGCACCATCTCATTTTCAAGGGGGTCCTCAGAATAAATAATCCAATGATGCAAAACAATCAACATACACGTAAGGGCTCTCCCACCATCCTAAACCACATCCACTACATCTGTTACATGTGTCATCTGTACAAAAAATGAACGAGAAATAAAATAAATGAACAGACCAAATAACATTATGTCAAAATACTGAGTCTACTTATGAGCTAAAAATGAAGGTAAATACAATCATGAACAAGAAGTAGATTTAAGATAAACAAGCAAAGACGTTTTGAAGTCATGGAAAGAAGTAATCAATCTGAGTGAGATAGGCAAATTATTCCAGTCTGATGGTGCTTTAAACTTAAAAGCATGTCTCCCAGTTTCTTTAAAGATTCTAGGCACAATTAAAAGAGGTTGTTGAGTGTGTCTAAGTGAATATGAAGATCTGAATGGAACTAAAAGCTGTTTTAAATATAAAGGATAGTTAAAGTAAATGCATTTGAAAACAAAAAGGAACCAGTGAAAATGTCTCCTAGAGTGAAGTAGTAGCCAGTTCAGTGTGTTGTACATGAGACAATGATGTGTGTGGTAAGGACACCTCAGGACAAATCTACAAATATTATTTTAGACTACATTTAAACTCTGAAGATGTGTTGGAGGTGTTCTGGTATATGATATTACTATAATCAATAATGGGAGATAAAAGCTGTTGGATAGTTCGTTTTCTTACTTGGAGAGTAAAACAATTAATTGACCGATATAGTATTCTGAGACTAGCATTTGTTTTATTTCTAATAAAATCAATATTAGGCCTAAAAGAAAAGAATCAATCCAAAGTCCCAAGTATTTAAATATATCATCTTTAATAAGTGGAGACCCATCAGTAAAATGAATAGCCAACTCAGCAGATGAATTATTAAAATTATAACTAGTACCAAACCACAATCTGCTTGTTTAATATGAGATTATTTAAAAACCATTTTTGAACAAAAGAAAATTCTGATTGCAGAGAGCTTTGAATTTTAATTATATTGGAATCAGATGTGTATATAACCGTGTCATCTGCATATACCTGAACAGAACAATGAGAGCAAATTTTTGGAAGATTGTTAATTAAAATAGAGAAAAGTAAAGGTCCTAAAATGGATCCTTGAGGTACACCCTTTCAACAGTTAAATAATCCAATTGATTGTGATAGTTAAATCAATAAAAAATTGCACCTGTAAATTGACCTTTGTCTATACATCATTGGTAAATTTTACAAAGGCAGTAGTGGTAGAAAAATTAGACCAGAAACCAGACTGAAATGAAGATAAAATATTGAGATAATTAATATACTGTGGTAATTGATTAAAAATTAACTTCTCAAACATTTTAGTTGTAGTGCAAATAATAGAAATCAGTCTATAGTGGATCTCCTCCTTTATGAAGTGGAGTGACTTTCCTACATTTCCAAATAGATGTAAGTTTACAAGTAGATAGGGAAAGATTAAATACTGGCAAGTGGGAAAATAAGCACTTGAGAAGCTAATTTTATAAATTTAGCCTCTAAGCCATCAGCTCCAGGAACACAGCCAACATTTAGGGCAGAAATAACTTTCATAATTTCAGTAGGTAAAATACATCTAGAAAAAAATGAGCTACTGGTAATTGAATTTCTAATTTGATGATTTAAGTAAGGTTAAACAAAAGAGTAAAAACTACAGAGGAAAAATAATGATTGAAAACTTTTGAGATAATGGCAGGGTCATGGACAACTTCATTATTAACATGGATCTGTGCAACAGAGCTTTTACTGGGACTGAAGATACTTTTCATCCTGTTCCAAAACTGTTTAGGGTCACGAAAATCTTGAGAAAGACTATTTCTATAATAGTTGGACTTCGTTTAAAAAGACTTATCAAATCTGAACTAATCCATGGTACATGTCTACCTTTAACTTTCATTGTTTTCCAAGGGGAATGCTTATGAACAACTTTAATAAATTCACTCAAAGAAAATTTCATGCGTCTTCAACATAACATATCAGCTGAAACCTACCCCAGTCTATTGCAGTAACATCTTGAATAAAGTCATCAATATTTATGTTTTTACACTGCCTCATACTTATGTATCTTGGAGGAAGATGGGGGATTTTAAATTTCCAAACTCAGCAAATAACAGAATGGTCGTTAAAATGATCAGAAAGCACCTCTGACTTGATCATCCTATCTGGGTGAGAAACAAACATCAAATCTAGCAGAGATGATGATATTTCAGTAACTCTGGTAGGTTCAGTAATAAGTTAAGTTTTTATCATTTGAAGAGGAACGATCAAACCAATTTACATTAGAGTCCCCTAAAATAATCAACTCAGACAGATAATTAAGAGAGCCAATTGTAGACAATATATATTTAGTGGATTCAGAAGGTGCAGATGGAGGTCTATAGAGATTTCCTATAACTAAATGTTTATTGTGATGAAAACAGGGTCAGTTTGAGGAATAACAATTTGTGACCTCAATCTCCTCACCTAATGTTCAGATGGATAACTCTTAAACCTTTTACGTTATTAATGATGTAAAAAAATTAAAATTAGTATGACAACTGCATACATACATAGCAAGTCAGATGAGAGAGGGATGAGAAAAGGAGAAAGCCACACCAGAGCACAAGACACACACAGACATAAACAAAACAAAAACAAGACAAAAAACAAACAAGCAAAAACTATTTACCCACAAAAAAAACAAATGGAAAAATAAATTCATCCGCCCGCCCTCCCAGTTTTGCAGTGTCAACTTATTTTTGTATTATATTTTATATTTTTACTCTCCCTCTTCCTACACCTCACTCTCAGTCTGTGTCTTTAGGCGTGGGTGTAAAAGGGACCGCATTCCCAGCAGGGACAGTTAAGTCCCTCACGAGGGGAAGCAATCAGACCCAAACCTCCAAATGATGAGTGTCGTCTTCTTCCCTCCCCATCCGGCCGGAGCCTGTGAGTGGTGGTTGGTTTTTGTCCGATCCTCACCACCACTTCTGGGCTGGGGTTCCCCACTGAGAACCCACACGGCTGAGCTGGAAGGGCTGGGATAATGAGACACTGTGGGGACAACAAAGGCATCTGCCCCTGCTCTGAGTCACATCACTAGTGCAATATGTATGTGAAATTCCCAACCTCAAATACAGTATGCAGAATCAGAGTTTGGACAGTGACGCTGTTGACTGGCAAATTACAGACATTGGTCATGGTGGACAAAAAGAGTGGTATATTTCATAGAATATGCTTTGCTAGTGCACATGGAGTAGCAATTTTAAACATGACTGGAACTATAAATACCTCACATTAGCAACTGTTTTTCAAGTCTTTTAGTTGAACCTCTGCAGGGTAAACAGTGCAGAATCTATTTTCAGTTAAATGTTGTGTGTCATTTTTCCTGGTATTAAAGAGGGAAATGAAACACAGCATCTAACATTTCAATGAATGGGACGTTAATAGCCTCAGTAATATTCCAAAACCAGAGATGTGGAAGCCTCATTAACACTAACAGAGGGGGGAAAAAAAAGCCAGAGGAAATGCACAGACAATTTGTGCAATAATTAATTTCATATGAATTAAAACCATCCAGTCAATTGACCACTCCTCACACTCCTTGCACCACCACCACACCACCCTTCACTGCCTCTCTTCTGTTTGATCCCTGGCCTGTGTCCACCCCCGCAGTGCCCTCTTTTATCCCCCGCCCACCTGGCATGAGAAGAAAGGCTGCCTCTAAAAAAAAAAGTGCAGAGTAGGTCGGGCCCAGCGGGCATCGTGCCATGCGTACATTTTCACATTCTCTCATCGCCTGTGCTGTGTTTCCTCTCCAGAAGCCATACATCAGCCACCGCTGGGCCTGCGCCTCGCCCTGCCCAGCTCCTTTACGCCTCACAACACGACTACAAAGTCATGGGCCAAATGACAGGCGTGGAGACGATGTACAGGATGACGGGGATGAAGAGAGGGGGGTAGGTATTTAACATGGAAGTATTAAAGTGAACACAATTCACATTCACTCTCCGGTAAATTAAAACATTCAGCTACATCAGTGGGTGTCTTGCTGTGAAACTGGGTGAGGGTGTGGATGTCATGGCTGGTTGCCATGGTGGAAGCTTCAGGGCTTCCTAGTAGAGCACAAATTGTCACATGCACCAGTGGCCAAATCCAAACCACCATGACCATGGGTGGAAGTGACATCATTCGCTATGGCTTGGCAGGCAGCGATGATGGCATTATAATAGCAATGGCGTCGCTCTGAAGGAGTGAGCCAAGAATTGGTTAACCACCGAGGAAAAGACATGGGGGCACAGTGAATGACAAGAAAGGAAGGGGAGGATTTGTCAGGTGGCGGTTAATTGATCTTGTTTTTAGCCAAAAAGGCTCAGTAATGATCAGTTTTTAGCCTTGCTATATGGATGACAATGCCAGTCTGCCAGTCCGCCAGTCGGTCCACCATTTTGGTCCACATGGAAATATTTATTGGAAGAATTGTTATGAAATTTTGTACAGACATTCATGGTGCCCAGAGGATGAAGCCTAATGACTTTGGTCATGAGTTTTACTCTAGTGCCACCATGAGGTTCACATTTGTGGTTCTGAGTGAAATGAGCAACAGTCATGTTCCCCTCAGGATGAATGATAGTTACATGGTGGTCCCGCAACTTTTCATGATCAGGAAAAAATTTTAATTGACTTTGGTTTATGACTAAATAATTATAATTATTAACCAGTAATTAATAATTATTTTTATATAACTTATTTGTGTTTAGTGCTGATTAGCTAACGTGAACATGCTAACGATATAACTTCTTTGTGTTTAGTGCTAATTAGCTAACATTAACACACTAAATTAAGATAGTGAATACAGTAAACACTGCTAAACTGCTAAATATCAGCATATTATCATTGTCATTGTGAGCACGTTAACTTTGTCAATATGAGCATATTAGCATGGTAACCTTAGCATTTAACTCGTAGCTGTGCCTGAGTACAGTCTCACAGAGCCGCTAATATGGCTGTAGACTCTTCACAAATGCAACGCTAAACATACATATTACATGTGGTGCAACAAAAATTGTGCATCATACATTAGTAACAAATAAAATTTAAAACTGAAATTAAAACTAATCTTTTGCCAAAGTATGTATGAAAGATTTTATCAATCAAATAACAAGTTAACTAACTAAGTAATCATTAAAACATGAACTGAGATGCTACAGAAAAGTCTATCCATCTACCAAACTTACTTAACAAATACCAGTTTTTCTTAGCCCACTACAAATTTACAGCAGCCTTCTTAATTGACACAGTTTCAAACACCTTTTTTAGGTTTTTGCTGTCAGGACATTGAAGCTCTACACTCAGCGCTGGGGCTTTCAAACGAATGATACTCCCGAAGCATCCTGAATGTGTGTTTATAAACAAGACTCAATATTATTGTGATGTCTGAGCTGAATTCGATAGATTCCTCCTCTGTCAGTTGGGCTTCCGCTGCAATATGATCCGAAATTACATTCAACAGCAACAGGAGACGGGCACGGCTCATTCTCTCTCTGCCGTAGCGCTCCTGCTGCCTCTCTAACTTCATCACAGGGGCTCAGCGGGCCCCGTGAGGGGCCATGGGAGTCTGAAAACACCCTGGTCCATTACTCAGAGTGAGAGGCTAACCTGGAGTTAGAGTGTCTTGGCTACCTCCATCAGAGTCCCATGTCTGGCTAGAAGCGTTCCCTCAGAGGCTTTTGGCTTTAATGGACTCTGCTAAACACATTCTCTCTGTATATTACCTTTAGGATTGGCCCCTATCTGGTTTCTATATACTCTGTTTACACATAGCTCAAGCTTGTTCTGCCTCATGCTCGTCTTTCCTTTTTTTTCTCTTCATTTCTTCATATATTCCTTCTTACTCTTTCTCTACATTCCTGTGTTTTTGTTTTTTCACGGTCGACAGCAATTCTCTTTTTCCCTGCACAAGATTTTAAAAAGGACCTCTAGTCTGAATTTGTGCTGAATATTTTCCACGGCACTCTGTCTGCTCCTCCCAAGAGGGTCAGATTATAGCCCACATTAGGGGAAACACCTCATTCATTCACACACATAACCCTACATCACTGCAGATTGTCTGGCTGAGACAGTTCATTGACTCTGGAATATCCGTCATTGTTTTCCCTGTCCTGTTCAGCGCTCCCACGTGCACGTCTGGTTTTAATGACTGTAAGTCACCCACAGACTCCGTTATAACTTGACACACCAAATGGTGCCAATACCACACTGGAAATTTTTACACTTTAAAAATACATTTTTTTTTCAGTCTATTTGAACAGCAGCAATTGTCTTTGTCATTAATTGTATTTAGTTGTCATGGTTTGATTCTGCCTCCAGTTCTGAGTCATCACTTTATCATCTCACCTGCCCACCAGCAGGCCTACTGAGTTTACAGCCTCAGCTCATTTCATCTGTATATCATCCAAAATCCCTTACAATGTTGCCAGAGGTGTGTTTTATGTGTTTTTATTATGTTGTCAGGTGGTCTGTACATCCATCCGTCCATCCCATTCTCTTGAATGCGATACCTCAGGAATGCCTTGAGGGAATTTCTTCAAATGTGGCATAAATATCCACTTGGACTCAAGGATAAACTGATTAGATTTTGATGGTCTAAGGTCAAAGGTCAAGGTCACCATGACCTCCAGTTTTCTATCGATTTAGACCCCTAAGGTACTTCCTCTCCCTGGATGACAACCAGCACAGGGGTCCTCCTGTTCCTCTGGTAGTCCACCACAAGCTCATTTCTTTTGCTGATTTGAGCTTCAGGTGATTATCGTTGCACCATGTGACGAAGCTCTCTATCAGTCCTCTGTACTCCTCTGTAAAAATAGTCTCTAAGTGAAGACAGCAAGTTTCTCGCTGGAAATTATTCACTGGAATCATACATGTCAATATAGTGAAAACTTCCATTTCACCAAAAAATACACTTAAGACCTTTCATCAAATTCCTTCAAAGTCTTCAATTCAAATATTATATGAGCCTGGACAGACATGGATGTAAACTGCATCTTGACTGGTTGGCAGAGGCATACAACCATGAGGCGGTATTTCTAGTTATTCTTTATTTGGTTGCCTGCTTGTAAATGCTCTGATGACCATCTGCCTGCCCATTCACTATACAATCTGTGTGGACTTCTGAGGTTCAAATAATTGAAGTGATAATTGCTAGTTTCTTAACTTTTTTGCTGTTGTTGTTGCACATGAATCTTTACAAGGCAATGAGAGGAATTTGTTTAAGAGCTGTCATAGCACTGGTTTGAATATAATATTGTTTTTCTGTCTGTTTTCAGTTTAATTTGTCATTCATTCATCTATTTATTATGCATTATATATGTATTTCTCTTTTCCTCTGTAATCTCCCAGATATAGTTTGAGGGTTTAAGGAGAGGACTGCTGGCAGTGTGGGCGGAGTAAGGTGGTTATGAAATGTTGCTATGGGAGGAATGGGAAAATTGTGGGCATGCTGTATGGTTTGTGGACATACAGTGCAATATATATGTTGATATGTGTCTTCATTACCACCTTGCTGCACCTGCATAGTGTGTATGTTTATGTTGTAAAAGCACTTTTTAAAAAGCTGAGCACAAAAGCACTGTGCAAATGTACGTTGCATCCATGTGCTGCTCTTAATTGCAGCAATTCCCTTGAAATTAATAGATTTTGGTTCAGTAAGCGCTTCCTCTGCTTTTGTTTGCTGGTCTACAAGCCAACAGTTTTATAAAAATCTGCTTTGTCTTCTTTGTCTACCTTCATGTATCAGATCTGTGTCGCTGTGTTATAGAGCATGTGCTAAAATGTATTGTAACATGTAATAGTATATAATGCTATGAATACTTATTGGACCTTTTTTTATGATTGTAAAGTTTATTTGAAAATGCTTGTAAATTGTGTAAAATACTGAAGTACAAACTGCATATATTCTTTTTTCCAGATTTTTCTGTATCAAGGTGTTGATAATTTCTCGCATCACAAGTTCTACTTTATTCCCGGGGGGAAATACTCCCCACCTTGAAAATGACTAAATTAAAATTTTCTGCCTCACAAAATAAGTTGGTTCATGAATATAAAAGATCTTTTTAAGCCCTAAATAGTTCAGAGAATAAACCATACTGACCATGAAGAAAGAGCTCATTTAGCAGTTCACAGTGGTGTTGTTGTTGACACTTGTTTTAGATATTTGGCACTCGTTTGTTCATCATCAGATTTGGAATTAGATCATTGGCGCCTTCAACTTAACATGAAAGGAACTGCAGTTTTTGCCCTAAACAGATTGTTAGTTCTCAGAGCCCAGAATTGGGTGGGAACGGGATTCACATTTGTGTGTGAGTGGTGTTCTGCGCCCACATGCATTTTGACACGTGTGTGTGTGTGTGTGCCTTTGTAAAGTTATTTGATCGGGCAACTGATTTTGCGTGTCAAGCCAGGGACAGATAGGGAAGACTGTTGGCCTACACAGCTGCATGTCCAGAGGCTGTTCGCTGGCCACCTCTTATCACAGCCCTCTACAACAGCGTATTGTTTGGCCAAGTGAGAACTTTACTCTCTCATTAAGGT
Organism: Thunnus albacares; assembly: GCF_914725855.1. Classification (NCBI taxonomy): domain Eukaryota; kingdom Metazoa; phylum Chordata; class Actinopteri; order Scombriformes; family Scombridae; genus Thunnus; species Thunnus albacares. The sequence continues at coordinate 9,498,466 of NC_058120.1, read as the reverse complement.
CACTGGGTAAGAGGATGGGAACTCAGAAGCGGAAACCCATGACACTTCTGGGCCCCGCTCAAGGGGAGACACTCGTGTTGAACTTGTGTGTGGGTATGGTGGTGAATAGATGCTTCACAGCAGATATGGAGCCCACTGCTTTCATCTGTGGTGAGAACTCAAATCTATTGGTGATTGTGGCTGTGGGAAACAGAGACACAATTGCATAAGTAGGAATAGGCATGAAAATGTGGCATTTTTATTTAATATTCTCACTGAGGTTTAATACGACTGTCATTTCTGGTAAAACATCAGGGAAATGCCTCCCTCTTGTGGTAATTTAGAGTGTAATGGGTTGCAGGAGAAAGTGGCTTCAGCCACTCCTTGTCATCACTTCAGTGTTTTTTCCTTCTCAGGATGAACATCTCACAAACACTTCCCTCTGATAGTCCCATTTGGCCCCACTTACCGGAATCGCTCAAACTTTTTTTTTATTGCAGTCCTCTGAGTTTATATTTTTGCTGCACTTTAATTTTGATCAGTAATTATGATCATAAAGTTTGTGGATCATTCTGAGTTCCTTTGGATGACAACACAGGAGACATCTGTGTGCCCGCAATGTACGGGCCGTGGAGCTGCTCTCCCTGTGGTTGCTGCTAGTGGAAAACCCATAATGGCCTTTAATTGGGACTTTAATTGTGTGCGGTGGAGCAAAAGCATTGACTACAAAACTGGTGGTATTTGAGTGCATACATGCATCTTTTGTGTAAGTATATGTGTCGCTTACCAAATCCTCTTCCTCTCTTGGCCTGTGAATGGCTTCACTGCGAATCAGAACGGCTAGCACTGTGTCAAATCATATATGTCATGATATATATGATGTTAGCATTCTTTTGCCTTCGGGGAAAGAAGTTAATTGGTGAGTCGAGCTCGAGAAAGACACACATACACTGGCATTTGTGCTGACACAAAGATGCATTTGGTGTGAGGCATTTTATAGGGACTGCCGTCCAAATAGTTCTGTATTCACCCCATTCATGCATGCCCTTTGGATATGTTTAGCAGCAGCAGTTCTGAAATCAATGGGATGCATTTTCAGTGCTATGGATGGCTGATAATGAGGTGATGTGAGGAATAGTTTGAAAATTTGCTTGTTGACATATGACTGTGTGAGAGATTGCAATTTCTCACATAAAGTAGAATATGTATCGCTGCAGTAAGTATTTGTAATTATTTTGGCAGCATTGCAGACACATGCTCTCTCTCCAAGGTCTTATCATCACCTTATATGTTATGTTAACAAGCATGCTATCTGATATGAATAAATAGAATTGGGAGGCATGGATAAAAGAGAGAATGGATGAAAGGCAAGAGTAGTATAAATGAGGTGGATAAAAAGGTGGCAGAGCTAAAGAACAAGAGGAGTGTGGAGGGGCGGAGAAAGGAGAAAGATGAAACAAGGCTGGTTGTGCCTGTCATGATTATCCTGGCACCAGTGGGAACATTTGGATGAGATGGAAAACAAGACGCCATCTTGTGTTCCATTCATGTCTGCAGTGCCTTGGCCCCTGTTCCCTATACATACACACACTCACACATACACATCCACACAAACTCACACTGGCAGAGCGAGGCAGGAGCTTGTGGTTCCAGTCCAGTGACAGCGGCCTGTAGTCAGGGTGGCGACGCTTCAGGAGTAGCTCCTCGTATTGGAGAAGCATGTTTGTGTTGGCCCTGAATTAATAACTTTTCATTTAGTGCGGAAATGACAGGAATAGTAATTAAGGAAATGGAATGATTTTATTGGCCATGATGTTTATATTAAGTTCCAGATGTGAAGCAGCTGCTTGCGCAGCAAGAGGCCCAGCCCCCCATGTGCTATCTAGAGAAACTCTTATTAAGAGCAAGATAACAGCACCAGTCACATGTATTTCTGTGTGTATAAAAACATATAGTATCTCATTCACAGCATGTCAAAAAGTGAACTAATATCATGTCCAGTTTGATTAATGGGAGACGGTTATGAAGGACCATGAGGTCTGTTCTGTATTTATAAATGCGCCCCTAAAGTGCAATTTATTTGCAGATATAATGTTACTCTATTTCAGGCCTGATTTGCCTGACTGGAAAAGTTAATATTGAGGAGTGGTTGTTCAGCATTTTTGGGTGGCCTCCCCCAACACATGTGAGATCCATGTCATACTGCACTAAAGTTCAGTATCCCTTAAATGGCAGTGACAGCATTGCTGAGACCCTCACGCTGCCTGTCACAAAGCCAGTTTGGATTTCAAATTTAGATCAATCCAATCTCTACTGTTACTTATGAAGCTGTTGTCAACTCATGTCAAGCAGTGGCACAGAAACAAAAAAAGACTCTTTTTCCTTTGCTTAAACCATATTGTGCATATTGTTCCTACATTGCGCAAGTGTTGTATTCTCTTTCCTGATTAATGTCAACTATAATGTAGTTTATGTGTCCCCAAACACTGTTTAATTATTTAAATGTTGCTAAAATGAGAGCTGCTATACCTCGGGTTTATACATGACATGAACATTAAACATGAAGGTACAATTGTTACATGAGTTTGAGAGTTTTGTTAAGCTTTTTGTCCATTTCTGGTTATTCTCCATGGACTGAAAGCAAAACATGGTTTATCTTCTGAGGAGGTGAGTGAAGACACCCTGAGGGGAGTTCAGCTAACATATGAAAATGCTTGAAAACTGAAAAAAAAAAAAAAAAAATGTGTGTGTACGTTTCAAATAAATTAACAGATAGTGATGAAGGACAACACCCATAAACTGTAACCTCTCACACTCATTTTGTATTGATGTCTGGAAATTTGAAAGTCATATACACCACCCTCTCTTTTCCTGTTGTTTTGCAACTGTTCTGCACACTGCCATTATAAATTTAAATTAAGTACAGAGGAGAAGCTATTTTGCTTCATTCTCTTTTTTTTCTGGTTACTTTTCTCTTTTGCATGGCAATAGTAGAGTCCTGCCCATTAATGTAGCCAATGATGTTTTGTTCTGTTGTGATGTTCTCCCATCTGGTTTCCAGTGAAAATGCATCACTTCATTAACATTGCCTGTGATCTAGAGGATGCTTTAATCTAAGACTATAAACTCCATTTAATTACATCCTCCAAAAGAGCTCTATTAGTATAATGCAATCAAACAGAGAGCACATCCATTTTGGCAAGTCAAACATGCTCAAATGGCTCTTGAAAGTGTTTACTTTTGTCTTCTGATCAGATCATAGAATCATATTTGGAGGTCCAAGGTTATGTTCCAAGGCCCTGATTGATACTTTTGTTTTTCGTGGGTAAAAATAAGTTGCTATGGTAAGAAGTTTGAGATTCCATTTCTCTACAGCAAAAACAACCATAACAATTGAGTTTAGGGGAGTCTAAACAGACTCTCTGTGTGGCACACTGATGACTTTATGGTTGATCTTTCATGCCTCTCACTGTATAACCTCCAGTCATATTCATAATTGCTGTCTGTGTGCATCGTGCCAGTTTCCATTAGTTTGGCAGTATTCTTTGAATTCAAAATTTTTCTTATTTAAACTTCAAAAGGCAGCAAAACGGCCTAGTTTAAAATTATATACAAAGACATTATTGTAAAACTCAAGCTGCCTGGAGATTATTTTTGCCATGAGTGCCGCGATAAAAAAAGATCTAACATATACACAACTGATGCAACATTACAGCACATTATTATGAGGCTGACATGTTGATATATCAGATTTGTCATTGTTTTTATGTCTAATAACTTGGCTCTGATGACACAAATCTGCAGCTGGGTTGTCAAATAGAATAAGACTGTCAAAACCTCAGTTCCTGTTCAATATCCCCTGCTGGAAAACTTCCTTAAAAAAAGATAAAGAACATCTACAAGAGATGTGGTAAATAACAAAACACAATCTGTTCAACGAGTACAAGCCTCCAGCTCTTTGAGTTCATCTATTTTTATGACATGGGTCAATAAAGGATTGTTGTCCTCTTTGGTACTAATATAGTAGGTGCCTTAAGTTGTTCTGTAAGTGACTGAAAAAAGCTGACACATATTTCAAAATGAAGTCTATCCTTCTATAATTTATACATGTAGCTTCTTTGTTGTCAAGTCCCTTTTTCATGCAGTGTTACAGCTATTTTCCCCAGCTCTTACAGGGCATTAGATCATCTGCTCCTGCACATTCTTACTTAGAGTAAATCATAAGAAATTCATACTGTACACAAGGTCATAAAAATACTATGATGTTATGTTGTGAATAGCTCTGCAGTAAATAACTTGGAGGTATAGATATTACATGGGTAAGATGTGTTTTGTCCTTAGGAGGTCAAAATAAAAGATTTATTTCATGATGAAGAAATAGAGTTCACATAATTCAGATGCTTTTGAAATGTATTTTTCACTCATTTTTCTTAAAATAAAGGATAACTCATCCAAATTAGAGAAAAAACATGTTCATAGTGATGAAGGATCAATGTTTTTTGTTGTGTAATTTAAATCCATTTAGCAGAAAATTGTGTTAAACAACCAATTAAATCTATTCATAACATTTATGTACTGTATATATGTATATATTGTCTAACAATATAATTCAACATAACCATTTATCCATTTTGTAATATCCGGTACAACGTCAGACTTCTGCTGTGTAGTACAACAATGGCGTCCTGTTCTGCAATGCAAGCTGAAATGGGGGAAATGCCTCTGCAAATTAGGAGGGTCAAGCCTATGTTGGCAATATTGGGTTAATTTGCAAGGACGCAGTAGATCAAACCCTACAAAGGCCATTTTGCAGGAGTGTTGGGAGCATAATAAGTCTGGATTTTTCAGTTTTGGTTGGATGGGGAATGCTAAGGCGCAATATGCAGGTCTATGTAATCTCAAAATGAGCCCCACTGCTCCATCATCAGCCATACATTCTTGGAGATTCATTATGCCATGTATAGATACAAGTCTGCAGCAAAAATTGTAAAATAAACTTAAACTGTTACCAAAGTTGATAACAGTACAAAACTATAAAGATCAAGGCCAACATAAGATATTTATATTTACAGATGGTTCAAAAGAACTGGAAACTTGGCAAACAGGTGCTGGATTCCTCATCCTACATTGTGAAATAGCAGTGAAAAAGAGAGCATCAGACCATCTTTCAGTTTACACAGCTGAATTACTTGGAACATTGTCAGCTTTACAGTGGGTGGAAAAAGTGTCGTAATTGCCTCTGATAGCTTATCAGCGCTTTCAAGCATTAAGTCTGGAAAGTTGTCATGTAGGCAGATTATTGTGTATGAAATCTTTCATGTACTACTCAGGCTACATTACAGGGGATGGGATGTCTCCTTCCTTTAGGTTCCTGCTCATGTGGGGGCGGAAGGAAATGAGATGGAAGACATATTAGCTAAACAGTCAGGTTAAAACTATTATTAAGGATTATATTTGCAAAACTTGGCACTTGACACAGGAAGACATTTTTGCAGTGTTCAAAAATATGTTAGCGTTGGTGGAATACAGGGCAAGAGCCAAAGGGAAGAGATAGTTATTACCCGTTTGAGAACAGGACATACAGGTTTAAATCAAATACTCTATAGAATAGGCAAGCATCCTACTGGATTATGTACACACTGTAATAAACCTGAAACTGTCAGATGTACTGATAAATTGCAACAGCTATAATGAAGAAAGAAGGGAATTACTATCAGTATTAAATGGTGAAAAACACAATATTACATTGGGGAATCTGGTAGGAAAGACATTGTGGAAAGTACGTGATCTTCTGATTAATTACTTAAGAGTTACAGGAATAAAAGAGAGAGTTTAGGTTTTTTTTTTCCCCTGCCGAGCTACTGTTTCACACTCCAGTCCAGTAGGTGGCGGTAATGCGACTTTAAGCTGGTTTGCCAATCGCCCTTAAAACTCAAAGAAGAAGAAGACGAAGAAGACGAAGAAGAAGGAGCGGAAGAAGAAGAAGAATGGCGTCCTGTAGTGAGGTTAGTAGTTTCTTCATTTTAATGTCAAATTACCCAGTTTATTCGATGTTTTGGCAGATCATAGTTGGTTAATATAATTCCTTTGAGAACAATTTGTCATTATGCGGGAGGAGGATGTGTTCGTGCTCCACAATTGTTGTTTACAGTCTCGTGTTGTGGTGCTAAGCTAATGCTACTAATAACGGAACATCTTTTCCCTTCGCTCTCCGATTGTTAGATAGTTTCAGATAACTAGTCTGTAATAAACAACAGTCGGCCATAAAGCAGTCCTTTTTAATTGAGTATTTACACAAAGTTAACGGTAATGGTGTAATTTGCAGGAGTCTACTAACGTTACAGCCACCGAGGAGGAGGCGACAGAAAGTGTTGCGTCCCAGAAAAGAGAAGCGAGGCTACGAAAGTTTCGAGAGTTACATTTCAAACGGGTGAGTTATTTAACTAGCATTGAATTTTACAGCTGTTTGGTTGTGTGTAGGTGGTAAACATGACTGACATCACCTGACACACAAGTGTGACAAACACATTGAACACGAGAAGCACTGTTTATGTGAACAGTGTCAGTTTAAGACATATTCATTTTCACTTCCTAGTGAAGTCATCAGCAAGTCATCAGATATTTTCCTCCACAGAATGAAGCACGTAAGCTCAATCACCAGGAGGTTGTGGAGGAGGACAAGAGACTGAAACTCCCCACTAATTGGGAGGCTAAGAAAGCCCGGCTGGAGTGGGAGCTTGCTGAAGATCAAAAGAAAAAGGTATTTCAGTCTCTTAAGTATTTCAGTATAGTACCCATAAGCTCCGTGAAACTTCACATATTCAGCATGATATATACAGTACCAATAAAAAGTCTGGACACACTTTCTCATTCAAGTTAATGGGAAACTGTGTCCAAACTTTTGAATGGTTACGGCAGTGTTTCCCACAGAATCAGGTTGTGTTTGTGGTGGTAGAAGGTGGGGGACTTGTTTTTACAGTCTATGGTCAGCGCTTTACAAAGCAATGTAGACACACAATCTATCTTTAAGTGTTCATGTGGAAATAGTGCCTCTCAAGTGTAGATGGTGTGATGTGACTGTAGGGTAAAAGTTCAGAGGAGGCTGTTTGTGTGCAGCGGGGGGAGAACAAACCAGAGCAGGTGTGTCTGTGTCTGTTTGGGATTATGTCAGCGTGGTGCAGCTCCAGAAATAGAAAATCAATTTGTGGCAGGCAAAGTTTTATTGTGGCAGGCTGCCACAAATAAATAAATGAATGTATGGGAAACCCTGTACTGTAGATAGAGATGTTTTGAGTGAGTTAAACTGAGCTGACTGACCAAAGCAAAGTGCAGTAGGAGCATAATGTCCTAACATCGTGCTCCATACAGGGTGCTCTTAGAGAATGGAAAACATCCACCAGTAAATTGTAAATGTTGCCACAGACTTCAAACAGGGAAAAATTTACTCTGAAATATCACACCAAAGATTTTAAGTGAATAATTTTCATATACAGTAAATCTTCAAAGCAACATGTTTTTTCCTGCTTTGCATTAATGAAATATCAATACTTGTCTTTCAGGATTGTGCTGCCAAAGGTGAGGACTATGACAGAGTGAAACTGCTGGAGATCACTGCTGACGATGCAGAGCGGTGGGAGAGAAAGAAGAAGAAGAAGAACCCAGACACAGGATTTGCAGGTTGGTGGAAGGGTCTCCAATAGTGGTGCAACGGATGCCTATGGTAAAATCTTGGTCACAATCTGTGTCAGACTGTATGATATCAATTTGAGACTGTCAGATTGTGTCCATGGTGAATTGTAGCAATAAAATGTAAATGGAAAACAGTATATGAAAGCAGAGACACGTCATCAGCTTGCATCATCCATCTGCTGATCTGATGTTTTGAAAATGCAGATAAGTCACACAAATTCATTTTGTTTTTTTGTGTGCCATGGATTTATGTATTGAGGAGTGTGTTTTCTCCCTAAACTTTATTTTTAAAAACTGCATTTAGGAGATGTCACACTGGACAGTGTAACATTTCATGCCGTATTCTGATTTATTATATCTGGTTTATTTGTAGACGTCATAGCAGCAGTCAGAGAATTTGATCTTAAATTTATGAAACTTTCAGAGTTTTGCCTCAGGCTGTCTTTGGTTGCCAAACCTCCAAATAGGTCATTGGTCAGTGGAAGTGTCTCACAGTGCGATCTAGGACCACCGTTTTGGATTGACAGCCAAAGATTTTACCATGTTTCTCTCATGATGGTCAACTTTAGTCTCAGGCAGCCCAAAATCACACAGTGTAAAGGGGCCTTAAGTCTACCCAGTTGTTTGTTTGTCCTCCTTGGGATGATGTCAGCAGCTCACCTGGTGGTGCACCCTGGGCTGCTGCATATGAGAAACCTCCAGCACTGGTTTGCACAGTTTTGGCTGCACTCAAACCGGGACAACAATGTCCCGGCTTGGGTGCAGGTAGAAGCTTATTCACCTGAGGGCTTTCTCCTCCCTCCTCACACCGGTGGGAGGAGGAGCGTCTTCACACCTCACACCTCACAAAACAGCAGAGCATGCGCACGGCAGCTTTCAGGAAGTCCGACTACAGAAGTTATTAGGTGGTTGGTTGCCCACCCCCGGTGGGTATGAGGACGCACTCCACCAGGGGCATCGTATCTTCTATGGCGCCAGTGTCCTCAGTGGAGGACATCTGTTTGGCTGCTTCCTGGTCTTCCACTTTGACCTTTATGCAGACAGATCTCAGGGACATGACAGGTGATTCAATGTTTCATTCAATGCTTGGTGCACTGTCTGGGGGGGGGACCTCGTCTGGAGTAGGCTGAGGTGTTTTGGTAAGCGTCCAGCTTGTTACTGGCTTTTTGCAGTCCGGTGCAAGGCCCTCAGGCAGCTGTCAGGCGGCTGCTGTTTCTTGGTTGTGGCTGGGTTTGGACTAGTGTCAGTTCAGGCCCAGCTGGGAGTACATCTCATCCCTAACAGCCTTAGCCTTAGGTTTTAACCAATAGCGAAGCCTGTTAGAGGGTGGAGTATGCATGACATAAAAATAGTAGTTGCCTGGACGCAACTCCATTTCAACGAGTATGTGCGTAGCCCTCTAACCACAAGCCCAGCTGACCTCAGTTGTTTGTTTGTTGAGTTTCAAAGGGAGACGAGCAGCAAGTGCGCTGGGGCTTTATATTGGGAGGGTGCTGTGTGGTAGCTATGTTCTGGTTGGGCGGTGAGCGTAAAGGTCTTTCTCAGGTGCCAAGACAGAGCCTCGTAGGGTAAACCAATAGCAAAGCCCATTAGAAGGCTACACACATACTCATACATAGAACTGGAGTTTTTCTGTTGTTATCTGGCAGCATCTAGGTGTGGGATAGTTGAAAGGCTACCACAGTACCACCCTTATCCTGGTTAACTGTTCGTTTTGCCCCTTGAATATTCTAGCTTATTTCTTGTCTACTGTATACTTGCACCTTAACATATGATTTGTAAGCTGTCTGAAATTTACAATTCACCTCTTTGCTTGGAGATGTTTTGTCAAATTTCCAATGTGGTTTGATGTATTCTAGAGATTATATATAGATAAGAAGAGGCGGTGCTGTACTGGAACTCGTTATCAAAGTTGCAAGCTACTTTCCTCCCTCAAATGCTGTGTGTGACTTTCCAAACAACTTGTATTGAGGTAGGTGGGTGGAACCATGTGGATGCCATCTTTTGATCACCCAGCAACACATGCTGTCACAAGCTCTATATTTCAACTGACAAATAAACAACTGTGTGAAGCAGTTAAGCTCAAAAGTAAGATCTAAAGACAGCATGCTTATTTAGCTTAAAGTTTTTAAAAAGGAATCTAAGCTGATTACACATTTCTTTATCGATTATAGGAAATCATGTTTCTCTCTCTCTATCACACCTAATATGATCAAGGTTGTTTAACACACTGAAGTGGTTGTCACTTACTGATTGTATTGACTTTGGAATCCTTTTGCAAGCGTTTATAGTCACGTCAGGAAGTAACCTGGAAGCACATAGCAATTGGATCAGGGCTGCTCTATTTTAGGCATGGGTAAACCCCCCCCCGTCACGCCGTAGAACCTCAGTCTATTCATTTAGTAAATAGTAATTTAATACAGTTTACTGTTGAGGAAACAAGTGGTACACCGTGATTCTTTTCTGCTGTGCTGTAGCATGTTTGTTTAAAAAGTCTTTCCACTTCCTTATCACACAGTGTTGCCGCTAAAGATGGCTCCACCTAAATTATACATAGTGTACACAGCAACACTGGTTGCATGTAAGGACCCCTTGGGTTATTAATCCTCTCAAACTGCTCCCAATTTAATCTACTAAAAAAGGGGCTTGTTCTGTCTCCTAAATATGGCTGCCATCTGTTGCATCAAAACCTCGTCTGAATTAAAACCTCTGGGGAGAAAATTATCACCAGAGGGGCTTCAATAGAGGAAGGGAGGAGGAGAGTTGCCTCCTCGTCCCTTCTTAACCAGCCGCAGGTTGTGTTGCTGAGCCTCGTGCCTGCTTGCTGTTTGTTCCGGTAATTATAACTCACTCAAATTTTCTTTCTTTCTCTCTCTCTCTGTGCCTCACTCACACACACTCACACAATGGGCTGCAGGTTATGCTGAGGCCCAATTCAGACAATACCAGAGGCTCACCAAGCAGATCAGACCAGACATGGAGGGCTACGAGAGACAGAGAGAGGAATGGTGAGTTAAGTCCGTCCCATCTTTTCTTTGCTGTGACAGTACTGCATCTGTGTCCTTGATGCTTTCTCCAGACAGCTCAAAACGGGAAGAAATGTCTTCTGGCAATACTAGACTTTTGTGCATTCCCACTAAGAGGCCCATAAAAATGATACATGAGGATAACTCTACTATTAAGAGCATAACTGTGAAATCTCTAGTCAAGTAAAATGAATTGTAAGGATTTTCTCAGCGTAATCCTCTTAAAATTCACCCATCACATGTGCACAAAGCATTTCCTATATGTTAACTATAGTGCCCCATCATTTGCCCTGGGGTTAGTGCTGACATAAATGCCCACCCCCATAATAATTTAAAGATTTTCAAATGTAAATTCAAGGCATACACGCTAAGGTCGAAGTAGAGTTCAGTGCCTGCATGTTTTTTACCCTTAAAGGCTTGCAGAACCGTGAAGGATGCACCGACACATTTTGCCCTGAAGTCGCATCATCTTCTTTCATCAGGATGACTGTAATCACAATGATGGGATAGAAAAGCCACTTCAAGTATGTTAAAATGGTGATTATCTGTGATAATGTATTTCTAATTTCCTTTGCTGGGGTTCCACAGCGGCGAGGACTTCCACCCCACGTCCAATAGCCTGATCCACGGCACCCATGTCCCTACAAAGGAGGGCATTGACCGCATGGTGGAAGATGTCGAGAAACAGTAAGTCATACTCAAAAACAGACAGATATGCCATATCCCTTCCTGACCCTCCATTAATATCATCTCAGTCTCAAAATCACTGCGTGTAGACTGAGATAACGACTAAGATAAAGCAGCGTACTGACTGACTATTGCTTTCCCTTCTATCCCTGCAGTTTTCTCTTAACTAGCTAATAAGCTAAACGCTAAATAATTGATAACTTTGAGAAAATATTGATCCCTACATAAGTCAACCATTAGCTACTTGTAAAAAGGTCCTCAATAGCATTTTGTCCCTCCATCACTATCAAACAGAATCACTGGTGAGCTCAGCTCTATCAAGGCTCAACCTTGCTGATTGTGATTGATTTATTCAATTAAAACAGCCAAATTATTTTTCCATCCATCTCAGCATGACGGTGGGTTCAGTCAGACCTTTTCCGGCACTGGTACACCACAAACTTAATCTGGAGATAGTTCTCGATGATGTGAGACTATTTCAATCGTAATAAATTGTGTGGAAGGACTGAGTTTGTGATCTCTTTGCCAATTTGGATGAGGGGGATGTTTTGTGTGAACCAGGGCCTATCTGATGAAATCAGCCCCGGAGTGGAAATCCTGATGCAAGTGGCTGATAGCAGGCAGCTCATTACTATCTGCATGGGGTGATACTTAGATGGGAGGAGGCCAACTTACCCAACTGGACTATTTTAAACATGTTTACCAGGGTCCTTGTCAGCACACGGCTCCTGGGCAGACCATAGCAGTCTATGTGCATGACCTTTCATCTGTTTGATATCTCATGTCACCACAAGGAACCTTGATATGTATTTTGGTCAGTGGGTGTCGGTAGATGGTTTGGCAAACCTTTATGAAAACCACGAGAGGCCAGTAAAATCATGTAACAAAGGATCAAACGGTACCTTTGGTGTCTCATATTTAACTTAAAGCTGCTTCAAACCGTTTAGTTCTTCTACTTGTCCTTGTTAAGTTTTTGTCTTTGCTACAGAAGTCCCTTTCACCTTTGATTAGCCTGGTCTTTCCCTGAGCCGAGCTATATTTGAGACAGTCTAAGGCTTGTGTTAGAGATGCGACTGTGGGGCATTAGACAAGAGTTCAGCTGCCAGGGTATGACGCACAACAATGCTTTGAAGACACATTGAATCAAGACTAGGAGCTCACAAATTGACAGTATTTTCCTCTGAGTATGTGAGTGGGTGTGTGTGTGTGTGTGTGTGTATGTATGAGTACGTTACGTTTTCCATTGCCACTCTCCTTGCCAAATGTAAATGCACGGCCCCAAATTATTGCCTGCAGCCAATTATTGTTATTGGATATGCCATGGATAGTGGCCATATTGGTTTACAAAACCTTCACTAAGCTGCTTTTATTTGCGATTGTCAGAATCGAGAAGCGGTCCAAGTACAGCCGACGCAGGGCTTACAACGACGACGCAGACATCGACTACATCAACGAGAGGAACGCCAAGTTCAACAAGAAGGCGGAGCGCTTCTATGGCAAATACACGGCAGAGATCAAACAAAACTTGGAGAGAGGCACAGCTGTCTAGTGGGTCCAGTCACCTCATGGACATGTTCATTGCTTCAGTTTTCTCTTCATTCAGGAGTCTTGGATGCATATTTTTCTTCCAAGAATACATGTATTTCATAGCTAAAACAGACTTTGTTGTAACGCTTAGTTTATTTTGAGCTGAAAGATAATTCAATCATCTGTAAGATATGTAATGTTTGGTGTTTCTTTGTACAGTATAGGAAGTGAGAACAGTTATGAGTATTCTTATCCTTTTTTTTTCTTTTAAATAAACCACTTTCAGTTTTCCAGTTATCTTGCACACTTATTGGTTTTTCTGCGTGTGGTCTCATGACAGAGACCTTTCGAGCGTGAGAATGAACTACCATTAACTAGCATCAAAACCCTCGGGGGCACGTTGAGCAGAGGATGCCAGCCAATGAATGTTTTAGTGTAGGTGCACATAGAGATAAGGACCAACAATTGAGCAATTCAATTTATTCATTATCACCCACATCTCAGTTTAACCAACTTGCCCCAAGCTGTGACATGAGCAGGAAAGCCTTGTGACTGAAGATAAAAAGAAAAGAAAACAGGTTCCCATGCGAGTCTCCCATCTCTGCAGTCCTGTCGGTCAGAAAGTAATGGCATTGCTCCCTCTACAGGGCAGACAGCTATCACTATGTGTGGGGGGGGGGGGGATGTAGTATTAACAGTGAATGTGTCCTTACTTGAATTGCAACGTTACATATCTGCATCACTCAATCTTCTAAATAAGCCTCAAAATAAATTTATGAGATGCCCTCAAAGGGTAGTAAGCAAAGACGTTTTGACAGAAGTTGTTTATGTCTTGCTGATGAAGGCTGGGGGCCGGGGCGGAGGGGGGTCATCAAATTATGCCTTTGATAGCTGACTCAACTTTAGAGCTGTTATGGAGTGTATTAAGTGTTCATGTGTATGATTGTGATATTTTTGTAGTTTTATCTGATTAGCCCAAGGATATTGGCTGGGGATTTCATATGGAACAACGGCATAAATTGTTGTTGTGTCTCACACACGATATGACACCTTTGATTCTTTCAAGGCCAACTGCCAGTTGAAATGTTCCCCTTATATAACAAAACAATTTAAGCCTAATAAACATAAGAAAATGACTGCATAACAGTTAAGTGTCAATAGGTGAGTTTGCCTGCAAGTGACTAAGTGGCACTAATTCTTATTTTTAAAAAGAAACCTACAAGAAAAAAAACAAAACATGCATATTCACGATGAATCAGTCATAAAAGAATGACAGGACGAACTTGTCTGTCTTCTCTGCATTTCCTCATACAACTAGGAAGGAGTGTGCTATGTGTGCACATCACTACAGCTGACGTGTAGCAAGAAAACAGCACCTACTCCCTGCTCGTAATTTCTGTAAGACTTACTGTGTTACGTGTTTTCATGTCTTATCTCCTATCAGAGTAATTATTCAGAAGTGCAGGTCAGTTTACAGCAAGAGACACGCAGTCTGGCAGTCAGACGTACTCAAAACAGTTAGATTTTACCTTTCTATTACAACAGATTGTGACACGCATCTAAGTTATCAGCCTGAAAAATCTTGGGAGGATACATATTTGTCACTTATTCTATTAGATAAGTTACCTCTAGCGGTAATTCACTAGTATTTTCAACTTAGGCCAAGAAACCGTCAAACTCAGTAAACACATGCTTTAGGATAAGACGCACATAAGCCACAACAGCAGGATACATCAAGTCACTCGAGAAGGAACATGTTCAAGTCTTGTGTTAGTAGACAGTTGATGGTGATAGATGGTTGGATCATCTGAGCTGCCAGAGAAAGAGCTGAGAGTGTGGTAGTGATACATTAATAAAGGCTTTTTCTCAGAGTAGATGTTTTGACTAGTCCAATAGTAGGAAAAGCACAGGTGAGACTTATAACATTAACAAAGGCTCCGTCTTATGCAAGTGTCCCAGCGAGCACAATGATGCACAATACCAGAACTATTCACTTTATCATTCACGCCTGCGATTGTCCTACTGTGACATGTCAACATGAAAAATTGTAAGATTTGATGCATGAATTTGATGTACAGTAATACAGCCGTTTCATTTCACTTCATTCATATCTTACATCCCTCAACAAACCGGACATGTAGGCTGTAATTCAGAGGTCTGTAACCAGGATATTACATAAACCCAAAAATCTCAATGAAAAGAAAACGCCCCTAGCAACCAAGTGGGGAACTGTTTAAAAAGAAAAAAAGTTTCTGTATTATGTGATAATGCTGACACTGTGTGGTCATGCTAGAAAATGCAACTAACTTGAATGAGACCTGTTGACATTGTGCAGTTGTAAGAGGACAGAAATATCACGGCCATGAGAACATGTATTTATGCTGGAATGTAGGAGAATCCCTACTGGCAAAACTACAACTAGACATGCACACAAGGCCAAAAAACAAACCCTGCACCTTTTTTGTGGTGAAGCAAATGTGTCACCCTGTTCTCTATCTCAACTGCCTGATGTATTAACCCGCATGTACATGTACTCACTATTGTGGCTACTGCAGGATGATTTATAGATTTCTTTTCCATTGGTGACAATAAAACTAAATGTTCCATGTCATTGACACTTAAGGATTTTTATTGATGTATTTTTATTGAGCTAAAATGATTAATCGATCAACAGGAAATTAATCTGTAACTGTTGAACAAAAATGCCAAACGTTTGATGGCTCCTACTTTTTAAAATGAGGATTTGCTGCTTTTCGTTCTTTTAACAAAAGCAAATTGAATGTCTTTGGGTCTAACTGTTGAACAAAACAAGACCTCAGATAAAATCACCTTGGACTGTGGAAAACTAATGGGCATTTTTCTAGTTTTCTGATGTTTTATAGACCAAGTGATTGAGATTTTATGCTCTATAAAAATGGATTTACCTGGGTTATTTTACATGTGCCAATTAAACAGATGTCTCTTCATGTTTATTACTACTTGACTGTCCATTAATGCATCATTACTTTCATACAGACTAGTAACTGACATGTACTGAAGAACACTTTGGATTCCCCTTAGCGTTCATTAATAGTCTGTGTAACCATCGTGTCGTCGTATGATTTAGTCAGTCTTGGGAACATCTGAAACCTGACAACTTTCTTTCAAGGCTCAAAATTGGCTCACTGACTGCAAATCAGCAATATATGTGACCAATTAAAGAATGCAAAGACACATTATGTATTTTTTTAATCAAATAAAGACTTTATTGAATTTATAAACAGCACCATATAAAACTAAGGGGAAAAAAAATTATCCCACCTGAACGAATTCTTCAATTCTTCCAACTTAACTCTAACATCTGAAAGAAAACATCTGCTATAAAATGATTGAACATAATATGGACAAAATATTTACAGTATTTACAGTGTCCATGTACTCTGCCACACTAGTGTGACATTTTGAGTGTATGTTTGCGTGCGTTTGACGTTTGTCGTGATCTGACTGGAACCCAGTGGCCGTAAGGCTTCCTGCTTTCATAGCTGTCCACTCTGGGAGTTACCTTAGCACAAGACGGAGCTGCCACTGTTGGTTTGGCCACAGAATTCTGAAGGGACAAGACGAGGAGAAACAAAAAGTAATTAGAACATGTTCAGGGTAATGTGAAGCAGTGTTTTTGGCTTTTAACATAAACAGTTTAATTTAAATAAGACTGCAATTTAAGTCACTTACATTAATGCTGAAAGAGATGGTTTTCCTTTTAGGGGACATCTTTGGGCTGAACTCATCAGGCTCCACATCACTGCTCTGTTTCAAAAAACAAAAATCAGACTTAGTTAGATATGAGTGTAAAACTTGTGGTAGAGCTTTGACAGTTTGTGAAGTTCATACAGATTGATTATAGGTGCCATTACTAATATTATAAAGCACTTCTATTGCATAGGTAATCATTTAAGTGTTAGCTTCAACAAACTGCAGCTCTCATGCACATTTTCTCCTCACACTGCTGTCAAAGACTAGGCCATTAAAATGAATGTTTCAAGGACAGACCTTGAAACAGAATAAAGATAAAAAACAAATTAAAAAACAAAACTGCAAACAAAATAAAGTAAAGAGGATGTCTTCTCTGTCTAGAGTGGCAGAATGATGGTGACGTAGGTTTCCCAGACCCTCAGCACACGCCTCATGTACCAACTTATCTTTGGCATATGGAGAGGAGTTCTTCATCTGTTTTTAGTTCTCGACAGGAATAGTCACTATAATGCAGCCCACACGCCTGCGCTCCATCAGCGAGTGGAGGATTCTGCTAAATAACAATGACCCATTTCAACTGCAAGCACAAATACATTCGTCATGTCAAAATTCTACAGCCTGTATGAAGTATGAAGTCAGTGAAATTCAGTGTCTGAATTGCTTGTGTATCTAAATATCTATGTGTGTAATTAGCATTTACAAAGACTGTGCATCATATCTAAATGTGAGATAATCTGTGTATTTATAATTGAATTCAAACCTCTAGTTGATGAACTACGCATTGTGAACATTGCAAGAATTATCAGTTAACCTTTCACGCAAACACATATTGTCGTCACCCAAGTCACATGACAGCCCTTTAATCCCAGGTGCCGATGAGTGAAGGAGACCACTGTCATGTTATCTATGAAGACAGGAATAAATACAGAGAGCATGTGTATTCCCTCAGGGGTCCAAAGGTCAACACAAGACACAGGAAATTCAACACAACATAGACCTGAAGCTTAACAATACACAACTTTAGAGATTAGCACTCTGTTTGCACACTGTATCTTTGTTGCAGCTTTGGTAAAATGGTGCAACAGCTAGAAGCAACTTATTTTAAAAAAGAAAAGAAAACAAAACAGTACAGCCAAAGATATGTGTATCATTTACCCATATAGTAAAAAACTAAATAATGGACAGTGCATTGTCATGCACGAGTGGTTTGGAAAAACTGATCCCTAAAATTCTCATCACTTGCCTTGTCCAAGATAGAAGAAAGTACTTACTTCTAGGCCTTTAATTACAATTTGTGCCAAAGCCTCATCTTTACTGTGTGATATGTTTTGTGTATACCCATCATTCACTCTCAGACACCCACCTGTGATGGAGTCTTTTCAGGGTCTTGTCTCACCCATGTCTCTGACACTGGTGACTCTCCGCACTGCTCTGACAGGATTGGTTTCACACTCTCAGGAAGTTCAAGCGTCTCCAGTCCTAGGATCTTCACAGCATTGGCAGCAGCATCTTTTAGGAGTTCTCTTTTATCTGTGGAACAAGTTAAGAGTAAATTTTAATCAGTTGTATGATTTAACACTTTTACCAACTTCAAAGTCTGCCTCTCTAGGCAATAATTAGAAATACACAAAATTATGTTCAGTCATCTCATCTAATCAACTTACCACCCAGACTCGAACTGACAGAACGTCCTGAAGATCTGGACCTTGAGTGGCTCCTGTAGCTTCTGGGTGAGGATTGGGAAATTTGGCATCTTAGCCGACTCCCAGCCCCCCTGTATCTTCTCAAACCACTTGAAGACCTGGAGCGGGACCTGTAGCGCCTACGACGTGAGTACCTGTCTGGCGAGGGCGAGCGAGAGTGGGCCTTGTAGTGCCGGGGTGGGGAGCGGCGGTAGCGGCCACGGCCATATCTGCGATGGTTGTCACAGCGACAGCGGGAGGAACGTCTGTGGCAACGAGGGTGAGAGCGGGACCTGGCGCGGGAGGAAGACCTGCTGCTGGATGAAGATGATGTTGAAGAAGAAGACCTGTACCGTCCCCTGTTGCTACCCCGTCCCCTGTAGCTGCCAGAGCTAGAGGGACAGCTGCTGTCACTGCTGGTTCTGGTTCTGGACCAAGATGAGGGAGGACTGTTCTGGTCAAAGATAACATTGATGCCATCACTCTGACGAGCAAGGGCCATTTCAGACCTTGCGTCTTCTCCCTTGGCCATTATGATGTCTTGTGCCACAGGCTGAAATGAAACAAAAATGTGCAGGGATATTTAAGAAATGTTCACTTTTTACAGTAACCAGTAAATCTCGAATGGGCTGGCACATTTGCCCTTTCTAGTCATTACAGCAATAACGTGCGTCATTAAATCTTTTCAGTTAGTGCCTCAGTGTTATCAGCTTATTGCTCTAACAGCTGGTTGCACAACAGCTTTTCACTCAGCACTGCCCACAGCGAGCACAGCAACGTTACGTCACTGCAACGGCCAACTGGAAAATTCCGGACTGATGCAAGCTAAAGATAGCTTGGCTAGCATTAGCTTAGGTCTGTTATCGCTCGAAGATTTCATATTCAATTCTGTAGAATTTGATTCAGAGGCAAGTTCGACATAAACATTGCAAATACACATGAATATTTATAAAGAGTAACTTAACACCCAACTCTAGCTCGGCAAAACAAAGTTTTTATGCTACCGTGGCCTTTCTTACCTAGTCGACTGTAGCTCGAAACCTTCGTACGGTTATCGTCGATATAGATCTGTAGAGTCGCCTTCAACAAAGTATCACGAGTTGATGATTTTCAAATATAACTCAAAATGTTCAGATTTGGTGGTTTTAACTAGCGGCTAGTTATTAAACGATTTAATAGGTTCAAAAACGCGACCGTTTCCTCTTCGAAGTTCAACCGTCTGCAGTCGTCACTCCAATGAAGCGAGGCGGAGCAAAAGACTTTAAGTAGCCTCTGGAAAATTCCAGTCACGTGGTGAAGAGAACGATTTGATTCTTTTGAACGACTCTTTGGATCTGTTTGGTTTGAACCGAAAGACTCGATTTGCTCCGGGCCAGAGTTGTTTTTTTTTAATGTTGTTCAAATGTGACATTGTCGCATGTGCCCTTATTATCCAATAATGTGCCGAGCTGTCTGGATTCAGGACAGTAGGAAGCCATTTCATCAACATCATTTAAACTCTGACAACGTTGTTCAAAAGAATCAAATCATTAGATCGACTATAAACCAGCAGGGAAACAGACATACAAGCAAATGCAAGTGTAGCAGAAAAAATACAACAGCGTGTTGATCCACCAAAGTGAAAATAGAGTAAATGCAGAAAGCATTATTTACAAAGCAAAACTATCCTTCAAAGTAGGTTGTGAATATATTCATTAAGTCCTAGTACTTCTCAAATGTTATTAATGTACTCACGGTCTTTGCGTGTTCATGTTGGTTTCATGTTAAGGTTTACCCATTGATTATATGGTGCAGATAAGGAAATCATCTCATCTCTTTGGTCGCTACATTCATTAGATTTGGGGAAAATGTACTTAAAGTGTGAAATTAAAGGTACACGTTTGGTCCCTCTGGCTGATATATTATTATGTAAGACATCATTGGACTGTTAATACTGAAGCATCAGTGTGTAAACAGCATGTTATTGTTGTAGCTGCTGGAGGTGGAGCTAGTTTGAACTACTTCATATACAGTTAGCTAGTTTAATCCAGTGGTTCCCAACCTAAGGGTCGGGCCCCTCCAAAGGGTCACCAGATAAACCTGAGGGGTTGTGAGATGATTAATGGGAAAGGAAAGAAGAGAAACAAAGTTTTTGGACTTTTTCTCCAGTTTTTGAATTTTGATGAAATATTGGATCATTTGAACATTTATTGAAATGAAACCATGTGAGAAGTTTAGAGGGAAAAATCGCTATTTGGTGGAGCTGTTCACAACTTATAGACATCTGAAATGTGACCCTGACTACACACTGCTTTTTGTAAGACGTCAAAAGCTAAAAAGGTTGGAAACCACTGGTTTCATCTTTAACAATGTGTTGTATTTTAAAAGCTTGTTATATTATCCATTGTGTCCGTGTTGTACTTAAGTACAATACTTGAGTAAATGTACTTACTTTTCACCACTTTACGCTTGTTTCCTTTCTCCTAATTAAACAAGTGCTCTCCTCATCTGAGACTCATGCGTAATGTGACAAAAATGAGGGAGGGGAAGTTTCCAGGCAGGGTCCTACTCATGGATGTACCAAGGTCCTACTCTCTACTATTCACAAGCTCAGCCACATGCAGGATTAGCATATATTTTGTTGATAAGTCACAAATTCTTTATATAGGCTACAGTTGGTGTCTCAAGAAGGTATTGACAAAATGGCATAAGATCAAATCAGTGCACATTCCATAAATACAATATATGCTTTGCGACAACAGAGCTGCATTTTAGGCAGCGCTGATATTTTTGATTATATATAGATTTTATATATAGACTTGTCCTACAGACACAGTCTGCATTGATTGGTATTGTGAGATAATCCTAAGCATCTATCCATGTTGATTCTAGAAAAATAAAAAATCATGAATAGAATGTCATTTTTTTAACATTATATACTTCAGACGACAGCAATTATGTAATTCCGTCACGGCTGTAGGTCATAAGTAAACAATACGATTATATATGTATTATAATGTTTTATGTTGTCATAAGGACTAGAGCCTTGAAGGTGATGATAATGATGATGATGATAATGATGATGATGATGATGATGATGATTATTATTATTATTAGTAGTAGTAGTAGTAGTACAATTTTGGGGTGTAAGAGTGGGAAAACATTCATGTTTCAGCATGTGGACTTAACTTGATCAACTGAAATATGAGGGGTAAAAATTCCTGGCATTGCCCTTTAACTATAACCACAGCAAGCACGAGATCTCGCGATATTTTTATATAACCTCAGCTCTGTTTACGTTAGTTGCTTCCTCCTTTTACACAACGCTTTAAAGCAGAGTCGCGTCCTCTCCCCTCGTCTCGTTTGCGCGCCGTCGTGTTCTGTACACCTGCAGCTTGAAAAGCAGGCTAAGTATCGACAGGAGATGGATATTCTGACAGTGTTACCGTCCAGTTTTGGATATGTCATATTTACTTACCTCTACAGCTGGATAATGCTTGGCTATCTCGCGGTCAAGGTTGGGGCTGCCAGAAAGAAGTACGATGTTAAGGTAGTTAAAATTTTACTTAAGAGGAAAATATTGAAAAAAGTTAGAATTGGACGCTCAAAATTGTTTAAAGGTCACTTTACTGTGTTTCTTGCTCTTTTGCATGATTAACGTTTGCTTTACTTTGCAGTATCCCACTATGTACAGTGATAAGGAACAGGTATTCAACTGCATCCAGAGAGCACATCAGAACACCCTGGAGGTTTACCCTCAATGGCTTGTTTTCCAGACCATTGCAGCTCTGGTCTATCCAGTATGTATCATTTTTATACACTTAATTATACACAACCATAATTTCTCTGTGTTGTCTTTAGTCTTTTGCTGTACTTTTTGGGCATAGAAGTGAATATTAATGTCCACAAAAATTGTTACAACTCATCATGTCAAACGTGTGGGAGGGGCAAACATTCCTCATGATCTTTGGCATGAATCACCAGATAACAGTCAAGGCTGAAAAACAGTGTCACAATGATTAAGCACATTTTCACTTAACTAAATCACCCTTGTTCTCTCCCATTGACTCTGATTCTGTGTTTATATACTCAGCTATCAGCATCTGTGCTGGGGGCTATTTGGGTGACCAGCAGGTTGTCCTACGCCTGGGGCTACTACACTGGAGGTAAGACTGACACTGGTTTAGTGGAAGTGAGGACGCACTTGAACTCAATTTACCCACAAAAAAGATTTTATATACATTTTAAGGTTGAATAAATTAATAATACAGACCAATGTAGCATCAGAGTATCATGTGTATATTTGGAAATATTATTGCAGTATATTATGATGTGGAGTTATATCAGGATAGAGCCTTTTTAGGAATAAAACACACTTCTGAAGATATAATAGTTTGTTCCTAGTTGCTTTGTAATGATCACTGCATAAAGGTAACAGTCAAACCTTTCACTGCACTGCTGATAAATAGACAATATATTTACTCTGATACTCAGCAGTATAATAGGACCATTCATTGATGCATAATAAGATACCATTTTTGTAATTTTGAAGAAAAGGCAGCATAACACTGTAGCATTAGGTGTGTAAAGGCTGAAGTTCAGGTGTCACAGAGGTTACAAAGCAGTGATTTTCTGAACTTTTTTTTTTTGGCTCTTTATTGCTAGTTAATAATTTACACAAGATATGGACATGTGGATCATAGGTTATGAATGAACGGTTATGCAGCTAATACATTCATAAATGAGTTTTATGTGTTAAAAAGTAAATTACAGTCATTGCTGAAGTTAAGTGATGATAGAACAAGTAATTCACTTTCATGCATTAGCTACAAAATATTAGATGAGTAAAATTTTAAAATCAAACGTCCCTTATGAACAAAATTTGTATTCACTGTTCATACTAAATTGTATTAATAAGTTTCAAATAATTCTGCCTTGGTTTAAGTTTGCATTATGCTTTTTTATGTTTTTATTCCAGATCCAGCCAAGAGGATGAATGGTGCCTATGGCTACATTGGATACTTTGGAGTCATCATCCTTTCCATATCTGTAGCCTTGCAATTGCTTGGAGTTTTTTAAGATCATCTTGTATTTGCCCATCTGGCTGAAGTGTTTACTCATTTATACTGGCTCGCGTGGTACTTTGAAATGTAGACTATCAACTATAAAGTAGCTGTACAGTTTGTTGAACTACTAATTTCAAATTATGATGCACAACATAATATTTTATGGACCACTAACTTAATAGTTGATGTCTTTTTTTTGCAATATTGATTGTGAATGTATATTCAATGTAATCAACAACAATAAAATACATGTGGACTGGTGATACAGCCCCAAGTGTAATCTCTATAGCAGTGGTTACAAACTGCCACAAGGGATGGTGAGATAAAACTGAAGAGTCTTCAGATGAGGAAAATAAGGAAAAAATCATATTTAGGCTTCATGAAGTTATGTTTATTTTTATGTTTCCATTTTATTCTTGAGAATTAGTGTATTTTTTTCTTATTATTTTTCTATAAATATACAGTGTTCAAATAAAACAGTGGAAAACAAGTCTGTCTCTGGTTGAAAAGGTCACAACTGGTAGACGTGTGCAACCAGTGACAGTTTGTCCCAAGCAGACTATTTGCTGCTTCTTTCCAAAGGGTCACGAATCAAAAAGGATTGGAACCCCCGTTCTGTTATACCCTGATCACAGTTGCAAGGATTATAGAGTGTAAATAATAAAGGGTCAGCAGCAGGCGTGAATGCCCCATGTGACTCACACATGATGTCTCTGTCACTAATCCCCCAAATGCCTCCAAGCCAATCTGTAGATCATCTTAACAGAAAATGTAATGAAAATGTTCTGATGACTGTCTCAGGAAAGTTGCTTCCACTGAGATAACCAAAGTATAAACATTTTTTCAAAATAATAAATGAATAAATAAACCACCTTTTACATATGTTGCTGCTTTCTCTGCCACCACGAACATCACTGAACCCCTATTTAAAGTATTTCCGTGTTTATTGTTTGAGTCCAGCATTTGTTGCAGTTTGCAATATCTTCATAAGTAACTTTACTTGTGCTAAATGCAATGTTGTAAAGTTTGGTGAGCATTTTTTAACATTTGCGCAGATATTCAGAATTCCATGCTGAAATATCGTATTAAACTAGAAAAAGCGTGTTCATGTGTGTTGTTTTATATTTCACTTTTAGTATGAACTGTTTACAGCATGATTTTACTCCCTTCTTGTACGCTGTTTTATGATTAACGATGTTAAAAATCCCTACAACCCATATATAGCTACCACTTTTTGACTCGTCCATAACCATTTTGTCCCACGACACCTGAAGGCACCAACATCAACAGCGTCTCAGAGGTTCACTTCATCAAATGGGTGGGGGGTGAACTGCGCATGTGCATGACCGAGCTCTTTCGGAAGCAAAGTCGAGCTTAACCAGGGGGTGCACATCAAAAACCGAAAATAAAAGGTAACAGTTCCCTTTTAAAATGACATTGTGTTAGAGCAACGCCACCGAGGTGTATGTTTTTCCTCGATAACACCGTTGTCGTTTGAGTTGTGTAATTATTTTCAGCGACTTCGTAGCGAGAAGGAACCTTCAAGGAAATGATAGCTAGTGCCAAAGCGATGAACAAAAGAGCCCGACGACACTCTGGTGTTTTTTGACCTGCTTTATAAATAAACGGCGTGTTTCCACTGTTTTGAGGCGGATACGTCGACAGCCTTGTTGTCGAGTAGATGTCACTGATCATTTGCGGTTGAATATCTCGCTGTTGTTGGTCTGTGTGGGAGTCAGGAAGCTGAGCATCATCCTTACTGTACAGCGATTGCGCACAAAGATATTCATTGTTTGTGAATTCCGATATAAGTTTTTTTTTTTTTTGGTGGATATTGTATTTGGCTGTTACATGTTGGTCAGTATATATAATGGACGCCTGTGTTGTCGAGATGACGGAGTTTTTCTATAAGTTTCTAATGTTGTTTTCACTTTTGTCATTGTTCGACCTGACGCTGTTTTCCCAGAGTCATGTCAGGATTTCTGGACGGGATCCGGTGCGGAGACTGTGAGTGCAATGTGGACTGGGGTGAAAGAAGAAACACCATCGCATCTATAGCTGCTGGAGTCCTGGTATGTCACTTATTTCCCCAGCTAGGGCATACACACTGTATGTAGCCTTGCCTCTAGTTGCAATTTATTATGCACAGCTGTGAATTCCTGTTTAAGAGTTATATATTACACATTCTCATTAAAACTTTACATGTCACCATAATGGTCATTGAGATCCTCAGGCTTACTTTGCATCCTGTGTCGTTGCAGTTCTTCACCGGTTGGTGGATCATCATCGATGCAGCAGTGAAATATCCTGATGAGGGACAGTTTCATCACGCTTATCACACTTGTGGAGTCATTGCCACGGTGGCTTTTCTCATGTAAATATGAGATGACTTTGCAAACTATTCCTGTTTCATGAAATATTGAATCCTTGAGTTTGACAAAAATCATTCTCATCACAAGGTCCACTTACATGGTGTTTCTGAAGCTTTCAGCTGTCTGTAGCTCAGTTGTCATCTCATGTTTATGTTGTCACATGACGTCAGTATGGAATTTCGGTCACATAATAACAGTTGTTATGGGGTGAGATTGTTAACACTGTCTCTGAACTGTCTGTTCAAAGATGGCCTCCTTAATCTTATTCCAACCATCCACTGACTCCTTGCTGATGACTTTGAACCCTTCCCAGTCGATGCGGTGACTAGTTTACGTCTAGTGCCCACACAACAAAGTCACATGACCAAAATTCCATCTTTAGGTCATGTGATAACAACTAAACCATATCCATGACAACTGAGCATATCCGTTCGCTTAGGAAGACCACAAGATGTGGCTGACAGCTTCTGAAACAGCTTCTGTAGCTTATCATATGTTTGTATTTAAAGTTTCTTCTTTCTTTGATTCATCTAGGATAAATGCTGTGTCAAATGGCCAAGTGAGAGGAGACAGCTACAGCGAAGGCTGCATGGGACAGACAGGTGTGTATGATAGGAAACATATGGTGAACTACTGGATATTATGAGTTAAATTCCCCATAAACATTTAATTTTCTCCATTTCCCATTTCTTTACTGGCTAGCTGAATATTTTGATACTGTTACATCCGGTTGCAGTACTTACAGTATGCCTTAATTTCAGACTGTATGTATGACCATTACAACATTTAGTACAGGCTGTAAAACACAAACCTTTAAAGATCCCCTCCAGACATGTGAAAATACTCTTTGTGCGTAAATAATAATTTGTGTCTAATACGGTTTTTCGACAAAAAAGTTCAGTTAACAAGTTAAAAATTCTTAAAATAACATCTTCTCCTTGTCCTTCATTGAAAATCCAAAATCTATGAATATGCACATATTTTTCTGTTCAAAAGTTTAACTGCTGGACACAAGATGTTTTCAGCTTCACTGAAAAGTCCTTTCTCAGTGTATGTGCGCTGAAGGCTCCATGTTTCCACATTACATTCTTATAAGCTGCATATTGGACCACTATTGGCTCCAAACTGGTTGCGATGACACAAATCCTGCTTGTACATACACGTCTTAATCTCAGATTTACGGTGAGCACAGAGAAACTTTCCCCCTTCAGTAGATGAGTGTGGAAACAGCTTTCTAGTGTTCAACTCTGCACATACATAATTCTGCACAGTGAAGCTCAACCATCCAAGCGAAGTAACAATAATAAAAACTTGCGGTTGAGTGGAGGTGAACCTTTAAGAAGTGCTGTGTGGAGTCACCCAGTAACCCGCCCTTTCTTATCTTTGTTTGCAGGCGCTCGTGTCTGGCTCTTCATTGGCTTCATGCTGGCTTTTGGCTCCCTCATTGCCTCCATGTGGATTCTGTTTGGAGGATTTGTAGTGCCTCGTAAGTCCTGTTTGTCTGCTTTCAACTTGCACCTACTGTATAGTTTTTGCGGTGTGACAACGAGAGGCTCTTACAGTGTTTTTTGAAAACTGTAGTGATCAAAGATAAGCCAATTTGATGCAGTAACTGAATATACATAGTATGCTTTATAAAGTGAATCAAATTTGATATAGTTCTGGTGTGCTATTGTGCAAAATAATACATACTGCCTCATTTTTTCACCTCTGTAAACCTGTTGTCTTTTGCAGAGAAGCCTGTTGTGTACCCTGGTATTGCCATTTTCTTCCAAAATGCATTCATCTTCTTCGGGTAAGTTAATAGTCCTAAGCGGCGTCTTATTTCCAACCCTTGCTTACACTTCAGCACAGGTATTTTGCAAATTGTGTTGCTGACATTACCATCGTTTCTCCTGATTTAGGGGTTTGGTCTTCAAGTTCGGACGTACAGAAGATCTGTGGCAGTAATGGACTCTGTGTGTCTGTTTGTCCACTGTTAAACACTCTGCTTTCTATATTGTATGAGACAATATGCTTTAGTGGTTATCCACTTTATATAGAGACTTTTTTAGCTTTCAGATTAACACATTTAATTTATGTTGTTTGCTGTATAAAAAGGCTAAATCATATCTAAGCACAAATTTTCACAGATTCCTTGAAAGTTTGAATATTTTCAAATGTGGCACCTCTTTTAAGTGTCTGTTTGCACTCAGACTGCATAGCCATGTTGGTATAATGGTTTACAACTTGTGTATAACAAAATGTGTATTTTGGGAGCTATACTTCCCTGAACTGTCCACATTTCTTTTGGGTATACTGACTTCTATGACACCCTTTAATTTGACATTTATTTGTCTGTAGAGTGGAAATATCAAATTATCATGGTACAAAATATCATTGAGAGAAATGCATATTTCACATTACTGTACACACACATATTTACTGAATGTAATCATGTGGGACTGTTTGTATTCCTCTGAAATAACACTACATCAGGTTTAAAATGTTGCAGTGATCCAGATTTATTGTTAAAGGTTAATTAGCTTACACTGCTGACCTAAAGTCAACAAAGGTTTCACAACTGCAGGGTGTTATTTATGTACTGGAGATGTGTTTGACTGCAACACATCAATTTGCTCGTGTAACATCCATGGCAGCATTAAACAGAAACAAACGGAGCAGTAAATGAGTCTTATATTCCTCCACATCTCAACCTTGCTTTTTGTCCCAGTCTTGCACACATAAAAACATCTAATAACTACTTTGCATATACATGATATAAATGTATCATATGGAATGTAATATATTGTATGAAATCATATACACTGACATGAATGAATGCAAAAAAAGGTTTGTACTTCCAGGATCAGACTTGGTCTGCTTCTTTTTCCATCTTCTTACTTGCGCACTACAAGATGGGGAAACTGCAAAACAGAGATATTTTGTTCAGTTCTGTCTTATTCATTTGAAGAAAGGAAACATTCCAAGTGCATTTCTGGTTATTATCCTTGTAGATAATTAGAATTAATAATATTTTTTACAGTACAGTGAATTATCTTCTGGTGGATGTTTTGTTTCCTTGTTAAAAAATTAATTTTGATCACCAACCTCCCAGAAAGCCTGATCATCAAAACATTTGTTGTCTTGAGGGGGTCTCCAGAAGTTCCACTTCAGCAGCAGCCCTTTGAATGGTGACATAAAAGTCATAAGGAAAACAAGCTAACAAGTGACATATAATACAGCACTGACTTATGGATGTCAACCTGAGTAAAAGGTGTTTACATGCCGTAAAAAAGAGGCAACTTCAGGTGACTCCTGGATTTCACAAAAATAATGAAAACTTAACGTAAAGTAAAAATGTACTGCATCTTGTGGTAATATTTCACTTTCGATTGCATTAAGTTACTACAGGATAATGCCAAAAAAACCCCAATCTTCTTGTATGATTGTACAAACGTGCAGATAATCAAAACCTTACCAGTAATGATTCCCGTCAACAGACTCAGAGTTACGGTGATGAAGAGAGCAGAAATGTGAAACACAGCAAACCTGATTGCCCTGCAAATGGAAGACCAATTAATAATAATAATAATAATATTCATAATAATACAGTTAATTTGTACTGCACTTTTCATTCATAGTGAAACTCAAAGTGCTACAGTATTAATAACATAGAACACACAACACAAAGAAAATAGTAAGAGTTAAGATGAAAAGGCCTTCCTGAATACAAAGGTATTGTGAAAGACCATAATATTGTGTTACACCTTTAGTGTGTTTATGTGTTAATATGCATATGACATGATAGCACACTCTTACATTGTGTGGTTATCAGCGTCTATAAGCTGCAGGATGAGATGTGCCAGCCATCCCAGTAGACCAGGGAGCCCATATGTGCTCAGAACAGCACAGGTGTCATGGCACTGAAACGCGAGCAGCATGTGGATCTGGAAGATGAGAGGTTATGAGGAGTTGTGATGACTGGATTATTAAATCAAAGGGTTAAATGTCTTCATGTGGTGATCCAAACCTTGAGGTATCGGAATCCAATGGTTGATACAACAGCGGCAGTGAATCCGATTGTCATGGCCTGCCACGGATGATGAACCGCTGATATGGAAACCCCGACAGCAACACCGCCAGCAAGGATACAAGACTGCATATGGATCTAATAGAGGAGTGAAGACATAAGCCCCATTGTAGATCAGATGTTGCTGGTATGAAGCACATTGATAAGATTTATTGGTGGTTGTCATGGTCTTAAAACAGGTATCAGTCCTTCTACTCCAGCCATTAGTGACTCTATACATGAAAGAGCATAATATTGTGCTAACATATTAAATGTCAGACGTACTGGGTTTAGTTTTCCCTTGGGACTGGTGAGCACAGACACAGCAGCTGCTGTTACAGCACTAACAGCCAGGGCCAGGTAGGTGTTGCACACTGCCCCCAGCTTCCTCCCAGGAATACGGTCATCCACAAGGACTGCGTTAAAACTGGGCCAAAACATCCACAGAAACACGGCCCCTGGAGAACAGAGACAACAGATAACAGGAGTAAGAGGTTTGCTCTCTTTCTCAGAGACGCTTCACCAAGGTGGATGCTGGCTTTGTACTCCCCCCTACAGCCCTGTTTAACAGTAACATCGGAAAGACAACACACCTAACATGGAGAATAATCCTGTTTTGCGGTCAAATGTCTCTTTCTCAAATTGCTGTTCTGATCCTTTCCGATACAGGATCCACGTCAGCGTGAGCCCAAAGAAGGCCCCAAAGATGTGAAGCAGCATGATGCTGTTCAGAAGCCGGACCTAGAATCAGGAAACATTATCATTAGCAAATTACCAACAAAAGCAGGATAATCATATTATTTACTTGAGTAGCGTGCACAGTGTATGTGTGTACAGTGTGATGTGAATTTTTTTGTCCTGAAGGGTGTTAAAAGTTGCTCACCTTCAGCAGAGTCTGGAGGAGCCATTGATTCAGGACAAACCCTGACACCTCCAGCAGGGCGATGAGGATGAGGTGGACAGGGTTGGTCTTCCCCACCACAGTTCCAATTGCAATGAGTGCAGAAGATGCACACATCTCAGCAACCACCAAGCTATGTTAAAATGTAACAAGAATTTACAAAACTATATAATATATATATTATATATATATATAACAAAAGTTAGGAGTGAAAAGATATCCTACAATATTATGTTCCTTATATTTGCACATTTAACTGATGTTTTAAGTTACCTTTGTTCCATCATGTAACTTTATCTTTTGCTATACGCCATACACACATACTGTATAAGGACAAATGGATCCAGAAGAGATCCGCTTATCAGAATTAAAACATGATCACTGTACCTTTTCAAATCTAGCCTGATCTTCCCTCTGTAATACCAGGACTCAATGCCGTTGAGTATAATTGCCAACTGGGTGGCCATGACAGCCACAAGGAGGTTGAACCCAGTGCCACTGAAGCCATACCGCACTAAAAAAGTGCATAAGAAGCCAAAACCTAGAATCACCATCACATTCACATCCTGGAATTCTGCAAAAGAGGAGAAGACTTAAAAATTGTCAGACACCTGAATCACAATACAGTCCTATATGATCTTATATACAGTCATTTTCTGCTGTATTTCAGCCCAGTTTTCATGAGACAATTTAACAGTCATCTGGTCCTAAAGTTTGAGCCAACTCTATGAGCTTATCAAGGGTCAACAGTAATAACTGCAGCCCCTCCCCGATATTCTTGGATTCTGTATTACTTTGTTTTGTTTTTTAAAGTTTATATACGACGTTAGTTTAAACATAGTTTCTTCGTTAATGGGCTTTTCAGATGAAACATGAAATGCTATACATTTTACCCTCACCATTCCCACTCCAAACTCACAACAAACTCACCTGGGTAAAAGTTGCTGAATGTAGTCCTATCTTTTTGTACGTTGTTTTCAATCTCAGTGCAAAAGGCATATATAACAATGAACCCTATCTGCAGGAAAAGCAGAAAAGGTGCCAAACGGGAGCGCAGACTTGGTGCGTACCGCGGAGCCATTGCAGATCTTTGCGTACTTCTCTTTCAACTGACGCATGTGTCGCCCTGGCGCTTTGAAAAGGGGCGCAACCGCAAGACCTTACCAAAGGCCCCATCTGAAAAATATCTCATGATGCACAAATACAGAATATGCATATTTGTATATTTTAGTGAGCCCGTTAGCTATTTTTTTGCCATATATACAAAAAAACGATAACAAAACTAACAACAACCAAAAAATAAAACAGGAAGTTTGTCAACTGCTTATTCATGCCCAAAAAATATAAATTTACAGATTTCTTTTTAAATATTTGAAAATTCCTTTTATATTTCAGCTAAGAAAATGATCAAGGTCACTTCACCTTACATATTCTCGCTCTACTTTTATCCTTTTATTAATTAAGCCACTTTGTTATGGTCCAACAGACAATACTGAACAAACCAGCCACAGGTAAAGTTACTTATATTATAGGCAACTGCCAAAGACACCCTTTTGTCAAATACACGCTCACACTAGGCACATAATTTAACGTGGTAACCAAACATAGATGGCATACAAGGCCCTGGGGCAAGTATGTCAATGAACCACAGACAAAGGCTCTGATATAAATAACCTCGCAATGCTGGAATGGATGTTTTTGTATGTGGCACAAAAGGAATTTTTCCCAAAGACTGCATATTTTCAGTTCATAATAAACCAAAGGCAAAAAACCTCTAAGAAAAAAAACCCGCCTCTGTAATCAGTTGATTGGTCAAGCAGCGATGCCCGATTTGTCCACAAACAATCTGATTGGTTAAACGTCAACACGTCCCACACACAGCGGCCCTCATCTCTTCTCTCTCCCTTGTTTGTCTTTGGTGGAGGCGAGCTGAGCGACCGGACACGGTGCAACATTAATGGCCCATCTCTGTATCCGTCAAACAGAGAGGCCTCGACGGATAAGATTGGTTGGATATAAGGACCGTCTGACAACTAAAACACAGCGCGGTTCGGGCTTTATTGAGCCTGCGCTAACAGAAAAAGAGGAGGTTCCCGAATAGAGTCCTTTATTTATTTCTTTGTTTCCAGTGTGGGGGGGATAATAACAGCGACATACACCACAGGCACTTCATTTATTATCTTTGTCCGTATACACAAGAAAACTGGATAAGATTACAGTGGTTACTCGAAGGCCCAAGCCAAGAGGAGGAGGATGAAGCGGCGCAATGCGGACTGCAGCAAACTCCGACGGCCGTTAAAACGGAACCGAATCACCGAGGGTATATACGGCAGGTAACTTACATGCAGACTGGCTCCTCACGACAATAACGGGGGCACTGAATGCACATGGCCCGAAAGCTGCAGAACATGAAACTTTCCTGACGTTAACTGTTTATGTCAGTGCCCTGCCATGTTTTCGTTGTACATTAGCAGGTAGCTGTTAAGCTAGCTGTAGCGCTAGGCCCCAAAAACAGCCTGTTTTTGAACCATGTCACAAGGTCTCTTATAACAGCAACGTCCCCGTTTGAGAATGAGTTGTAGCGGATATTTGGATACTAATTAAACAACACGGACTATCTACCGTTTGCTCACGTCAGTTGTCAACTGCCAGCCGCGTTAAAATTAGCCGCTTTCCTTGTTAGCTAAGGTAACTTGAAGGAGCTAGCACCAGCAGCTTTGTCTGCTCATTGCCAACTTCACTACATGCGCCTTATTTATTCAGTAATGATATAGCTAATGTTAACCATCCACCAGTTAATAAGACAGCAGTCAGATTCGGTAGTGCTTCTGCTGCACTGTTCAGTTTGAACAACTTGGAAGTTGATTGGTTGTCCTTCCCAGCAACACCTGACAGGTCCGACCTCTCCGAGACTTTCTACTTATCTGACAAGACAAATGCTAAAGGCCACTAGTTACACATGTGGCATCTAGATCTACAGATGTGAGGCAGTCCTTGAATTATTGAACAGGTGCCCCATCATAAAACAGTCATGCTTTCGAGATCAAAGAGGAACAATCCCTGCTGTGTCACTTTCTGGGTCTCAGTGCTTTTAAATACAAAATAATGTCAGCTGCAATCCAATATATTCATCCCATTCAAGTAACATGGATCGTGAAACAGGAAAGACAGCAAATACATCATAACAACGTCCCCGGGTGTATGCACCTCCTCCACAACCCAACATGTTGTCATGTCCAAATTTTTAAAGCAGCGTCACCTAAGAACATATCAAGGTGCAGCCACAGACCTCTTACAGAATGCTTACACAAGTCTTTTACATGTTTTTGTATGTGTCCTGTACATACGCCCAGTTGCATTTCATAACATAAACCACCTCTACTGATCGCAGCACACACAGGCAACTAATCTATCAAACAGCCGCAAAAAGCACCAGATATACTATACATTTTACACTACCACCTCCTACACATTCACAATAAAGCTGAATCTCTTTGTTCTAACATTATAATGATTTCCTATATATTGACTGTAGATGATGAAGAGGAGGGCCATTCTTGTCAACACATCACATGGCCAATATGAAAAAACACTCTTGAAGGTTGTTGTGTGTATGTGCTCCATAACATATTGTGTCAATAGTTGTCCTCTCTCTCTTTTTTTTGTAGTACCTTCCTGTACCTGAAGTTCTTGGTGGTGTGGGCACTGGTGCTACTGGCAGACTTTGTACTGGAGTTCAGGTTTGAGTACCTCTGGCCATTCTGGCTCTTCATCCGGAGTGTGTACGACTCCTTTAGATACCAGGGGCTGGTGAGTGGCTATATCCTGTCATTAAATGTACCTTCATAAAGATAGAGAATGAGCAATGTCTTACAGATGGCTATCTCAGCATTTTGTTTTTTCCTGTTTGACACTCATCATGTGCTATTTATCACATTTAGATTACATTGCCTTTTTGCAGGAGCTGTATCGCTTAAACGCCATGCAAATGAGAATGAGTTGACTCTAGCACGATAAGCCAGATTACTGTTTGTGAAACATGACTTGTTGGCCGTGTACGTACATGCTTTACTGGGCTTTGTACAAGCACGTATGTGCATGAAAAAGAAGAACAGATAAAGTATCGCTTTGACAGCAGTGTGTTTGAATGAAAGGAGATATGAGAACACATAGTGGTGCATCTTTGTGTCCAAAGTAATTCAATCCAAAATCAGACTGAAACTGAAATGAAGTCTTAATTCTGTAGGTCATTTGTCACAACTGAACTGTAAATGGTTGTTTGTGAAGTACAGACACACACACGGTAAGACAAACGTGTCTCTCACAGTACATGACCTTTCTTATCACTTCACCATGAGTCCAGTAAGTGAAACCAAAGAAAAAAACCAACTTGACGCTTATAGACTTAGGAAATGTCAGCTTTGATTCAAATATGTCACAGAGGGTTAGAGGAAAGATTGTTTGCTGACCAGCTGCAGGTGAACATGGATTATACCGTAACACACTTATTGCAGTGCTCTGATTTCTTGTCTTACCGGATTTCTCCCAACACATAATTTCTTGTGTGCATGTAAACATAATCAGTGATTTAGTTCATTAGCAAGAGGAAAAGAGACTGTGGAGTAAAAGAGTCAGACCCTATCCCTTCAGAAGCATAGAATAAAACACAAGATGATTATGTTGATTCTTAGACTCAAACAAAAAGAAGTATAAACTTCATGAGAACCCGGGAGGCAACAGAGGGCTGATCAACAGGAGAGAGCAGTTACAAATATCAGAGGTAGAGACTCATTATCCATTGTGCACCTGCTGCAGCAGAATATAAACACTGGGCGACCATAAACAAATTTCAGCTTTCAGCCAGTCTCCCGTCACCTCAGTTGAATTCTGTTAGACTCTCAAAAATGACAAGCTGAACCACAGATCTGATCAGACTTGCAGGTCATTAGTCTGTCTGTCTGTTATAATTTATGGTACATGCTGTCTAAATCTTGTATGCTAATGTTAGTCTATCATAGTTGTAGGTCCATTGTGTAGGTGTGTGTTTGTTTTGTGTGTCTGTGTCTCGCAGACAT
Source organism: Thunnus albacares (assembly GCF_914725855.1). Classification (NCBI taxonomy): domain Eukaryota; kingdom Metazoa; phylum Chordata; class Actinopteri; order Scombriformes; family Scombridae; genus Thunnus; species Thunnus albacares. The sequence goes on along the minus strand of NC_058120.1, from coordinate 9,462,700 downwards.
GCAGAAAGAGAGAACTGAGAATGTAATATTGGTGTAACCATTCTTGGTATAATTTTCGAGCCTTGTCTCAACCATTTCCCTTTTTTCTCTTTTAAGGGAATGGTTCAAATTGAGATTTGATCTTAATCTGCATTTTTATGTTTAGCAATCATATTTTCTGTTGACTTAATGTGCCTTTCATTTATCAGAGTTGAGTGTGAAATACTAACCAGGACAAGCAACCTGCATCTCTTTCTCCTGCATCTGTTGCTGTTTTATCATAGCCACCTCTAATCTCCCCCAACAGGCCTTCTCAGTATTCTTTGTGTGTGTGGCGTTTACCTCGGACATCATTTGCCTCCTCTTCATCCCAGTACAATGGCTGTTCTTTGCTGCCAGTACCTATGTATGGGTCCAGTATGTCTGGCACACAGGTAAGGCCCTCCTCTGTTTAGATGTCTTGATATTTGTTCATTTAAATTCTGCATTTGGGAAATGCTATTAATTTGACTAAAGATTTGCGAGAGACCCATAAATGGAGAACAAAAGCTACCTCGAGACCACGGCCCTTGTATCTACGTTAGTTCTGCAAATGCAAACAAATGAAGGAAAGAAGGAAGAAGCTTTCTGTGTATTTACACTGTGGACCTAAAGTTGTAAATTGACCGAATTCTTACATGTAGAACTTGTACAAGTTTGAGTTGTTGTTCTTCCACTGCAACAGGGGAGAGTGTGAGAAGTGTTGCACAATGCCCATGCACATCGATGTTGATGTTATTTACAAATAGTTGGCTTGCTTCTTAGAATTTTGCGTGGTGTGTAAGTGAGCTGCACACCGCGGATTAGTTGTCAGTCTGATTTAGCGGTATCCTCCTGTGTTGACCAAAGGCCAGGTGTCAGATTGAAATCCTAGTGCCAGTTGGGGGAGGGAGGAACACAGTGTGGTCCCCAGTTGCTTTCTGAGCCATCCAACTTTACTCACCAGTGACATTCATACATCCATTGGTCATGGGAGTATTAATATCTCTTACCACTCTGCAGCCTGGTGGTGAAAGTGTCTGACTTAATTACAACCAAGAAGACAATGGGTAATGTTCGTATCCTTACCTCTCTGTCCTGAGGCACCTGGTTCAGTAATGGTGCGGCAGTGGGGAGATCACCACAGAAGTTTACTGTATGTGTGTGCGTGCAGATCTTAATTAATCAAGTCTAATGATCCCGCCATTGTCCGTGTTCTAAAACATTTGTATGGGACAGTCACATCATCTAGTGGGCACTTGGCCCAAGTCAGCAGTGTTTGTCTAAAAGCAGGTCTGGGTGTCCTCTGATATTTCTCCCTATACTAGTACTATACCTGAGTTTTAGTATAAATGATAAAATAATACTCAGTTCAATACCTCTCTTTGCTAAGTAAATACATTTTCAGCAAAAATATTTTTCTGTCATTTTTAAAAACAAGCTCATATGCATCGTTTTGACACTGAAAGACCTGTAAGAACGTTGTCTGAATACAGCATACAGTTATGATTCAGGTAGTATCTCGAGAGAGACGTAAACAATGACTGAGCATTCTTGCCAACTTTTGCAGTTTTTGATACTCATTGCTATGGACACAATGTGGGTCTTAACTCCAGCACTGAGGTTTGATGCTCAGTTCTAACACCTTCGTCCTGTTTTGTTTCCTCAGAGAGAGGCGTCTGTCTGCCCACCGTGTCTCTATGGATACTCTTTGTGTACATAGAGGCAGCCATCAGATTCAAAGACCTGAAGAACTTCCACGTGGACTTGTGTCGTCCTTTTGCTGCACACTGGTGAGGCCCTGTTCTGTGTTAAATAGAGGCAGTGGAACGCTGACGTATTTCGACTGAAACGCATGTTTCGGTTTAGTGTCTACTGTGAATGTGTCAGCACGGTGCAGAGGAATGACGTGGACTAAAGGCAGCATTATATGAATTAGTCTCCATCTTCAGTGTCACATGATTGGTTACATTGTGGGCCTCATGCCTCTTTTTTTTGCTCATTTTCATGGTGAATCAGAGTAAATTCACTTAAATATGTCTGTTGTGCAAGTAGGAACTATAAATATATATCTCTCCTTTAGCAAGAGCATCACTTGTATTTATTATTGGTTATGTTAGCCATTAGCTTTCAGAAAACAGTATTACATTTGGTTATTGGTCTATGTTAAAAAAGGGGCTGAAGTTTCCTTTTAATTCTTTCTAAACTCTCTTTGTTATTATGAAGAGAAATTATAAGCAGATAATTAGCCTATTTATTAAAAAAAACCTGAAATTGGCATTGCTTCTATAGTGTACGTTCATATACTGCATAAGGCTAAGAGAGGGCCACAATTTTAATCTAATGTGCTTTTAAGACCGTTGAGCTGGATTTGGATTTGGCTATGTTAACTTATAATATGTTGTGAGGTCAAGCTGTTTACATGTCTCCTTGATTGAATCAGTACTTAGTGATTTTGATCTATGACGAAAGAGTTTACTTCCTGTGTCCATCTCTGCAGCATTGGCTACCCAGTGGTCACGCTGGGCTTTGGCTTTAAGAGCTACGTAAGCTACAAGATGCGCCTCCGGAAGCAGAAGGAGGTGCAGAAGGAGAATGAGTTTTACATGCAGCTCCTGCAGCAGGCTCTGCCTCCAGAGCAACAGATGCTTCAGAGGCAAGAGCGAGAAGCAGAGGAAGGTAAGATTCATGTGCACATACATTCACATGAAGCACCTGGCTCAAGAAATCTGAGGTTCACGTACACTCTCTACCAGGACAGAACAATAAAATCACATTATGTCATTAATTTGACATGCACAACTCACAGTAAAGAGATTTCCTCAAGTGTGCATAGTGTTATCTTGTTGCTCTCTATCAAACAAACAATGCTCATTACCATCTGGTTTGCTAGCTTGCCTCTGTGAGTCAGTGGTGACACACTCATGGATTGGGTATTTGAAAGATGTGCCAGTCAGTCATGCATCAGTCAAAACTGTTGTTGGAAACTGGAGCAGCAAGCAACAACAACAGTAATGTCTTCAGTGTGATAAAGATGTGATATGGTGTTTTAAAGTCTTGTGTAGCATCGCTCCAATAATGCTCTTTGTGCAACTGATGTTGTACATGAAGGCCTGATTAGTACAGAGTACTGTGTCTTTGAATTGTCTTTGTTTGTGTAAAATTGGTTAAAATCATAATCATCCATAGCTTTGTTTTGTTCTTGAGAGGTTTTTCGTTGGACCTGGGGAGAAAGTTCTCAGCAGATTTTGGTTGGAATCCTTCAATTTGATGATGGAAAAATACAGACCCTAAAAACATAACTTTTATCAAGTTCCTGTTAGTTTGTCATGAATCTGTTTTGTCAAACAAGCCAACGTTACTCGAACGTACACTTGCAGCACATGCTTTTCCTCTTCAGCCAAAGTCTGTGGTTGCAGGTGCACCTGGTTCATAGTTTAAACAAACCATGCACACAACGATCACAAGAGGCTCTGCTCATTGGGTGTCATAAGGCAACGATTTGAAAGGGGTTCTGGTTTTTCTTACAGATGGAGAAATTGATGGAAAATTGTCACTAGACAACCAATATGAAAAAGACAACGATCAATTGAGACACAACACAGCAGTGTGGTTGTGTTGTGCAGTTGTTTGGCCATTTCACACATTTCAGTGCTCATACTGGTTACAGTCATGTTTCAAATAGGATGTGGAGAGTTACACACTGGTCAAGAGAGGAAAGAGAACTTTGTGAGATTTTCTTTAAGATGAAGTCTTGTGGCAGTTATATATATTTCATATACCATATGTATCTCTTTCACTTCCCTCTTTTTTCATACAGCAGCAGCAGCAGCAGCTAAAGGAATATCTGAAGTGGACACACCCCCAGTGTCACAGAATGGCGCGCCCGCCAATAAAAAGACATCGGCACCACTGCCGGAGTTAGAGTATAGAGAAAAAGGGAAAGAGGGAAAGGGTGGCGGAGAGGCTAAAAAGCAGCACAACAGCAACAGCATCCTGCCGTCATCAGTGGACTCTAAACTCCAGGAGATGGAGTATATGGAGAACCATATGAACAACAAGAGACTGACCACAGAGCTGGGCAGCACAGAGAACCTGTTGCTTAAAGAGGACAACAATTCCTCCTGCTCCTCCTCTTCCTCCTCCTCCTCCAAAAACTACAAAAATGCTAGCAGCAATGCCGCAACACTCAACTCCTCGCCCCGCGGCCATAGTGCTACCAACGGCAGCGTGCCCTCCTCTAACTCATCCTCCTCTTCCACGGCGAAGAACGAGAAGAAGCACAAGTTAGCAGTGAAGGGGACATCGGGTGGCTCCCACAGGGATCCCACAGACAACTGTATCCCCAACAACCAGCTGAGCAAGCCAGAAGCACTTGTTAGGTAAGAGACACATGCACAGACCTGTACGTACTCATTAAACCTCAAGCACATTACAGTTGTGGCATGATATATGTTTTTTTTTTTGTTGTTGTTTTTCTTGCATCACTTGCTGCCATACTTTGGCTCTTTGGCTGGCTGCTGTTTTATTTTATGCTTCACTCAAAAACTATGTGTTTCCAGTTTTTTTATGGATTGCACCAGTTAGTTTTAACAGCTGGTGCACCTGGAAGAAACACATGACCAGAAATGTATGATGCCAAAACAGATCATCACAAAAATGGCCAAATCTGCCCCTATTCCTCTGATCAGCTGATCAACTTCTGACCTCCCTAGTTAAGGCCATCCATGATGGAAAAAAACTGCACAAAGCAAACAGATGGTCATGGTTGAGTCTCATGTGGTTTTTATGTATTTTATGAGTCATTTCCCAGGGGTAAAAGTAGGTTTAGTGTTGGGTTGATGATGGCAGATAATTTGGCATAATGTGCAGTGTATCATTTTCTTAGCGCCCCCCTGTGTGTGTGTGTCTAATTTTAGCAGCGGTTTACATTTTGCAATCCCAATTTTTGTCACAGATTTTTCTCTGTACCTCACAGATGGCAGCAGATAAAACAAGACAAATTTTAAAACAATATCTGTAGCATCAAATTAGATTCTTTCTCAGGAATTATGCTGAAAGTTTGACTACGGCAGATGATATTTCTTTCCTCAGAGTAGGATATTAGAAACTGCTGTGAAGCTTCACTTTCTGCTCCTGCAAGAATTAGTTACATCACCAAACACCCAGAAGCATAAATGCTTAGTTTTCTTTGTTAGGCTGACTGATTTAAAAGACTTAGGTTAGTCTTTATTTTATTTTTAAGTCTAAATAAATGAATGTGAACATGCCTTGGCTTGGCTCCAATAATAATTTAGGCAGTGCTTTGCTGCATGTGCATAATCTATGGTTTGAATTTCAGGCTACAACATCTGGAATCATGTATTCATAACTATATACATGTAAGGCTGGGCAATATGGACAAAATCAAGATATTCTTGACCAAATACCTCTATGGGTATTGCGACAATATTGTAGAGACAACTATTGGTGCTTTCACAAAATATTTACACAATGAGATTTTTGATAAATGATCATGAGTAATGTGGATATAATGACTAAGTGGGTAAATGCAAATAATAGAACAGCTAGAACAGTCTGGTAAGTTCAGAAACTTACATCACTGTAATGCAGCCTTTAAAACCAGGAAAAGGCAACATTTATGCCATATCACAATATCCAAAATCTAAGACCATATCTAGTCTCATATCACGATATCAATATAATATCGATATATTGCCCAGCCCTATATACATGTAACTGTTTTTTCTATTTTTTTAGTTTAGTTTAATGTCATATAAGTAGCATGTCAAGGTGTCTCTCTGTTCTTGCTCACCCGGGATAGATTGGAGCAGGACGTTAAGAAGTTAAAGGCGGACCTGCAGGCTAGCCGGCAGGTGGAGCAGGACCTGCGCAGCCAGATTGGCTCGCTGGGCAGCGCTGAGCGCTCTGTACGCACTGAGCTGGGCCAACTGCGCCAGGAGAACGAGCTGCTGCAGAACAAGTGAGTGGCTCTACTTTCCAGTAGGTCGGAGAAAGGTCAGACTCGTGATCTTTTTGGTTTCGGATCATTACAAGCTTAGGGGTATTGGGGTGCTGTCATGTCATGTGTCAGTGTAAACAAACAGTCAGGAAAGAGCAGCTGTCAGCAGAAAACCATCACATCAACACTGCAAAACAACTTTACATTTACAAGTTAATTTCTGCTCAGGAAATCTATGCATATTTTTCAATCTATCTGCAGTTTCACTTTCATTCAAAACAATAAGCACAGTTAAGAAATACTGATCGTTCCACCCGTTATTTCCTGTTTGCTAATGTGCTGTTTTATGATATGTATGTGTGTGCTCTTGTAGGCTCCATAATGCTGTGCAGGCAAAGCAAAAGGACAAACAGGCAGTGGGCCAACTGGAGAAGAGGCTCAAAGCAGAGCAGGAGGCTCGTGCCAACGCCGAGAAACAGCTCGCAGATGAAAAGAAGCGCAAGAAGCTAGAGGAGGCCACAGCAGCCAGAGCAGTAGCACTAGCAGCAGCATCCAGGTAAGATAACATCTGATATTTGAAACGTAGTGTTCAAGTATTTTACCAGAATGGATTGTTATACTCCTGACTTATTGTTTGTTTCTTCATTTATTTTAGTTTTTACTTTAGTTTGTTTGTTTACTTATTGTGTGTTTATGATTTGTTATTGCCATCAAAATAAATTCACTTAATTTGGTTTCCCAGAGGGGAGTGCACAGACACGCTGCGGCGGCGGATAACTGAATTAGAAACAGAGTGTAAGAAACTAACAATGGACAACAAGCTCAAGGAGGACCAGATCCGAGAGCTTGACTTGAAAGTTCAGGTAAGGATTTGTTTTATGAATTTCAAATTCACGATTTTTAAAAATTGTCTACATTTGAAAAAAATTCTTGTGTTTGAGTGAATAAAATAAACTATTTTGTTCATAATCCTGAGAATTTCTATAGAAGCCGAATTTTGTGTGCATCCCACAATCCGCTAATGGGTGTTCAAGTCTAGTGAAAAGAGTGTAAAATCTGTACATATTCAACTTGAATGGCAACAGAGAGGATGTATGTGCTGAATGAATTTGCCACTCACATCTGTTATGGAAGTTGTTCAGCATCTGTTGGGGAAAATGGAAATATCAGCCAATATTTATGTCAGACAGCGTTCACACTGCTCACTGAGCCGTTAACAAAACATGAAATTTTGCCAAAGCATCCGGTCAAGAGACGTGACCCTGACTGTATATCTCTTCTCCCTCGTCTTTAAGGAGCTTCATAAATACAAGGAGAATGAAAAAGACACAGAGGTGCTGATGTCAGCGCTGTCAGCCATGCAAGACAAGACCCAGCACCTGGAGAACAGCCTGAGCGCAGAGACCAGGATCAAACTGGACCTCTTCTCTGCGCTGGGAGACGCCAAAAGACAGCTGGAGATTGCACAAGGTCAGTCCGATTCACAAAATATTTATTCACACACGAGACTCGGAATACGAACTCTCAAAAGTTACCTCGTTCTTTATGACTGACTCGTGGATGTCTGCCCGTTTTCAGGTCAGATCCTGCAGAAGGAACAGGAGATAAAAGATCTGAAGCAGAAGATAGCTGAAGTGATGGCCGTCATGCCAAGCATCTCCTACACAGCCGACACCAGCAGCATGACCCCCGTGGCCCCCCACTACTCCTCCAAGTTCATGGACACCAATCCCTCCGGCCTAGACCCCAACGCCTCCGTTTACCAGCCACTCAAAAAGTGAACGCTTCGTCCCGTCCCTCCATCCATCCTCCCATCATTTTTATTTCCCCTGCAGGCTCACCACCTTCCAATCTGCTCGGCATGTCTGCGGCTGAGAACGTTGTTTTTTTTCTTGGGTTTTTTTTTTGTTTTCTCCTCGCCAGGTCAGAAGGATGTTGTATTGTGTGACTGTATTTGTTGTAGTTAAAACAAAAGACAAAAAAAAAAAACTTAAACGGACATCACATGTCAACTAGGAAGTCCCGGTTGTTTTTGGGTTTTTTTTTTTCTTCTCATAAGTGTCTAGTGAAACCTCACAGATTCGGGTATGTATCTTCATCTCAAGGGTGTTGCTCTCCCTTTCCCACCACCACTGCAACTACCTGCAACCAGTTACCTGCTCTTTTGGTCCTGGGGAATAACTGCTTTATTATTTAAGTTGATTTTTTCCCTCCTAAAATTGGAAAACAGTTCTCCTTTATCTGTCATACAGCCCGACTCGGATCCCAATTTATTTGACAGATTGTTTTTCTCCCAAGGTAGTATGGCAACATCTGTAAAACCAGAGGAATGTAGTGCAAAGTTAGCACAGCCTCTCGCCCTTGTTGTATTTAATTTATTCTTTTAATCTACAATCAGACACCAAATTAACCCTGCTCTCAGCTGCTTCGGGGTTTGGTGGCAAATTGTTCTTTTTAAAAAATGTATCATGTGGTTCTATTTGTTTGCTCTTGAAGATTCAAGTGTTGATTACAACAAGTTGGAAAAGATCTTTTGATGTTAGCAGAAGCAGACCTTGAAAATCTGTAAAGTATGAATGAAACCCAGGCAGCACCAGTGAAAACAGCAGTTTGGTAACCCCCCCCCCCCCCCCTGCTTTGAAGAAAGAGTGCAGAAAAAGAAGCCTGTGTTAAAAGTGTACAGTTCGTCTTCTTCTGCAGTCTTTCATCAGTTGTCATGATCACAGTGCCTTGAGTGAGGACATAGAGTGAGTTTCATAATGAGATACAACCCACCCCTTCTGAATGAGTTGCAAAGCATCTGGCTAAGCTGGAAAGGATAAGAATTTGACCCCCACCCTGTAAACTGGAACAAAGTTGCCCTCGGATGCTGATTTGGCTTTCGGACTCCCTACTGATTTCCCCTCTGGTGGGGAAGCTGATCCATTATGTGCAGGCGAGGGCAGCTTTGTCCCTTATACATGTCACATTTAACAGATACACCGGACAGCACCAAATCCAAGACTTGGTCATTCTCTCCTTTTTTCTTTATAATCTATTTGCCAATTGGTCAGTAAGTTGAGATGATGTTAGCCACCACAGAGTCTACTGCACACAGGTTTCCGGCTCATCACATGTCCGCTCATCTCTACTGCTGTTTAAACTCCAAATCCCTCAGTTTAGCTGCTGCCACCTCTTCTTCTTTTTTTTCTTTCTGAATTTAAAGTTGCACTGTAGGAAACAGATGCTGTTTGAAAGGGAAACATTTGTAAAGATGGACTGTGCAATGTAAACAAGAGACAAAGCTTCGGAATGCCAACTCTAATATCGCATTCAAAATAATTGTATTTAATTGATCCTCCACTTCAGTTCATGTGCCAAGAATGGAATGCTTGTTTCTCTAGTAATGTGATCAAGAATGTACTGCAAATACATTGGCCGACATGTTTTGTCAGATATCCAGTTTAATATCTCTTAATGGAAGTTTCTGTAAAGCAGGAAGAGAAAGTGGTCACCTGTTTGAAGTAGACTGTGTAGTTAAAAGTAAGGGACTAGAAAATCCAATTTCTTTTTGTGAATGTTACAGTATTTGCAACTGTCGGGCAAAGTGGCTGTTAAAAGTTTTCTTTATTCCTGTTTCTGGTATTATTGTTATTTTCCTGCAGGGAGAAAATCGCTTGAGTCCGATGTGGTTCCACCATCATCTGAAATGGTCATTGTTGTGCGTGTGGTTTTCACCTACTGTATATGGAGAAGCTTTTTTTTGCTCGATTGCTGTCATCGGCTCCTGGGGAAAAAAAAAATGTTGTGAAAATTACAGTTTAGCCAGTTGTTTGGTCAACTGATTGTTGAAAGTATAGAAAAGTGTTTTGGTTTTGTTTTTTGTTTTCTATGCCCACAGTCACTGCTCTGTTTCTCCCCAGGTCTGACCTTGGCTGCGCTCTCGCTCTGTGAGGTTTACAAGGAATAAACATTTTTTTTCTTGCAAATTGACTTTCTGTTTGTTACTTTGACCATGTGTACAGAAATTTCAAAGCAACTTGTCAGCCTTGATTAGCATGCATAATTGATGTATGGCATCATATGTCATTTGATTTTAGTTGTAATCATATTGAAGAAACATTTTTTCTCTGACTGAGCTCTAATGCAATATATTGTTACAGTAATTTAAATATATAAGGCAAGTAAAACACAATATAAAGAATGAGTTCTATTATAAAATTTAAAATGTGCAAAATTTAAAACTTGATAATATTAACTGCCATATGCTGTATTTGAGCCTCACAAGATGTATTATCATTTTACTGCCACTAGGAGGCAGTATCTATCTGTATGTTGCAGGCTAAAGGAGATTATCTCTGTCTACGCAGACTCTGGTTATTAACTGTCAGGATCCACTAATTCCCTCTTTTCACGACTGCAAAATCCCATTCAGCTTTGACAAAAGGAACTTATAATGATTTATTCATATCTACTACTAATCACAGCTAGTCAAAACACGGTGATAACCAACGGTTATCCCACAACGCTATCTGGAAGCTCTAGTAGAGCGGCATTAGATTTGGTAGGTAAATGAATTTGACCCTGTGTGACAGGGGGAATGCTAGTCTTCAATGTTAAAACTGGGTTTTTAACCACATCTTTCTACACTCCTCTCTTTGTCTACATTTCAAACTCAGAGGTAATCACCATGGGGGACTTTCTGCACTTGCCTGACCTCTGGGCCTGACATTTCAGTCAGCAATGCAATCATAAAAGGGAGCAAATTATGGGCTGCCACACAAGTGATTTGAGGAGGGTGGGGGTGGGAGATAAAGAACCCCTCTTCCAAGGACACTGAATTTCAGTACATGAAAGAAGCCCCTCTGCTCAGCATTCTGTCACATGCCAGGTTTCCCCAAATACGCTTGATTAACCTGTGCAGCGAGACAAATGTGAGTAAAGCTCCCTGCTCATTTTCTCTGCATTAACTGGTGCCTAGGTTAGACATAAATTTGTTTTACACTCAATCCTCTATATTTTATTGCTCCTCCAGTTCCAATTTTGGCACCACACTGTTTGGCACAGTCGACCATGTGGAATTAACAGATTATAAAAGGTCTTTTCTAGCAGTCGGCATTTGGCACAGCTGTACCTGCAATGCCCGTTCGGTCTCTGAAATCTACAGTAAATCCAGCTGTTCAAAGAGAAGAAACTCCAGGCACAGCTCTCCCATTTTTCTTGAACCTACTTAATTAACATAATGTCTGTGAGCAGTTTTCTCTGTGAAAATACACTTTCCACTCTTTGCCTCTAGGCCTCCCCCTCTAGAAAATATGGAACATAGTGAAACATTAAAAATGAACTAGTTTTCTCAGATGATCACATAATATAAAGTGAATGTGCTGTGCAGGTAAATAGCAGTGTGTGTATAGATAAACTGTACTCACATGGTTCAAGCTGTGATACTGCTAACTTGTGTTTGTCCTCATGTATAAATCAATTATGCGTATTTTATCTTTCATACAAACCCTCACAGTGAAGAATCATCTCAGTTGAATGTTGGGAAACCTGCTCGCGAGCCCCTCCACAATGTGCAGTTGGACCTCTCTTCTCTCTCCAAGCAGAAACTCATTGATTTTTTCCCTCTCAAACACACCTACTGTAACTATTACCTGTGTTGCTGCTTTAAAAGTCAAAATATGTCTTGCACGCTTCAGTAACTGGCAGATTTACTAGCATGGTGCACTCTTTTGTCTCAAGCCTCTCAGTGAAGCACGGTTGTAGCTGCCAAGTGATTTAAAAGGAGTGCACCTGCCCGAGTACAGAGGCACCCTTTAGTTCACAATGCTACACTGATGTGGTGATAATTCTCCCTTTTTATCTGTTTTTGTTTTTTGTGCAGAATGAAGCCGGTTCTTTGTCACTGCCAACCCAGCTTCAGATTGCAGATAGGAGTGTGATGGTGTTGCCTAACATGTCCTTGGGGACATTTTAGCCTGTTGCACTCTTGTGTCTGAGTTTGTCATCTCCTGTGAAATCTGGTACTGCAAGATTTTTTGAAAGCCATTCATGCTGGAGTGACTCATTTATAGCGTGATGATGTAAGCTCAGTGAAACTCGGTATAGAAATTGGGCTTGGTATCATTTAAAATGTTTTTAGAGTGGAGCCAAGACAATAGCTAAATATCCTTTTAAGCAATATTTCCACGACTAAATGTGTAATGTCTCAACATACACAGCTATACAAGAACTTTGCCTACAAAGAGTCTGGCAACATCCCACTTTAAATCAATATGTTATCAAAGAAGACAGAGTAAGACAAAAGCTACTACAGTATGTTCTATGGACATATTTTGGTCAGTGTTGGTATTGAGGATCCATACCCAAGCGCAGACAGAAAAACATTACTTGTGGATATTTTTGTACTTTATGTATAATTACTGATTCCTTGCATTCTCTAAAAAGACAATGCTCTGCAGAAAGAGGGACTATAAAAGGTCACAAAGGGTCATCTTGAGCTTGAAATTTTAACTGTCATGTATTTTTAATCATGCACAGAGGAGGTCAAAATGACATGAATTGCTGTTGGCTGGACTCTCCTCCAGATGTTCATCAGCCCAGGCCTGCGGTTTGTTTTTGAACAATGATTCACTGACATACAGTGCCTCTTTCATAAAGAAGTCTATGTTCTTTCTCCCCTGCAGATGATTACTTGTATGACATTGGCCATCAGAGTACCGAGGCAGAACGTGAGGGCTAGGGTTACATGCAATACATGGAATATGATGCACTTGATCAGAAATAATGCTATTATATTTAATGCATATGTAACAAAATCAAACAGACAATAAATAGGAGAGTGATATATGATTTTCATCCTGTTACCAAAAGGAAAATATTAACAATAAACAAAGACTTACAGTATATACTCAGAGGTTTATGTTTTTATAGCAGCTTTTATAGCGCTTTATGTCAACCAGAAATGGTGAGTCAAGTGAAGTAGTCCCCCCTCCAACCTATTATTCCTGGTCATGACATTACTGACATTTCCTTTGAATAGACGACGCTTTTAGGAGCTAGGGAAAGAAGAAGCCATGTGGCTGAATTAAACATGAGAGAGGTTTAAGCACAGACCGTGATATGACTACCAAATCATTTGTCACAAAAGACACTGGGTGGGAGTAAAACTGTACCGTGTATTAACAGGAACAACAGCAGCAGCGGCGGCAGCAGCAGCAGCACCGCCCGCCCGGGATGCGAGTGCTGCAACAACCTCACTCGCGTGATTCCACAAACGGGCGTCACGCACATTATCCGGTTAATTTACATACATAACACCGCCCACGGGGACGAACATGATAATCTACCATCGATTGAAAGCTAACCGTGTGGAGGGGAGAAAAAAAACAGCAGGAAAAAGTTCGCAGGGGAGAGGGCTGATTTAAACCAAGCCAAGTGTTTCGACAGAGACGGACAGGGTTGACGGGGTGTTTGCCCCACTTTTGGACTGCGATATGGACGCTTTGAAATCCGCTGGAAGGGCGATTATACGGAGCCCCAGTATCGCCAAACAGTCGTGGGGTTCGGGCAGACATAAAAGTAAGTATTCAATTGCTCAATACATCAATACGAAGGCGCTAGCATGTGCTAATTTGGCTAAACCAAGCTAGCCTCGACGAGCAGCTAACATTACAACCGGCGTTTAACGTTACTTAGCGTTACTTTACAACTCGCCAGCTACAGTTGTTGGGCACAAAGTAGCTGTCAGTGTAGGAGATGTTTGACAGACCCAGCAACTCAAACGTGTTATAGCAGAACACTAGAGTGGCTAATTAAAGTCGTAAATGTTTTGTTATGCTTTTGAACTTGACTCTCAAACTGACAGCAGCGCCCCGCAGCTCGTAAACTGACTCCTGTTGAGGCTTTTGCGCACAGAGTAGCATGTTCATCACCCTAACTGGTTCCCCAAACCTCCAACTTGCCGGAATGAGTCGCTCAGTTGTGTAAACTGAGACTAAAGGCGGACTCGTATCATGAAAAAAAAAAAGTTTGAAGGTCTTGTGTGGAAATCCTGTTGTTGTCTGCCACGTCACTCTGCCAACCAACTGACTGACACGGCTTTGAAATGGACAACAGAGTCTCAGCAGCGGGGAGCTGAAAAATGCTGCGATGTGGACTCATGAGCGACAGGAGAGAGGAGCAGGAGAGACAGGAGTGAGAAGGCATGATAAAAAAAAATGAGTGGTCGTCTTCCTGGCAAGGCTGTACAGTCCTAGCAACACACTGTTGCTAGGCGATACACTTTGTGAAACAAAAAATGAGTGGCTGTATATAAGGAGTGATGGATTAGATAGATAGATACTTTATTGTCATTGCATGTTAAACACATCGAAACTTGGTTGGACAGCAATCGACTCCACTTAGCAGCATATATATGGTTGTGGGTTCTTTTCAAATCTTATAGAGTCGTCTAATTTAGCTCAAATTAGGGGTTTAATGATCATGAGAGCCACCTCAGGATTAGCTTGGGATTTCCCCCATGATGTCTGGCTTCAGCTGCTGCCCAGCACCCTCCAATGTGTACAGCCATCACCCAGGCATGATCACATTGACTATGCTGGCGTGGCTTTCACATGCAAACCCTTTTTATGTTTGCTTGTACAAAAGGGGAATGTCCCCTGCCTACTCACACCCCCTCCCCCCTCCCTCTTTTTTTAATTTCATAGACAATAGAGCAGTTGGCAGCGAGATGTCACACGTGCCGGTCAGTGCAATTGATGCTTTGTTTTGGTCCACTCCTCTCTGAGGGGGAGTGATGCACAATCAGCACGGCTTGTCCACATCTGACCAGGCAGTGGTCACAGAAGGCTAATGACCAATTAAATCGCTAATACAGGGAAGCTGAGGCTGGTAGCGAACTTTGCAACGACTCCACATTCAATCTGTGGCAAAAGTCAACCTCCTCACTTCTCTGTCGCTGCCACAAACAGACAGTCAAACAGCTGATCCTCTCAGTCTTTTTGTATCTATCACATCAGTTTCTCACAAAATAGGTTCCTCTTTTGTCTGTGATCAAGTGACTGTTCATCATCTTCTTTTTTTCCTAGATGTAATTTATAGACTTAGCTCTGTTCGAGAAGGCACCAGTGTACTGCAGTGTCATGAGTAGAAAGCAACTTGTTTTTATCTTGTAGTGTCAGTTAGTTTCGGCTCTTTTCGCATGAGGTGCATGCGTTGTAATTTTAGACAGCAGAATAAAAATTGTGGGAATTCTTTGATAATGTGCCTTCATACTTGGGTTGTTTAACAAATGCGCTATTTTTAGTTTTAGACAGATCCATAATTTGAGGCAAAGTTTTGCCACATGTCTCAAGTATAATTGTCTCTCCCTCCTGCGTGCGTGCGTGCGTGCGTGCATGCGTGCGTGTGTGTGTGTGTGTGTAG
The DNA here is from genome assembly GCF_914725855.1 of Thunnus albacares. Taxonomy (NCBI): domain Eukaryota; kingdom Metazoa; phylum Chordata; class Actinopteri; order Scombriformes; family Scombridae; genus Thunnus; species Thunnus albacares. The sequence continues at coordinate 9,447,336 of NC_058120.1, read as the reverse complement.
GCTCGGCCTTGTCAAAGCAGCATATTCACATCTTTGGCATCTATCAGCACTGCATTCCTTTCACCCCACTGTCAGTTTTACATCACAACAGCTTCCAGTATTGTTTTCACTGAACTGCCCGGTGTCCTGTTGATGATCACTGCACACCAAAATAAAAGGCAACACAAATGTCTGTATGCCCTGCTTTTGCGGTTATGTGTCTCTGCACAGGCAAGAATGTGTCGGCTATGTCATTTCCTGCATGGTTTTAAACGGCTCAGTTGCTTTTTCGGCAGTCTGCTGAGCTGACAAAACCTTTTCACTGCACTGCCCTCTCATTACATCCAAATAGTTCCCATTTTTCAGAGGGGGGTAAATGGTATGCAACATCAACCATCTTTTTAGGTCATAAAGGCCCTGCTTTTCTGTCTTTGCCAATCTGAAAAGTGTGGGAGGCAGAAAATCCCTATCTGCATTGAAGAGAGACAGCTCCCTCCTACGTTCACGGTCAAGGAGCTGTCTTCTGTGCGGTTGTCAATATTGAAACGGCTAGATATCAGGATATCTGCTCAGCCGACACATGCAGGTGGGTAAAGGGAGAAGTGAGTCTGACCTTAAACACCTAAATGTGTTGTTGACACTTTCCCCTGAGGTGGTACCGGTGGGTGTAGCTGTCAACTAATTTGCATTTTGTGCATTAGCCTACTTAGATAGTGTCACTGCAGTGATAGAAGTTGAGGCTGGTTTTAAATAAAACATCTGTAGTTTCAACTTAAATGTCATAATGATTAATGGCAGAGATAGCAGGCACTTCACTTTACATGCAGGCAGCTGTTGGTCTGTATCCTCTCCGTGGCCTGCACTGGCCAACCCCCCCCTCCTGCACCTATGGCCCTGCTCTGACCAGTCAGTGGTATGTCCCCTACACAAAGTCATCCAAAGGCTGGTCAGGTTGTAATGGAGATTGCTTCCTGCAGGATTCCTTTATGGTGTTGTAAAGCTCTTATTGATTTATAGCCCTGTTGGGTCCTCTGTATCTCTAAAGCCGAGCTCAGACTACAGAAGTTTTAGGCCGATTTATCCTCAATTCACCCCTCCTGACAATCGGAGGAGAAATCTGGTCTGGGACCTTGGTCGGTACCGATTTTCGGCTTATTATCTGGTAATGTGAGGAATTTACAGATCCAATCTTAAACCTCCAGAACTGCTCACAGACTCATCGGAGCCACCCTGATAGTTTCAAACATGTTTGATGTTTAGGATTTTCAAATCTGGATGATTACGTCACTACTTTCCAAGCGGGACCACAATAGCAAATGAGAGAGACGTGTTCAAAAGGAGATGGAAGTGAATGAGAGGACTTTTGAAATGGCGACCACAAAGAAACAACAACAAGCTGTTGTACGGGTGTGTTGGACAGCTGAGATGGAGGAAAAGCTTGTCTATGTGGCAAGAATAAAACACGACTGCCCGTATAATATGTCTTTTAAGACATATCATAACCGTACCGGGCAAAGAGAAGCTTAACTAAAGCGAGTTTTACACCATGTCAGTAGCGATTTTGTTTACATCTACTTCCCCATGAGATCACATATGGTGGTGCATTGCTCTCTCTGGTGTTATAATCTTAATAATATCCTGTAGTGTGTAATGCGCCATTATTTTCAGATCTTGTAGTGTGTGCGTATTTGAGATTAGAGAGAAGAACATCTGAAGTTTCTCCTTATGTGCGTGATGCATAAGCTGCTTCTGTGTGTGTGTGTGTGTGTATGTGTAGTCAGTGCATGCAGTCACGTGTGAGTGAGTGTGTGTGTGTGGATCAGCTTGCACAATCATGCTTTGTCACTGTTTCTCCAAGAGGACTGTTTTTCATCCTGCGGGGAAATAGATGTTTGACTTTCTCTTGCTTTAGCTGACACAGCAGGAAAAAAATATGATACTTTAAACATCACAATCATTATCATTACAGCAGTAACTGCATAGGCAAAAACGAGCACTAGATTGCAGAATTTGTGAAGAAAAAGCCGATCTATTTCCATCCGTCATATTGACCGCGCTATATTGCATCCAGTCGTCTATGATTAGAAATGTACATCTGCTCTCATGCGTGTCTGTCGGCGCAGGATCTTGCCGTTATTATTTCAGAGTAAACATCATTTCCTTTTCCATGTAAACTGCAAAATTATCCCTATAAGATATTCAAATTAAAAAAACACATTTAATGGCAGAAACAAAATTATAAACACACTACTCGTAGAAAAAATTGCCCTCATATCGGTTTGTTACATGACAGTTTTCTTATGGAAGGAAATGAGTCTTTTCTTCGCCCCAGTTTTTAAAGTAGCGGCTTCTTTGAAAGACTAGGCCGTTCTGTTTAAGCCAGTGGGGAAGTCTGGGTCAGAGGCACTGTGGTTAACCAGTTCGCCTTCCTGGTAAGAAATAATTAATGTAATCTCCTTCGCCCATATGTCTAGACATATGGTCAATGTTTTAGTTCACAGTCTTTAAGCCTCATTGTCATGTCTTGGTGAAGTGACGACTGAGACCTTTTATAGCAAGGGGGGGAAAGCCTACAAATCCCAATTAAGTATATTTAGACAGCTATCTCAGCTTGGAAACAGTTACGTTGTTTGGTCGTTTTCTACTCTTCAGCAATTACAACTCCTTTCCTTTTAATCTGCTTTGAGCAAGTGAGGTAATGATTTGACAGGTACAACTGTGGGAATGCCAAGAACATTGTCTAAAGACTTTATTGGGCACCCACAGCAGCAAAAGAAGGTTCCAAGTTGTCAGTCAAGCTGTGGGGGTTGAGGAATGTCTTTGGGGTGTTTTGGCCAGTACTCTGGTAGCTGATAAGCAACCTGTCCTTCCCCTCGCTCCACTTTAGTGAGCGTGTAATTCAAGTAAGACTTGCTTTTTTTTTTTTTTTAGTGCCCACTCTAAAATGTTCCTCCTAAGAGCTTCACATGCTTTTGACTCAAAAACACATAATTGCATGGTGGCTGTGTGAAAGAAGATGCAACAAAAAGCCTATTTTTTTCTTCAGTTTTTTTTACAAATCCCCATAGCTATTGCTTGGAAAAATCACTGTTTTGCTCTGTCAGTCACACAACACACCCTTTACCCTAAACTCACCTCACATGTGAAGTCTCTAGGAGTGCAAGCCAGATGATTTTTCTTAATGGAAGATTCCTCTTCATCTCATTGACCTGTCCCTCTCTCCTCCTGTTATTTCTTGCCAATGCCGTTATAATTACAGGTTGAAACATGTCTGCCAAGAAGCACATAAACATATTTGAGTGTTGATGCAGAGAAGGGCTTTCTGGATATCCACAGTTTGCAGAGACGTGCAAAGGAGCTGATATGCACAACTCTAAAACTGCACGAGTAAATCAGTGATCCCGTGTGTCAAACACCGACCGGTTGAACAAGAGGAATATTAATCAGCCCTCAGGGTAGTATGCAACCAAAACAAAGAATCAGTCAAAGCAAACAACTGATTTATTTCTTTTTGCACTGGTTTGGTACAGCGGTCTTAACAGGTCATCTTGGTTTCTATATAAGGAGACCTGACCCAGGATCGGAGTTATGTCGTGTCCAAATTTATATTAAGTCTAATTGGATCCAGGCAGGTTCCTGTTCTGTTGTCGTAGGTCTCAGGTCAGCGTGTCCGTCAACGTGTCGAGTACCCAGGTGGATCCAGGCAGACTCGCTACCAGCTATGATCGGGTGGTGCGTCATCATCATTCCAGAGGAAAAATGCTTTTAGGCTTTTTGACTGCTGTTAGTTAATTGGTGGCACATCATGCTTTTACCAGTTTTTGTGTTCTCCCTCTATTTAGGAGTGTTCAAGTCAGCAAAGTTCTGGATCAAGTCTAATTATCCTTGCATTTCAGACCTGTTCTGTCTGTTCTCTGTTTCCTCTCCAATGTGGTCTCTTCCTTTGTGAAAATTAATGTATGCATGTCAGGTTTGGGTAGATTTTCTACAGATTTAGACTTGTGAAGGCCCCCAGTTTAGGGCACACTGCTCCCCAGTGTTTTGTTTTTGAATTATGCACATGTTCATAGATTTGAAGATGCACCCAGCCCTCTGCATAAAAACGCATCCTTATTTGTCTGTTTTATCTGAGCTGCAGTAGATACAAGCTTCTCCTCTTTAGCATGGCTGTACTCGGAGTGCTCTAAGGATCAGTTTCATAACCCCGATTCTTGTTGTGAGTACATTCTGGCCTCAGCTGGTCATCAGCTGTAATCCCTGACTGGCATGATCACTCATTTCTCTTCGCTCTCCTCACTTTCCTTCTTTGAGTGGATTTAGCCAATGCTGAAAGACACGTGTCTCAGCGTTAGGATGGCTATAAGACTCTTATCCTCTGCAAATCCTTTCCTTTATCCAACTGGAATTGTTTTGAATGGTCATCAAATTAAAAACGGACTGCATCACAGTCATGCAACACTTCCCCTGTATCTTTGGGAATGCTCCACCACGGATATGTAAGAATATTTTAAGCCTGCTGGATAAGCCTGCTAAGATGAAACTAAAGGAGCATCCTGGTGCCTGAGGACAAAGAAAAGAGGACAGAGGCTGTAAGGGCATAACAGATCCCCACTGACTGTTCATCTTACTTACTTTGTATCGATTGTTCCTTTTAGTGAACTGGCCTGTCTTCTGCGGTCATTTGTACCTAATGCTGTTATTTGTGTATGTCACACAGAGAGACTTTGACCCGGGTCTCAGATAATATGTTAAACATTTCCTGTAATCTGCTCCACAGAAGCTGAAGTTAGGAGTAGGAACAATAGTACTAGATTAGTCTTTGTACGAGGCAGGGACAGTGACAGTCGCCCCTTGTGTAGTAACACACTTTCCCTCCTTAACAATGCTTTTTCTCAGCCTTCTCACATAATGTCTGTCCTTTGTTAGGCTTCTGCGATGTTGGTGCTCATCTCTTGACCTGCACTGGAACGAACAGCCTCAACAGGATATATAAGGTTACTAATTACATGGCTAAATGAGACTTAACCTCAAAAGACAGTCTGCAGTAGAGATGTAGCACTTAACTTTTTTCTGCGGCGTAGTTAGAGGTTGTCCAAGGCTCTCTCTCAACAAGCTCTGTACTCTGTATATCCCTCCAGGCATCTTTCTTCATCTGAGTCAGCAGTTTCTAAATTAGCCCAAAGTGTCCTGATTGGAATCTAATAATGCTGGAATAGGTCTTTTTTTTTTTTTTTTTTCTTTTTTTTTTTTTTTGCATGTCTTGTTGTTGTGAGATAAGAGGAGGTCATCTCGCCACAGGCGGAGGTCGACTCTGGCTTTAAATAGCTGAAGATTCACAAGCAAATGTTACTGTGGTAATTGCTTGCAGTTGGAGCTAAAGCTAAGTCAATGTAGTCGCCTACTGTTGATCTTTTAGACACTTGTTTGTGATTGGTCTTAGCAGACTATGACTTGCACATGTACACACAAACACATCTGAGCTGACCACGTGAAAGTCAGCCAGTTTTCCCTCAATATCCCAGGCAGACGCACATCTCCAACCAAAGCAAGAACTCAGTGGCTGTTACTCGCCAGATTTCTGCACTTGCTTCGCAGTGTGGCAGCAAGTGTGTTTTAGAGCAACAGAAGCCCCAGTGGAGATGTATTCATTTCCCCATCTTGTTCAGGAGAAGGCACGCAGGTGGGCAGGAGTGCGTCCAGCCAGTCCGAAAACAATGAGTCATTCACAGTTTGGGATCCAGAGGGGCTCAGATGAATGCGCCAGGATTCTCTCCTCTCACTCATTCACCAAAGCCAGTGCGACACCACATGCGGAGAGCTCTCAGTGCTCAGAGGCTCCTTTCAAATCTCAACAAAAGGGAAACTGTTGATATAGCAGGCTCGACTCGTGGAGCCTGCTGTGGAGTGCTGGGACTTTGACGATTGACCTGAGTCTTTATTTATTGTTTGTATAGCCCCTTTTCCACTACAAGGTAGCACCTCAAACGACTCTTCTCGCCTTTTTTTTTTTGGTTTTCCATCGGGCAGAAGTTGTGGATAGTACCTGGTACCTGGTACTTTTTTTTTTGGTATCATCTCTGTCGAGGTTCCAAGCGAGCTGAGCCGATATTAAAAGGTGACATGAAACACCGCAGACCACTGATTGATCAGTCATCTCTGTCATTCACTGATCTCTCTCTCTCTCTACCGCTGCTCCCTCTCCTCACTCCATCACTGCCGTGCCGTCTCTCTCTCTCTCCGCTTGCTTTCGCTCCTCAGCTAAAAAAAAATTCACACATGCAGAGGAGGAAAATGAAACTAAGAGCGTCCGTCTCCACAGTAAATGATCTGCTGAGTGTTTGATGGTTATTTATTTGTGCTTTGGAACGTAACTGCCTTGAAACAATCAGGAAATAACGTTTTATTTCTCTCATTCACAGGCTGTCTCTCCACCATCACGCTCTCTCTCTCTCTCTCTCTCTCTCGCTCGTGCTCTCAGCTCACTCGCACTCTTTTTTTTTCTCTCATCTTTTTTTTAAAATGAGTCGGGAAGCCGACAACAAAGTCTAACTTTTAAAGTTATCAAATGAAGAGAAATGTCCTCATCTCATCCTAAACTGGTCCTAAATCGATACTAGAGTACTTGTGTTTTGATTGAAGAGGTACACAAGTTTAAGTAGCTGCGCCGTGTGTGTTTGATCAATCAGCGATGGTCATACCCCGACCCACACTGAGGGGGCGCTGCAACGGAAAATGAAATCTAAAAAAGTAAAGCAAGTCCAGTAGAATAGAGTCGAGCTGGTACCATGTAGTGGACAAACGGCATATGTTTAAATCAGGCTGGGCCGCTTCTTTCCTTCTAGTCCCCCTCCCATCCACCCCTAGAAACCCGAAATAATAATTCACGACAGACTCGGTTGAATATCTAACTGCTCCAACTGATTTCAACACTGCAGCGCCTCACTCATGTACTCACAGCTTTACTAACTCGATCCGGTGTCACTTGTAGAATAATGTCAGTAACAAGGATGTGAAAAGATTTTCTCAGATGCTGCTAGAACATTAACTCATACTGTTTGACATAATGGCACTAAGTCCGACTCAGTCACGCCAAAGTCGTGTCATCTGGTCAGCTTTGTGATTGACGAATCGGTTTTGCGTTGAGAACTGTGACGACGGAGAGGAAGAGTGGACATTTTCATCTTCAATTCATCCTTGTCTGCTGGAGAATTCTATATTGTATTCAGGGAAACGTTTTCATCCATTTTCCAGCAGAGAAACACTATTAATGTTAGCTGGAAGGAAGCTAGATCACAGTGATGAAATGAAAAGTTGTCAGGACGGCACTGTGATTTGTGTTTTTTTTTTTTTTTTTATGCCTGTATTGCTGCATGCATCTCTCTCCCTCTCTGCTACCCCCAGAGTATTAACTTCATTATTTAGCAGGCATTCACAGCATAGCGGAGCACTCCTGCTGTTTCCACGGTGATTAAACTGTTGCACCCCCCCCCCCCCCCAATTGTCCATTACATTTGTTGTGTGAAGGGTTTTGCGTATATGAATTTATGGTGGGAAATTTTGACTCGCTGCCTTCATTTACTTTACCTCACTTCCTATTTCCCTTTTATCTGCTTGTTCTTCATTTATGAACGCCTCGATGCCTCTGCCTGTCTTCTCTCCCTCCCCCTCCATCCGTCTGTCCGTTGTCTTCCCTTCTTAAGGCCAGGAAGAGCAGATCATCTCTCCTCATTATTGTCACTGTCACTGGCTGTTAACAGGGATCGTGATAGCGATCCTCTCTGACCCTCCCGTGTCCAAATCGCCAGCTTCATTTTCTGTGTGCTCGCTTTGACCAAAATACCCGCCACCGCCACATCCACCACCCTTCTCATGCTCTAGTGCTGCACAGGCTCAGCCCTCAAATCCCTTTGATTATAATTCCTGAGTAGTGGTTGACCAATATGGGTTTTCCATGGCCGATATTCAGAGAGCAGGGTGGCCAATGACCAATATATAATGCCGATATCATGTTTTGTTTTTTTTTGTTTTGTTTGTTGTTGTTTTTGCATCTGATAAAATACAACAATTTAATAATAATAACAAATGAGACACAAAATTGCTGAACTTAAATGAACATTTATTTAACACTAATGTTATTGTCTGCATTGTCTCTGTTTGCTTAAGTACATCTGTGCAGTGCACTTATTTTAAACTGAAAAAATGATCAACTAAATAAATGTCCACAGGTAGTCAAAAAACTAAAGATTGTAAAAAAAAAAACAACAACAAAAAAACAGCAACTTATGAATGAAAAATAAAGTTTTAGTGCACTTAACAACAACATTTATTAGCAGATAGTGGCATCTACTTGTTTCTGAGAGAGAATGAAAATGTGTAAAGCTAAAGAAATAAAACATAAATAAACAATGTTAGTGCACACAGTAGCATCTCTTTGTTTGTGGTCCCTAACCCTAACCAAGCGGCAACCTCAGGGGTTGTTAAAATGAAGCCAATGCAGAAGTGCCAAAAACTGCACTTCCTCAAATGGCAACTTGAGGCTGGCTCCAAAAGCAAGTCAATCCCCATAGACCCCCCATTTTTTTTATAACTCACCCGTTTAAATTTTATTAAACCGTAAAGTTATGCATAATGAAGGACATGGCTGCTTTGAGTGACAGGTCCGCCAGCCGCTAGGTGGCTTGTTTCAGCCATTCGGCCGGCCTATGTGCCTATTTTTGATTGGCTGGGAGTTACATAGCGTCACGCACTGCCAAAATGGCGACGGCTGGAGCGGCTCACTTTGAGCTTCAAAACCGCTCTTCAGAAACCAACAGGTGACGTCACGGTAACTACGTCCATATTTTTATACAGTCTATGACCCTAACTCACCCAAGATGGCAGCGTGCTAGGTCGCTTACATTTCATGGGGCCTTTAAAGAAGAGTCTAAGACCATTCTAGTGCGTTTTCCTCCACCATGGTCTTGTGTAAGCACTTGAGGAGTTAGCTGACCACAGCTTGGCCTGACACTCAGAGCTCTCTGACAACAGAGAGACTCACTGGATTTCTGCCCCCACAGCTCCAGTAATAACCTGCCTGAAATCTGAGAAATATTGGCCATTGTTGGTAGTACACAGTATAGTTTATAATAATTATGTTTGGGACTCCTACACTTTCATAATTTGCATATCTGAGAAAAATCAGGGGGAATACAACAGGAGTGATATGGTGTACGCTAGTGGTGTAATGGAACGTAGTTGATCGTGATCCGTACCACAGTTTGGCAGGCATGTGAACTGTGGATTGATTGCAAAATTTAATGTCTCATTGGAGACAAAGTAAACAAACTGCTGTAGCTATAAGTCATGGACAGACAGCGTGTCGCTAACAGGGATTTTGAAGAACAGGCATCTAACAGGTCCGAAGTGACATCTGCAGGTATGTTTACAAGCTGTTTAATGTGCTGCAACCAAGCTGAGCACTTTTCCACGGTGAATGTTTGTTTGGTGGCTCATTCAACAAGCTAAGCTGCAAGACAAGACGTGTGTTCATGTCTGTAAGTTATCATCAAGTTTTGATGATGTGGACACAGGCTGTTGTTTCATTCACTACCATGTTTTAAGGAGGAAGGTATCATGCCTCATATTGCACTTTAACAGTTGAGTATTGAATATATTATATATTTTAAGATTTTATTTAAACATTGGACATCTTGAATGTTTTTTTTTTCCATTTAAGCCCATGGGTAAAAGTTGCTTTAAGTGTTTTACAGAATAAATGCAAAGCAAAGTTATATTTGTTTTGTTTTTTTCTGCCGATCTGAAAAATGATCTGATCTGTGACTCAAAACCGTGATACGATCTGAACTGTGAGTTTTGTGATCCGTTGCACGCTTAGTGTACACCCAGTCTCGAATAATGCTCATAGTTTCTTTTTATTGATTTGTTTGTAATTTTCACACCACAGAAATCTGCTGAAACAAGACCACAGGTTTTAATTTGAAATGTGTTTTAACACATTCTGACATTGTCATGCAGTCAAGAATACACTCAGTCACACTTCTTGTGCAGAAGTATATTGCTTTAGTGACCTGTTATCACACTCGTCTATGGTAGCATTCAATCCAGAAGTCAGATGTCCCTGTATTATTAAACCTTTGTCAACTGAGTAGACAAAGGTTTAATAATACAGTGTGATATATAGATTTTTAATGTTTGTAGACTTGTACTAGTTCAGATGAGGTGAACTGCAGAGAGAGGAAGTATCTGCTTGTATTTTCTTTGTTCCCCTCCTGGCTGAGCCTCGCCGGTGGAGTGTTGAGACTTGTCTGAAGCAGGAGGAGACACAGGCAGGAGACACAGGGGATGGGACTAAGTTTCCATCTGACTGGCAGAGTGGAGTTCACACTGGCTGTGTGATTACAGGCTGATTACGCTTCAGTGAGTGGATGCCAATGGGGTTTTGTTTTGTTGAGGGTTCTAAGTATGGCAAACTGCTACACTAACAGTTATCCCAGCACAAACTAAACATCAAATGTGTAATTATAGACAGTTATGTGTTGTAGTTGCACAATATCATTCCAAAACTAGACCAAAGGTAACAAGAGCAGTTTTATTTTTCTGAAGCATATGAGAAAAATTAGTCCCTGAAATTCTTTCCTTGGACAGATATAATTACTCATGCTTAGAGTGGTTAGTGATATAAAACAATTTATAAGGACCAATAAAACAATGTTCAGTTAAGTTACCATTTCCTGTCTCTTGAGTTTTTCCTTGTGTGCTGAGATTTTGTGGAGCCTTTCCTTGTCTTAGAGAGCATGGGCAGGGTCAAGAATCCCATTGAGACCTTGTACGTGAAATTGGGCAGTACAAATAAACAGAGACCTTTTCTGGGTCAAAAATGTCTCATGATTTGAGCAACTGTAGACTTTAGGCCTTTCTCAATACAGAGTACACCAAGTTTCGACTTGTGTGTGTGCACTTGGGAGTTCAAACTTGGCAAGTTGAACTTGGGAGGGGAGGATGAACACTGAATTTACACTTGCACAACAGCATTATTGCTGCTTAGCTTAGCTTAGCCTGGCTCCAGTCTTCACACTTCAACATAACTAAATAATCTCCAATAAAGTAAATAACGTAATTGCTCAATAAAAAAATACGGACCTTAACTTGGCTTTTAGACAAACTAATTTGGCATCAAAAAATACTGATTTTGACTTTAAGACCGATGTTTGTCTTTTTTATTTACAAGTAGTACTTATTTTTGTGAAATTGCTTACTTATAAAATACTTTTTATAGATGTATAAACTGGTAATTTCTCACTTGGAAAGAATATGAAAACTTAATATGGTGACAGAATAACAGCTGTGGGACAAAAATGATAACATTTGTGATTCTGGCTCAAATTCTCCACCATCAAACTGGTTGGCAAGAAATGCATGCTGGCATGTGTATTTTCCCCAAGTTCAGACTAGTCGGTTCCCAAAGCCTCTTAGACAACACGGGTGGAGAGAGAGCACCTCAGGTCATTTGGACAGCACTTTACTCGGTGGAACAATTCTTGGGCCGTGACTGATGAAGTTTCACAAGCCCATGAGAACAGAGAGTAGTACAGACAGGAATGATGATTGAGAAAGGCCTAGTGTGTCTCATGAGGTCATCGTGTTTAAATCCTCCAGCTGTGTGGATATTGTATATGTTCATGAATATTCATAAATGTCCAAGGTTGCCTAAGGAACTCAGATGTGAATTGTGTTTTAGGCTCAAGTCTTTTTGTTTGTATATTTTCATGCAAGAGCCCTGCAACAGAGCAAAGGGGATTCTCACTATTCTGTTTGAGCACGTTACTATAACTAATTCTTTATTTAGAAGACCCCCTTATCGAGTCTAATTTGGGAGTTAATCCAAGGTTGACAGATGCTGGGAGAGATCATTTCTTATTTTTCAAACCCCCCTCCCCTCTAATCATTTGGCAGTCAACCAGCTGATATTTGTTTTGCTTCTGTTCAGCAACTTTTCCCCTACAAAAGTTCCCTGGTCTGGCATGAGCCTCTCTGTTGTAGTATAGTTGATATTTACGTGATGGTTTATGTGTGTGTGTGTGTGTAAACTGGGCAGCTGTAAAAAGTTTTCCAGAGGATCAACGTTCAGGCACCTGGCCTTGCAAAGACTTGCAGATCAGGAGCCAGAACAAGGCCGAATGAACCCCTCTGGTTCATTATCCACACTATTCTTTGAAGATGATTGGCTAATTAAACACCCACACCTCTTCTTTTTTTTTTTTTTTTTTTTTTTTTTTTTTCTCACTGATGTTGCCAACAGCTGCAGCCCTCTACCTGCCCCCCCCCCCTCCCCTCCCCAGTCCTACCCCGTTGCACTCAGCAAACATCAGTGCTCCTTTGCATGCTCTCTCTGGCTTATTTACAGGCAGTGCCACCCAGGCGAGCAGCGTTCACTGACCAGCCAGAGCTCCAGCGTAGCCAAGAAGCCTTTGAAGTTTGCTCTAATCAGCACCCCAGCTGCAGAGAGCTGCCATGGAGGGGGGTTGGTGGTGCTGGTGGTGGGTGGGGGGTGGGGGGGTTGGTTGTATGAATGCAAATGTGACCAGTATGAAAATGGATTATTACTCCATACAAAGCAGCACTCACTGGGTAAATACACCACTCTAAAAATGGGTTCGGCTCATGAATTGCTCATTTGAACTGTCAACATGTTTTTTTGTTTTTTGAAGAAAGGTGTTGTTTCGTTTCATCGCTCACTGAAACTACCACAGTGAGACCGAGTGTTTTTCTTCTTCTTCTTCTTTTTTGCGGCTTACTCTTCCTGAAATAGAATACTCATCTGTGCCTTCTGTTTTCACACTGGGCTAAATATTTCTCATCATCTGTGTAGTCCAGTCTTTCAGTAGCCCTCCTTAGTATTTCTTGCGACGGGGGATTCCTAACACTCTGCAGTCAGGGTGAACTGCTGCTCATCCCTAGAGACCTCCTGCGAGCAAGCATTAGTATGGGCAGTCGAAGCACGGGGGCTAACTCCTGATATCTTTGCTGGACCAACACAAGCCGGCTGGTGCTGCTGCGTGTGTTATGTGAATGACATCTCTCCTAAGCCTTGAATCACTCAGAGCATCTTCAAAGCACATCTGACAGATTGTTGAAATTCAGTGGAGCAGACCTGTCAGCAGCATTGCCTTTTTGTAAACACCGAAAATCTCTGGACTTGAGCGTTCACTGTTGCTTTTGTGAACACAAGCACGAACTGAAGGTTAGAAATGTCATAGTAGCTGAGGTTAAGCCTGCAATACTCCCCATCATGTTTGTGTAACTGTCTGCAAATGTTCTAAGTGGCTACACCTCATAATGGACATTTATAGTCCACTAGGACCACTTGGTAACTTGATTTAGGTCACGAATAGCATGTGGTGATTCCTCGCCACAGATTATATTACAGTAAGGGTGCTACTTATCCAGGCACTAATGTAACTACAGGATCAGCAGAGGAGGACAGCTTGATCTGTTCCCCACACTTAGGAGCTTGAAGACCTTGACCTTAGAGTGGGTGTTCACTGTCAGCCTCACCCATTACTTAAGTATGGGTTTGGTTAGAGCTGCATTTTTAGACCATTAAAACCATTCCCCACAACCACTCAGGCTTGACATGGTTTGGCTGGAGAAGAAATGAATGTTATAGTTATGAGTCCGCTGCTGTCCCCAAATGGTTTATGTTTCCTAAATGATTAGGTTCTTAAGCCAAATGATAGTGTTCACAAAGAATAAATGCATTCAAAAAGCTTTAAAAGTCCTTCACTTGCTGGGCTGAGTAATGGCTATTTTTTTCAGGTTAACTGTATTGTGCAGCTGTCAGTCACAACAATTCACAATACGTCACTGTATCTTTGACGTCCGGAAAAAGCAAATATAATTTGAGATGCCAATCAATAACATTTCACAGTTGACATGAGGAAGCAAGTAGCACATCTTTACTGCACTGAGAATGAGGTTGTCAATGAAAAAAATGCATATAAGAAATTTTATTATAAAAATAAAGAGAATAAACTTAATAAAAATAAACCTAAACCTTTTTTTGAGTGCCAGCATAGAAAAACCATTATCGATTAATCAGCAGATTATTTTCTCTCTCTATTGTTTGGTCAATAAAATATCAGAAATTAGACAAAAATATCCATCACACTTTCCCAGAGTCCAAGTTTACAGAATTTAAATGTTTTGTTTTTACTGACTAATGTTCAAAAACACCCAGATATTCAATGTACTATCATATAAGATCAGCAAAACAAGTAAACATTCACATTTGAGAAACGGGAACCAGTGATATTTGGGCATTTTTACCATTTAAAAAAAAAAAAAAAAAACCAAAAAAAAAAACGACGACAATAAAGCAACTAACAAAATGGTGGCCGATGAGTTTTCCCATGAGTATTGGAAAGCACTCTTCTTACCGTTCATAATTGGCTGCACATCTCTTTGCACAAAAACACTTCTGTTTAGATCACTCTGAAGATACTGGGTGCCGTGAAGACCACCCAAGAGGGAGGGGGTTTTATTGATGGCTATGTTTTCTGATGGGCCTTTTTAGGAGACAAATGGATCCCTCTGACCCCCGCTAGCTCTCTCACCACATAGTTGCAAGTCCATAAAGCTTTTATGGGCTTCAAGATTACTGATATTTTCAACTTCCTCTCTGAGATTTTGTTCCTGCTGTGGCTTTATTGAAAAAAAGAATTGTACAGCTGGTTATTTAAGTTTGGTCAGTGTGATCTGAAATGTTGCTGAGTGTAAAAGAACTAGTATTGACTGTCATTGCAGTGTAATTCATTTGCATGTGTCACCATGAAACAGGAAGTTGTGGTGACTAGAATGTACGGTGCCCAATCTGCCCCAAATTTCTCATGCTTGATAAGAGTCCAGGCCTGAACACATCTGCATGTCAATATTGAGTCATAGTCATAACACCACTTGCTGACAACCAGAAGTAAGCTTATGTGACATTATTATATATATATATATATATATATTATATATTATTGAGAAGCCCATCGATTCACACAAGTTGTTCTTTTCTCTGCTCTGCTGTTCTTTGCTGTTCCATCTCTGTGGTTTAGTCCTGTGAGCAGGCACCCCCGGCTATCTTCATAGTGATACAGTATGAAGCAGCTCACCCAGCTTCCCTCTGATAAAAGAAAACAAAACTGCAGGCTCAGTGTTAAATTCTCAAAACAAAATTTACTATACTGTGTTCTGGATGTTACTGTCTCGTATGCTGGAGGAGATGAATTTTTATGAATGACTTTAGTAGGAGTACTGGACAGGATTGTAAATGAATCCAGGCAAGTAGTCAAGGGGCCAGTTTTTAAATATTTTATTCTCTTAAATTTGGTTTTATGGCATGTATGCTTGATTAGTCTCTATACAACATAGAGTGATAGATGAGAGGAAAGTAAGGGTTTATAAGTGAATAAAATAGTACATGTTATGGGCACTATAGGCTCTCAGAGTGGAATCAGGAAATGGGGCAGATAAGAAATGTGTATGATATGATAAGAGAAAAGTTATTGACCCTATGCAGGGAAGTTGAAAGTGTTACAGCAGCAGAAGGACAGAACAGCTACACAAATGAGGGTTTTGGTTAAATGCTAGCTCTTTACCAAATTCAGTCACTTGTGTAAGGCTGTCAAACCACTGTCAAAAAAAGCAGCAAACAATGCCCATATATAGACATTACTGATATTATACGTTTACAGTAGCAGAGCTATTTCTCAGGTGGCCAAATAGGTGAGCCACCTTTTGATTTAAATTTGCAAGAAAAACTCTGCACCTCATTCTATATACTGAAATATTTCTGAAAAAGGACCTGAATTATTTTAGCCAGTAAAAATAAATTCCATAAGAGCGCTTCCCTGCCTTCAAGGAGAAGATCAAAAACATGTGCTCATTACACACACCCATACTGAGGACATGGTTTGACCTCAGTCACATCTAATATAGTTGAATATGTTCTCCTCCGAGTGGCCTGAGAGAATGCCGCACTGTACTGACACATGTCTGACAGAGCATCTCTCAGCTTACATCACAGTACAAGCAGCCAGTTTGTCATGATCAGAAGTGTCACCGGTGCGTGTCTCTCATCTGCAGAGCTTCCAGAGAACTGGACGGACACAAGGGAGACCCTTCTGGAGGGGATGGTGTTCCAGCTCAAGTACCTGGGGGTCACCATGGTTGAGCAGCCCAAAGGAGAGGAGCTGTCTGCGGCGGCTGTCAAAAGGATAGTGGCCACGGTGAGAAAGAACACACACACACTCATGCTCTTACGTAAGCAGCCAAGACACACACACATAAGCATCGGAATAGCTTGAACACAGGGTACACAAAATCTCTTATCAACGCAGTGCTGTTCAAGAAAGTATTCCCAGAAAATGAGTTTCTGTCAAGCACCTATAATATTTTTTTCCCACATCATCACCCCTGCCACTTGAAAACAATAGACACCCAGTAAGTTTCCTCCTGTTCATGACCTGACTGACACCTCAGTGAAAAGTGACTGGTTGGCTGCCTACTTCTCCCCCGAGGCCCCAGCTGACATTTAGAGGAGGATGCAATTAGTTTGGACACTGTTGCTCCGTATAAGGCTCAGCCAGCTTTATCATGGTAGAAAAGGCTTAATGTTATTGGATCTGGCAGCTCAGTGGATAATGAAGTTAGCAGTGGCAGAATGGTGGGACTCAGGACACGGTGATGTATAGAGGAGGAGGCCGAGGCTCTGATTGGGCCTAATCTGCTGGATGCCCTTGTTGACCCTCCAAAAAGGATGCTAGGCTGCTGAGTTGGATATGTTTTAACCTGTCGTGTTGTGTAATCTGTTTTTAGTAATATTTTGTCAGGCTGTAGTTGTGACTCACACACAGGCTCGTGCTTGTTTTCTTCAATATGTTTGCTCAACTTTGTTTGTGTTTGTTTGACAGTGTTTTTGACAATCACACCAAGGGCTCTGTAATCTTTAGTTACAGGGACTTTTGACTCTCCTCTTTTGACCACACCCTCCTTTCTTTCTCTCTTTCTCTCCCCTTCTTCCAGGCCAAAGCCAGTGGGAAAAAACTCCAGAAAGTCACATTAACGGTCTCCCCTCGCGGAATCATCCTTTACGACAGTGCCTCCAACCAGCTGATAGAAAACATCTCCATATACAGGTAAGTCGCCCTCTTTCAACTCAATGTTACTCACATGTTCAGTGTCCCTGAAGCAGTTGGGTGGCCCCGGTTATGAAATACTTTAACCACAAGCTTTTCCTTATCACCCACAATAAAACAAAACTCAGTGCTTGCTCTTATTCATCACCGGATGGATGTGAGTGCAAGGAGGTGTGGTACTTTTGAGGAGGTGTAAAGTGTTGCTGTGTGTGTGGGTGTGTGTGTGTGAGTGTGAAAGAGAGGGAGAGTCTATTAGCAGTACGTCTCATCAATCTTAACTCTCTTGGGAGCACTACAACAGCTGTACGTCTGATCTTTCACCTCAGGTGTGACTGACTATCTGACACACACACACACACACACTCACCCTCTCTAATAAATGCCTACAGATTTCACAAAACCCCTTGCCTGCCACAGCCTGCATGCTTAAAGCTGCCCAACCTCCATTGGCCTTGAGCTTATGAGTCAAACTTGAATCACTTCTCTAAAATTCCACATTTATGAGTCTACATATCAAGGAGAGATGGGACAGCTGTGGCTGGAGGCATTATGTTTTTGGGTTGTCCGTACATCTGTCCGTCTGTCCCATTCTTGTGAGCGCAATATCTCAGGAATGCCTTGAGGGAATTTCTTCAAATTTGGCGCAAACGTCCACTTGGACTCAAGAATGAACTAATTAGATTTCGGTGGTCAAAAGGTCAAGGTCACTTTGAATTCACAAAACACATTTTTTGGCCATACCTCAAGAATTAATATGCTAATTATGACAAAGTTATTAATATGCTAATTATGACAAAGTTTCACACAAATGTCTGACAGGATAAAGCCTTACATGTAGCCTATGTGCATGAACGGTACTAAAACAAAGTTCACTTTGCTTCACCATTGTCATATTACAATTATTAATCTTACATAGCCACAAACAGATACATTACCTCATTGCTATGCATCCTGCAAATGGCCATTTTTAAGGAATATAGTATTATAAAATAAGTAGTGTCTTTCTTTTACTCTCTTCCAAAACAAATAAACATGCTAGCTAAGATCTTTATGACACTAGGCAGTGGTGCGCTGGGAAATGCAGTTTTTATTCCTGGGAAACACTACCGCTTCTGTCCACAGGGGCCGCTAAAATCAACACAAAATGAAAGTTCCTTGTAGTGACTTTAAATTCCTTCAAAGTCTTCACTACGGATATTATTATGAGTCTGGACAGACATGGATGTAAATTGCAACGTGACTGGTTGGTGGAGGCATACAACCGTGAGGTGGTATTTCTAGTCTTTTCAAGCATGGATAGCCCTGTGTTGAATAATTTCTTATAAAATCTGACAGATTGAGGGCAAAATCTCAATTGCTGACAGATTTCTTAAATTATCCTGGAACAGTTCAATTGACAAGTCATCCTCACTGACCATGTTTCTGGATTTCCAGTGTCACCTTGGGATGCTCTTATATTTTAGAGCAAAGTTTCAATTTTCCCACCTGTCCCCTCTTCCCAGTTCAGTATTTTTTGTAACCAGGATGGGAGTTAATTTCTCAGACATACAGCATGTATCTATATTAAATCTGGTCTCTACATCATAGGGCTGTTTTTTTTAGATTGAATCCAAGTAACATTTCATATTCAAGTCCCTGGAAGGAGGGGTGTGGTAGAATGACAAACATCTGTGTCGTAGGCTGAGATAAAATTGAATCGATATGGTTCTTAAATTGCTGTAAGTGCATCCTAACACACTGAGATCAAACTGAACATCGACTGTCTTGTGCAACGTGGATTCACTGACAATTAGTGTTCCCTCTATGATTATTTTCACCATTGATTCATTTGACAGTTACTGTCTCAATTAATTGTTTGGTCTATAAAGTTTCAGAAAAGAGGGAACAATGATAATTATAGTGTTCAAATTGCTTGTTTTGGAAGGAACAGTCCAAAACAAAATACCAAGTTTACTATCATATAAGACAAAGAAAAGTAGAAATCTTTACATTTTAGAAGCTGGAACTAGAGAATGTTTGGCATTTTTGCTTGAAAAATTACTTAAATGATTAAGTGACAACATCTACATCACAAATCTCTCGGTTGCACAGTCTCCTTAGTTTTTGTGCAAAAAAACCAAGGCTGCAGCTAGCGATTATTTTCATTATGGATTTCTTGATTAATAGATTCGTCGCGTCGTCTACAAAATGTTAGAAAAAGGTGAAATAATGTTGATCAAGGTGACATCATCAAATGGCTTGCTTTCTCCCAACCAACAGTCCACAATCCAAAGATATTGAGTTTACTGTCATAGAAGTCTAAAGAAACCAGAAAATATTCACATTTCAGAAGTTGGAACCAGAGAATTTTGGCATTTCTTCTTTATAAAACAACTCAAAAAGATAAATCAATTGAATAGTTGCTGATAATGATTAGCCAGCAATTTACAAAATGTTGCAGCTCTAAAAAAAAAAAAGAAGGTCAGTGCACACAATCTTATCTTTTTGCAATGCTTCTCTAGTGGAAGTGTGCCATGAATGTGGATTCTCTTGTTTGAAGAATATCAATTAAAAGGTGCAGCACTTAAAAGGCTGACTGCATGAGGTGAATCCAGCTGTGACCTCAGGATGGTGTGAAGACATAAAGCAGCTTGTCGTATCTTGCACCCCACTGGAACTCTCCTCCCCAGACATCTGCTAAAAAGATGGAAGACCAATAAAAGAAATAGATTTGCCTAGACATCCCATTTCCCCAACGCCCTCCCTCCCAAACATTTCCCTGTAAATCTTGATTATGTTTTTCAGACCACAGCTGTGATTCTTAAAGCTCTCCAAACTTTTTCTCCCTTGCTTTTTATTGATTTATCATTTCCACTCCTTATATTCTTTACTCATCAGTTAACTGAGTGTGTGACTATGCCACAGTGAAGTTAACAGTTGGAGCAGAGTGCTGATGCTTGAAGGAGAAAGGAAGGACAGATGGCAGACATTCATTATAGCCTTCCTCCGTCGTTTTGGGTCTCCCTCCCCAACTGGCCAGCATGCCCGTCACTTTGGTCTTTGGCGTAATGGCATCATGATCAAACAGTGGAGAAAAGCTATTTGCAGAGCATTACAGCGTAATTTAAAACCCCTACTCTGCACCTGAGACTGAGGAGCAAGACTGACACCTCTCACACATGCCACACAGAAGAATGCGACAGTGCAGCTTCGCACCTGAGTAGATCACCTTCTTCTACACCACAACAAGCCAGGAGCACTCCCCTCCGTCTGTGTGTGTCTTTTCATGTACCTCAGAGTGGCCGGGCCCAATGTAAAAGCTATAATTTAAAACTCTGTGTGTGTGTCAAAGTTGTTAAACAGGTGGACACAGTTAGGGTGTGATGTAGCAACTTGTTTGAAAAGCAGAAAGGAACAGCATCCCTTTGGTGAAAACAGTGCAGATGTCCAATGCACGCGTGTTCAGTGTCGATTAACGACATTGTTCAGCTCTGTACCTGCACACAGCTGGGGTGTGTATTTGATCATGTGCAGAGCGTTATGAGCGTTAGGCTTCGAGATTGCCGGGGATTTTTTTTTTTCTATAATAGTTTAGAGAATTGCTAGATTGAACAGTTTAAATCAGATTTCTGGACTAGCTTAAGGGCTTAGCGTAGATGAAGTTGCACGATAGCCCCACCTGATCTGTGATGACTATAAAGTCTTTGAGTTTTTATTAAAGTGTGTGTGTGTGTGTGTGTCTCTTTGTGTGTCATTTTCTCAGAATATCATATTGCACGGCGGACAAGATGCATGACAAAGTGTTTGCCTACATCGTCCAGAGCCAACATAATGAGACTCTTGAGTGTCATGCCTTCCTCTGCACTAAGAGAAAAATGGTGAGTAAATCAGTGTGCGTAATTATGTGTCACTGCACAAGTAGGCTGTTTATTCCAATGTGTGCATTAACATTCTCATCTTTATACTCACCAGACGTTTATGAGCAATTGAATCAAAATGTAAAAGAAAATGTTTTACTGCCTCTCCGGTGTCGTAATCCAAACGAACGCTGTGGGATACTTGATGATAAATGCAGGCTGTAGGTGCAAATGTAGACTTCAGATTCTGCATACAGCAGAATTCTGCATGCAGGTAACCAATGCAGCTTTTGCTCCTAGCAATATGTGGAAAGCACTCTATGCAGATATTGTATGTTGCAAAGAGACCTCAGAACAACCACACAGCCACTTTTAGTCACACTTGACTTGTATGTACTGTATGCAAATGTCCAAGTATTAAGTCAGGAGCTAGACAAGGAGTGAGCACATGAAGGGCGGGTAAGCTGTCATCCCTCTCTGGCATTCTCTCCATCCCTGGAGGTTTGCTGAACGAGTGAGCCGCTCCCTCCTCTTCCTTCCCCTCACTAATTTTGCTCTGGCCAAAAGGCCACATATCCTCCCAGTTACGTAAACAAGTTGTCATGGAGCCCACGAGTTTTGCTTCCTCCACTTCAAATATCTGTGTAGGAACTCTTCCTTGCGTCGTCGGTCAGTTCCTGTTTTTATCGTGCTCATAGTTCCTCACGTTCCTGGTGTTTCCTTCCTGTGGATGAGATGCATATGAGTATTAGTCATCTAATGTTTCACTTTATTCTCTGTCTCCCTATTGTCTGTTTCTCTGCCTCCCTCCAACAGGCGCAGGCGGTAACCCTAACGGTGGCTCAGGCTTTCAGAGTGGCGTTTGAATTCTGGCAGGCTGCCAAGGAAGGTACGCATGGCCGCCCCCGACGACCAGAGTGTGACGGATGAGTGAAAACGTTCCCCTCCTCTCTCTCCTCCCCCACTGTTGTTATTCTCCACTCCTACTGTATACATCCGTTTTCTAGCATTGGGTGGCCAAACAATGACTTTTATCCCGAGGTTTCCCGGGCAACGTAGAAACATACATTTTCTCATGTCTTCCTGGTCTTGCCCTGGGCACCCTCTAGGGGGGTCATGTGAAATACTGGAGATCTGTTTGGCTGCTCCTGCCAGTCACTGTTATTTTTTTTTTCTCTCTCGCACACTTACACACTCAGACAGAGGAATGTCTCAATTGATTGAACCTGTTCCTCCCTGCAGTGGTTCAATCACCACCACGGGAGCAGAAAGACCTGTTTCGGTTTAGCGACGCCTCTTTATAACAGGCAACTTAGTCATGGCTAAGACTCATCTAGGTATCGACAGAGGAGAGGGTGAAGAGAAATTAAGGTTAGCCCGGGGCAGAGGTGGTCTGAATGGAGTAAATCTTCTCCATCTCCTTGATGGTGAGAATAGGACTCAGATGTGTGGGATTTTCCCTCGATATATTTCATCTTTACTGCACCCCAATCAACAGAAATGTAGTTCCTCCTCATTACATATTTATATATTTTTTTCATTCTTTTATGTCAGACTTGTAAAGCACTCAACCCCTTTGAAATTGCCAGCACCCTGAATAGTTGACTATTGCTGAGGAGATAAGCAGACGGTGCATGTTGAGGCACCACCGTGGACACAGCAGGCGATCAAAGTGCTGTGTAAGGACGGTGTCACACACAAGCAGCTCGTTCTTTTGTACAGCTCAGCAGAACATGCATGTAATTTACTGCATGTATGACTCCAGTGTAAATGAGCGGTTCTGAGGACACATAATATTGGCTTCTACGTCACCCCCCCACCCCCCACCCCCTTCCCTTCCCATCCTCATCTTTACATGTGTGTTGGTGCTGTTTGAATTCTGTGATTATCCATTGTTGCTGTCTGTCTTGTTTTGCACCTGGCACCTTGAGTCTACCCTCCCTTGTCGAGTTATTTTCTTCTTTCTCCTCCCCCCATCCCAGCACTCGCTTCTGTTTATTATAAAGGAGGAGACGAGTGAAGAGGAGGAGAGCGAAGGAGGGGGATGGGGATGAGGAGAGAGGGCAAGAGAGCATGAAAGGCGGGGCAGAGAGGGTGTTGGGATGTCGAGAGAGAAAGGAAAATGATTGTGTGCGTGTGTCAGTGGGAGCTCAACCCCATGACAGATTCAGTGTCAGTGCCATTGATCCTGTCTCACGCGAAGGCAAGCTTATTTATTCAGTCCTTCAGAGACCCGCACTTGCACTGTATGAAAATTCCAGACGCCTTTTTTTTTTCAGTCACTCCACATTTCTACCACGTCTTCTTCTTCTTCTTCTACTGTGGTGTTGAGGAATGTTTTAATGTGGGCACATTTCCATTTTTGGAGAGAGGGGGGGTATTTTTCCAAGATCAAGGCTGTGCCTCATGCCTCTTCATTTGTTTTTGTTTTTTTTTTTTATTTCTGAGTTGAATATTAAAAACTGCAAATTAGTGCATGCATCCTTCTCACTCTTTCACCTTACACTCTCTCTCTCTCACTTAACAACCCCATCTCTCTTTCTTTTCTTATGTATCGCTCACCCTTTCTCTCAAATTCTTTACCTCTCCTCGTTTTCTCCTAGAGGCAAGCCTAGTTGGCCGTTTAATTTGGTGAGCTATTTTCTCATAGTTCGGTACAGTGTCACTGATGAAGGAGAACCGATGCCAAGCTCGTACGAGGTTACAGTGGGGAAAGGAAGGATTTTTTTTTTTTTTTTTCCAGAGTAGAGTAGTGGTGTTCTCTTGTGGCAGAGAAGAAGAAAGTAAGATGAAGAGAAGGGAAAAAAAAAAATCCTTTCGAGTCTGTTTCATTAAAGTTACAAGACCCCAGAGGATCAGGGCAGGAAGAGAGGGTATCTATGTATGAAACGAGCAACAAACTAGGCAGACAAACTCTCCTCCACCACCCACCGCGGTTCTCCGCAGCCCACCACACATTCCTGACCCACATTCCTCCGTATATTACAGCTTCCATCTCTCTTTATTGGAAATCTGTGTTTGTAGAATATTCACTCTAAACACTGCCGCCAGCTTTGAACTGGTGTATCTTTAAGTTGGTTCCATTTTTTTTGCAGATACTCAAGTCAGAGTGAAAACCAAGACCATGGGGGGGGGAAAAAAACAGGTGCCTGGGGAAAATTTTGTAACACTGCCATCGCTAAGCTACCTGGGCTTATGGGAAATGGGATGTTGTTTTCCAGACTAAGAATAGTTATGAAATAAAGAACACCTCCTTTCTGAAAGCAGCTTTCTTTAAATGGAAAGGATATGGCCATTTAATCTCTGACCACATCATTGAAAGCCTGAGTGGTGGTTGTTTGATCTCTGCCCTACCTTCACATCAGGGGAAAAGGAGGCTATTTTAGATAAGGCAGAGATGGGTGTTGATGTGAGCATTTGTGAGTAGACTTGAAGTAGTTTAAGAGAGCAGGAAATACAATGAAACTTAGTGACCTGCGCTATGTCATAAACCTTCTTCTTGGCAGGTGAGAATGTTTGGAGCGAGCAGAGCTTATTATCCGTCTGACACAGTCTGTTTAAATGCTGCAGTTACTGCACTAACTGCTATGAAGTATGAAGTGTGTTATGATCTTTGAAGCCCTGGCCTCTAGGTTTCCGCTGGCAGATGGCTCGAGTAAAGGCCTTAACCTTATCTGCTAATTTAGTCCTCCTAATTTATTTACACACGCTTATACGCTTGGTTAGCGAAACATTTAATACAAGCATTTTCAGCAGTTAGACAAGTAAACAGCTCCTGCACAGCTCCTGAATCATAGCCGTTCTTCACTGAGAGCTCTTTCTTTCTCTTTCGTTTTTTTTTTTTTCACTTTTTGTCTTTCCCAATCTCCCGTCATTCCCCCACACAGAGAAAGAGAAGCGAGTGAAGTCAGGTTCAGACGGGGAAGGAGCCAGCAACTCTCAGTCGGAGAGCTCGGCCAGCCTGGGCAGCCTGAAGGGAGGAGGTGAGTCACGTCGCCCATCATCACGTCTTTCTCTCACTCACCCTCTCTGTCACAGTGGTCGTAGCCTCAGGGGGAGGAAGACTATTCAGCCACTTGTCAAAGGTTGGCCTATATTGAGGCTGCGGTTCAGCTGATAACAATCTGCATTTCCCCGGGTATTCTTTCTCCCTAGCATCATTACAATGAACAGCAAATGACATTTTTGAGTGATTATGTATGATGATAATGGTAATGATGATGCTCTCTTTAATTTGGAAACATTAAAGGGAATTGCCATATTGTGGATTCATTAAAAACAAGTCTTGGTTCACAGATTCTCTGTGACGTTTTATGATATTAGAGAACTGTTCAAGAGACAAACAGTAACGTTCTGTGCAACTATGGTGACACAATCGCAGTCCTGTTTTGTGAAAAGCATGAAAGAGGCCTACGTTTGTCTGACCCAGTTGTTCGATCAGATTCACTAAGATTCCAGGGCCTGAGTCCCGATTCATACCTTATAAACATGTAGCAGACAACCTTAAGGCATTATT
This sequence comes from Thunnus albacares, assembly GCF_914725855.1. NCBI lineage: Eukaryota > Metazoa > Chordata > Actinopteri > Scombriformes > Scombridae > Thunnus > Thunnus albacares. The sequence continues at coordinate 9,421,825 of NC_058120.1, read as the reverse complement.
AGCTCCATGTATTGTCCTCAAATAAAAGAAGACAAGGAGCATCCTGTTGCCTGTGGCACAATGGCTGTACACTCATTCTTCTGTGTTTGTGCATATGCCTTTTCCCTGTCACACTTAGTACACCAACGACCTAATGTTCACATTCTCCCTGAGCTGTTTCAGAAGGCGGCAGTCTTTTTTTTGTTGTTGTTGTTGTTGTTTTGTTTTTGCAACTCCAATAACATCTAAAAACCCTAGCTTTGGACTGAGCCTCCCCCTCTGCCCAGCCAGGTGGCCTCCAGCCAGAGAGGGATCTCTCTAAATCTGTTCTGACACTTTATTTGGGGCTGTGGCCCTGGGTATGCTGTATTTTATGGCTGACATGGGTTTTATGGATGATCCCTAGTGAGAAGACTCAACAAAGTAGGACTTGGAAACAAATCGTGGCAACAGAGAGGCTCGTCATGCGTTCGGGCTGAACATTATCCCGCTGATCATTCGGTGGATCATTTGGTTGCCAGTGGATTGGATTTCTGTAAAGCAAATTGGCATAATTGTACAACTGAGTAATACGTGGTAGAGGCCTCTGAGTGCCTTATGAAACAGCCAGAGCATTTCTCTCTTCGCCAAAGGTTCCGTCCTAAAGCGGTGATTGGGGACAGCACAGCTTTAGAGCCATCAGAAGGTTACATTTATGTACCCTTCACTTTGGCTGATCAATTGGCATGCCACTGAGTCAGAGGGACTCACGGGATCAGTGGTGTTATCAGGGTTGAGTCAGCTTTATTCATGAGATATGATACCTACGACTCTCTCCCGGCGCCAGGCTTCTTACAGTGGCTACATAATATTAATGCTACTTCATTGTTAGGACGTTCTGCCTGCTTGATCCTCTTCTTTACATAGTTACATGCATCAGCTGGTTGTTTGCTCTCAGAGCCCCACTTCCACCTTAACAGACACTCAAAGCTGTTAACTCGGAGGGATTACCATCAGATGACCCTTGAATGACAGCCCCAGCCCCACAATATTGCCTTCTTCATAAAGGGAGAGTTCTCTAAATGCCTTTGAGCCAGTGTTGACAGAGAGGACAGGATGGAGAGAATCGCTATCGCAGGCTGACTCAGTGTGTGAGCCTCTCTTTTGAGGAAATGGTGAAAAGGTCAGTTAAGGATATTAAGCTTTGGCATAGAAGAGTGAGCATAGCAGAGTTAAGTTTAGAGAAGCCATTGAGTTTTTTTCCTGTTCCCAACGGACAACATTAGCCTAAAGACTAGACAGAAATTAAGGTTGACAGATTATTGACAGACATTAATCATCAGGCGAGGCCATTACAAGCCAATCCCATTACAGATCAGTGGTGTCACCGTGCTTAGGCGTGCAAGTCACGGGGTTACTCCATGCTCACTTATCACAGAGTGACAATGCACAGATGGTCATATCGATGAGATACATCAGAGGCTTGATAAGGAAATGTGGAAAACACTTTGTACTGGGCTACTACCACTAATGTATTCTTACACTTACATTGAGGTTTGAGGATTTTCATGCATTTATATGTAAATTGTCTGACATTTTTCCTGCTTTGTATTGCAGAGGTAGCCACAGGGAAACTTCTGGATTTGGCAGAGGGGGCCAATATGGCGCTGGTCCACTCAGGAACAAAGCAGACCGAATCGGATCCTTTTATGGTGCATAATCACGCAACAGAGAACAACAATACTGTATGGGTAAGACAAGAGTCAGGGCTGGTCAGTGAGTTTCAGCTGTTTAGGCTCGATATGATGCACTGTACCTGTTGTATTCAAAGGAGTGGATTCTACAGTTACGCTGCTGCTACGCTGAGTAAGACAATAGCCTATTGAACAGAGCTGGTCTTATCAAATGGTCACATAGCTGTAGAGGGTGTGGGGCTACACATAGCCTACATTAACCTTTTCAGACCATTTTATGCTAGAGAAAAGTGGTGAGAGGTGATTGTGTGATAGTTAGCATACACATACAAGCAAAGGTTTGCATGAATAAACACTGTTTACTTATCTCCTGACCAGAATTTAACTTTTTAACTTCATCTTTAACCACTTCACATGTTCTGTCTGGCAGGAGTTGGAGGACGGTCTGGATGAGGCTTTCTCAAGGTGAGAAGAAGTGTGGATTTGGTTTTCCTCATATCCCAGTCCCAGTTAAACAGCCACACAAGCTGCTGCTCTGGAAATAGCGACCTGTGGTTTTGGGCTGCTCTCTGCCTCTGCTTGGCTCACCCCAATGCACTCCTAACGACAGGAGACAGGCTCAGTTTACAGGCCCTGGCACAGCCGACACCCGCCCTGAGTCACACTGCTTCTGTAGGCTCCGTTTACAATCGTCTCAGGCCCACACACCCATTTCAGATGAGCTCTCCCTCTCAGGAAGCCTATGATTTTAAATGGGGGACACATTGTTGTAGGATTTATATCACAAACCTATTGGAAAGTTACTAATTTTGGTTCATAAGTTATTTAAAAGAAGCTACAGCATTGTGGTGGAATAAAAGCAATGAAGACTCAAGAAGAGTTCAAGTCTCATAATTTTCTGGTTCAAGGCTGACAGGAAAGCGCATCGTCTATGCTAATTGGAATTCCTTAAACTCGGTCTACGCCATCAACAAAGTAATCAGAATGAGGCCCGAGTCCTCTGTGATTAATGTTTCAATTTAGTCTGTATCAGCGGCTCACTCAGATAAGCTTTGGTGGTCTGCTGTCAGGTTGCACAGTGCAACTGTTTACAGCTATTTGTTTTAGGCCGCCGCAAGGACTCATTCAACCCTTTATTAGTGCATTTATTAACTTTGGCTCTGCTTTTCATTCCCTCTGCTAATTTGACAGTGGCCCCTCTTTATTCTTACTTTCATTTAGTGGAGGGAGAATGGGCTCCACAGTCTCTGTAATCAAGCACTAAGAGGCTATTTTAGCCCCCGTTATCGGATGATTATTTGTCTGCTCACACTGTAATTACACCCCAACTCTGTTAATCTTCCATTCTGTGATTAATGAGGACGCTCCCACTGTAAGCAACGAGGTATCCAGATGTAGATTTCTTTAACTGAAGGATATTCAGGGGCCCGAGGGCCAGGTTGACGTCTTTGTCCGTCAGAAGAAGATGATTGTGCTGGTAGATGTCGGAATCAGAGCAGAGGTGATAATTAGAGACAAGTAATGGTTCTGTGAATGAGGATAATGCTGATTGATGGTGTTATTTTCACTTTACTTGCTGTTTAGTGTGTAGCACATGGGTGTGGTTTTGCGTGAGGACTGAAATACGTTCCGGATTAATGAAATGTTTTTGAGTTGAGTAACCTGAATGTGCCTTGTCATCACTGTACTTTGAGTAAGCTCCTCTACCATATTATTTCACACAAAAACACTATAAACAGCAGAGAGTAGTAGTTATAGGATGTAACTTAAATTAGCACTAGAGTACTCAGTATGTAAACATTTCACTGGCACCAGGGCCTCGTGCGCTGAGATAACTTGAAAACTGAATCATGTAACAGGCAGCATCATAAAAAAACATCTGCTCCCTTCCTGCAACACCAAAGTTTTCAATCTGAGCATCAAAGTGGCTATTCCCCAAGTTGAACTCCTTTTTATCTTTTGATTTGTGACATTTCAAGTCTCTTAGATGAGTCGTTTTGTTCATATATCTTTCCATAGAAACTGCAGATCTGCTCATAAGTTGTCAGGGATATTTTTTGTTGCGAGAGACTGTACTGCCATCTGGTGGCTGTGAAGTGTGGATTTACCTTGTAGATGTAAAAGCCTCTAAAGTGCCTGTTGATCATTATAAGAAAAAGCCAGTATGGTGTGCATATGTTTTCTGTCTTGCGAAAAGAAAAAATTGTGGTTAACCCACTTTGTTGTAAGGCAGTTCAGAACAGAGTTTAATTGTTATGTTTCCTTTGCACCCCCAGCCGCAGTCTGGATAGCTTTGAATCCTACTCAGGTAACGTCATTCACTGGATCTAGTGACTTCCACCTCATTCCCCGTTAGTCACCCCACTATTCAAACCTGCTCATCTGTCTGGATATCAGTGTTCAACCAGATAAATTAAAGCACAAGTAGTTTTGCATTTTCTTTCAAGGCCATCAACACAGACCAGAACCCTCATCCGACTTGTTCGCGGGAAAACCCCTCCTATTACCATTCCACAGTTCAGTCCATCCCTGTGCTTCACGAGACACGTTTCTCTGCCACAGAACCTAATGTTGTCCTCCACTGTGTCCACTTCTTTCATCACAAATATGTTGTTTCTCCAACTCACACATCATCAGTCTTGTAATGTTTAATGTCATGTCACTGAATGAAATGTCCTGGTGAGACAAAATGCCGTTCACATGTACATGTAGGTCTAACATGTTTGTGTTTTAAATAGGCCTTGTGTGCGCATATTAGAGCGGTCTCATGTTGCTAATTTTTACGTCCACACTTTGTCCCATTGTTCACGAGCATTTTAAAATGTCATGCATTGTTATTCGTACTATCAGTAATCTTTATTACACTCCAGGTTTTATTTTGGCAGTTGCTAACTAAATGTCTCTTTTCCTCTGCTTCTCCAGACTCGCTGAGTCTCGCACTAACCCCCAGGTCCTGGACATTGGGGTAAACCCTCAGGACTTCAACACTGAAGAGTGCCTGTCCCCAGGCAAATGGGACCAAGAGGACACAGACTTCCCCGCACAAAAAGACTCTTTTGGGTTCTAATGTGAAGCCTCCGCCAAGAAGGAGAAAAACAGGGAAAGATGAGGAGAAATGGTGGGTAAAACATGTTTGCATACTGGAGAAGTGGCAAAACAAACGTTTGTTACATCAGTAAGGTTTCCCACCTTCTCCCTGCTGCCAAGTCCTCTGAGTGGTGCAGTCTAGTGGCTCTCGGATGCTTCTGCATCGACACGACCAGAGAAGGGCAACATGAGCAGGCTGCTCACAGAACAGGCCAAAGCAATACAAACCAATTTATCCCTTTTCTACAAGAAAACATGCAGTCATTTCATGTTTGTTACAGTCAGTGTATTACTTCCTTTTTTGGTGTCTGTTTACCCATTCATTGTATGTAATGTGTTTGTGGTATGTGCTTTTGTACATTATGTTAAAGAAAGCGTGTGTGTTGATGTACAGTATATAAATGTACAAAATGAGACATGATAACTAGGACTTGTTCTGTTTGGAACAGTTTTTTTATGTGAGGTAAAGGTCAACAAGGGTGCTGTCACATATTTTATTTACTTCAAGATTTAGAAATGTAACTGGATTAGAGGGAAAAGTCACTGGTGAAGGTTACCAACACACCAGTACTCATATCAGTCAAAACTATAAAGTTACTACCTGTGTGCTTCAAGGCTTCAGCCTTTTTTTGGGCAACAAAAGCTTTAAAAAATGTGTGTATGTGTTAGTCAAAGGAGTGTGTGTGCGTGTGTGTGTGTGTGTGTGTGTGTGTGTGTGTGTGTGTGAGAGAGAGAAATTGATGAGAAAAAAATGACAATCCTATTTTTTTTTTGTAATGCAAAATCTATTTTTGCACTCAACATTAAACCATCTTTAAAAGCACATATTTCATGTAAGGGAATTTAATGTCAAAAAGCATCAAACCCATGACTTAGGCTAATTTACACTGCCTGGATTCACTCTTCCCCTTGGATTTTTTTATGTCATGTTTTACAACTTTTTATTCACAGTGGATTAACTAATCTTTTTGGGTTGAGCCTCAACCCTTTTGACAATTAAACAAGTAGAGGATTTTCTGATCTCTTTGATAGCAGCGTGAGTTTATTAGCAACACAGTTCAAGCTAAGCCAGGCACACAAACATATCTTGGTGGGAAATAGGAGGGAAGCTTGGATTTGTATGGAGATCACCTGTATCGCACAAGGTGATCTCCATTCAACTTAATATTCATCTTCTCAAAACAATTAGCTATACATGCAAGGATTTAGGTGATATGAAAGAGCAGCTGTCAATTCTGTATGTTTGCTCAATTTGTAGAGATTCATGTCAGCAATCCTCATTAATCCACTGTGATTCATAGCTGTAAAACAAAACATGGAGGCCAAGAGGGTGATTGTGTTTTATTGGCACTCTACCACTGTAAATTAAATTATATTGCTACATTGACTTTGCTCTTTTTTCCAGGGATGGTTCCCAGTGTTATTTTTGGCATTTTGTTTATGTATGAATTAATTTAATTCATCAATTTACATAAACTTCAATAAAAGCACATTTGCATATGAGTAATATTTATTCCAAGATCAAATTGTTCAACTTTTTTGTAAACTCATGTGCACCTAACTCTAACTGCTTCATGTTATCTGTTACCTCTTTCTTTTATTTTCTTGCATCTTTAGTCTGAATCTAACCAGTGCTCAAGCTTGGAAGGTCTATGGCAAACTTCAACCCATTAGATTTTAAATGTCCTGTGTAAAATGGGAAAATGTGATGTTTGATGTTGAATAGAAGGTCACATGGTTACCATAAATGGGGGTTCATCCTCTGAAGAGGCCTGAATTTCAAGAGCACATTCAGTGGATGTATTTTGTTCACATATTTTGACCAAAGGAAGTGACCAATCAACAGACTGACATCATAATCTCTAAGCTTGTTTTATCCTTCCAAAACACACGACCACATCTGAAACCATTTTAAGTTAGTAAGGCAGAAATGTACAATTTTCAAAACATAATATTGTGTTGCTGTTGCCTTATGGTGTAAACACCATAATAAATCTGGCCATGGGTGAGATTAGACCTGTAACAATTTGTTATCTTTTTCAAGCAAATGTCAGATATTCTCTAATTCAATCTTCTCCAGCATTCTTCACAGTTCTGTGCTGCTTTTTCCGTTTTATATTATTGAAAACCTACATTTTGAACTGTTAGTCAGATAAAACAAACAATTTGAAGATGTCACCTTGGACTTTAGGAAATTGTGGTGGCCATTTTCCACTATTTTCTTACATAATACGGACCACACAAGGTCAACATAATGCAAATAACTGAGTTGCCTGTATGATGTGCTGCATTACACTACAACTACATAAACATTGATAAATTCAATGCAAATGTTTATATTTCAGGGAAAGAATAATTTTGGTTTCACTGAAGAACGCAAACATTTTTCTTCCAATCTATCACTCTTTGTACCATCTGCTTTGCCACACTCAGAAATCCTCATCTCCACTTGTGAGCAGCAGCTCTGTAAAGCAATTCAGCAGATTTACTATCAGATCTGGCCCAGGGGGTCTCATTTGTATGCTTAATTTAGTTCTCATTTATATTGCATCAAATATTTCTGTATTACTGTACTTAAACATGTTAGACACCAGTTCAGCAAATGAAAGGTATGCACATGCAGGCACATAATGTTCTGTTGTTTTGCATTTGGAGGATCAGTAGCTGAATAATAGAGTCAGATATACTGTAGTGGCCTCTGGGGGGGAGTCGGGGAATGTTCTTGACCTGGAATGACTTCTGTGGTTAAGTCAGTTTGTACAAAAATGTTTTCTGTTGCAGGCCAGTAATCCCTGATATACAGATGGACTGGGAGTGTTAGAAACAGCTGTATGAGCCTTTTGTTACCAGACTAACTTATAAATGATCAAGGTATGAACCTGATCCTTACTAGAAACAACTAGACAACCACTCTGAGCTGGCCCTTTGTGGGACTGCACTGCCATCTGCTGGCAGTTTGGGAAAATTTGGAGTTCATTAATTTTCTATTAGACTACGATACAAGTGGTTAGACACATTTACTTTTAAGGCCATATACCAATCATGTATATAGATGAAGGTCTGGTAGACTGGAGGCTCGCTCAAAATAAAGTGAAGTACTGCATAGATCTAAGTATACGGAAATTTCTTTTATTAAGAAAGGCCATATACCAACGCCACCTTCAGCTTAACCTCTCTAAGACCAAGCTCCTTGTCATGCTAGCAAGTCCTTCCATACAACAAAACATCAGCATCCAGCTCAAATCAACCCAACTCATGCCCACAAAATCTGTCCGGAACTTGGTTGTCATGGTTGATGACCAACTAACCTTTAAGGTTCACGTGGCCTCAGTTGCTCGATCGTGTCACTTCGCCCTGTACAACATCAGGAAGATCAGACCCTACCTGTCTGAGCTTGCAGCACAACTCCTGGTACAGGTTCTCATAATATCACGCATCGACTACTGCAACTCCTTACTGGCAGGCCTCCCTGCATGTACACTCAAACCCCTGCAGATGATCCAGAACGCGGCGACAGGTCTGGTCTTCAATCAGCCCAAAACAGCACATGTCACCCCGCTGTTGATATTTCTCCACTTGCTCCCAGTTGCTGCCCGCATCAAATTCAAAACCCTGACACTTGCTTACAAAACAGCAACTGAAACAGCTCCTGCCTACCTGAACTCCCTCATTGAGGTCTACACTCCCTCCCGCCCACTATGCTCTGCCAATGAAAGGCGCCTGGTACAACCACCACAGCAGAGCCCTATGTCACTTGCTTGACTCTTCTCCTCTGTAGTTCCCTGGTGGGGGAATGAGTTACCAAACTCTGTTCGATCTGCAGAGTCCCTCTCAATCTTTAAGAAAAGACTAAAGACCCAGCTCTTTCGTGAACACCTCTGCACTTGATGGACTGTAAGTAGAGAAAAAATAAAAAAGACAAAACCCCCCCCAAAAAACTTGCTTCTATGCAATCTATGCACTCTATGCATTGCCTTGGTGCACTGCCTGTTGGCATCAACGTCCTATGGGTCCCAAACTTAAGCTGTATGGCACTTACTCATGTTGTTGTCTTCTGACTGGATCCCTGCTTGTGTTGTATCAGTCTCATATGTACGTCACTTTGGATAAAAGTGTCTGCTAAATGAAAAGTGTAAATGTAAATGTCAGAAGCCTTGTTTGACTGGTTTGTAGAAAACCACTCACTGTCATTTCACAGTCTGAATGATCCCTGTGCTTTAGAAGTTTCTCTACAACAGACCATGTCATGTTACATGTTAGAGATGTGTGTAGTTCACATGTAGCTCTATCATATGTTTTTTCATGTTTGAATAGACCTCTGTATGTTAGAGCAATCTCACATTGAGTTGTCACTGTAAGGTGAGCAAGGGTATCGTTTCTTTGCAATTCCTTTTTCATTGTGATTGTTTTGAAATGCCACTATTATGATTTATGTTTATACATTTATGTTTTTTCACACAGAAATACCATTGCACAGTTTCAGGTTAAGCCAGGTTCAATTTTAGATTAAAGGTTGTGCAGCAAATGTCTTGTCATCAACCTGTACTAAACCTTCACCTTTATCCTCTTCCTTAAATTGAGTTTGTTCACTTCAGCCTTGAAATGCAGATCTTTGTCCAGAGTAAAAAAAATGGGTCAAAGCAGAGGCCAGAATGAATGAGTGTAGACACAGCCAGCTATGACCAAGGTATCAAACTCCCTGCAAGGCTGCAAAACTGAGCGCGATGGTGTTATCATATGATCATTTTTTCTACCTGCTGAATAAAAAACTACAAACCTGTTAAAGATGTTGGTTATTCTTGAGAAAAATGGGACAGAGCTTAAATCTGTCTACTAGTAAGACCCATATGGAAATATCCAGATCACCAATGGACATCCAGTAATCCACTGAATTTGTGTCCAAGAGATGTGAATACGAAAAATCTGCTGGCACTGTACAGGCGGCAGTGATGCTGTAACAGGATGTAAAAAGTTATTCTATTAATAGCAGAAATGAGTTAAGCAAATTGCAAATTAAAACACACATGGGCAAAGTACAGAGCTGTGTCTGAAAAAAAAAAACCCATCAGTGATCATATTATGTAATTTTTCATTATGGAGGCAATAGGTGATCTTCTAAATTTGTGAAGAAATTCTTGAGTTAAGTAAATTCAGCTGTGGCTAATGAGAGCTGAGTTAATAAAAACAAGTGGTAAGACTAGTGTGTTAATTAGCAGTAAATGCAGTATTGGACAAAATGAAAGTTCTGATGGTCTGATGATGGCGCTGGATTAAAAGGTCAGAGAATCATCAAATGATTAGTTCATGGGGAAATATGAATGTACGTCATGTCAATATGTCCAATAGTAGAGATTCAAAGCCACTGACAACTTCATTACCTCCCTGTAAGCCTCTGGTTGGGAGGTCAGAGATCACATTGTATAGTTGTATAACAATTGAGGAGCTGATGCCCCCTTTTTACAAATTTAAATTGACAAGACGTCTTCTCCGAGCTACACCATGACATTAGGCTATGAGGGTGCTGCACATACAGTTATGTTCAACTGCAGTGCCTGGTTTGTTATTCTGTTTTAGTGTTTGAAGCAATGTCAAACTAATTACTATACTATACTATACTATACTAGCACTGTAACTGTTGGGTTTCTGTTGCTAAACAGAAACCACTGATTTGTGTCATATTTTTACATTTTTAAATCCTCTGGGCAGTCAGCTACATGTCAGATAAGCATCAATATTTTAATTGAAATGTGTTCACTACAGCAGGTCTTGAGACATAATATCCATGGCTAACCACATATTTGACTTTAACAAAAGGGCTGATCCCAAAAGTATTGAGAGATGAACTGTTGCATTGTTGGTTTTGTTTACAATGATGAAAATATACAATATCACAAACCTCATCTTTTAAAATATAAAACGAAGAATATAAAAGAAGGAAAGGGCTTCAAGAGGATCTTTTGGCAATGTTAATGATGATAACTTGAAACTAATAGCTAGAAACTGTAATTCAGAGTTACTGATCGCTTATGACATATTTTCTGAACACAAAGAATTATAGTATATTTAAATAGATATGTAGATATGGTTAGGGTGTGTTTGGCCCTCTGAAAGCCTTTTTCCTTCTGTTATTGAGTAATAATGACCCACCTACAAAAAAAGCATTAGCATATACAGGGTCTTCAGAAATGTTCCATTCAAATCCTAGTCAATAATCATTTACTAGTCTCTATATAAAGTAAGGAATCTCTGTCTGTCTGTCTGTCTGTCTGTCTGTATGTTTCGCATATCTTGAGAACCGTTCATCTGATCTACTTCATACCTGGCAGGTGGATTGCTGGGGAATCAAGGAAGTGCAATGTTGATGCCTGAAGTTGTTTGGATGAGCGGTTCTTAAGAAATACATAAAAATACCTCATAAACAACGTTGATTTGCTTCCTCTGAAGAAGAAGAATGGAATGGAAATATGGACAGCACCACTCTGCAATTGCAACCCAAATTGTGTTTTCTGTAGATGGATTTTTGCAACTACGTAACACAAAACTCTACCCTCCTTCAGTCTTTTTCATGCTAATTTTCACACTTCACACAAAGAGTTTTGTTGTTGTGTAGCTGACATGTAACATGCATTTAACAAAGACATCTCCTCTGCAAACCTTCTGCTCTCACAGTAAATGAAAGAGTGTAAACACAGCGACTGCACAGCAGTGGTCTCCCACAGGCGGTTACCTGTATGTAACTCCAATTCTACAGTACAAATTAAAACACAATTCCACCGAAGAGACATTTCCCCACTACACCTCTCACATAATTTCATTTCAATAGCTGTTCACATGATTCAATATTTCAAAAAAAGCTAAGATCAGAGAAAATTAAAAAATTTAGATACAGATTTTTGTATCAGAACTTGGTTTTTTTCTTCTTTTCTCTCTTGTGATTGATTCATCTTGTGGTCTATTGGATGGGGCCCGACTCCAGCTTGAGAGCCACAACTAAACTAATATTTAAGTAGCTCAAACCGGCAGCCCCCTGGACCCTCTTCAAAAGTAATATGCTGCTTACACATTGATGCATCAGTACCAATTTAATAATGTTACATATCATAATTTATCAGTTACAAGGGACTTTTGGGGCCATAATTAATTTGGTGGCCCAAGGCAGCTACTTAGTTTGCTTGATGTGTGACAGCTTGTGAGAGAGAAAAATCACAGTTTAAAACACTGAGGAATTAAAAAACAGAACTTCATAACTGTCACAGTCACTGAATTTTAATGACCTGTTTACAACAAATACATGGAGGGAAGAAGAAATGTATGGAGATAGGGATAGAGGATGAGGGTAAGGGTGAGAGTGAGGGTGAGGGTAGGGTGAGGGTAAGGGTGAGGGTGAAGGTAGGAAGGGTACAGTGGTGGGTGAAGTGGGGGAGGGGTTTGGGGAAAGAGGGGGCTGTCACTGTTGTTATTTATTGCGACTCCAACTCCAGAAGCTCTTCTTCTTCTTCCTTGAGCTCCTGAAAAGAGAAAGACAGCATATTTTGAGTTAAATTCCAAAGCTCTTAAGTTATCTGAAATCAGTTATTAGAATAAAAAAGATGAGCTGAGGCAGCAAACCTGAAGCTGAAGATTTTCCTCTGTGAGAGGTTGGATCTCCTCTTTCCTCTGTGTCTCCTTGTGGATCCAAATTTTGTCTCCTCCAGCTCTCTCTTTTCTTTCTCCCACTGCTGTGATCTCCTCTCCCAACTCTCACACAGCTTTGAGAGCTCCTTTTCTGGTCTATCTCTTTTTTCCTACTGTTTTTTTCTGTTTTCTTCAGTGGCAGAGAACTTACTTTGCATGGTCGTCCTGTTATCCAGCAGCTGCTGTCTGTCACTTCTCCAGGCAACCCAATTGCCAGAATAAAATATTGGCATTGTACATTTTGGCAAACCAAGGACAAGCTGAATATCTACGTTTCATATGTAAAATCACTACGTTTCAATGTTGGCCATTATCAGTTGAATAATGATGTTTGAGAATGGTAAAATGCTATGGTTAAGATCTGGTTAGGATTAGAAACAAAAACAACTTGGTAAGAGTTAAGGAAAGATCATGTTTTGGGAAAATGCCATCGAAAAATGAAAAAATGAAAATAGATGGAAACGGCTGCATATGTCTCAAAAACTCACCAAAAATGCCATTGAAAAGTGAAAAAATGAAAATAGATGAAAAGGTCTGCAAATGTCCAAATGACTTTCCAAAAATGCCTGACTTTCTGGGTAGACAAATGGCTGCAAATGTCCCGAAGACTTGCCAAAAATTCCCATATTATTCGGTAGGAAAATGGCTGAAAACGGAAGATGAAAACGGCTGTAAATATCCTGACGACTCGCCAAAAATGCCCAACTTTGTGAACAGAAGAATGGCTGCAAATGTCTCGAAAACTCGCCAAAAATGCCCGACTTTGTCAATACAAAAATGTGTTCCTGTATTATTCAGTAGGAAAATGGCTGCAAATATCTCGAAAACTCGCCAAAAATGCCCATCGAAAAATGAAAAAATGAAAAAAGATGAAAACAGCTGTAAATATCCCCGACGACTCGCCAAAAATGCCAGACTTTGTCAATAGAAGAATGGCTGCAAATGTCTCGAAAACTCGCCAAAAATGCCATCGAAAAATGGAAAAATGAAAATAGATAAAAACGACTACAAATGTCTCAAAAACACGCCAAAAATGCCCGTCGGAAAATGAAAAAATGAAAAAAGATGAAAATGGCCGTAAATATCTCAAAAACGCCCCAAAAAAGCCCGTCGGAAAATGAAAAAAGATGAAAACGCCAGTAAATATCCCGACGACTCGCCCAAAATGCCCGACTTTGTCAATATAAAAATGGCTGCAAATGTCTCTAAAACTCGCCAAAAATGCCCATCGAAAAATGAAAAAATGAAAATAGATGAAAACGACTGCAAATGTCTCAAAAACGCGCCAAAAATGCCCGTCGGAAAATGAAAAAATGAAAAAAGATGAAAACGCCAGTAAATATCCCGACGACTCGCCAAAAATGCCCGATTTTGTCAATAGAATGATGAATACAAATGTCTTGAAAACTCGCCAAAAATGCCCATTGAAAAATGAAAAAATGAAAATAGATGAAAACGATTTCAAATATCTCAAAAACGCGCCAAAAAAGCCCGTCGGAAAATGAAAAAATGAAAAAAGATGAAAACGGCCGTAAATATCCCGACGACTCGCCAAAAATGCCTGACTTTCTCAATAGAAAAATGGCTGCAGATGTCTCGAAAACTCGCCAAAAATGCCATCGAAAAATGGAAAAATGAAAATAGATGAAAACGACTGCAAAGGTCTCAAAAATGTGCCAAAAATGCCCGTCGGAAAATGAAAAAATGAAAATAGATGAAAACGACCATAAATATCCCGACAATTAGCCAAAAATGCCGACTTTGTCAATAGAAGAATGGCTGCAAATGTCTCAAAAACGCGCCAAAAATGCCCGTCGGAAAATGAAAAAATGAAAATAGATGAAAACGATTTCAAATATCTCAAAAACGCGCCAAAAATGCCCGTCGGAAAATGAAAAAATGAAAATAGATGAAAACGATTTCAAATATCTCAAAAACGCGCCAAAAATGCCCGTCGGAAAATGAAAAAATGAAAATAGATGAAAACGATTTCAAATATCCCGACAACTCGCCAAAAATGCCCGACTTTGTCAATAGAAGAATGGCTGCAAATGTCTCGAAAACTCGCCAAAAATTAAAATAGATGAAAACGACTGCAAAGGTCTCAAAAATGCGCCAAAAATGCCCGTCGGAAAATGAAAAAATGAAAATAGATGAAAACGACCATAAATATCCCGACGACTCGCCAAAAATGCCAGACTTTGTCAATAGAAGAATGGCTGCAAATGTCTCGAAAACTCGCCAAAAATGCCCATCGAAAAATGAAAAAATGAAAATAGATGAAAACGATTTCAAATATCTCAAAAACGCCCCAAAAAAGCCCGTCGGAAAATGAAAATAGATGAAAACGCCAGTAAATATCCCGACGAATCGCCAAAAATGCCCGACTTTGTCAATAGAAGAATGGCTGCAAATGTCTCGAAAACTCGCCAAAATGAAAATAGATGAAAACGACTGAAAAGGTCTCAAAAATGCGCCAAAAATGCCCGTCGGAAAATGAAAAAATGAAAATAGATGAAAACGACCATAAATATCCCGACGACTCGCCAAAAATGCCCGACTTTGTCAATAGAAGAATGGCTGCAAATATCTCGAAAACTCGCCAAAAATGCCCATCGAAAAATGAAAAAATGAAAATAGATGAAAACGACTGCAAATGTCTCAAAAACGCGCCAAAAATGCCCGTCGGAAAATGAAAAAATGAAAATAGATGAAAACGATTTCAAATATCTCAAAAACGCGCCAAAAAAGCCCGTCGGAAAATGAAAAAATGAAAATAGATGAAAACGATTTCAAATATCTCAAAATCGCGCCAAAAAAGCCCGTCGGAAAATGGAAAAATGAAAATAGATGAAAACGACTGCAAAGGTCTCAAAAATGCACCAAAAATGCCCGTCGGAAAATGAAAAAATGAAAATAGATGAAAACGACCATAAATATCCCGACGACTCGCCAAAAATGCCAGACTTTGTCAATAGAAGAATGGCTGCAAATATCTCGAAAACTCACCAAAAATGCCCATCGAAAAATGAAAAAATGAAAATAGATGAAAACGATTTCAAATATCTCAAAAACGCGCCAAAAAAGCCCGTCGGAAAATGAAAAAAATGAAAATAGATGAAAACGATTTCAAATATCTCAAAAACGCGCCAAAAATGCCCGTCGGAAAATGAAAAAATGAAAAAAGATGAAAATGGCCGTAAATATCCCGACGACTCGCCAAAAATGCCCGACTTTGTCAATAGAAAAATGTGTTCCTGTATTATTCAGTAGGAAAATGGCTGCAAATATCTCGAAAACTCGCCAAAAATGCCCATCGAAAAATGAAAAAATGAAAAAAGATGAAAACAGCTGTAAATATCCCCAACGACTCGCCAAAAATGCTCGACTTTGTCAATAGAAGAATGGCCGCAAATGTCTCAAAAACTCGCCAAAAATGCCATCGAAAAATGGAAAAATGAAAATAGATGAAAATGACTGCAAATGTCTCAAAAACACGCCAAAAATGCCCATCGGAAAATGAAAAAATATGAAAATGGCCGTAAATATCCCGACGACTCGCCAAAAATGCCCGACTTTGTCAATAGAAAAATGTGTTCCTGTATTATTCAGTAGGAAAATGACTGCAAATATCTCGAAAACTCGCCAAAAATGCCCATCGAAAAATGAAAAAATGAAAATAGATGAAAACAATTTCAAATATCTCAAAAACGCGCCAAAAAAGCCCGTCGGAAAATGAAAAAAGATGAAAATGCCAGTAAATATCCCGACGACTCGCCAAAAATGCCCGACTTTGTCAATAGAAAAATGGCTGCAAATGTCTCGAAAACTTGCCAAAAATTAAAATAGATGTAAACGACTGCAAAGGTCTCAAAAATGCGCCAAAAATGCCCGTCGGAAAATGAAAAAATGAAAATAGATGAAAACGACCATAAATATCCCGACGACTCGCCAAAAATGCCCGACTTTGTCAATAGAAGAATGGCTGCAAATATCTTGAAAACTCGCCAAAAATGCCCATCGAAAAATGAAAAAATTAAAATAGATGAAAACGAATGCAAATGTCTCAAAAACACGCCAAAAATGCCCGTCGGAAAATGAAAAAATGAAAAAAGATGAAAATGCCAGTAAATATCCCGACGACTCGCCAAAAATGCCCGACTTTGTCAATAGAATAATGACTACAAATGTCTCGAAAACTCGCCAAAAATGCCCATCGAAAAATGAAAAAATGAAAATAGATGAAAAGGATTTCAAATATCTCAAAAACGCGCCGAAAAAGCCCGTCGGAAAATGAAAAAAGATGAAAACACCAGTAAATATCCCGACGACTCGCCAAAAATGCCCGACTTTGTCAATAGAAAAATGGCTGCAAATGTCTCGAAAACTCGCCAAAAATTAAAATAGATGAAAACGACTGCAAAGGTCTCAAAAATGCGCCAAAAATGCCCGTCGGAAAATGAAAAAATGAAAATAGATGAAAATGACCATAAATATCCCGACGACTCGCCAAAAATGCCCGACTTTGTCAATAGAAGAATGGCTGCAAATATCTCGAAAACTCGCCAAAAATGCCCATCGAAAAATGAAAAAATGAAAATAGATGAAAACGACTTCAAATATCTCAAAAACGTTCCAAAAAATGCCCGTCGGAAAATGAAAAAATGAAAATAGATGAAAACGTCTGCAAACAACTCGCCAAAAATGCCTGACTTTCTGGGTAGACAAATGGCTGCAAATGTCCCAACGACTCGCCAAAAATTCCTGTATTATTCAGTAGGAAAATGGCTGCAAATATCTCAAAAACTCGCCAAAAATGCAATCGAAAAATGAAAAAATGAAAATAGATGAAAACGATTTCAAATATCTCAAAAACGCGCCAAAAAAGCCCGTCGGAAAATGAAAATATGAAAAAAGATGAAAACGGCCGTAAATATCCCGACGACTTGCCAAAAATGCCCGACGTTGTCAATAGAAAAATGGCTGCAAATGTCTCAAAACTCGCCAAAAATGCCATCGACAAATGGAAAAATGAAAATAGATGAAAACGACTGCAAATGTCTCAAAAACGCGCCAAAAATGCCCATCGGAAAATGAAAAAATATGAAAATGGCCGTAAATATCCCGACGACTCGCCAAAAATGCCCGACTTTGTCAATAGAAAAATGTGTTCCTGTATTATTCAGTAGGAAAATGACTGCAAATATCTCGAAAACTCGCCAAAAATGCCCATCGAAAAATGAAAAAATGAAAAAAGATGAAAACGACTTCAAATATCTCAAAAACGCGCCAAAAAATGCCCGTCGGAAGGTGAAAAAATGAAAATAGATGAAAACATCTGCAAACGATTCGCCAAAAATGCCTGACTTTCTGGGTAGACAAATGGCTGCAAATGTCCCAACGACTCGCCCAAAATTCCCGTATTATTCAGTAGGAAAATGGCTGCAAATGTCTCAAAAACTCGCCAAAAATGCCCGACTTTGTCAATAGAAAAATGTGTTCCTGTATTATTCAGTAGGAAAATGGCTGCAAATATCTCAAAAACTCGCCAAAAATGCCCGACTTTGTCAATAGAAAAATGTGTTCCTGTATTATTCGGTAGGAAAATGGCTGCAAATATCTCGAAAACTCGCCAAAAATGCCCATCGAAAAATGAAAAAATGAAAAAAGATGAAAACCACTTCAAATATCTCAAAAACGCGCCAAAAAATGCCCGTCGGAAGGTGAAAAAATGAAAATAGATGAAAACATCTGCAAACGATTCGCCAAAAATGCCTGACTTTCTGGGTAGACAAATGGCTGCAAATGTCCCAACGACTCGCCCAAAATTCCCGTATTATTCAGTAGGAAAATGGCTGCAAATGTCTCAAAAACGCGCCAAAAATGCCCATCGGAAAATGAAAAAATATGAAAATGGCCGTAAATATCCCGACGACTCGCCAAAAATGCCCGACTTTGTCAATAGAAAAATGTGTTCCTGTATTATTCAGTAGGAAAATGACTGCAAATATCTCGAAAACTCGCCAAAAATGCCCATCGAAAAATGAAAAAATGAAAAAAAGATGAAAACGACTTCAAATATCTCAAAAACGCGCCAAAAAATGCCCGTCGGAAGGTGAAAAAATGAAAATAGATGAAAACATCTGCAAACGATTCGCCAAAAATGCCTGACTTTCTGGGTAGACAAATGGCTGCAAATGTCCCAACGACTCGCCCAAAATTCCCGTATTATTCAGTAGGAAAATGGCTGCAAATGTCTCAAAAACTCGCCAAAAATGCCCGACTTTGTCAATAGAAAAATGTGTTCCTGTATTATTCAGTAGGAAAATGGCTGCAAATATCTCAAAAACTCGCCAAAAATGCCCGACTTTGTCAATAGAAAAATGTGTTCCTGTATTATTCGGTAGGAAAATGGCTGCAAATATCTCGAAAACTCGCCAAAAATGCCCATCGAAAAATGAAAAAATGAAAAAAGATGAAAACCACTTCAAATATCTCAAAAACGCGCCAAAAAATGCCCGTCGGAAGGTGAAAAAGTGAAAATAGATGAAAACATCTGCAAACGATTCGCCAAAAATGCCTGACTTTCTGGGTAGACAAATGGCTGCAAATGTCCCAATGACTCGCCCAAAATTCCCGTATTATTCAGTAGGAAAATGGCTGCAAATGTCTCAAAAACACGTCAAAAATGCCCGTCGGAAAATGTAAAAATGAAAAAAGATGAAAATGACTGTAAATGTCCCGAAAACGCACCAAAAATGCCCATCGGAAAATGAAAATAGATGAAAACGATTGTAAATGTCCTGAAAATTTGCCAAAAATGCCCATTGAAAAATGAAAAAATGGAAATAGATGAAAACGACTGTAAATATTCCGATGACTCGCCAAAAATGCCTGACTTTGTCAATAGAAAAATGGCTGCAAATGTCTCGAAAACTCGCCAAAAATGCCCATCGAAAAATGAAAAAATGAAAATAGATGAAAACGATTTCAAATATCTCAAAAACGCGCCAAAAATGCCCGTCGGAAAATGAAAAAATGAAAATAGATGAAAACGACCATAAATATCCCGACAACTTGCCAAAAATGCCCGACTTTGTCAATAGAAGAATGGCTGCAAATGTCTCGAAAACGCGCCAAAAATGCCCGTCGGAAAATGAAAAAATGAAAATAGATGAAAACGATTTCAAATATCTCAAAAACGCGCCAAAAATGCCCGTCGGAAAATGAAAAAATGAAAATAGATGAAAACGATTTCAAATATCTAAAAAACGCGCCAAAAAAGCCCGTCGGAAAATGAAAAAAGATGAAAACGCCAGTAAATATCCCGACGACTCGCCAAAAATGCCCGACTTTGTCAATAGAAAAATGGCTGCAAATGTCTCGAAAACTCGCCAAAAATTAAAATAGATGAAAACGACTGCAAAGGTCTCAAAAATGCGCCAAAAATGCCCGTCGGAAAATGAAAAAATGAAAATAGATGAAAACGACCATAAATATCCCGACGACTCGCCAAAAATGCCAGACTTTGTCAATAGAAGAATGGCTGCAAATGTCTCGAAAACTCGCCAAAAATGCCCATCGAAAAATGAAAAAATGAAAATAGATGAAAACAATTTCAAATATCTCAAAAACGCCCCAAAAAAGCCCGTCGGAAAATTAAAAAAGATGAAAACGCCAGTAAATATCCCGACGACTCGCCAAAAATGCCCGACTTTGTCAATAGAAGAATGGCTGCAAATGTCTCGAAAACTCGCCAAAAATGAAAATAGATGAAAACGACTGCAAAGGTCTCAAAAATGCGTCAAAAATGCCCGTCGGAAAATGAAAAAATGAAAATAGATGAAAACGACCATAAATATCCTGACGACTCGCCAAAAATGCCAGACTTTGTCAATAGAAGAATGGCTGCAAATGTCTCGAAAACTCGCCAAAAATGCCCATCGAAAAATGAAAAAATGAAAATAGATGAAAACGACTGCAAATGTCTCAAAAACGCGCCAAAAATGCCCGTCGGAAAATGAAAAAATGAAAATAGATGAAAACGATTTCAAATATCTCAAAAACGCGCCAAAAATGCCCGTCGGAAAATGAAAAAATGAAAATAGATGAAAACGATTTCAAATATCTCAAAATCGCGCCTAAAAAGCCTGTCGGAAAATGAAAAAATGAAAATAGATGAAAACGACTGCAAAGGTCTCAAAAATGCGCCAAAAATGCCCGTCGGAAAATGAAAAAATGAAAATAGATGAAAACGACCATAAATATCCCGACGACTCGCCAAAAATGCCAGACTTTGTCAATAGAAGAATGGCTGCAAATATCTCGAAAACTCGCCAAAAATGCCCATCAAAAAATGAAAAAATGAAAATAGATGAAAACGACTGCAAATGTCTCAAAAACGCGCCAAAAATGCCCGTCGGAAAATGAAAAAATGAAAATAGATGAAAACGATTTCAAATATCTCAAAAACGCGCCAAAAATGCCCGTCGGAAAATGAAAAAATATGAAAATGGCCGTAAATATCCCGACGACTCGCCAAAAATGCCCGACTTTGTCAATAGAAAAATGTGTTCCTGTATTATTCAGTAGGAAAATGGCTGCAAATATCTCGAAAACTCGCCAAGAATGCCCATCGAAAAATGAAAAAATGAAAATAGATGAAAACGATTTCAAATATCTCAAAAACGCGCCAAAAATGCCCGTCGGAAAATGAAAAAATGAAAATAGATGAAAACGACCATAAATATCCTGACGACTCGCCAAAAATGCCCGACTTTGTCAATAGAAGAATGGCTGCAAATATCTCGAAAACTCGCCAAAAATGCCCATCGAAAAATGAAAAAATGAAAATAGATGAAAAGGATTTCAAATATCTCAAAAACGCGCCGAAAAAGCCCGTCGGAAAATGAAAAAAGATGAAAACACCAGTAAATATCCCGACGATTCGCCAAAAATGCCCGACTTTGTCAATAGAAAAATGGCTGCAAATGTCTCGAAAACTCGCCAAAAATTAAAATAGATGAAAACGACTGCAAAGGTCTCAAAAATGCGCCAAAAATGCCCGTCGGAAAATGAAAAAATGAAATGCCTGACTTTCTGGGTAGACAAATGGCTACAAATGTCCCAACGACTCGCCAAAAATTCCTGTATTATTCAGTAGGAAAATGGCTGCAAATATCTCGAAAACTCGCCAAAAATGCAATCGAAAAATGAAAAAATGAAAATAGATGAAAACGATTTCAAATATCTCAAAAACACGCGAAAAAAGCCCGTCGGAAAATGAAAATATGAAAAAAGATGAAAACGGCCGTAAATATCCCGACGACTTGCCAAAAATGCCCGACGTTGTCAATAGAAAAATGGCTGCAAATGTCTCAAAACTCGCCAAAAATGCCATCGAAAAATGGAAAAATGAAAATAGATGAAAATCACTGCAAATGTCTCAAAAACGCGCCAAAAATGCCCATCGGAAAATGAAAAAATATGAAAATGGCCATAAATATCCCGACGACTCGCCAAAAATGCCTGACTTTGTCAATAGAAAAATGTGTTCCTGTATTATTCAGTAGGAAAATGACTGCAAATATCTCGAAAACTCGCCAAAAATGCCCATCGAAAAATGAAAAAATGAAAATAGATGAAAACGATTTCAAATATCTCAAAAACGCGCCAAAAAAGCCCGTCGGAAAATGAAAAAAGATGAAAACAGCTGTAAATATCCCCGACGACTCGCCAAAAATGCTTGACTTTGTCAATAGAAGAATGGCTGCAAATGTCTCGAAAACTCGCCAAAAATGCCATCGAAAAATGAAAAAATGAAAATAGATGAAAACGATTTCAAATATCTCAAAAACACGCGAAAAAAGCCCGTCGGAAAATGAAAATATGAAAAAAGATGAAAACGGCCGTAAATATCCCGACGACTTGCCAAAAATGCCCGACGTTGTCAATAGAAAAATGGCTGCAAATGTCTCAAAACTCGCCAAAAATGCCATCGAAAAATGGAAAAATGAAAATAGATGAAAATGACTGCAAATGTCTCAAAAACGCGCCAAAAATGCCCATCGGAAAATGAAAAAATATGAAAATGGCCATAAATATCCCGACGACTCGCCAAAAATGCCTGACTTTGTCAATAGAAAAATGT
This sequence comes from Thunnus albacares, assembly GCF_914725855.1. Taxonomy (NCBI): domain Eukaryota; kingdom Metazoa; phylum Chordata; class Actinopteri; order Scombriformes; family Scombridae; genus Thunnus; species Thunnus albacares. Next base: position 9,399,262 of record NC_058120.1, on the reverse strand, counting down.
GTTCCTGTATTATTCAGTAGGAAAATGACTGCAAATATCTCGAAAACTCGCCAAAAATGCCCATCGAAAAATGAAAAAATGAAAATAGATGAAAACGATTTCAAATATCTCAAAAACGCGCCAAAAAAGCCCGTCGGAAAATGAAAAAAGATGAAAACAGCTGTAAATATCCCCGACGACTCGCCAAAAATGCTTGACTTTGTCAATAGAAGAATGGCTGCAAATGTCTCGAAAACTCGCCAAAAATGCCATCGAAAAATGGAAAAATGAAAATAGATGAAAACGACTACAAATGTCTCAAAAACACGCCAAAAATGCCCGTCGGAAAATGAAAAAATGAAAAAAGATGAAAATGGCCGTAAATATCTCAAAAACGCCCCAAAAAAGCCCGTCGGAAAATGAAAAAAGATGAAAACGCCAGTAAATATCCCGACGACTCGCCCAAAATGCCCGACTTTGTCAATAGAAAAATGGCTGCAAATGTCTCGAAAACTCGCCAAAAATTAAAATAGATGAAAACGACTACAAATGTCTCAAAAACGCGCCAAAAATGCCCGTTGGAAAATGAAAAAATGAAAAAAGATGAAAATGGCCGTAAATATCCCGACGACTCGCCAAAAATGCCCGACTTTGTCAATAGGAAAATGGCTGCAAATATCTCGAAAACTCGCCAAAAATGCCCATCGAAAAATGAAAAAATATGAAAATGGCCGTAAATATCCCTACGACTCGCCAAAAATGCCCGACTTTGTCAATAGAAAAATGTGTTCCTGTATTATTCAGTAGGAAAATGGCTGCAAATATCTCGAAAACTCGCCAAAAATGCCCATCGAAAAATGAAAAAATGAAAAAAGATGAAAACAGCTGTAAATATCCCCGACGACTCGCCAAAAATGCCAGACTTTGTCAATAGAAGAATGGCTGCAAATGTCTCGAAAACTCGCCAAAAATTAAAATAGATGAAAACGACTACAAATGTCTCAAAAACGCGCCAAAAATGCCCGTTGGAAAATGAAAAAATGAAAAAAGATGAAAATGGCCGTAAATATCCCGACGACTCGCCAAAAATGCCCGACTTTGTCAATAGGAAAATGGCTGCAAATATCTCGAAAACTCGCCAAAAATGCCCATCGAAAAATGAAAAAATATGAAAATGGCCGTAAATATCCCTACGACTCGCCAAAAATGCCCGACTTTGTCAATAGAAAAATGTGTTCCTGTATTATTCAGTAGGAAAATGGCTGCAAATATCTCGAAAACTCGCCAAAAATGCCCATCGAAAAATGAAAAAATGAAAAAAGATGAAAACAGCTGTAAATATCCCCGACGACTCGCCAAAAATGCCAGACTTTGTCAATAGAAGAATGGCTGCAAATGTCTCGAAAACTCGCCAAAAATGCCATCGAAAAATGGAAAAATGAAAATAGATAAAAACGACTACAAATGTCTCAAAAACACGCCAAAAATGCCCGTCGGAAAATGAAAAAATGAAAAAAGATGAAAATGGCCGTAAATATCTCAAAAACGCCCCAAAAAAGCCCGTCGGAAAATGAAAAAAGATGAAAACGCCAGTAAATATCCCGACGACTCGCCCAAAATGCCCGACTTTGTCAATAGAAAAATGGCTGCAAATGTCTCGAAAACTCGCCAAAAATTAAAATAGATGAAAACGACTACAAATGTCTCAAAAACGCGCCAAAAATGCCCGTTGGAAAATGAAAAAATGAAAAAAGATGAAAATGGCCATAAATATCCCGACGACTCGCCAAAAATGCCCGACTTTGTCAATAGGAAAATGGCTGCAAATATCTCGAAAACTCGCCAAAAATGCCCATCGAAAAATGAAAAAATATGAAAATGGCCGTAAATATCCCGACGACTCGCCAAAAATGCCCGACTTTGTCAATAGAAAAATGTGTTCCTGTATTATTCAGTAGGAAAATGGCTGCAAATATCTCGAAAACTCGCCAAAAATGCCCATCGAAAAATGAAAAAATGAAAAAAGATGAAAACAGCTGTAAATATCCCCGACGACTCGCCAAAAATGCTTGACTTTGTCAATAGAAGAATGGCTGCAAATGTCTCGAAAACTCGCCAAAAATGCCATCGAAAAATGAAAATAGATGAAAACGACTACAAATGTCTCAAAAACACGCCAAAAATGCCCGTCGGAAAATGAAAAAATGAAAAAAGATGAAAATGGCCGTAAATATCTCAAAAACGCCCCAAAAAAGCCCGTCGTAAAATGAAAAAAGATGAAAACGCCAGTAAATATCCCGACGACTCGCCCAAAATGCCCGACTTTGTCAATAGAAAAATGGCTGCAAATGTCTCGAAAACTCGCCAAAAATTAAAATAGATGAAAACGACTTCAAATATCTCAAAAATGCGCCAAAAATGTCCGTCGGAAAATGAAAAAATGAAAAAAAGATGAAAACAGCCGTAAATATCCTGACGACTCGCCAAAAATGCCCGACGTTGTCAATAGAAAAATGGCTGCAAATGTCTCGAAAACTCGCCAAAAATGCCATCGATAAATGGAAAAATGAAAATAGATGAAAACGACTGCAAATGTCTCAAAAACGCGCCAAAAATGTCCGTCGGAAAATGAAAAAATGAAAAAAAGATGAAAACAGCCGTAAATATCCTGACGACTCGCCAAAAATGCCCGACGTTGTCAATAGAAAAATGGCTGCAAATGTCTCGAAAACTCGCCAAAAATGCCATCTATAAATGGAAAAATGAAAATAGATGAAAACGACTGCAAATGTCTCAAAAACGCGCCAAAAATGCCCGTCGGAAAATGAAAAAATGAAAAAAGATGAAAACGGCCGTAAATATCCCGGCGACTCGCCAAAAATGCCCGACTTTGTCAATAGAAAAATGTGTTCCTGTATTATTCAGTAGGAAAATGGCTGCAAATATCTCGAAAACTCGCCAAAAATGCCCATCGAAAAATGAAAAAATGAAAAAAGATGAAAACGACTTCAAATATCTCAAAAACACGCCAAAAAATGCCCGTCGGAAGGTGAAAAAATGAAAATAGATGAAAACATCTGCAAACGATTCGCCAAAAATGCCTGACTTTCTGGGTAGACAAATGGCTGCAAAAGTCCCAACGACTCGCCAAAAATTCCCATATTATTCAGTAGGAAAATGGCTGCAAATATCTCGAAAACTCGCCAAAAATGCAATCGAAAAATGGAAAAATGGAAATAGATGAAAACGACTGCAAACGTATCAAAAATGTGCCAAAAATGCCCGTCGGAAAATGAAAAAATGAAAATAGATGAAAACGACTTCAAATATCTCAAAAACGCGCCAAAAATGCCCGTTGGAAAATGAAAAAATGAAAATAAATGAAAACGACTGTAAATGTCCCAAAAATTTCCCAAAAATCCCCAAAAATAAATATCCTGACGACTCGCCAAAAATGCCAGACTTTGTCAATAGAAGAATGGTTGCAAATGTCTCGAAAACTCGCCAAAAATGCCCATCGAAAAATGAAAAAATGAAAATAGATGAAAACGACTGCAAATGTCTCAAAAACGCGCCAAAAATGCCCGTCGGAAAATGAAAAAATGAAAATAGATGAAAACGATTTCAAATATCTCAAAAACGCGCCAAAAATGCCCGTCGGAAAATGAAAAAATGAAAATAGATGAAAACGATTTCAAATATCTCAAAATCGCGCCTAAAAAGCCTGTCGGAAAATGGAAAAATGAAAATAGATGAAAACGACTGCAAAGGTCTCAAAAATGCGCCAAAAATGCCCGTCGGAAAATGAAAAAATGAAAATAGATGAAAACGACCATAAATATCCCGACGACTCGCCAAAAATGCCAGACTTTGTCAATAGAAGAATGGCTGCAAATATCTCGAAAACTCGCCAAAAATGCCCATCAAAAAATGAAAAAATGAAAATAGATGAAAACGACTGCAAATGTCTCAAAAACGCGCCAAAAATGCCCGTCGGAAAATGAAAAAATGAAAATAGATGAAAACGATTTCAAATATCTCAAAAACGCGCCAAAAATGCCCGTCGGAAAATGAAAAAATATGAAAATGGCCGTAAATATCCCGACGACTCGCCAAAAATGCCCGACTTTGTCAATAGAAAAATGTGTTCCTGTATTATTCAGTAGGAAAATGGCTGCAAATATCTCGAAAACTCGCCAAGAATGCCCATCGAAAAATGAAAAAATGAAAATAGATGAAAACGATTTCAAATATCTCAAAAACGCGCCAAAAATGCCCGTCGGAAAATGAAAAAATGAAAATAGATGAAAACGACCATAAATATCCCGACGACTCGCCAAAAATGCCCGACTTTGTCAATAGAAGAATGGCTGCAAATATCTCGAAAACTCGCCAAAAATGCCCATCGAAAAATGAAAAAATGAAAATAGATGAAAAGGATTTCAAATATCTCAAAAACGCGCCGAAAAAGCCCGTCGGAAAATGAAAAAAGATGAAAACACCAGTAAATATCCCGACGATTCGCCAAAAATGCCCGACTTTGTCAATAGAAAAATGGCTGCAAATGTCTCGAAAACTCGCCAAAAATTAAAATAGATGAAAACGACTGCAAAGGTCTCAAAAATGCGCCAAAAATGCCCGTCGGAAAATGAAAAAATGAAATGCCTGACTTTCTGGGTAGACAAATGGCTACAAATGTCCCAACGACTCGCCAAAAATTCCTGTATTATTCAGTAGGAAAATGGCTGCAAATATCTCGAAAACTCGCCAAAAATGCAATCGAAAAATGAAAAAATGAAAATAGATGAAAACGATTTCAAATATCTCAAAAACACGCGAAAAAAGCCCGTCGGAAAATGAAAATATGAAAAAAGATGAAAACGGCCGTAAATATCCCGACGACTTGCCAAAAATGCCCGACGTTGTCAATAGAAAAATGGCTGCAAATGTCTCAAAACTCGCCAAAAATGCCATCGAAAAATGGAAAAATGAAAATAGATGAAAATGACTGCAAATGTCTCAAAAATGCGCCAAAAATGCCCATCGGAAAATGAAAAAATATGAAAATGGCCATAAATATCCCGACGACTCGCCAAAAATGCCTGACTTTGTCAATAGAAAAATGTGTTCCTGTATTATTCAGTAGGAAAATGACTGCAAATATCTCGAAAACTCGCCAAAAATGCCCATCGAAAAATGAAAAAATGAAAATAGATGAAAACGATTTCAAATATCTCAAAAACGCGCCAAAAAAGCCCGTCGGAAAATGAAAAAAGATGAAAACAGCTGTAAATATCCCCGACGACTCGCCAAAAATGCTTGACTTTGTCAATAGAAGAATGGCTGCAAATGTCTCGAAAACTCGCCAAAAATGCCATCGAAAAATGAAAAAATGAAAATAGATGAAAACGATTTCAAATATCTCAAAAACACGCGAAAAAAGCCCGTCGGAAAATGAAAATATGAAAAAAGATGAAAACGGCCGTAAATATCCCGACGACTTGCCAAAAATGCCCGACGTTGTCAATAGAAAAATGGCTGCAAATGTCTCAAAACTCGCCAAAAATGCCATCGAAAAATGGAAAAATGAAAATAGATGAAAATGACTGCAAATGTCTCAAAAACGCGCCAAAAATGCCCATCGGAAAATGAAAAAATATGAAAATGGCCATAAATATCCCGACGACTCGCCAAAAATGCCTGACTTTGTCAATAGAAAAATGTGTTCCTGTATTATTCAGTAGGAAAATGACTGCAAATATCTCGAAAACTCGCCAAAAATGCCCATCGAAAAATGAAAAAATGAAAATAGATGAAAACGATTTCAAATATCTCAAAAACGCGCCAAAAAAGCCCGTCGGAAAATGAAAAAAGATGAAAACAGCTGTAAATATCCCCGACGACTCGCCAAAAATGCTTGACTTTGTCAATAGAAGAATGGCTGCAAATGTCTCGAAAACTCGCCAAAAATGCCATCGAAAAATGGAAAAATGAAAATAGATGAAAACGACTACAAATATCTCAAAAACACGCCAAAAATGCCCGTCGGAAAATGAAAAAATGAAAAAAGATGAAAATGGCCGTAAATATCTCAAAAACGCCCCAAAAAAGCCCGTCGGAAAATGAAAAAAGATGAAAACGCCAGTAAATATCCCGACGACTCGCCCAAAATGCCCGACTTTGTCAATAGAAAAATGGCTGCAAATGTCTCGAAAACTCGCCAAAAATTAAAATAGATGAAAACGACTACAAATGTCTCAAAAACGCGCCAAAAATGCCCGTTGGAAAATGAAAAAATGAAAAAAGATGAAAATGGCCGTAAATATCCCGACGACTCGCCAAAAATGCCCGACTTTGTCAATAGGAAAATGGCTGCAAATATCTCGAAAACTCGCCAAAAATGCCCATCGAAAAATGAAAAAATATGAAAATGGCCGTAAATATCCCTACGACTCGCCAAAAATGCCCGACTTTGTCAATAGAAAAATGTGTTCCTGTATTATTCAGTAGGAAAATGGCTGCAAATATCTCGAAAACTCGCCAAAAATGCCCATCGAAAAATGAAAAAATGAAAAAAGATGAAAACAGCTGTAAATATCCCCGACGACTCGCCAAAAATGCCAGACTTTGTCAATAGAAGAATGGCTGCAAATGTCTCGAAAACTCGCCAAAAATTAAAATAGATGAAAACGACTACAAATGTCTCAAAAACGCGCCAAAAATGCCCGTTGGAAAATGAAAAAATGAAAAAAGATGAAAATGGCCGTAAATATCCCGACGACTCGCCAAAAATGCCCGACTTTGTCAATAGGAAAATGGCTGCAAATATCTCGAAAACTCGCCAAAAATGCCCATCGAAAAATGAAAAAATATGAAAATGGCCGTAAATATCCCTACGACTCGCCAAAAATGCCCGACTTTGTCAATAGAAAAATGTGTTCCTGTATTATTCAGTAGGAAAATGGCTGCAAATATCTCGAAAACTCGCCAAAAATGCCCATCGAAAAATGAAAAAATGAAAAAAGATGAAAACAGCTGTAAATATCCCCGACGACTCGCCAAAAATGCCAGACTTTGTCAATAGAAGAATGGCTGCAAATGTCTCGAAAACTCGCCAAAAATGCCATCGAAAAATGGAAAAATGAAAATAGATAAAAACGACTACAAATGTCTCAAAAACACGCCAAAAATGCCCGTCGGAAAATGAAAAAATGAAAAAAGATGAAAATGGCCGTAAATATCTCAAAAACGCCCCAAAAAAGCCCGTCGGAAAATGAAAAAAGATGAAAACGCCAGTAAATATCCCGACGACTCGCCCAAAATGCCCGACTTTGTCAATAGAAAAATGGCTGCAAATGTCTCGAAAACTCGCCAAAAATTAAAATAGATGAAAACGACTACAAATGTCTCAAAAACGCGCCAAAAATGCCCGTTGGAAAATGAAAAAATGAAAAAAGATGAAAATGGCCATAAATATCCCGACGACTCGCCAAAAATGCCCGACTTTGTCAATAGGAAAATGGCTGCAAATATCTCGAAAACTCGCCAAAAATGCCCATCGAAAAATGAAAAAATATGAAAATGGCCGTAAATATCCCGACGACTCGCCAAAAATGCCCGACTTTGTCAATAGAAAAATGTGTTCCTGTATTATTCAGTAGGAAAATGGCTGCAAATATCTCGAAAACTCGCCAAAAATGCCCATCGAAAAATGAAAAAATGAAAAAAGATGAAAACAGCTGTAAATATCCCCGACGACTCGCCAAAAATGCTTGACTTTGTCAATAGAAGAATGGCTGCAAATGTCTCGAAAACTCGCCAAAAATGCCATCGAAAAATGAAAATAGATGAAAACGACTACAAATGTCTCAAAAACACGCCAAAAATGCCCGTCGGAAAATGAAAAAATGAAAAAAGATGAAAATGGCCGTAAATATCTCAAAAACGCCCCAAAAAAGCCCGTCGTAAAATGAAAAAAGATGAAAACGCCAGTAAATATCCCGACGACTCGCCCAAAATGCCCGACTTTGTCAATAGAAAAATGGCTGCAAATGTCTCGAAAACTCGCCAAAAATTAAAATAGATGAAAACGACTTCAAATATCTCAAAAATGCGCCAAAAATGTCCGTCGGAAAATGAAAAAATGAAAAAAAGATGAAAACAGCCGTAAATATCCTGACGACTCGCCAAAAATGCCCGACGTTGTCAATAGAAAAATGGCTGCAAATGTCTCGAAAACTCGCCAAAAATGCCATCGATAAATGGAAAAATGAAAATAGATGAAAACGACTGCAAATGTCTCAAAAACGCGCCAAAAATGTCCGTCGGAAAATGAAAAAATGAAAAAAAGATGAAAACAGCCGTAAATATCCTGACGACTCGCCAAAAATGCCCGACGTTGTCAATAGAAAAATGGCTGCAAATGTCTCGAAAACTCGCCAAAAATGCCATCGATAAATGGAAAAATGAAAATAGATGAAAACGACTGCAAATGTCTCAAAAACGCGCCAAAAATGCCCGTCGGAAAATGAAAAAATGAAAAAAGATGAAAACGGCCGTAAATATCCCGGCGACTCGCCAAAAATGCCCGACTTTGTCAATAGAAAAATGTGTTCCTGTATTATTCAGTAGGAAAATGGCTGCAAATATCTCGAAAACTCACCAAAAATGCCCATCGAAAAATGAAAAAATGAAAAAAGATGAAAACGACTTCAAATATCTCAAAAACACGCCAAAAAATGCCCGTCGGAAGGTGAAAAAATGAAAATAGATGAAAACATCTGCAAACGATTCGCCAAAAATGCCTGACTTTCTGGGTAGACAAATGGCTGCAAAAGTCCCAACGACTCGCCAAAAATTCCCATATTATTCAGTAGGAAAATGGCTGCAAATATCTCGAAAACTCGCCAAAAATGCAATCGAAAAATGGAAAAATGGAAATAGATGAAAACGACTGCAAACGTATCAAAAATGTGCCAAAAATGCCCGTCGGAAAATGAAAAAATGAAAATAGATGAAAACGACTTCAAATATCTCAAAAACGCGCCAAAAATGCCCGTTGGAAAATGAAAAAATGAAAATAAATGAAAACGACTGTAAATGTCCCAAAAATTTCCCAAAAATCCCCAAAAATGAAAAAATGGAAATAGCTGAAAACGACAGCAAATATCTCAAAAACGCACCAAAAATGCCCGTTGGAAAATGAAAAAATGAAAATAAACGAAAACGACTGTAAATGTCCCAAAAATTTCCCAAAAATCCCCATTGAAAAATGAAAAAATGGAAATAGCTGAAAACGACGGCAAATATCTCAAAAACGCGCCAAAAATTACCATGAAAAAATGAAAATAGATGAAAATGGCTACAAATGTCCTGAGCATCGCCAATAATGCCCAATTTTGTCAATAGACAAATGACTGCAAATGTCCCAACAATTCGCCAAAAACGGCTGACTTTGTCAGTAGACAAATGGCTGCAAACGTCCTGACGACTCGCCAAAAATGCCCAACTTTGTCGATAGACAGACGACTGCAAATGTCGAGGCAACTCGCAAAAACGTCCGACTTTTTCGGCAGAAAAATGGCTGCGTCTCGAAAGTTGGCTGCAAATGTCTCGAAAACGCTCCAAAAATGCCCGTCGGAAAATGAAAAAATGAAAATAGATTAAAATGGCTGCAAATGTCCTGAATATTGTCAATAATGCCCGACTTTGTCAATAGACAAACGACAGCAAATGTCCTGACGGCTGGCCAAAAACGCCCGACTTCATTGGTAGACGATTGTTGCAAATGTCCCAACGAATCGCGAAAAATGCCTGACTTTCTCAGTAGACAGTGAACTACAACTCTTTAGAAATGTTGATATGATAAGTATTGAAGAAATGTTGACATGCTACGTATTAAACGCCTTGAAATGTAGGCCTACAGATTCATCTGTCCATGGTTTGCAGAAACGTACAATGCCAACAGTTTTACCTGGCAATCAGGCTGATACAGGAGTACCTCTCCTTCAGGACCATGATCTTTGCAGCAGTCCTCAACTTTACTTCCATTTCCTGCATCTCAGCCTTCATGTGTTTCCTCATGTCCTCCGTCCCCGTTATAGTCCTGTGCAACACAAATACAGAAATACATTTTCATATCACTGATAGCTGTATTTTTCCTTACAGGAAAACAGTAATATGTTAATACTGAGAGGGAATAGATATCACATTTACAATATATACTAGAACCATTTGATAAATAATTTATTTAAATTGTATGTATTCATATCAATCTGGGTAGACATTCACAGGTATCCATGTTTTCATCTGACTGACTGTGAAGTATGAGTTTAAATTTAGACGACATTGTAAATTTGTATGAAATGTAATCTCGACATCCATCTCATTACAAACTGCATCTGTGCTGATAAAAATGTATTTGTCTATTGTAAGCTTTAGACACAATACAAAGCCATCAAAACATGCATAGTCTTGTGTTAGTAGTGCAGTGGTGTGTCCTGGGTTGAACATCTTACCCTGCTGGGTCTGCTCTCTTATCTTGCCAAGGTGGCTGATAACATTGAAAATTATCCAACACGTGAGATGGAAGTAAGATCTTGTTGTGTATCTGACAAATGTCTCTCTCTGAAGACAAATGTCTCTCATTTCATGTTGAGAGAGAGTGTATTGTGTTTCTAACTTATGAGGAACTCACTTATAGACACTTCTAGAATGTTCTAGAATGGATTTGTCATAAAAGCTGATATCATAAAGGCCCCAAGCGATAATTGACGCGTGTCATTTGACGCTAAGCGCCTGTCTGTACAGTAAATCACCTGTTGAATGATTGATGGGTATTTATTCGTGCTGTAGAACGTGACTCCCGTGAAATAATCAGAATATTACGTTTTACAGAAACAACAGGCTTTTGTCCTGCAGTTCGTGGACACGGCTTTATGTATCACACCATACTGAAGTTTCCTTCATTGTTTTCACTAATAATATTATAATGTAGCCTATACCATCACATCCAGATTCATAAAAGTGAAAATGTTTCCTATATCAACAATGATTTTCATTCCGTTTTTATATGAGTTATTCTGAGGTCACACACACCTTGCAGAGAGAGTGTGTGTTTGTAATAACAGTGCAGTGCGCGGTCGAAACGTGCCTGTTTGAAACGGGTCGATAAACAAGCGGCTCGCCGATCGCTCGTTTATTCAAATTTTATTTATATTTAACGTGTCGAGAGACCACATTGCACCAAATTTGAGCCTGCACTCCCTTGTGTCTGCAGCAATGCACCCTACAAGTGTGAAGTCGGATGAACGGTTCTCGATACGAAGGACAGACAGGCAGACAGGCAGACAGACAGATTCCTTGCTTTATATAGAGAGATAGAGAGATGTGATTTTTTCCAATGTCATTAGTAATAGTATCTCTGATGAGAACTTGAAACTAATTGTCAGAAACTACAGTCCGGTTACTGACCTTCACATCCACGTGTACACTTTGCTTTTTCTCATCACTTTCATCCCTCTAAACTAGTTATCTAAACACTCTAAACTAAAGCAATAAAATGTAAAAAGACCATTATGTAATCAGGCAAAGTACTGAACCTCTAAACCTTTCTTTTCCCTCTATGCATTCTTTGAAAAACTAAACTAAACTGAAAAACAAAACAAATACAGAAGAAAAGGACCAAGCGACATTTCCTACACTGTAAATGTTAATATGATGACAGAACAGAGATCATTTCCCCATGTTAATTTTAACTTTTAACTTTTTTAAATTTTAACTTTTATCTTTTATCTAACTAATATCCGCCACAAGAGATCAGGAGTGGACAGCTCTAAAGTAGTTACATGAATTTGATTTATTAATGTCACAGCTTGCACTCAGCTTGTCAAAATCTAAGCCTGTTTTTAGGAGTGAATGTCATCTTGATATTGAACTACATAACAGAATGTGAGGTTTGATAAGCAGCTCCAGGCCTCATCAACACCATGTCATCATAATCATTGTCCAATGTACAGCATATAGGGAATGACTAATAGTGTAGTAGTTACGACATTATAATGATCTGAAAGATACTCAGTGGCACTCATGTGCATCCTTGTGCACATGCAAGTAGATCACAATACACAAACAGAGCAGGAATCCAGTCTTCGAAACATTGCTCCATAGTTCGACCAGTGATCAGAAACTCCACAGAGATCATGTGATGCAATTTATAGGACCAGTTGAAAACTGTGCACTCTTGACCTCTTGTGGCTGAAATTTGTAGATTACACTTCCTATCAGCTGCTTTGCTCCTGGTAATTTAATCACTGGTGCATAAGTAGGAGTAAGTAAGTAAGTAATAAGTAGGAGATATGAACAGGTGAATAAAATAAACTTTTTGATGACATGCTGATGGCATTATGAACAACAGGAGGCATTCAGTATATTTGGATGGAACATGGAGCCAAAGGGTTATGGAGGGTTAAACCCGACAGAAGCCATTTCTACTGTGGCATTCAAGTGAGATCACCATAGCAAAGCAAACCGTCTGGATGGAAAGAGCAAAAAGTAATCAGTGCATAGCAATATTGGTATTACTAATGGTATCAGTTGTTATGCTAGTAGTAACAGTATTAATAGCACTGAGACTAACAAACAAAAGCAAAAGAACCTGAATTAAACATGTAAGATTGCTTTTTAAAAAATTAAAAGCAATCTACCATGTTTCGGCTTGATAAAATAATATCATCTATAATTCAAAATGAATGCCGGCAGTATAAAGAGTAATTCTATGAGCATTAGCAACAATTTGTCAGTTGTATTGGTGTCATTTCAGCTGTAGTTGCAGTTGTAATAACAGACTGTAAACAGTAAGTATTAGTAGCTGGGGAGCATCCTGCTGGCTCCTACTCCTAACTAATTAGTGAAAATAAGTCACTAACTAGTAGCAGCACTTAAAGCATTTGTTATAACCAGGGTTAGGTTATTTACTGTAAATACAATCTCTTGTCTTGGTTTTATGATATGAAATAGAATAAGGCTTGTGAATCACTGTATTGAGGGAATATTTTGACCAACAAATAGACATTGTAATGAGTTTATGAGCTCATGTGGCTGAACATACTGAACTTCTGGGAACTTTTAGGCCTCTAAATGCTCTCAAGTTATGACGTTACATTTCAGCAATTGATATCATACAATTGGATGAAGGCAGCAGAAGCAGCAGAGGCAATAATAAAGAATATTCAAAATATCAATCTAGGAATGTTTTCACTACGTAAAATCATCTAATTTTAAAACTATCCTTAAAAGTAATCCAGAAAATATCAACTGTAGTGTTATGACCAGTAGCAACAGTAAGATAAGCAGCGGCTGTGTCAGTAGTAACGGTGACATCTCAGCTGTAGCTGTAAAGATGGCAGAGGCATCCTGTAGTGTCTGCCAGCAGGAGTGCTAAAATTACTATTAACTGATAAAATTTCTTGCTGTGCAGAGGTTAGTATAGTGAATCAATAACAGGAGAAAAAACATTCTTCCATAATCACCAGCAATAATGTCTAACATGTTTGTTTATAGTATATTTCTGTTTATTTACTGATTAGCAATTGACAATAATTGGCTGCAAACACAGACTCATGAACTCATTGATTCAAGTCTGTCACACAGTACTTGCAGTTGTCCACAGTTGTGACTACTTTTATTCCCCATATATTTTGAAATTAAATGTGATTTAAATAATATTAATATTTATCACTGCCCAGGTTTCATCTCTTTGGTTTACTATTAGCACCCTCGAGGGGGAGGCATGGAGGGCCAAAGTGTGCTGTTTATTGCAATCAAATCACAGTAAAATCTAAGTTTATTTGCACTCAAACCGGCCGTTCTGAACGGGGCTGTTTTGACAGAAAGCTGCTGTGGCGCTTGATCCTTGTAATATTTCGACCAAAGCATGTCGGATACATTTTATTAAGACCTCAGGGAACTGTGTTAACTTGTAAAAAAGGGGTATGGCCCCTTTAAAAAAGACAAGAGAAGAGAGAGAGAGAGAGAGCTGAGAGCATCAGCGAGAGAGAGAGAGAGAGAGAGAGAGAGAGAGAGCAGCTGCGGTCGAGCGAGCTAGAGAGTGAATGAAGAGAGGGAGCGCTGGTAGTGAGAAAGCCGGTCAGTCAGATCATTAAAACGTTATTTTCTGACTTTCTGATTGTTTCACAGAGGTTAAATTCTAGAGCACAAATAAACACGCCCACATTCCTACACACGCCCACACCGGAGGTTTCCGGTGCTCCAAAAACCTTTTTTTGGAGCACCACCGATGAGGCTTGCCAGAGGCGCTGACGTCACAGGGAAATCCCAAAGGGGAGCGTCTGGCTCTGTGTTTGTCAGCTATGGAAACACATCCAACTACGGTTAACAAGGTTACACAGATGCCACAGTCCTTACCTCACGATGCTCCCTGTCTCAGCCTTGGTGAATCCAATCATCATTGTAACCTGAAATCACTGAGCAACTTTTATCAGCAGTTTCTTGCCCTACCAGACTGAATAAAACTATCAACCTATGTTATGGTTCAGTCAAAGATGCGTACAAGTCTGTAGCTTTGCCCCCTCTCAGCTCTGATCACAACACCATCTTTCTTATCACAATCTATAAGCCACTGCTTAAAAAGGGGCAAAGTCGAGCCACTACTGATCTTGATAAGAGGGCTGAGGTGATATCCTCTTATATTCTTTATCTAAACGACTCAATCATCCCAACTAAACGTGGGAAGGTGTTACCAAATAATAAACCCTGGTTAAATAAAGCAGTGAAGGATGCACTGCACAGGAAACATAATACCTTTCTACACGGTGGGGTTGAGGATAAGGCAGAGGCTAAAAAAGAGACCAGATATGAAATTAATATTTCTATATCTGTCTATATTAATTTCATATGGATATTAGTATAATATAATAATAATAATATCCAATATTGATATTAATATGAACGCAATATTAATATTTTATATTGGAGATTAAACTCCAAAAAAGTAGTGTCCATGGCATGTACACTACTTTCTGTAGACAATCCCACAGTGCAATGCTTCACATTTTAAAGATGTGAAACTACCGTCACATGACTACAGCTGACTATGATGACACAAAATGACGACGATGAGTTAGTGTCCGATATCTTGATTTGCTGCTCACTATTAAGTAAACTATTTAGTGTCTATTATATAGGGAATAGTGAATGAGTGGATAAGGGAGTGATTTCGGACACAGCCCATGTTCCATAAATGTAATATTAGA
This sequence comes from Thunnus albacares, assembly GCF_914725855.1. NCBI lineage: Eukaryota > Metazoa > Chordata > Actinopteri > Scombriformes > Scombridae > Thunnus > Thunnus albacares. Next base: position 9,384,011 of record NC_058120.1, on the reverse strand, counting down.
AAGAGCACTGGGCCTGACAAGATCATTGGCAAATTTCTTAAGGTTTAAGAAACCTGGGAACCACAACCTCAACACATCTGCGATCTGCAAAAAGGGCCCTCAAGAGACTTCACTTTCTGTGTAGACTGTTTGTCTTTTTGCCCTCTACTGCAACTTAAATTTCCCTTTCTTGAGCAGACATTTATGACATCAGTAGGGACCCCATCACCTAAAGCTACACCCCCCGCAGCCCCCACCCCATAAAAATGGGGTGATGAGACTATACATATTCTAATTGTTTGTCATACCTGGCTTGACAAAGTAGTGATTGTTTTTGTTGTTGTTGTTGTTGTTGTTATTGTTGTTGTTGTTGTTGTTTTTACCTAATAATAAAAATCAAAACAGACAGGACTGTCCACTGCACATTATCTGAAACACGATTTGTAACGTTTCATCATCACATAGTGACATTCCTCTGGTCTGAGTCTTTCTGAACCTTGCGTCAGCCTTGGTAGTTCCTGTTGGCTTTTCAGAACAAAAGCAGAATTAGTACATTATCTCTTTCTAATGAGAGCGCGCGAGAGAGACATCCCACCAAAACATTACATTGAAAAAAGAGTAAAATAGTAACAAAAAAAAAAAACAATGAAGTGGAATGGTGCTAATAAATATTTCTGAATCATTGTGCTGCTCAATTTAAACCCATAATTGCCTTACTATTGGTGTTGGCTTCAGGTAAATAATGTAGAAGTATATACTGTATGTATCAGTGATTGAAACTGGTTGTGACATTTCAGCAGCAATGTTTTGAATTCAGCACATGCTGCTTCAGTGGTAAGGCTGTGCTTTAGCTCAACCTTTAGATTTCCACTGTTTGCATCTGAGACACTGTTCATTTGGCTTCAGCTTTATAGAAGTTTACACTTCTTCCAAACTTTCACACAACACAACCTGAAGTTCTCATTTGCCTGACATTTCTTACACAAATCTAATAACTGTAGCCTGATGAGATACTATAAAATGTGCAGCTGTGTTACTACTTGTCTTTCGTGTTACTGCATTTGAATATATTTTGTGGATTATTGGAACAAGATTTGTCGACTTGTGAAATGTCAACTGTATAACTGTGGATGATCAATCTGCAATTACATTTTGGATTACTCTGTAAGTGGCACTAGTCTAAAATAGTGTTTTTACAGGAAAACTGTTTACATTTTATTTTGAAGGCTACATGCGGTGTTGTGTGTCGCGGTGCTGTGTAGTGTACTTCATTTATTTACTTCGTCATTAATGCATGAACGTTGCTGACAGAGCAGATGTGTCTCGTAGCTGGGAGAATGCTCATCGGGATGTGGCGTGTTATTTCCACGCTCATGGTAATTTCATGTAAGTAATATATTGTTTTAATTGCTAATTGAAGCCCGAGCCTGTAAATTACATATTCAGTATCAAAGACTGAAGTGTTAAAGATTTGTCTGCTAACTTCACTGTCCATTGAAGTTTAACGGACCGCTCTATATGTCAGCAATGATGAAAAAAACCTGCGCGGCACAGATATTTATTGTGTGATATGTATATTGCTTACTTATAGGATATCCATATATCGTAAGCATTTCCGTTCACCGAGCAAAAAAAAAGTTCGAATGAATGCAGTTTTCTTTTACCCGTCAGATGTGAGAAACAATTTGATACATTGCATGTTTTCACTGGCGGACATACGATCTATCGTCTGGGCACGTATCTGTTGGCATGGCGCCAACATTTTTTTCCCTAGGATGGCATGACTCTAAGCATAGTAGGGCAGGGAGAGAGGTGGAGTGGGACGGGGGAATACCGATGCATGTGACTGCACTTGCTCGAGAATATTTTTGACTGACAATAATTTTCTCAAAGAGGAAGCATGGCTGTTGATTTTGAGGAAACGCGTGCTTTTTTGGAATAGGAAAGTAATACTTGAAAAGACTATGATGTTAGATTGTAAACTTGCGTTTGATATTTTGGAAGTAATATTATATTCACACTGGCGAATTCTTAAACCACACTTCAGTGTATTTAAAGCCACTTTTAGTATGTATTTAGACACCTTGAAACTTAGTTAGAACTGTAAAGCCATAAGAACTGTATCTACTGTATCTGCAGCACCAGTCAAACATTTGGACATACTTTCTCTTTCAAGTGAGTGGGAAGCTGTGTTCAAACTTTTCACTGGTACTATATATGTGGAAAACCCTTGAGCATCACCCTCATTTTTTTTTTTAGACTTTATTCTGTTTTTGTGATACCTGAATCGGATAGCTTTTAACCTGTTTTCTCTGTACCATTGTTGTAAATTTCATGTTCTCAATTTAAAAAAAAAAAAAAAGCATGACAACTGTTCTAAGATGTAGACCTTTTATCAGTTTGCAAATTCTGGATTATCACCACTTAACTCTCAGCATCACACTGACTGTGATACAAATGACCTACATCAGTATTCCTTCCAGCATAGTTACATTTGACAGCGGTGCAGAAGACCTTTAAGGATCGACTAAGTGAACTGCTTATCTGGAACGTCTTTGAGCAGCAGTGTTAGAAACTGTAACTTGCACCACACTTGTTTAGTAGTAATTTACATACAGGATGTCTGAAATAACAATTGTGTTATCACAGCCTATCTAGATTAGAAGAACATTTCATAACCAAATCATGCTTCTGGTGGTGCATTTGTTGTTTTTTCCACAGGTGGCTGTGTCCAACTTTGTGGTGCACAGGACTTAACCTGCACCGTCACTCAGGTTGGTGACTGCACAGTATACAACATCTCAGACGTGCCACGTGCCTCAGCTGTCAAAGCAGTCAACTGCCACTACTCATGGACTAACGAAACCGTAAGTTAGACACGCCTTGTCATACTTTCTACGTTTTCCATATTTCTCATGGTGGATGTTTTGATTTGCCACAGTAAGAAAAGCACAGGTGTGCATATCATTATTATAAAATTAATTGGCATTTTGATCAACATAAAACCACATCCTTACTGAAACAGACACTGTGCCTGAGATAAATTTTAACCTTTGTTAAATGGTTTGTGGTTTGTGGTCTGTTTTTTTCTTGTTGTTTTTACTTTTGCACTTCGACTTCAGAAACACGTTCTTGCAAATCAAATTGAGGAAACCGCTGGGCTGGTGACAAGAAATAGCATCAACATTCTCATTACCTCAGAATGCTTTGACAAGATCACCCTCACACGAAGCTGCATCTCAGAGGTATTACACTTATATCACGTGAAAAAACATTGCTGCACACTGACCTACTCATGAAATTAGATTGAGGAACAAGATTCTGTGAATTATGTGAGGTAAACTGTTGTCAAATAATATTGTGTGTGTAGGAGATTGAAGAGTAATGTAAGTTACTTGTAAATTAGTAAATTTATTTGAAAATGCCATCATTCTGCTGACTTCCAGACAATAATTATCTCTGTATTGTCCCTCTGTTCTCTCTCCATAGACCACAGAACTCACAGCCTTCTGTACCGGTAGGTATTGTCACACTTTCTTTAGCATCTTTTTCCATTGTCACGTAAACATTTTTTTCTACCAGATTCTCTCATTCACTTGTATCTTTTATGGTAATAGAGAGTTTTGTCCTTCATATATTTTGAGGTGAAATTTGCATTTTATTCATCCAACGTCCTGAAGAATATCTTCTGTTTACAGCCAACTGCAGCGTGATGATGAAGATAAATGAAGACAAAACCAAAGTTCAGAAACAAGGTGGGTAGGGACAAACTGAAAGTACTGAATTATATTACGGTTCATATCTGTATCAGATATTGAGTTACATCCTGGAAGGGATATAGACTGTTCATTTCTAAAACTTGTGGGTAGGCTGAAGTGACTGATGTAGAAGATGGATGAGGTCTTGGTTTGTGTGGTTTAATCTCTACAAAGAGAGAACAAAAAGTATTATCATATGAACAAAGCGGATAAGCATTGATAACAAAACCAAAGATACAACGATAAGTTATGAAAGATGTGTGAATTATATCTCACTCACATGATGCACACGACAGTCAAAAAGGGAGAACAAAGCGAGGAAGGCATCATATACGGCCTCTGGGGTAAAGTGATTACAGCTGAGAGGATTTATCCTCTCAGATAGGAGTGTTTGATTTGTCCTCCTCTACCTGAGAAGTGGTCAGGTGACACTTTCGTGGGGCCTCTTGACATTTATCTAAAAAAGAGATAAGAATCAGACATAAGAAATGATTTGAGCTGAGCAGAAAGTCCAGCGATGAGTGTGTCCAGTCTCTCACTCTCTATTTTTACAGTGTGAGAAACAGGCAATATGATGTTACCTCATGTGCCTGCACTTCCTGTCTGACTTGGAATGAGAGCAGGCTGTGATATTACCACAGACCTTTTTCACAGCAGACATTGTAATGTGTCATACAAGGGAAGGCAGAGGTATCATTTTTTATCATAAGTCTTGGCAGCATTACATTTATGTGTACAGGTTTTAGGGCCTTTGAACTGTACATACTGTCAAGTCTTACTGGGACCCCTAAATGGAAAATTGTTAATGTTATTAGTAACCCCTTTAAAAAGTGTCTGCTGTGAAAAAGGCTTAATGTAACACCACAGATTTTTGCCTCAAAGCAGTGTCCATTCATAAATATCAAAAAGTAATTAGTTGTCATTTAAGAAGTCACTGAATGACTGAAGAGTGCCTTTTCAGTCATCAGGTAGCACTTTTTACTATTTTATTCGTCTCTCCTACCCCCGTTCCCCACAGCAGAGAGATTACATGGATGGTGTGGGGATCAAACTTGTGACACCCAAACTGACCAGCTCATTTCTTAATTTGCCAATTTATTGTGACATATGTAAAAAACCTACATGGCTCCATTTTACGTAGATTTCGATTCAAATTATGCAGGAATTGTCATATGCTAAAAGCTAAATGCCTGTTTTTTTGTAGCCTATAATGATGCGAGCTTCATCAGCCTTCAAACATGTTTAACAGCCTAATCGTGTTTTTATGAACTATTGGACTTTAGAGGTCAAATAAAATGTGGTATGTGGATGGATTAACTGTTTAACTTTATTCTCTTGACAGCGATGTCATACACCTGGATTGCTCTTGTTGTTGCTGCTGTTGTCACCCTGGTGCCGGTGGTATTTGTCCTGTACTGCAGATTCAGAGAGAAAAGGTTTGTTTTAATGACATCAGTATATAGAAGGTAATGCAATGCCTTCATCTAGCATGTTTTGAATAATGCTCTATTTTCATTGGTAGGCCTTGCAGCCAGGACAATGCAGATGTACTGTAACAACTCCAAAACATGCTGTTGTGGACATGAAGAACGTGTAAGACATTTCTGCTACAAGGGATGAAATTTATCTTCACATTGAGTATGTGAAACTATGCTATCATTTAGGGTAGTTTCTCAGCAAAGCAACCTTAAATCTGCTTTTGCATTATTACATATCATGCAAAAAACTGTATTTATGCTTTTTACCGTGTTTCCCCTTCATTCTTTTAGCAGCACCAGATTCAGTGTTACGTGCCTTTTCTGTTGATAACCATCTGTTTGCTGTTTTAAATAGTGCAGTAGATTCCCTCTTAAATCCATCCATCTATCCAAATCTAATTTTGACTTATGCAGTCAGTAGTTCTTAATTAGGTATTAATCCACTCCATACACCATCATCCATCACACACCAAGAAAAGTTCTGGGGAAACACTGTTTTTTGCTTTCATATATCGTTTGATGCATCGGTCTTTCTTATATTATCCATGAATTTAATAATTTCAGCAGAATCATGTGTACATAAATGTGATTTGTAAAGCAATCTATGTTTTTTTTTATTACTCACAGTATGATACGTGTTGAGATACATTATGCCATGCATCTTGCCACTATAAGCTTCATTTTACTCTTTCATTGTTCCACAACCCACCACAGATGAATATGTATGACTGGACATGGAAGACTTAATAGGCCACCTAAAAGAATTATGGCCAGCTATAGGCTTTTTATTGGTCACCTTTATAATTTTTTAACACATCGTACCTAAAATTGACTGCTATCAAACTAGTCTTTTTAAAGCAGGAGTATTTTTACCAGGACTTTACTATTTATGTAAAACACATCCCCTATAGTCCTGAGACATCCAGAGCACAGCTGAGAGATGTCCTCTCATGTGGCTCATAGACATTTCAAACAGCAAGTCCCCTGCCCATTTCTTAGATTAAAATTCTGTTATGTTTGAGAAAACAGCATCTCAGTTCAGTAGCACGGTTGTGATACAAACAAAACATAAACAGTCTCAGCCTTGATAATAATTGCACAGCCAGCAGTTACCTGTGATGCATTGGTGCACAGATGAATAGTTCTGGAGGCTGTGGAAGCTGATGGACCCTCTGCTGCACCAGAGAGTGCACTTTGAGGACCATGGCCCAGTAGCAATGTAGTACTGTCCCCAGGTCCAGTCAGGAACCCCATAATGGTGTTAACATGAGCCAAAGGCTGTGGAAGCTACAAAACTCGTAATGCAGCACCAGGGAGTGCCCTTTCAGTGTCCTGTAGCTTTAAACTTTACATACCTCAGTCAGCCATCCCTTTATTTATCCTAAAGCTTTACTGCAAAGAGAAACACAGATGGATTCAAATATAATAATCTGCCATTTACAGATAATTAAGATAATATGCTATTGAAATATATATATATATTATATAATATATATATGAATGTGATGCAACCATATGAATATATACAGTATATAATAAGCAATATTGCTTATTATATACTGTATATATTCATATAGTTATATTTGAGACCTAGATCCTATATTATCCTATAAATATCCTATAAAATATACATTATTCCTAATATTTTGTACTAATATAAATATGCAAATATTATGATATTCATGTGCTAGTATTTATTTAGATTGTTTACATTTTATACAATATATAAATACACTATACAGGGTGTGGATGCAATAATGTGGTCAATCTAAGTAGTTTGTGTTGGATTGCATTATATTGTGAAGTGGTGGTGGTGGTGGTTCAATCTTTATATGTCTTTAAGTCTGGAATTATACTTCATGTCTCCATCTGTTAAATCTGTCTGCCTTATGAAATTTGTATTTTATACCATTCACGAAAATCATGTCACTGTACTGTATCAGCTGTTTACATTGTTATTTGCTTTAGCTGCAAAAAAACATTAAAAAGCTCCTGATTTAAAAATGAGTGTTTTCATTTTCACTGCCAAATTTAATACTAAGTGTAGGTTTCTATAGCAACAGACTGTCTTCTTTTATCTGGTGATTTGTCTCAGCCAATGAATGTGGATGAGGTGGGTAAACTGTGGTGACATGAAGAAACTTGTGACAGGAAGTGAAATTAAAGGTTGTTTATGCTAAAGCTCCCATCAGTTGTCACATGAGGATGGTCTGAATCTAGTATTATGGATGGCCTACTTTTCTGACTAGTCATTTCAAGATGAAAGCAACAGCAGAGGTTTCTCACCTATAAAGAGTACAACTGAAGGTTATGTGAAGGTAACATTAAAAGTGTTAGACACTGTACTGATGAAGAGGCAGCAAACAGCTGCCTGGCCTTTTTGTTTTAAGCCTGGAACCTAAACAAAGTAATTTACTGTATTAAATACACCACTCCACTTCTGATTCACTGGGGTTAAGAAGCATATCATGTGACAGCTTTGTAGTTTCATAATTACCATATAATTATATTTGGACGTCTGTGTATGTACATATGAGGTGTGTAAGTATTCACATGATGTGATGGTTCACAACTGCAGATATATTGATACAAATGACACTGACTGATATTAACAAGACCTACAGTAAGACAGTCATGTTAGTGGCTGTGTGAGGCTGTAGTTAGATTTAGCTAAATAATAATACTAGTGTAACATGCTCACAGACAATGCTAACACCATGATGTTTAGCAATCAATATGTTTACTATACCATCTTAGCTCAGTGTAGTATCATTCTAAAATTAGCACTAAAGCACAGGAGTTACTGGAGGTGAAGACAGGTTTTGTTCTATTTACATTTATGTACATTGTGACCATGTGTGATTTTTAAGAAAGTGTGGATGATCCCCCAGAGGCAATAAACCACAGTAAACACAGTAAACCACAATATGACAGCATTAAAAGATCCTTTTAAGAATCAAACCCTCGACACCATGTGTTACTTTAAATATATTGGCATACTGTACAAGTATTTGTCTAGCTTGACCTTCATCGTACTTTTATTCAATAATAAATAATAATAATACATTTAATTTGTACTGCACTTTTCATTTGTAGTGGATCTCAAAGTGCTACAGTATTAAAACATTCAAGACACAACATAAAGAAAAAAATAAGATGACAAAGCATGCCTGAATAGAAAGGTTTTTAGGCCTTGTTTAAAAGAGTCTAGGGTCTGTGCAGACCTCAAATGGTTAGCAGCATCTTCTCAAACTTCAACCAGACATGTCTACAGCAAGATAAGAACATGTTAAGATCTTTCATCCAGTCACTATCTCTACAATCACTTCCTGTTTAAGTCACTGATTCAGTATTGAGGCTTTGTGTCAAGATTTGTCAGTTTCCCTCTTTTAAATGCTCTTGTGTTGCTCTATAAAAGGTCATCTCCTTCACCCTCTATCCTTTTTCAAATAATTTCACCAACATGTTTTGTTAAACACTCTCTTGCCTTGTTCACTTTGTGATCTATTGCCACAGCTCAACAAGACAACTACATTACATTACAATTTATATTTCATGTAGCCTCATATGGATTTAAGAGCAGCCATGGTCAAAGAATTTTGTTCCACACTGTTGTTTATATCTAGAAGGAAATGTCCTATCATATTAAAAGTGGTTCATTTGTGAGTAAATTGAACTTGTGGTAAGCTAAGGTCACTGGACCCATTGTTGCATTAGACAGGATGAAACTGGTCAATGCTTGCAATATCTGCCTGTAGATATGACCATATTTGGCATTTCCTATGACAGTGAAAGGGAATGCGGGGTCATTTTACTGTCCCCGAAAGTGCTGAGTCACACTAGCCTGTGGGTTGAGTGGATGATGACATATGATCTATTGTTAGGTTTAGTGATCTAGTCAATATTCTGTGAATACTGTTAGTGAACTTGAAGAGGCTGATTAAAGATCAGAAAATCTAAATTCAAGAAAACTTTGAGATAGATTTTTCTGCTTCTGAACAGGAATTTGACCTCTATTTGGACTTTTAAGGGATTGCTAGTGAGTCAAATCATGTCAGAGAACCTGCAGTGGAGGTATGGAAACAAAAAGAGGAACTTTGGCACTAAAAAGACTGTAACATTGAACGGTATCTACTTGATTTGACTAATTTGGATGGCTGAAGCTTTATTAGGTTCAAATAAACTTATAAATACATTTTTGTACGGAAGGAGGTTTGTGGACTTTGGCCCCTCTCACTTACATTGAAAGTGCCGCCCTTCAAGGCTTCAGGAAAGAAGACAGTGTTAGAGTATTCTGCTTAGACAGACAGATTGATTCTTTTTTCCAACAGATTGTTTAATGAGTCAAACGACATGGAGTATCTTGGCTGAGCCTGAACCATTTAGTAACTGAAGGCTTCTTATCTTTCCATAAGTAACAGAGTACAATCTATGAAGACAGAATTACTGATGTTAGGGTGTGGTCAAACAGCTCCCTCTATGCATCAAGATCAAGCCTGTTGTGTGTTGTACAGTAGTTGCCATGACAACAGTTATATCTTGTGATTGACCAAAAAGACAATGGGTCCACATTCCTGGGAACTCTGCCAAATTTGAGACGTAATGGTTTCTCAGAAATCACGAGTTTTTCTATTTATGTAACTATGTAGGCATGTGTGGTTGTGGGTGTGTGATATGATTGTGTAATAAAGATAGGGAAAGTGTGGAGGAGTCTTCCAGTTTACAAGGCTCACAGGAAAGAAATGTGGGAATTCCCCTTGTAATAAAAACAAAACAAACAACAACTAAGAATCAAGCCCTAAAGTGACAGATACATACGTACAGTATGTTGTCCCTCTTATATTTTTCTTACATTTTTTAACCATTTGACCAGTGACCAGCAATTATAAAGTATTATGATAGTTGACCTTATAAGTCATTATAAAATGCTTTATGATGTGCTAATGATCATTGTTATAAAGCATTATGAATATTTATGAGTGCTTATAACTATAATTATACAGTGCTATAAGCAGATTAAAATGCATTATACGTATATTTATAATCCATTATAGACATGGATGTCACAGAAAGTGTTAAGTGTTAATTCTTGTAATTCTAATGTAATGGACAGTGAAAAAAGGAAATTCAGGCTGTATGCAAGCTGTTTTTTTTTTGCTGCTTCATCTGCCATCCAGATCATCATTGCTGCTTGCGGATCCTTCATCTCGTCGGGATGCTGACATGTGGATGTTGTGCCATTCTGAGGGGGCAGTAGAAACCAAATCAAGGGGAACCTAACTAAGGAGAATTCTATTTTATTTTTCTGCTTTTTCCTGAGATCTCAGATTATTTTTTCTTCTTGGGCCCAAGGCAGAATAAAAAACTGACTAGAACTGATGTTATAAAAAAAACTGAAGGTTGACAAACAATGTTAAAGGAACATTTGAAGCGAGAGAACTCAAGACCAAGTGAGACTAATAACCATAAGGGAACCTAAGGAAACTAAAGGAAAAACAAAGACTACCAGGAACTGATAACTACCCAAGTTTGCATTTTGGTCCAGCAAAGGACACATTTAATGTGTGTATGACGCACTGAGAGTTGAACACTTCCCAATTTGTAATTTACTGTAATTTTGGTTGTACATTCATTTGTGTTTAATTTCATTTCTGTGGTATAATTGAGTTGAAGATTTGCATCAAACAAAGAAATTTTGTTTTCTCTAAAGAGATGCTTGAATACATAAAAAGAAACTATGAGGAAAATTAAACAGGACAGAATGCCTTTATAAATATATTTTCAGCAGTCATGTGTTTTTTGTGTGGGCTGGAGGTATTACTTCTTTCTTCATAGAGTCTGCTACCACCCATAGCCTTATTGAACCTAGTGAACATAGTGAACCTAGAAAACTGAGTGAACCTGTGATCAGACTGAACTGTAAGAGCTTGGGTCTAAGATACTTTAGAGAACCCCAGATTTAGATATGGTAGATAGTAAACCCAGGATCAGCAGCATAGATTCCCTACCACAAGGAGAAGGTTACACACAGGTTACATTTAATTCATGTCCTTGATTTGGTGATCATTAGTCATAAAGCAAGCATATATTTTTGAATTTCATATCAAATTTAGCTTCAGTTTAGTTGTCAGTATTTTGTTTTTATCACAAATTGTTGGAGAATGTATTGAAGACTGTCACAAGATGGTTACATCCATTATCAAGTCAACCATAGGCGACACTTTGTGCATACACAGACAGGGTCTCATACACAACACATTGAGAGAGCCTGGTGTTCCTATAAGGAGAACATCTACTACTACAGTGATATGGATGAGAGGTTAAAGTAGCTTAATTTAACTGCAACACTTGTGATGTAATCTGACAATTCTGGACAGTGTGATTACTGGATGTTTATGTCAGAAGGAGGAAATGAAAGAGATTTCACGCCAACTTCTACTCAGTCTACTCTGTGAACCTTTAACGGCCTTTTGGAGAATTTCAGGAAGCTACTTGAAGGCGAAATCTCAATTCAAAGAAACTGTGAGTCAAATGTCCTCTGAAATGGAAAAATCCTATTTAGGCATCTTGGACCTAAATAGGACTGAAGTATACTCTCCCACATGTTTTTAAGATTCTCTCATGCTTTTCAAAGTGATGAACATTTCTTTTCTTTATCAGGAAGCTTTCCCAAACACAAATGGCAGAGTTCCTCGATCTGACATGCAGTTACATCATTCTCATTGTGTACATGTAGTCATGTGCTTTGCCAAGTTATCAATTTTTTTTGTTAAATTTAAGTCCCCAAAATGGACTTGTGGGCAATCTCATGAAAGGATGGCATTTAAGCACAGAACTGGTATTTTCTTTCCCTCTCTGATTGTAAACTGAATGTCTTTAAGGTTTGAACTGTTGGTTTAGACAAAACTCGCAGTGTGAAAAAGTCAACTTGGGCTTCAGAAAACTGTGATGGGTATTTTCCACTATATTCTGACTTTGTATAGATCAAACAATAATCAATTGGCAAAAAAGTGATACATATTTGTTAGTTACAGCCCCATTTTCTACCTTTTGGAAGAAATGGTTCCCAATGAAAAGTCCATGGCGGAATCTGTGAATTATCCTGAGCATTGAATAGATGCTGCTTTCGAGTTTTCTACATGTTATGTGTCAGTTCAGCAATCACCACAGATTGCATTCAACATTCATCTGTTATATTTGTATCTGTTGTATTCACATCTTTTCTCCATGGCTGACCCTTTACTAGCAGATGAAGGCCTGATATGTTGGATCTGGAAAAACTTTTTGTTGCAATGTGAGATGCTGCCATCTGCTGGCACAGAATTGTTATGTATCATTATGGGGGGGCGGGGAGGCAGTCTCATGTTGGGTTGTCAAAGTGAGATCACCATCTGATCATCATGGCTTTATTTTTACCATGATTCTTTTCATTTAACAAATACAAATGCAATTGTGTTCATAACTTCTGTTTATGTTCTTACATACTGTACACTGTACTTTCAATTTTCATGAGATGTGAATACCTTAAACTACAGCTGTGTCCAGATGTTTAGACAGTTCTAATCTTATCTTACTTGTTTTAAAGTTATTGAATTACAGTCGAGTATTGTACTTGATCACCACTCAGGTTTTATTTTTGCAATTGCTAATTAAATGTCTTTTTTCCTCTGTTCCTCCAGATGTCACTCAAGAATACCAAGAATGCTTTGTTCTCTCAGTAAATTTCACAATGGCAACAGGAAGTGACCAAAAGGCCAGTCTGCATCATCTACAGTAATTATAATTGTTAAGATTGAGGTAGTGAGCAGTTGCTCCACAAAGAGGACACTCTGATTACTTCAGTCTTGATCATGGCCATGAGACACGCAACCATTAGAAGGCTCAATCCAGAAAAAGGTGTATCACCTTTTTAAGACTGCGGTAGTGAACGATTGCTCTAGATGGAGGAAATTACATGATTTAGTCTTGATGATGGCATGAGACTCCAGCAAAAATGTATTTTTTTTTACCCCTTTTTTGACTTACAGTACTTCAAAGTGGTGTTCAGTACCTTAGAAATTTTCCTCCCCTTTTTCAATGACCATGCAGCTAATTTATTTGCAATATTTTGTTGTTAAAATGTAATATGATGTGTTTTTTGTCTGGGAGGTGACTAACCAGCATTTCAACTTTACAGATATTTTTTTTTACCCTCAATAGAATGTAGATATTCTGTGTGTAATCATTACACGCTCCATTCCTCTTAATATGCAACTAATATACACAATCAGCGGCACCTGTGATTGAGGTGATTTAGCTATATAAGTATAGAATTACTGTCACTTTAACATTAGTTTAGATCATGTCAGCAAGCCTCACTAATACACTGTGATTCATTGTTGTAAAACACTACTTGAGGTCTTCCAAGGGTGTGAATACATAATGTTAAATGACATTATTGTATTGACTTGGCTGGTTAACTATTTCTCTGTGGATGATTCCCAGTGGTATCTATGGTATTTTGTCTGAATTTAATTAATCAGGATTCAATAAAAGTACAGTTGCGCATCAAATTGGTCTTTTATTGTAAAGAAGAGAGTCCCCAACAATGTTGTTTTTTTTGAATGCAACAAATGTAAAACCTTGGGGGGATTTTTCCAGTGAGTTTGTTCTGAACTGTGTTTCAGTTTGGTTTGTCTGAACATGTCCCAACATGTTCTACATGTGATCTGGAAACACATGTAGAACTGTGTCTACACAAGCGGACCTTGTCTGTAATATTGTTTTTTTCAATGCTAAATCTTTTGATTATATTTATATATACTAGGTGTTATTTGTGTCTTAATAAACAAGTGTATTTCTGGATCATTTTCTTTGAATCCTAGTCTAGACGAGCACAAAAGGTTGGTTTCACTGAGGTTTTGTTCTCTGAAGGCTCTTTCTGCTGTTCATTATATTAATAAATTTACACATTTACATTGACTGTTCACATTTTGTGTATGGTTATCAAGAGGATTAAATGAATGGACACAAGACTGTCACAGTCAGATACAATCAATGTAAAACTCTGCAACCCTGTAGAATTGAGATGGTGCCACCATGTGATGTGTTTTTCTTTTCTCCACATGCTGAAAGAAAATTATTACAAGAGATGTTCATCCCAGTGAGCATCATGGAACAATTTTAGAAATATGTTAAGATCACTCGTGGACAATCATTTATTGCATTTGAGACTAAGTCAATAAATTTAAAACTGCCTATTTGCAATGTACTGGTGAAGGTAAAATAAAGATGTAAACATCTATAGTTGTAATGGCAGAAACTGAATGCAGGTTGCAAGTAACTATGTGCACACACAGAATTGTATCCGATTTAAAAACGAAGATAACTCATATTTTTACTGTAAAAAGAAAGCACTCAAATTCATACAGTGCAGTAGTTTTCACTGATGCTCTTGTTTCTGAGTGATCACGTGAAATGTTTACGGTGGCGAATACGATACTGTTGTAAATTCGTTAAAATGAGTTTCTAAAATTCACTTGTCACTTATAAAGAGCTAAATCATCAAAATGAAACAACAGTGCAGTACAATCCATAGATCAGAGTACAATGTGGATTCAAGTTTGAACTTGAACAGCGCCCCCAACCCTACTTAACGTACTCGTGCACGCTGGTGCACGCGGCCGAGAGAGCGAAGTGTTTGCTGATTTTTGAACGGAGGTGAGTAACTCATCGTTATTATTTGAGTGTTGCTACACTTTCGTTGAGCGTTCATACTAAATTCAGTTGGCTGACACCAGTTTACCTTGATTTACAGCTTGCAGTTGACGTCTCGTAAGCTATCAGTGACGAAGTTCGCGAGCTAACACTTGCTAAAGTCTGCAGAAAGGTGCTGCTAGCTAACTTAGCGTCAAATGCCCGCCGAGTGTTTCTGCCGCCTGCATCCAAGTTTGCTCAACACCAAGTTAGCTGAAATTTAACGTTTTTTTTAAGTAACATGGAGGTAAAGTAACATCTGCAAATTGTCAGCTTCACTACGTGCAACTTTCAAATTTTTCGTCACCAAACGGTTTCAATATTTGGGCTTTAACGAGCTAATTTAACTTCATGCTATATTGAGGGAAACAATTAGTTAACAATAGGTTAATCTCTGACACTTAGGCGTTATTTTTGTAGTAACTTAATGCAAGTGCATGCTGACACCTTGGATGTATTTGAGCGAGATTTTAACCCAAATGGTTGAGGACTCCGCCCCTTAAAGTAACGTAGTGCACAATTACATATTAATTTCTTTCAAATCACGGTTAATTTGGTGTTTTTGTTGTGTTTTGTAATCATTTGTTCTTTTGATCTTTAAATTTAGTATATTGTGGGTTTAAGCAAAGCTTGGACACAATTTGAGTTTGTGAAGATGAACCCAATAATATAGCAAGTGTGTGTTCAGTAATTTCTGGCTCCATAGAGGTTTGGCTTAATTATGTACTTCTAATTGATGAGGGCTCAAAGCAGTCAGTAAGTCTGTGCCAAAACAGTGGCCTAAATCATTTTGCAGTCAGTGTGAACATGCATTAGAAGATAATGAGGACAAAGCAAGATGATGGTGTCAGAACCCAAAGTGACTAGTTTATTTTTTACTAGACAAGGTATTTTTCCCACGAGTAGGTGTCATTTTAAAGCCCCCCTGTGGAAGCAGCAAAGACTTTTTCTCTGATATTATTCAGCATATGACACTGTGCTTATGTGAGACTGTTTTCTGTTGCAGACACTGGGCTTTGAAAGGAATGGAGAGTGACTTCACTGGGAAGGAGGTTGTGGGCAATGCACATGCAAAAAGAAGTGAGTTAAATGTTTATTAGTTTGATTTGATTTTTTTTTAATGTATTAATTTTAAGTTTGCTAAATGATGATATTACTGGAGGAGTTGACCTGATGTTTTGTTTTTTTGTTTTTTTCTCAACAGACATGGATAAAAAAGCACCCTCGAAGATCACTGTTTTTAGTAGGCTTAATACAGATAAATGCGAGCACCTGAAACCTCTCTCTGTATATTCAAGGATGATCACTTGTGATCAAAAGTCCAGTCTGCATCATGAGAGGAAGTTTCCTGATCCATTTATTAACTTTAAAATTGAGGTAGTGAACAATTGTGTGAAAAAACGGAAATTAGATGATTCCAGTCCAGAATATAGCTGTGAGACTCCAGCAAAGAGGTCTTACAGTCCAAACACTCTGTCCCCAGACCTCGGATGTTTCATGGAATACTGCAGCCCTCTTGCAAGACAGGAATCAGTGTCCCCTTTAGCCATCTCTGAGTCTGCATTGTTAGATAAAACACAATCAATCAGGAGTGAAACAAAAGAAACTGTGAGTTCTCGGCTAAACTCAGAGCACGTGGAATGTGGGTCCACAACAGAGCCAGGGGGTGATGAGGGGACTTTACCAAACACTTTAAAGTATGAGGGGATCCTCTTAAATCTCGGACCTGCCTTTGACTTTGATGTCGATGACATCATGTGTCTCAGTCCAGTAGGCACTTCCTCTGCTGGAGGATTTTCTGACCGTTCAGAGAGTGGCAAAAATCCAAGTAGCAACACTTTCCAAAATGAGCCACTCTCAATCCCCTCTGTGGCTGAGGGACAAGAGTTGGGTAGAGGAGATGGGGACGTGATGGAGGGACGAGAGGAGTTAAAAAAAGATGTTCATCTGAATGTGCAAGATGAGGAAGAGGATAAGGGTTATTTCTCAATGTCCTACCTAAAGGACTGTAAAAGAGTAAACCCCCAGCTGTCACCAGCTACCTCTAGCCCCATGCTAAGGATAGGTGAGGTCAAGGTGGCAGAGGATGACTGTCATCCTGAAAGTTCAGCTGAGTCAGGTTGTCACACACAAGCTGTGCTGCATGGCCCGCACGTTTCTTTCACAGTGAGCGATTTGTGTCCCACTGTGAGTGGGCTGCCGTCGGAGCCAGTGATTTCTCCTGTAGAGGCTTTAGAAGGGGACGTTGAAGAGGCATGGACTATCGGTCCGCCCATGTTTGAATCATCTGTGTGCCACAATGTCACAGTGAAGTTGGATGCTGGTAGTGAGCAGAGTAGACAGGTGTCGGAGGAGGTGCAGGGAGGTGTGATAGAGCCTCTCCATAAGTGCCAGACCACACTGAGTGGAGAGGAAACCACTCTGGACACCAGTTACGAAACTACATTACCACTCCAAGTACAGGTAAGCTGTCTCAGCAGGAGGTACTGAAGATATGGTCCTGCACACATGTTGTCATGTTTTGTTTACTGAGTGTGCATACTGTATATTTACACATACACACAATCTCTGCTTTTTGAAGGTGAAATCAGTCGTGGTGGCTCCCAATCAGCTCACCTCCAGCAGTAAACCAGTTGCATCTGCTCTGCCAGACCAGAACACAAAGCCTGCCAAGCCAAGCCCAAATAAAAACAGAGTTTCCCAGACTGCCAAATGTAGTGCCAGGAGTCTAAGGTACTGTAGTGACCTCTGTCACCTTAAGGGGGAGCAGTAAGACCATGTCAGACACAATGGGGATGTTTTGGCTTGGTGGTTGTAAGGCAAACTGCGCCTATATGTGTCTGCCTTTCTGTGTCATCAGTGTCTGTAAAGCCATATTTATTGAGCATGATTTTGCTTTTAAAATATTCTGAGACATGAGATGTCTTGTGTGGTTGAATGTGAAAAGTTTGCTTTTCTTTTTAGAGATACTGTCTTTTTACAGGCCTGTGATCTTCAAAAGAGAGGCGGACTGGGAGCATGAAAAAAGTCTGTATGTCTCTTCAGTCACCAGACACATGAATGAGAGGTCAAGTGCAGCTCCAGGTATGAATCACTCTTCACTTCAAGGGATTTCTCATAGATTTTAGTTGATATAATCCAGCCCCACTCCCAAAGTCTCACATTAGTAGTGCATCAAATCACTGCATTTCTCTGTCACTGTAGTCATTTTTATACAATTTTGAGTAAATACATCAGTGACTGGTATTCCCTTTTGTTGTCTCCCAGTCTTCTTGGCATCTTACAGTTTTTCTCCTTTCAACATAATGCAAATATAAATGTGCATTTTTAAATCTGTTCTTGAAAAAACAACTTTTCTGTTGTCTGAAGATGTCATGACTGAGCTGCTGAAGCTGATGACAGATGTGGCTGACCAGACACCAGGCGCTATGGGCAAACAGTGGCAGCATCCCTCTGACCTCACACGCAGGTACATCATTTTCACTGGTTTCTTTATAGTTATGAAGTGTGGATTTAAAACAGGCAGACCTGTTTCAAATAACATACAATACAAGGCTCAGGATCTGTGCTTACTTTTAGGAACTACCAAAGACGGTTTGGAAACATGGTGCCAAAAATGTCCCTCCATGAATGGCAGGCCAAGAACTGCACAGCACACAAGCGCTTTGCCAAAGTCCCAAAGATTTTTGAAAGGAGTCCATTTCCCTAAATTAGCACTTATTGTGTTGTTGTTGTCAACAGATTGCACATAAACTCATAAGAAGTCCTATCAATGTTTGCACTTTTTCTTTCTTAGTTGAATTTGTGGTGTTCCTTTTTTTTTTTTTTTGGTTTGTCAGTTTGAGTGTTATTCTGTGTGTTGTTCTGTTTCTTTGAACTATGCATGTACCCGAGTGTGAAAATTAATGCATGTTTTAAGGACTTTGTTTTAATATGTATTTAAGTACATGTTATGTCAGTATATTTTATATTGGGGCAGACAAAAAATAGTTTAAGTTTTGTGTCCCATGTGTTGGATTGGTGTTCACTGAAAGTGATTGTATGGCCTTCCCTTTTTGGAATACAATAGTTCTTGTTGGAACCTGTTCGCCTCTGTGGATATTCCTGAAAAGCCCAGCTCTTGAGTTCTTTGAAAATAAACAAAACTCCTTTTTTACCTCCATTGATTAGGGATATCAGTGGATAATGCAACACCAAGATGAATGAACCTGAACCAAAATCCTAAACTCTGCGTGGCTAGATACTGCCACTCAGGGTAAGTGGTTTAGTGTTTTGTGTGAACTGACCCTTTAGTTGTAGAGCTGATGTGACCGCAGCATATTTTCGGCTGCTTGGAGATTCAATGCACAGTGGTCTCATTAAACTCTGTAACACTGGGTGGAAAGCTCTTTCCCTGGAGTCAGAGTAGGGCTGTGTTGGTGAGGGGGTGAGACGGTGCTGCTGATGAAGTACTCATAAGGTTTTACCTGTTTGGTTAACTGTTAATGTTTGGTCAATAATTCTGTATCTTTGTCAGCTTTGTTCTGAGTCCACTACACAGCATCTTAAGTTGCGTGCACAGGTACAGACTGACTGAAGTGGCCCCAGGGAGCCCAAACACTTGGACCTTATCAGCATAGGTCCCAGTCATTGAATAATGCAGGCTGTTAAAGTAATCTTGTCTGTACAGAGAGTGGGGCAGCCTGTCCCTGGCCAGCCATCCAGAAAACAGTGGTTTGTGTGGGTGTCGGTGGAGACCTCATGACACGTGCTGTGCAGACTGCAGGGCACGTGTGCAGCAGAGCAGCTACAGCACCTCTTCACACCTTCCGACAATGGTTTACCCCTCCGGAGTCATGGGCAGGATTTCAGCAGAGAGGAGGCTGTTTGTGTTTATCTCACAGTTCTTCTGCAGCGGTGATTCTGTCAAGGGACCGTCAAGACAATTGCTCTTCTTGTATTGATGCAAATGGAAAGACAAACCTAAACATAATCTAATTTGGAACTTGAAAAGTGATTTGTTGGGTCATGGCGTTCAGGTGTAATTGATTTCAAATTCATTACTAATCCTGGCACGTTTACTTACACTAGTTGCTGACTCAACATTAAATACCTGAAACTGTGTTGTTGGCTGGATTTTTCAGGAGGATTAATGTCTACCTTAGACTGAGCTCTATTCCTCTCCAGTAACAGTAAAATAGTGAACTGTAAGCCTATGTGCTTTATCTGATAGAGAAAAGTCTGACAGTTGAACCCTGGTGAAGACAGATTCACATGTATTATTCACTACAGTAAAAGCCCGACTTCCTGGATTCTTTAACAGTTTTCTTTAAAAAATAGTTTACCAGCCTGACATATTTTGCTCAGAAAAGGTTTAGGCAATCTCATAGTTTATTTTGAATACCATCACCTCATTGTTTTTATCCCCAATTAAGTGCAAACACACACATTTGTGGAAAATATTAGATATTTTTTAATTTTATTTAAGCATACACAAGTAAGCATACACCATATTCTTCATAATTGAAGTTGTGTAACCTTGTGCATAATAGTTAAACCATGCTAGCCCTCATTAAGCAATGACTGCTGTACACTTCATACAATGAATATAAACATGATAGCACTAATAAAGCAGTTCATTTTTCTAAACCATGCTTCTTTGTGGATCTCATTCCTATATTTCAAGAACCCATAATGAAATAGGTTGACTTCTCTGTAATGTTGCAATATTGAGTTTCAGTTTCCAGGCGTGTTTCTACTCGTACAACATAAACGGTGTGTGTAAGTTGTTTTGTCTCTATACTGCACTGGTGTCTCGTTGCAAAATAGCCCATTACTGTCTGCTACCAAGCATATTTTTCAAGCATTGTATTGGACATAGAACGGGAAGTCCTCAAGTGTCTTGATTAAACTAGTTTGCCACCACGGGGCTCAAGTGGAATGTTTTAAATGTGGAATGTTCTTACAGTCGTCACCATAAGTCGAGTGTGATTAAGGGAAAAAATTGTTTCCATCTCTGGTCGACAGGTGACCACTTAACCTGTCTCAATACCAGCTGAACCTTTAAACAACCTCTGTCCATATGATCAATTTGTTTGTAGTACAAACAGTAGGCCTAATGTCCATGTATGGCTGACTGAGCAAACTTCAGTGCAGGACACCACCAGATATGAAGTGTGTGGACCCTAATTAGATACCCAAATGTCCTTTATAAATCTGCCAAACATGTAAAATCTCTCTTGTTTAACATGGTGAAATCAAATGATACACCACAGCTGTTTACCATGAAACAGGCTGCTGGAACTGCAACTTCTAACCCTAAATTTGGATGTCAACCTGCCACAAAGGTGAATGTTCACAATAGTCCTACATTTAAATCAGTAATAAGGAATACAGTATTTACACTGGCAACACACTGTAGAAGAGTTCACCAGAAAAATCTTTGTAGCCACTTTAAAAGTAAACCCCTCGTTTCTAGTTGAAGTTTTCCTCATTTAAGCAACTGAGGAGGAGGAAAGTAAATAACACCAATGCCAACAGGGATTGCTGTTGAGAAATACATTGCTGGCAAATTTAAAACATGGCCCTGGTTCAAAGAAATCATCCAGTGAGACTATCATCATTATCTGTTACTGTGTGGATGGATGCCTATCGATTGGTGTGCCTGCTACTGTTGCAGTATTCCTGGGGAAGAATGGATTCAACCCTCAGCGGCAGAAGTTTTTCGACGAAGTGCTGATCACTCTGGGTAATGCAGCAGAACAGCCTCTCAAGACTTCACCAAGTTTGTCCTGGCAACAGCTCAACGTCTGGGAGGCCCCTGCGACTCTTTCCCCCTTATCCAACACTTTGCCTTTGCTTTAAACCCGCTCTTTGCCTCTGACATGAATCAGTGCTTGTTGGAGGAGTGCAATCTTGAGCTTTTTCTCTCTTATTAAGAGTGGAAGTGGAGGCAGAGGGAGGTAGGGAGTGATAAAAGCCTGCCATTGCAGCAGTCATCATTCTACCCACTCTGCTCAACCGTAACCTTCATTGCTCTCTCTATTTACCGCCTTTACTGCCTCCATCTCCCGCCACACTCAAGGCTACAGCGTGTGCATCGGCAGGGAGTTATGCCCCTGTTATGTTTGCATGCACACATGTAAATGTCTGTGTTGACAATAAATGAGTAGCCGGCATATCGCAGAACGAGACGGAATCCGTGCAGAACAAGAGCAGCTGATGAGTTTATCATTCTGCCTGTCAACACAATTTCCAGCAACTGAGTGGCTCTGAACCATTATGCTTTGATCATTATTTAAACTATCCAGAGTCTTTTCTTATTGCACATAAACAGCACAATGACATAATGTAATAGAAATACATAACAGTAGATAAGTGCTACAGGTATGAAAAGCTTCATAATAACAGGACTTTAACAGCGGAGTATAAACAAAAAAATCACCTTTTTCCCACCAGTAGCAGTACCCTCTTACATTAAGAATATACATTTTCCATGTTTGTCTCGCCATATTTCATTAAAGGCTCTCTAAACTGACACCACCAAACAAGAATGAAATATAAAATGTATTTACACATTAAATGTTTGAGCTTTTCAACAAGCCTCAGCCAGCTAGATTTGTACTTACCTTTTACTTTCCACACACGTTTGAATATTAGGTGAAAGGTAAAGAATATGACATAAATGTGAGATACAGGGCCTTCCATCTTGTTAAATAAAACATATAATTATTTTTAAGGCAGTACTACTGAGTTTGAATCAGCCCTCAAATACACCATTTGCTTTCTTATCACCACAGCCAACTCACAGGCCTGGCCCATTGAGAAGCTGCTGAGCAGCAAAAAAGTTACCTTTCAGTATACGTTTCACAGTACTGTATGGTGACAGTTGATCCCTTATCATTAAATGAAACCTCTGCAACGGTGAGTTTCTACACAAATGTTGACTTTGAATTGAGAAAAAGTCTTGATAGAAGCCCTTCTGTCTCGGTGACATCGGTTCAAGATGTCATAAGGAAGTCTCAGGGTTGAAGGTTGGGCCCATAAAAAGTTTTTTTTGTTTTTTTTTTTCTCCATGCTCTCCAGCAGAAACCAAAGTTTTTACAACAGCGCTTAAAGATTTTTCAGGGATCATTTGAAAATGAGGCTACAGAGTGCGCACTCATTTCAGAAGTCCTTGCTTCCGTGCTTCACTGAGGGCTGTTATTGCTGATTTAAGGGATCTCTTCCAGTGTCTCTACAGAGGCAAGTCCACCTCTCTGTAGACATGAGTCCAGCCCATTTTAAAGTTCATTAATTAGATGATGCGCTCCGTTATGGCAGTTCTTTTTTTTTCTCCTCAGAATGCTTTGAAATTCATCACCCTCAAAGAGAAAGACACAAGGAAATACTAAAGGGTTCATCCTGGAAGTGGAATGTAACAATTTAGAAAGCTAAAATAAAACCATGAAAAAAGTTAGAGGACGCAAATGTGATACCAAACTTGTCCTGTTAGAGACATGTACGTGTTAAGATCAGAGACGCCTTTCATCTTTTCTGACAAGATTGGGTGATTCAGCTCTGGTGGTGAGCGGAGTGATCCCTCTAAAGCTGCTCTGGCGTCATTGCAGCACATCTAAGAAATGGCTGCTAAATTGGCCAGGTGGAGTCTGGATTCCCTGAGGGGGGAAAACAAGCTCGCCAGAATGAAAACATTTCCCACAGGACGGCAAAAAAGTTTCTGCCTGAGGGGTGGTCTAAAAAAAAAAAAAAAAAAAGATACCAGAACAACAGAACTGTTCTGGTGGCACCTTGTAAAGTAAAAAAAACTACAGTGACATACTTGAATGATACAATTAAGAAAGTGTAGAATAGAGGATGTTATGAAGAAAAAATAAGGTCTAGAAAGTGAGATTAGGAGAATATTTGTGGATGCAGTTTAGTGCCACCCAGAAATGGGAATCAGAGAAAGAGAGAGAAAGAGAATAACAAGGTCTCTGGCTCTGTTTATCGGCTTTGGTCCCTGGGGTTGGTGGATCTGCAGTCTGTCCACTGCCGGAGCCATTTGGCTCTGCTGCCCCATGGTACAGTAGTTATTGAGCACGGTGGAGCCACTGGACTCTCGCCACAGTCTCTCCACTGCGGGCTCTGCTCTCAGACCGGCTCCGGCCAGGCCATGCCCGGCCCCCGGAGTCCTGCAGCTTCGCTTCATCGGCAGGTCACGTGCCAAAGGAGAGTAGGCGCCGCCGAGGGGGGGCCTAGAGTCCCAGCCTCATCCTGACAAGCAGATTGGCTTAAAAGGGGCCCGCTTGTTTGTGAGAACACAAAGTCTTTTGGATAAAGAGAAGACGTCCTGGCAGTCACACCTCAATGATGTTGACAGATGGCATCCTATTGTTGTTGTTCTTAGGGAACTGTGGGAGCAAAGAAGAAGATGACAGGTATGAGAGGGCTGGAGGACTCACAGCAATCATACAATACGCTTCTTCAAATGAGCATGAGGATGCCTCTGTGCTTGGATGTTTTATTGATGTTTACAGAAAGAGAGTGAAAGATTTTTTTTTTTGTTTTTGACATTTGTTTTCTGCACTGGTTTGAACATAAGAAATGAATATGGTATGAGGCTCTGTGCATTGATCAAAAGAGAACTTATTAAACATCATGACTCGAGTGAGTTTGCTATTTGATGTCGAATGTTGCAGTCATGCACAAAATGGTGCCACGTCGAAGCATTATTTAGCTTTTGCCTGAAGCTGATGTTCAGATGACACTATGAGTGCGCATGAAGTGTCAGTGGAAAAGGTCTAGAAGTGGCCGGGACCATTCACCTGCCCGGCGCCGCTGAGGGGGAGGCACCCGGGGGGGAGGAGGAGAGAGGGGTGGGTTATACCTTACTGCGCAACAGCCCCCCTGTTGGGTGTTCAGGAGTGCTGCACTCTGAGGAGTTTTTGGCTTTGTCCTTGTTGTTGTTTGGCTCGTTGTCTTTGATTATGTCATACTGGCGACAGAAGAGAGCGATCACACCTGGGGGGAAAAAGACAGAAAGTATTCACGATCAGCCAAGTCTGATTATCCTCTCAACACATATGAATGCACCTGCTTTTGTAAGCTACGGGAAGATTACAACCGACAGAAACACTGAAGCTTTTTGTGATCCTGGCTCATTACATGTTTTTGTCCTCACCTGCCCACATGATAAGTACCACCACGATGATGATGAGCTCCCCCGCCCTCAGCTGGGTGGTCTGGCCCACTTCCTCCATCGTCACTTCGTCTAAAGGGAGTCAAAAGGCAACATGTTAGTTAATTTATTACTGGAAGTGTGTCATGATGGCAAATTTCATATAATAACAAGAAAACAGGAAAGAAATAATCAATGATTTAACATTTATTATTCCTCCAGAGACATTTTTTCTTAAAAATATTGTATCACAGCAAATGAACCGAGGTCAATTTGGCACCAATCTTCATCAGAGCCCATAATTACATTTTCAGTATTCAATTAATTTTTCTCTTGATGTTGCCAAGAATGACAGTATTGTCCATCAATATTAAACCATGAAGACACTGATGAGCTGGTAGATTGAACAACTGCTCCATATGCATCTGTCTCAGCAAACCTTTCATGGTCTAAAGTTTTTGCATCATCACAGCCTTTCCCTGCCATTGAGGAGGAAGTGTTTATGAGTCAGTGTTGTGCGGGCAAGGAGGAGCTAATTGGCGCAGAAATGCACAATTATAAAGCATATCAGCAAAATGTTTTGCTTTAAAATCAAGTTTTTACTGATGCCTTCACTACTAATGATTGACACTTCAAACATACCGAGCTGGGAGGCAAATAAGTTGGCATGTATTTAATCAGCGCAGGTCTCTTGTAATAAGAGATGCCAGATTGCTCCATCGATTCATCAAACTTAAAATCAAACGTCTCCTTGGTCGACACCACTCCCTTCTCAACATTTAAGAATTCATGTTTGTGATTGAGCTCGGCTCTTTTAATCTCTGTCAACACCACTACTGTATGTCACTGTCTGTCAGCCTTTGTAACACCTCCATACTTTCAAGATTATTTCACCTGTCGACATTTCAGCAGCTTGATATGTTTGTTCCATCTCGCTGAAAAGGTGACACAGACTTAGAAATCTCCTCCCCATATTTGGTTACAGTGCTTACAATTTCTCACACTTTTCAAAGTCTCATCCTTTCACCATCAACCCCCCTGTTTTCTGCTGTTCCTGAGAGAGTCTTCTCTTTTTCTTTCCAAGTTGTCAGTGCATGTCGTCATAGAGCAACAGCAGACCCGATTGAACTACTGCTCAGTCATTTAATCCATTTGGGGTTTTATTGACGTGCTTTCTTTCTTGTTTTTATTTTAGACAGTTGCTGTTTAAGGTCTGCGTTCTTACCCTTGAGATGTTGAATTTCCTTATTCAGAGTCTCTTGTCTTGCTTTTAGCTCTTGAATCACGCTGAGTGCTTGTCTCACAAATTCACAGCTTTTCCCCATTTAGCTTTGCACATCCACAAGGAATACTGGCACTTGTGAACTTCTCCTCTCCTGTCGCTATTACATCTTAAGTTGCAGGTCAAGCTAACTAATGGCAGGGAAACTGTAGCACGGGTGCTGATAAGGAGCTTATCATGAGATTGACTTCATACAGGCAAGCATCTTAAACCATAAAAACATAGATGCGCACGTGCATGCACAGACAGCCAAGGAGAGATATTTTGCGCGATCGCAAAAAGGCCAATTCTGCGAGCGCCTGATGGAGTCAATAGATCACAAAGAGGCCGAACATGAAGAGAATAGTTTGAGCTTCGTCTGGGCTGCTGGGGATCCCTCCAGAGTGTGATGAAGAGATGAAGCAGTTAGAAACAGAGTGAATCACAGGAGTCAGAATCAATTCCTACCAGCCTCAATAAAACTCCATCATCATCTTTGAAGTCGAACGGACACCAGGAAAATATCAAAGACAGGAGTGTGTTTTATCCTTGTTTTCACATACAGCAGCCTGCCTGTACAGATGCCTGCAGATTTCTATCGAACAAAGCAACAACACGTTGTAACTTTTTTTTGCACCGCTGAATGTTGTGGAAGTCACAGGCTTGATCTAAAGTTCACCGCAGCGTAGAGAGCACTCCTTTTATTAGATACGGCGGGTGACATTTTGAGGGCCCAGCGTGGCAGGAACCCCACGCTCCAGTAGCTTTTAGCAACAAGCAATTCTGCTGATCGATTGGCCTCTGTTGCTCAGTATTAACTAATCAAAGCACAACAGCCCGAGGGGCCTGACACTGTTGTCAGCTGGCCTCACTGGGGCTAACTGGTCAGCTGTAACAGCTGTGATGCTCACTGACCAATCTCTAGGGTGAAGTTTTACAAATTACCAGCTTCAAAGATCCAATTACTTTAAACATTTGAGAGCTGGAATATTTCTGATTTGTGGAGAAACTCTGGCTGCTGTGAAAAATCATGCCATTTTTTACTTTTATGATCTGATATTTAGGTTTGACAGTTAGTGAGGCTCTTTAGCTCTCAGTGCTCATCACAACCATGGATGAACCTTCATTTTATTGTCATGAAACTGGAAAAATGAGTAAACAAAAAAGTAAAGCAATGAGTAATAAAAATAAAGTAATGTATCTAATTCCCTTGAATTAGTGGAGTAATGTAATTATTTTTTCAGTGAGTGATATGTAATGAGTAATGGATTATGTTTTCCCATCGCTGGTTGTTAAGCAGTTTTTTGAACTTTGAACAGGGTCAGGCTAGCTCAGCTTCGTACTTATTGCACAGTCATGATATTGACATTGATCTTCTCGTCTCACCCCGAAAGGAAGTGAGTACAGTAAGTGTATCTCCCAAAACGCTGAGCTATTCTTTTAAGGTACCAAAGTCATGTAGGATTCTTCCTTTGTCTTTCATATTACCTCTACCTCTACTTCAGTGGCCAGACAGTGTGAAAGAAAATCCAGAAGTAGCTTTGTTCATCCTTGGGGATGTAGAAGAGCTGAAGGAGATGTTTTACTGCAGCCCTGTTTTGACATACATATCAAACTTCTATGTGATAGAAGAAAAGGAAAACTTTTTTCTATCCTAGTTTTTTGAGAATTTTCCTTTGGTGCCAGAAAGATAGTTTCCCCTTTTTCAGATCTGAGGAGACCATTGAACCTTGTTTGCAGTGCTCTTCATTTGACATGTTTGTGTTTCTGGTTCAAATAATTTGCCCAGAGAGTGTACATGTATATCTGTGTGAGTGCACACATAGTTTGTGTATTTTCGGGTCCTGAAGCAGTGGGATTTACTTGTCAGGATTTCTTATTTTCCTGTAACGCTGCATCCTCAGTGACTTTTTTTTTCCCTTTTTACCTCTCTGTCAGTGAGTCTCTCTTCTTCCCTCCTCTCATTCTCTGATTCATTTTCTCTTCCTCCTGTTTTTTTGTGCACAGGTTGTACTGTATTTTTTTTCCACCTCTCTCGCCTCCTTTGATCTCCTGAAGCTTAAACCCATTGTGAAAGAGGAAATGAGAGGAAACGCAGAATAATCCAGCATTTCAGGCTCATCCTTTGCTCTTTCCACTGAGATCAGCATGATATGGCAGAACAGAAGGGCTGAACAACTGAGCGAGGATGGTGGAAACCTCTCTTTTCTTCTTGGGAAGTTCGCCTGTCATATTGAGACAAAGGACTAACAGCTGTGCTGAGGGACAAAAAAAAATGTTGTTTTCTTTTTGGCTCATGTTGTCCATCATTGCATTAGACTAAACAGCCCACTGCTCTGTTTAGGTTTGTTGTCCCTTAAATGCAAGTCAATTCAATATTATGACCTCAATTTAAACTGAGTATTTATGTTGTTTCTGCTGATGCAGAATGATGAGCAAGTAACATCAAATTGAACCATCATTTTAACCTCCTAAGAAGAACTGGAATAGAGGATAATTGGAAATGATTAGAGATTGCCTGTGCAGTAGCAGTTATTTGTCTGCCTAGGTAGAAAAACTGTGCAACATGCAAAATAAAGCACATTGTTAAGAAGTCTAACATATCCTGGAGGATTGAACCAAATCACTGCCTAACGCATAAGGAAAATGGGATAAAAGTGCTTCCTGACTGCAATGATTTTTCCACTGAACTGCAAAATGTTGACTTCAAGAACATTTGCTCATCTGTCATCAAAAAGTTTCATTGTTTTAGTGTAGCTACGCTAATTAAACAGACATCCTTGAGCAAGCAGCGCAAATGAGACAGAGAAGGATGTCTTGTGTTGAGCTAAATTGTGATTTTGTTGTTGAGTGAAGGATGATGAATCACAGACCTGCTCGCTGCGGAGACGCTTTGTGAAACGTGTGCACGGTGGGAAATGTGTGTCTCTTTTGCTTTGTGGTGAATAGGGACTTTCACTTAAAGTGTGTTTGTGTCTGTGTGTGTGTGGAGAGCCTGCCAATATGTGGAAATCTTATATTTTTGGGCAATGGATGAGTAGTGAAGTGAGGCAGAGTGCTGCTTCCTCAAACAGCCTTCCAAATCAAACAAGCAAACAAACATGCTTTCCACTCAACAGCCTCATTTTAAAAAGTGGAAGTTTGCTTTCTGGAACACAAGAGACGACCTGCTTAGTTTAAGGATTGTGTTATTTTCCTGGTGTCACTGTCCTTCATAAAAATCTAATCACCTCTTTCTATAAAACTATATCTGTGTGTTTGCTCGAGTGTGTGTTTGAGGTTATGAGGCACATCTGTTTATTTCTGTGCATTGTGCATGAGGTGGAGCCACTATTCTGTCCTCATAACTTATGAAAACAATGGGAGAGACAATCATATCTGCAACCTCAAGGAAACGAGCATGTGAATGTACACAAAACATGCAAAAAAAAAAAAAAATCACTTGTTTATCTGAAGCCTGTGCAGTTATTGATTTCTGTAAATTCTTTCCCTCACAGAAACAACACACAGACAACACTTCCTGTGCTAATTAGGCCTCAGTGGTGGAAAGAGTATGTCTTCACTGCTCTGCAATGATTGTATTTATATTCTACATGTCTCTGCCAGCCCACTCGCCACCATAACAGAAGTTCAGGCTCCTCTTGGCTCCGCTCTCTGGGAAGTATTGGAATATAGCAGTGGCTCTCATGAGAGATGAGTGTTAATGAGAGAAAGAATAGATGGAGCTGGGACTTCGGCCAAAAGCACATCGATTTGCCACCCCTCGCAGCTCTGACTACCTCCTCTCTGCGTCTGATAAATGCCTCTCTTCATTTTGGTTTACTGTGGACTTGTGCTGGGTGCATGCAGGGTGTGGCCTGCAGAGGCACGTCAATACACACTGAAGTATACACCCCCCTTGGCCATTTTATTCCCGAGTTGTGGTCAGCGGGGATGAGCTGTAGGAGCACTCTGTTGTGAAATTTCATTTCACGCTTTGTGTGCCTATTGATTTTTATTGGTCTTTAGACAAAATCAGTCAAGATATTGTCAAAAGGCCAGGTCCCCTCTGCACTCACTGTCATGAAAAAGACAGAAACAGATTGGAGAAATGTACAGGTTTTTTCTTTCTTTAAGTCTAGATACGGTGGATGACCGAGCAAGAGTTTGTATTCATGTGTTGTGCTTTACCTTTACTCTTAGAGGCCTGAGTCTCGGCCTCCTTCGGCGTTCGGAAGCGCAGGGGTTCGCTCAGCGGGCTCGTCCCAGACATGCTGATGGACTGGACATGTACGATGTAGTCTGTCTCTTCCTCCAAGTCCCATAATGCACAGGAGCGTGTGGTGGTGTTGACTTCCTGGATGAACCGCAGCATGCGCACGTCTTTCTTCTGTTGGACAATGAAACGGCAGAGAGTGATGAACACTGTTTACACCAGCAGGACAGACAGTCATATGTTCTTCTGTACAAGAGCGTACATTGACTCACAAGAGTGGCAATTTAGCTAACTGGAGGGACACTTGGGCCATCCAGATGGGAATTTACAGACACTTGGATTACTCAAGAGGCCTTCTGGTGTTAAATTATGGCAAAATGATGCTTGGAAGTGTCCCATTTGGGCACAGAAAAATCCTGGTTGAATTAAAATTTCACATAGCAAAGGGATTTCAACACTGAGAATGCTACTGTTGTACAAGTTGAGTCAAAAAGTTATTCATACATGCCTCACTGTTAAAGGAGTAGTTTGACATTTTGGGATACATGTTTATTTGCTTTCTTCTTGAGAGTTAGATGAGACAATGAATGCCACTCTCATGTCTGTCTGTTAAATATGAAGCCAGCGGCAGAACATGGTTAGCTTAGCTTAGCATGAAGACTGAAAGGAGGGGAAACAGCTAGTCTAGCTAGTCTGTGGTAAAGTTAAAACAGCTGTTTAATCAATTTTTGTATAGATTAAACAAACAAGATATGTCATTAATTGGTGTGCTCCAGAGGTGCTTGTTAGCCAGATTTTGATATCTATGGACAAAGCCAGGCTAGCTGTTTTCCCTTGCGTTTAGCCTTTGTGCAAAGTTAAGCTAACCATTTCTTGTAGCTTCATATTAAACAGACAGACATAAAAGCATCACTCTAAGCAAGAAAGGAAATAAGTTTATTTCCCAAAATGTTGAAATATTCCTTGTCACCTACCACTGTAAAAACAGAGACAAAGAGCATGTAAGTATTGCAACTGGTAACATTAGAAGAAGAAAAGATTCAAATTAATAAAATGTTCCACCAATAATCACAATGTAGGCAGATGTTTATTTCTGCTGTAGTAACTTAAGTTTAGTAGGCCTATGTTATTCGTAGCTTCAGACATCACAGTTTTTCATCATTTCTATTTCCTTTGCACACACCTCAGTACCACTGCCAGCAGCTGACCCTGCCGCTGTCCTCCTCAATCATGTTACTCCCAACTCCTGTGTCCTGACTGTGTGTTTGTATCCATAAAATCTTGAGGTGGCAGCTTGTAAAGTAATGTGATTAATGTCTGAGAGTGTGAACAGATTAAAATGTGTGGGAGTTTGTATGTTTATGTGTGTGTATGTGTGTGATGGCAGAAAATAATATCACTTTTCCCCTCTCCCAAAGCTGTCAGAGTCTTCTGCTGTCAGAGAGCAGACAGGCAGTCCAACAGGATACAGCGTCCTGGGATAATTCCCATAATGCATACTGACTACAAGCGAAAGAACAACACAATAATGAGAACTAGACATGGCAGCAGCCAGTGATACACCACAACTTAATTCAATTAGTGTGTCTGTTTGAATAGCTTATACATGCATAAGCAGGTGCATCCACCCTGTTGATTTATTTACATATATATCCACTGTGTCTTGTGTCTGTAGTGTCTGCATGTTGATCACCTGCTGTGTGATGGCAAAGCCGATGACGGGGTCTCCCTCGGGGATGTCCCATGTCACCACAGCAGAGTTCGCTTTCACCGCTTTGATGGTCACATTGACGGGAGGTGACAAGCTATCTGCAAACAGAGAGAGAGAGAGAGAGAGAGACAAAAGCTTGTTTAATCTTTTGTGTTGTGAGGCAAATGAGAAGTTCGACTCCATTATATTTCTACTGGCTGCAGAAATGGTCACCAGCATGGCAGGAAACCAAATCCGTGGCGTGTATAAATGGCTTGGCTGAATCCATTATGTAAGGTGGAATCGATGACGGAGTATAGAAACCCAAAACAATTCTGTGGAGTGTTACAGTGGTGCTGCCCAGGACCCAGCAGACACTACACTATGTATGATGTGAGAGGATCAATGCAGTCTGTGAGGGAAAATCAATCTCACCGTTCATAAAAGTAAAATTAAGATTTGAAAGTTTGAAATTATGTTTTGAAAGTTATAACTCTGGTTTAAACAGTTAGAAATCAGAAAGTTTAACAACTGTTGGATAGATTGCCATGAACTTGGTGCAGATATTCATGGTGCATCATCATCTTGGTATCATCTATCTATCTATCTATCTGGCATGCTGGCGTTTAGTATAGTTCAAACCAAGTCTGCACCTAAATATACTGTAGCCTCACAGAGCCGACACCATTCAACACACTCCTCTAAGACATTCAGATCTGACTTCTTTCAGTTTTGCTCACAGGGACTTTTTTTTAATACACAGTTTTAATGATGAAAAGATCTGAAAGTCCAAAACACAGAAACAGCTTGGTTGGGAACAAATGAAGGGCCAACTAACCATTTGTGTGCTGTAACAAATAGCAACCATATCCATCAAGACTGGACTCTGTATTTACTATATCATTTTCACACCTAAACAACAAAAAGATGTTGCTGGAAAAGCACTTTTCAGCACGCCACACTAAGTTAAATTAACATATCTGCAAGGTTCCAGATAAAATACAAGATATTGAAATTGCATAAATAAAAACAAAACATTAGCATATACCAAAATCCTCCTCTCATGAAAACATGTGTGAGAACATTAGTCAAAGCAGTTGTCAGACATACAAAATTTAAAGCTAACTTTTAAAACCATAATTTCAACTTTAAAAACCTACCTCAAAATATCTTAACTTTTATTTTCATGCATTGTGTGGTTGATTTTACCTCCTGGTAGTGCTCAAAACTAGACAGTAATATGGATTTATCAGTCACTTTATCTCTCTGTCTCTCTTTAATTGAAACTGGTGAGGCTGGTCCATAGCTCAAAATAATGAAAGTCTTGTGACTGACTACAATAAATCCTCATTAAATCCTTTTGCTCACTTTTTCCTGGAAGCGTACAGTACAGACCTGTGTCAGTATTTTTGGCAATTGTTATAAATTTGTATGAATTTGAATGAAATACAAGTAGAATAAAATAAAACAGATATATGAAAATGTGTGTGTGTGTGTGTGTGTGTGTGTGTGTGTTTGTGTGTGTGTGTGTGTGTTTTCAGAGCTTGGCGTCATGCTTCATGTTCTAAATACACTTACAGTTTACAGTAATTAGGGTCACAGGCTACAAGATATGAAAATAATGATTTGGTTTCATCATATAATTAGGTGTGGGATTGTGTGTGTGTGTATCTGTGTGTCCGCATGTGCTCTGGTAGCCTTAGCTGCTGCCGCATATGACTCTAATTACTGTATGTACTGCTCCCGCCTGCACCTCGAGCTGAACTACACACCTAATGGCCACAGTCCATGAATATGTGTGAAGATCAGATGATCAAAGTGCCTCCAGCAGAGGAGCACACATCAGTTTGGTTCAGATTAGTGTGAAATGGATTTTTCTGTCACAGTGTCTACAAGATCACATCTTATGTGCAATTTATTTTATTATTGAAATAATTTAAAGTATTAATTATCAACCATGATGGACAAAAAAGTTCAGGCTGTTTATCGTCAATCTCATCATGTCATGGCTTTACAGTACAGGTGTAACAATATGTCATGGTTTGATATGTTGTGATACAGAAATGTAACACAATTGAAATGGTGAAAAATGCATCACAGTTTATGTAAATTAAATCAGTTATGGCTCCCAAAGTGTACTCCTTGTTTTCATTTAGATGCAATAAATGCCTCAGGGTGCAATTAAATTTTAATGACATTGTGAGTTGTCAGAGGTCTGAACTGCTTGAAGATGTTGACATGCTGGTTTTCTGAAGAAACTCAGAAAATAAAAAACAATTGATTGGACCATGTTTACCAGAGATATCCGACGTCATAACAATATATAAATAACAGAACCCACAAAAAACATAGTATGTCCCTTTTAAAGATACCTAGTGGAGTTTTGGACCACTAGTAGTGATATGGAGCAATGTTTTTATGAGAGGGTCTCCATTTTGTTTGTTCTTGGTTGTCTTGGTCGGTGGGGCCTCAAGGATCCATACATTGTGTTTTGTTGAGTAACAGTGAATGTAAATATAAACTTTGTTTGTTTACAGGAAAACTCCACAGAGCACCTTGATGTTTTTGAATTCTTTCTATAAAATTTTTGCTGTACCATATGTTGTGCTGTAAAATTGGCCCTCACTGGAATAGAAAATGTAGACAGCCGTTTCACACTACATCCATCAGTGGTGACACAAACTGATGATGACTCTCACAGTAAGTGTCCTGAATCTCACTTTACTCTTCACTATAAAGTAATCAATTAAGTGTTTATTGTGCAGCAACAGAGAATGAGTGAAACAGGGAATGATTTCATGATTTTTGTTGCTACTGTCCAACTGAACTATCAGTTAATTTAGAGTAGTTACAAATATTAAGACTGTGTTGAACCAATCACACTGATCATGAGCAGACTGAATCATTATACTATTATGTTGCAGCAGGCATCAATTGTTATGCATCTCTGTGGCCTTTTGAGATTGACAGATATTTGTAATGCGATGCAGATCTGAGAGAGATCAATGTGGATGAGGAGAAGTGGTCACTTTCAATGATGCTACTCTGCTGTCTTTAATAGGGTATAAATCTAATTCAGCAAACCAAATGCAGGCAATGAGTTATTGAATAGGTTAACGCTCACTTTCCCCATGACGGGTACAAATCACACAGCTGGTAATTACAGTACGATGGGCTGCTGTAGCACATGTACACACACTGTACATTCGGAAAACAGCACACCAAATCCAAAGCAGCCTCTCTGTGTTCCATGTTTCCGCCCCGCCTGCTGCTGATGTTTTGATGAATGGCCTGACTAACAGTAGATGACAGGATGGAGACCTACTGCATCTCTTCATCAGGGGTGACTCTGATGTTTGAAGTGTCTTTGCCATTGTTTACTGTCTGCTGTTTGTTTGCTGTTTCCCGGGAAGCCTGAGGGACGGGCGTCCTGGGCGGAGGAGGGCTGATGGGAGTCAAAAATCAAACTCATTATCTTGCTGCTAGTCCTCTCTTTCTCTCTCTTGCACTAACTGCCGTCACAAAACACACAGTGACAGTTAACGTTTAGCTCTTCACGCTCTCAGGGAACACATTAATTCCTGCAAATATCTATGTTGTCCTTCTCCTCTTTCAGCTATAATAAGAAACTTATCATATATTAAAGGGATACTCCAATAATTTACTACAGCACTTCTCTATGGTTGGAAGACTTGCAAGATTAAAATGGTTAAAATTAGTGCAGCACAGGCCAAGACATCTTGACTTATGTCACTTTTACACCTGCAGCTTGGTTCAGTTTGGTTGTTAAGAAATTGAAAAAAAATCTATCTGTTTAGATCTGTTTATCTGAAGTTTATTGATGTCAAATATGTTTAACAACTCCATGGTTTGAAATAATGGGGCAGTATGAGCAATCCAGCTAGAGTTAGTGACCATTGTAACAATTTTTTTGCAATAAAAAGATGGAATAGAGACTGATTTTATATCTGCTTGCCCATACTATATTGCCATAAGAAATTAAAGCATAAATAGAATAATATAGATCCAGAGAGTTTTTTCTGGACAAAATATGTCTTACTCTCTGTAAAATACCAACAATTTTTGCAGCTTTATTGAACACATAAGAGATGGGGTTTTTTCCAATTAAGCTGATCATCGATGATTACACATAAGAACTTAACATGGGAAACCTATTCAAGTGCATTATTAGCTATGAGAATGGGGCAAAGATGATCTGATAGTATTCTATTTTTAGCTTGAAGATCATATACTCTTTTTCAACATTAAGGGAAAGTTTATTGCCTTTGAACAAGGATATTCATCCTATCTAGAACAATATTTATATGTGTTATCAACCTATGTTCATCTTTATCTTTAAAAAAAATATTGGTACCGTCAGCATATAAAATGATGCCAAATCATTAATGTATATATGAAATAAAAGAGGACCCAGTATGGAACCATGTGGAACACCACTCTGTATGTGGCTATATGATGAGTTAGTTCCTTTCCAAATGACACATTATTTCCT
Source organism: Thunnus albacares (assembly GCF_914725855.1). Classification (NCBI taxonomy): domain Eukaryota; kingdom Metazoa; phylum Chordata; class Actinopteri; order Scombriformes; family Scombridae; genus Thunnus; species Thunnus albacares. The sequence goes on along the minus strand of NC_058120.1, from coordinate 9,347,264 downwards.
GTTAAGCAGGTGGCATTTAAACCAATTAAGCTCTGCACCAATAACACCATGATTTTGTAGCTTATTTAATAATATATTATGATCTACAGTGTCAAAAGCTTTTGACAAATCAATAAATCAATAAATAGCTGTTCTCTCAGCTAATTGGGCCAAGGCCATAGAAGTAGAATGCTTTTCACAAAATCCAGATTGATAGTCATGCAGTAACTTATTATCCTTTTATGTATGTGACTAATCTATTGTACGTAATTTTTTCAAGTATTTTGGAGAAACGTGGTAATAAAGAAATTGGTCTATCATTTGAAAATAATAATGGATTGTCAGCTTTAAATAATGGTAAAACCTTGGCCCATTTCTGTAGGTGTGGTACAACACCTGTTCGAAGGGAATAATTGAAGATGTGACACAGTGGTTGTTGAATAGCAGGGAGGCACTGTTTCAGTAACTTCATTATAAGATCATCATGACCAGCACCTGTTAGCTACAAACATGATACAATATTACTAGTTAGTTTTCATATCATTTTTAAATGCAGTGTAGAATATGTAGAAAATATTGTCTTTTCTTATTTTCTCAGCTATGATTAAGTTTATTTCTGTATTTGGAATAATTATTACAATTTAAGGGAGAAGGATTGGTTAGATAGTCTTTATATAGTTTGTGTTTCCTAGATATACATTTTTTCAACTCTTTAGTCAACCAAGATTTACAAACTTTAGGTTTGATGGCTTGATTTTCACATGGAGAGGATTCATTGAAAGAGCCAAAGAATTCATCACTAGAAATATTACACACCTTAGATGCATCATTTGTTGTCACCATTTTGTCCCATTTAACACCAGAGAGTTTACCAACAAAACTTTTGTAGATGTCCTTTTCACATTGGACATCTTGAAATTTCTTGAGAAAGCATTTGCAACAATTTGCTTAATCTCAATAGAATGGTAAGCAACAAAAATAGGAAGGTGGTCTGATATATCAGTAGAGTATACCAGACACTCCACGTTTCCAGTTATTAATAATATTGTCTATCAGTGACTTACTGGATGAAGTGATTCTGTGGTGTGTGATATAATTTAGACTTTTATTTAGATTTAGACTTTTTACGTGACTTCATGAGTCTGTTATGAATTGAATAGAAGGTTCCACCTTTCAGACTTTATAATAGCACCAATCTGGTGTCACTCCTCTTTTACGCCTCTTTCTTCTCAATAATCACCTGACAAACGTCTGATCTATAAGGCTCTACTTGTGCTCTGAACCTCACATCTCATGTCTTTTAAATCCTATCATTTTACACAGAGCTGGTATGGTTTTAATAAAGCCTCTAAATTACTGATCTTGGTGAGTGTGCTTTCTGTTTGTGCCTTAAAATGAAGCATACTGCTGTAAAAAAAAAAGAAGAAATTCTTTTTCCCATTTTCCCAAGGGTAGCATTTCTTTAGTCTTCTGCTTCTTTTATTGTAAACAGTATATTGCTGACTGCCTGCTGGAATGTGTAAGTAAGTAATTGTGTTTTTAAGTCTCTCCTGAAAAACAGATTTTGATCTCACTGAGACAAACAGATTAAATAAGGGATAAATGAAAAAAGAAAGATACAAGTATTACATATAGATTGTGGGAGATTGAAACAAGGTGGGGAAGTTGTTATTACTCCTTAGCTGTCTGCAAAACAAAGTTAAATCCTCTCTCTGAGTATCCTCCCATCCCACAGCTTCTGGTCACTTTTTGTCCGTCTTTGTCCGTCTCCTCTGCCCCTGTATGACTGCATTACGCCAAGGGACAACCAGAGGGGATGCTGGTAGTGGCCGCATGCTTTAAATATCTACACGTGATATGAGAGTCAGCTCTAATGAAACATCAGACAGATGTCTTCATAAACTCTCTCCCATCGCAGTCTGCCTCACTGTTAGAGATGGGGGTGACTTTGATCCATGTCGGATGTTCCTGGTGTGTGTTTGTGTGTGCGTGTGTGTATGTGTGTGTCTTTAGACTGATGATGATCAGAGTGACAGCTAGTTGTCTATCCCATGCTGAGCAGTGTGAAGGGTGACAGCTCCTTAATATCCTTGTTCATTAGAGAACTCACTGGGAGGGTGTGTCCATGCATGTGTGTGTGTGAAACTGTATACAGTAAAAGAGAGGAAGCCAAGTTTCCCAACACATGTTGTGAACACACACACACACACACATATCGAACAGTCTTGGTCCATAAAGCCTATGATTATTTATTGAACTGTTGTTTCATTTCATCAGATGTGCAATGTGTTATTTTTTATGCTGATGCTTAAGTTTCCTCAATGGTCTCTACTGAATTAATTTACTTGCCAGAAATCATTTTGTAAAAGTAAAAAAAGCAATAAAAAAACATTTACTCCTGGTATTAACATCTGGTCGACTACAATATCACAGTTTGGTCATATTCTTAAAGTCCCTCTCCATTCATGAATATGTTTTACTTCATCTACTTCACTTGAATGTTTGAGCTTCTCTGCACGGAATGATGTATGTGCAGAGTTTGACACTAGAAATCTGTTTTCACATTCATCTGCTGAAGGAGGAAAGTTTCTACATGCTCACCTTAAATCTGAGTTTAAGGCACTGTACCTAGGACCATGATTTGTGACATCACAACTAGATTGGGGCCATATGTCATCCAGTATACAATCTACACAAGTGTGATGTGGAAACTTGAAACCTCTATTGCACACATACTTAGAGTGGTCTTTGCAGTCCAGCAGTTAAACTTTTGAAATGAAAAATATTATCATATTCATGGATTTTTAATGAGGGAAAAGGAGCAGATGTCATTTTAAGAATTTCTGACCAGGTAATTTAACCTTTTTTTTTTTTAAATTAAAAACCATATTAGACACAAATGATATTATTTAAAAGATCACCTAGCTCTATTTGTTGACAGCCAGCTCTGTCTTCTCAATATGCTTAATGAGATTTGATCATAATGTGAGCAGAGCTGAGATAACATGATTAATATCAGGTGTAAATGCAAAGATCAGATGTCCTGATCCAGATAATGTATCCAGATACATAGAATGTAAATACCAGGCATAAATGGTGTGAGGACAGATTAACTCACTGGGAGGCCTGGACAAGATTGAATTGACCCCTGTTTCCTACCGCTCTCTTTGCACTGCATATGTATCCTATTGCCTTTAAGTCTCCACATAGCAGCTTTCTTAAATAGCCCCAGAAACCAAACAGTGGAGCACCATGAAGGCGTAATATCAACTGAAATAATAAATGTAGCGAAACTAGTTTTTGACACAAGGCCCCTTGACAAGATTAGGCCTAAAGATTGTCCCACATTGGGTCAAGGTCAGTATGACACCCTGGTAGACAGCAAAGGCTTTGAGAATGAGAGATCATGAAAGCTAGCAGGGTGGTGTTCCACTTTCCATCTGCCCCTGTGGGGAAATATTACTGATTTGTACCACGTTATTACAGCTCTACAATCCTTAGAAATGCATTCCTCAAAGTCAGGCCCCTGGGCTGGTTCTGCTCCCCAGGATGCTAATGTCACTAGGCGTGTAAACTAACATGAAAACCGCCTGTTAGCTACATCATATCCTGCTGTTACTTGGCATTTTAGGGGCAAGCACAGGCCTTGGGTGTTTGTTACACCCTGTTCTTTTCTTCGAATCACTTTGTGGATCACTGTGCTGCTGCTAATTCGTATTTAGCAACTCAAACCACTTTAGCTCATTTCACAGCTTATAGTAAGCAAACAGTCACTTTGTATGAAGGGTGTAATAACCAGCAGGTGGGCGTGAATATCAAAGCAGTGTGCTGTTGAAGGAACACTTTGGAAAGGGAAAGAGATAAAACTTTGTGCCGCAGCCATAAGCGGGAGGCCACGGGGGAATTAGCAGCTATGAATTAGCACATGTTGATTAACGTGGTGCTGCAGCTAACGGCAGTGCTGGGGGAATTACAATTGCTTGCTGCTTGTTTCCACCACTAACATGTTATTGAGTCTCGAAGCTGTGTGTGCTGCGGTCTCGCTGTGCTCTCGGGGGTTAGAGTATCCAGCTGGCAGGGACGCCGGCTCCCCTCATTCATACTTAATGTGCCATGATAGAGCCATCAGGATTTTGTGCTGATCTGGAGTTTGCCCTTGCATATGTCAGAGGAGACCTTGGCACGTGGTCTTGTCCTTGTGGATGCATGCACACACATACACACATACACACACACACATACAAAAGTTAGGAGGATCACAGTGTGACACTCTGGAGAGGCGGCAAACACGAGGCGTTAATGTGTCTCATTTAGAAGCTAAAGCATCTGCTGAATAATTTAGAGGTGCTATCTAACACATGTGCACTCATCGCAGTCACACTGTAAAACTGTCATGTTTCATAATTGATTGCCCCATACTGCCTTTTTCATCAGGGACTGCCCACCCAGCAAACCTTGTTCGCACAGTGACATCGTATCCTCGGCCAACAGTGGTTCAGTTCGGACTCCAACAACAGCAACATGCACATGTAGCTCAAATCATGAAACTCAAGTCAAATCACTTTTGAGTGGACATGTTCACATTTTTGGAATATAGATATGCATGTGTAAGTGTCAATTTCTTCTTCTAATGAATATTAGGTCTGGTTCAATTTTGGTTTAAAAACTGTTGTGAGCAGATGGTCACAAGATGTGTTCCTTTCCACGTTCAATAAAGGTCCACCTGGGCCTGATTTCACTTTCATTAAGTTGGACGAATAGGATGTATGAAGCTGCAGAATACACACTGTGTATTTAAACTTTAGCCTCCATCATGTATGTAAATGGGGTGGACAAAATATTAGGACCACCATTCAATGTAATGCACTCCAGTACAAAACCACCACCCACAACGACCTCAATAATAAACATAAAGTAGAATTACCACCTTTCTGTCAAAGTCAACAAAAACTGAAAACGTATAAGCTTCGTAAAAGTAGAATTTATAGCAGAGCTGTTGTATTGGATTGCATTAGATTGCACAGGTGGACCTAATGAAGTGGCCGGTGAGTGTATTTCGATGTTGCTGGGACACACATGAAGAACGTTCAGCTGGTGGCCAGGTAACGTCCCGGATGTCGACACAACCTTCATTTTGTAACTATTTTTGAACCATAACGGGACATCTTGATGGGACGTTCAGCCAACGGTCATTCAACGTCTCAGTGTTTGCTGTCTACTGTTTCACAGCCGCTCCGCTTATTTTCCATACGACTATTTAAAATGTTACATAAACTATAAAAGAGAGCTCCCCCATGGCTACCCTCTTTTCTTCTTCAAGAGAGACAGAGAGCTCTTGCATCTGTATCCACCGTCTCCTTGTCATAGGAAATCCACCTGATACGTTTCCTGTATTTCTTCCTCTACTCACTTTTGCTTTCAACACCTATTTTTCTGACTGTAACGGACACTTGGTGCTCAAACCTTCCCCCTCACACACTCCTGCGCCGTCTATCTGTTTTGTTCTCCCTTTCTTTTCATCTGTCTGTCTCCTCAACACTCCTCGCTATATTTCTGTGCAGCTACTACACCGGGGCTTTTTGGCAGCTCCTCCATAGCCTGGTGTGTGAAGCTCTCTCTGCCTGTAACTGACACTTCAATGGGAATCTGGGTGCAGAGAGGAGATGGTGGGTGTAAAGGGGAGACGGTAGCCTAGCTGTGACTCACTCATGTACTATTCTACTATTGATTAGCCTCATGCTAGTCACACACTGGCTGGCGATCAGCTGGTTTACAGTGTAGGCAGATGTGCAGCTTATAAAGGGAAGCACTGTTCTGAGGCAGGAATATTACCCGCTTATAGATTTTAATTTTGAATTCATTTAGGATGTCTTTCTTTAGCAGTCACAGAGGGCCTGTTTGTGCGCGTGGGAGGCTGAACGTGTGTGTTTTCTGTACCTGTGCATGTCGAACAGAGCCTCATGTGTTCTTTGTGGTCCACTCTGCCTCTGTACACCACAGCCCGGCGCTGTCAAATAATCACACCTAAGGGTCTTTTTGTCCCTTTGTAGAGAAATGAGTTATTTACTCATAGGAAATGAATTTTCCAACCCCGCTGGCCACGAGAGCGCTGAGGTGGGGAGGGTGGGGTTGCAAAACAGCATCTTTCCCTTTCTTTTCATCAGATGGACACACACACACATACACACACACACACACACACACACACACACACACACACACACACACTTTTCTCTAATTAAATGTCAAAAGGCAGGGTATGAAAATCAATGCAGCATTGTGTCAGAGAGAATGCAAGCCAGCTAATTCAAAAAGGCAAAGGAGTGCCGAGAGGCTGATTATTTGACAAGCCCACTGCTAATGAAATCCACTCTCAAATCCCCCCCCCCCCCCCCCCCCCCCCCCCCCCCATCCGCAGCAACAGTCATATGGGATGGGGCTGATAATGCTACAGGAGCTCACAGCTTGATATAAGGTTATGAATATGATATTAGCCCCTATACACTTTCCACTTTTCTGTCTTTCACTTCACACATACTGTAGCTTCTCTCTGTCTGTCTCTCCCTGTGGAGTATTCCCAGCCCTGCTGTGGACTCGGGCACAGCTGGTAAAATAACGCCTACAGTAGCTGCCCGGGAGGATTGGTGTCACGGGCAGGTGGAGAGGGAGAACAGGAATAATACTCGCTCTCTGATTCTTTCCTTCCCTCTGTGGTTCTATCTCTCCTATTGCCATCAGCATTCTCTGTCTCTCTGGGTTTGTCTTGATCTCTCATGGCTAGTACACTAGCACTTTCTCCCTTCTGCACGCATTCATGTACTCTCCCTCTATCCATCCCTCCCTTCATCTCTCAGTCTCTCTCTGGCAAGTATTCCTGTATGAAAAGCACATACTGTGTGACTGACTACTGGCCCCTGACTGACGATAGAGGCGCCCTACTCAAACCAGGCTTGTAGCTCTGGGCACAGAGATTGATCATGGGAAACTGACTGACAGGCAACCACAAAAGCAAACCTATTTCTTGCAAACATCTACACACACACACACACACACACACACACACACACACACACACACACACACACACACACACACGCACACACACACACGCACGCACACACACACAAAAACACTTGACTTGTCTGTATCAGACACAACTTTTGCAAAGCAAGACAAAACTTTTGGAAGAAGAAGCAAAGAGTGCAAGAGAAGAGCAAAAGTGTATGGTAGAGGTAGTGCAGGTAATCTCCTGGGGGCCCAACTTTACTGCAAACTGCTCAAATGTAAAATACACCATCTGGGCTGCTCCACACCCCCCATAAATAAAAGTATTTTTAAACTCTGCTGAGGGGAACCAGAGGAGGTTGAGGAGGAATACAGGACTTAACCCATAATACAAACTCACTCTAATGTATACATATAAATGAGTTTTTGATGCAGAGTACCACACAAAAATCTTTACATCCAAAGCATCGATTCTCTCCAAATGGCAGCTCAGACCCTCTTCCACCTGCACACACTCGGACATGACACCGGACAGACGACAGGCTGCGTCAGCAAGCTGCTGCTGCCACGTCAGTCTTTTGGCATTGCCGTCTCTTTCTCCCACAGGCCCAGGGTCCAGATGATCGCACCAATCTGTCCTCTAATGCCTGTTTCATTCCATTTTCATCAAAAAATCAGCCAGCCTGATGGCACTGTACGAATGTGGGAAAAGAAAACTCCAACTAAATTACATTAAAAACAATTTCTGAGGAAAAAAAAAAGATTTAAATCTAAATTGTTTTCTTTGTGTTTCTTGCTCCTGCTGTTTGGGCTTAATCACAGTTGCCATGAGATCTGAAAGCTTTAGCGCGTGAGCCCTCGCTATCAACCACGAGGCCATCGCTCCATTCATCTGCGCCTCGCTAAGCCATTGGCGAGCTCTCAAAGAAGAACTCAAAAGAGGCTCTTTGAAAAGAAGAAGAAGGTGACAAGGTGGCAGGGGTAAGAGCACCAGCGCTAGTGTGTTGATTCAAACACTCAGCGGTGCAGGCACTTATGTAAGAGAACTTTGAAAGCACACTGTGGAAATGGTTTCTCATGTCAGTTCCTTTAATTCAGCTTGTCAGGTGACAATTAAAATGTGACAAGGAACAAGCTAGATTATGTGGGCAGTACTGACACAGAAACAACAGCAAAGCTATGGGGACCTCTTCCTTTTGTCCTTCCAACAATTCTTTGTTCCAAAAATACACAAATGTTTGGCTAATTATGCTTATAAATTAGTTCTGCCTTTATCTCAAAGCTCATACTGTATTTACATGCAGATCTACATACATTTGCACATCAAGAATACCTGTATGCATGCAGCTAAAAAACTAACAATAAACATACTGCACACAAGTATAAAATAGTGGATTTGTTTGTTCACAAGAGTAATTGAAGGATAATGTATATGTGTGTGTATAATGTCCTCTGGTTCATCCTCGCTGTGAAAGGGATCAGTGATCTTATCTCTCTTTTTTCTTGTTGTTTTTTTCTCTCTCTCTCATCTTTCTGGTTGTAAAATAAGCAAATGTTGTCAGTGTGGTCACAAAATAGGTTTTTAGCATTGTTATATGAAATTGCAACATGCTGTTTTAAGGTATTTCCCTCACAAAACCCCTATATCTGACACAAGGAAGAACATGCAGTAACTGTTTGAAGAGAAAAGAAAATACTGCTTTTATAAAAACTTAGAAGCAACAAACAAGATTACAAACAGCTTATAATTACAAACGGCTAATTGTGTGCACACAATTGACTAGACTGAGACTAATGAACAGATAATTACATGCATGCACACCATTCTGTATCCCCCTGCGAGTCTTACATGCATACTGGAGTGTGCGCACTCACACACACACACACACACACACACACACACACACACACACACACACACTTCCCATCCTCCCTGTGTCCTGTTAAAGAGCCTATTCAGGGGAAACAGTGATGATTCAGCTCTCCAATCAGGAGGCTGCCCCAGATAGCCAGCAGGTCTAGAGGACACACATTTGAATAAAATCAGGGCAGCAGTGTTGCATTTAGAGGACTGAAAACAGACCACAACACATTCTTGCCGTTTCTGTGAACATGGGCCCTGCACACTATCTGCTTATCCTCCAATACAGGAGTTATTTCACACATATGGCAAAAACTGCTGTCTGGAAACAATAACATCACCGCCCTGAAGACTGATTTTTTTTAATATAATGCAGAATGATACATCTACCAAACAATCCTTAAAGCATAAACAAGTATTTTTAATGTGTGAAATTACTCTGTGTGTGAGTCGCAAAAAAGTGCAGAAAACAAGCCCATCTTATGAAACCACATCAATTTGTGTTCTGGCTTTTTCTGCATTTGTCTGACTGATTGGACATCTTCTCGGGAATATTCACAAGTCTGTTTCTTGTTTGATGGTAATTTGGCGTGAGAGAGGAGAAGATCGGTGGCTTTTACAAACTTTGGCTTTTACAGCTGAGGCCTATAACTCCTCTCTATGGATGCTAGATGGCTTAGCACTTGACACATAATATCCTGCACTCACTGAGAATTTATCACCTGGCAGCTCATTGCCAAAACATCCCTAGGTTTTTTTGGAGGTTTTTTTTTGGTTTACAGTACAGTAAAAATAACCTCTGTGCTCTTGAAAGACTCAGCTTTCCGCACTCATTATTATATGCATCTCTAAAACCTTTCCACTGCTTGCGTCAATGTTCAATTTGTTGATTGATTCATTGATTTTCTCTATTTACTGTAAGGGACCATGGAAAATTGCCTGTGAGGATTTATGGACTCATTTAGATGAATGTGTTAGAGAGTCGATTTACATTTTAAATGGAAACATTACCTTTCCTTTCCCAGGATCAACCGACTGTTTATGAGTCACTGTAAATGCAGACACAGTGAAGACGTCACCATAGTGTACATTTTATGGTGCTGTAGTTTGCTCCCACTCACTCCTGCCAGTGCACCTCTGTGCCTCCACATCGATTTGGCCTGGATTTCTTGGTGCAGGTGTCTCACTAAGACTTAAAATGGATCAAAAAACCTGGGTCAAGTTGAGTTGTGAATCCAAAAATAACACCTATACTGCTGATCTTTACCTGTTCCCACTATTTAGCTTTTATAAGCAGATATAAACTTTTAATTAGTGTTTTATAACACACTCTAATGTTGTCATAAACAGCTATAAGTATTTGTCACAGACTGAAGCATCCACTGAATGGATTTCCTGCTTTTCTCTGTATTTTATCATTGTAAACTAAATATATTTGAGTTTTGGACTGTTGGTCGGAGAAAACAAGACACCTGAAGACATCATCTTGGGCTGTGGAATACTATAACATCCATTTTTTTTACTCATTTCTGACATTTTTTGGATATAAAACGATTAATTGAGAAAATAATCTGCAGATTGATTGATCATTAAAATAATCATGAGTTGCAGCCATAGAATATCTATCATTAAATATGATTACAACTATGTTATTCTGTGTTATCAATCATTCATTAATTGTTTATTTATCAGTTTTGGAGGTCTCATAAGGAGTTACAAATGCTGACTAAGACATTAACAAACACTTAAAAATGTATAAAACTAAATCATTTAAGATTACAATCACCCTTGAGTGTGTTACAGAACCATATGAAACATTTATTGGTGTTTACATGCTGCTTATAAATTTTAAATACTAAAATAAACAACCAGTGATGAGCACAAAGGTGTGGAAAATCTTTAAAAAAAAATTGAGGACAGCCTTGCATACTTTATAAATCTGTATTCTTGTCAAGTGCTTCCTCATATTATAGAGCTGATAAAATCAAAAGAAAGCAATATGAGTCCCAGCTTCCATCAAAGACATGCCAATGCCTGTCAGATGAAATGCTGCATGCTTAAAAGTTTCTGAACATTGCTTTTATAATACAGCCTTTTTACAGTATGAGTCTATAATTCTTCATGTTTGTAAGAGAACGACAAAAGCACACACGACAGAGAGATTGTGCAAGTTAATTGTGTTTGCCAGTAAACTGTGTAAGGGTACATGTGTGAGTGTGTGTGTGTGTGTTTGTAGTGTTCAAGAGAGAAGAGCAGCACAGTGATCCATCATCAGAGGAAAGGTTGAGGAGTGGGAGGATGCCGAGCGAACCAGATGTGCATTTTGATGGCAGGAGTGTGTCAGGAGTGAATTGTGGCTCTCTATCGCAGTGAGTGGTCAAAGTGTGAGTGTGTGTGTGTGTGTGTGTGTGTGTGTGTGTGTTTATGCGCATTGGGCTCTAAAAGCAAGTTATATAGATCCACACATGTTGGACATCAGCACGCACACACAGGCACAGCACGCATCAGTGGCGTTTCCATGGATCTACAGTATGTGAGAGTACCACTGTCGCTTCTCAGCAGTCCAGTCGTGTTTCTAGTAGCCAGTGGCAGTTTATTACAGTCACAATTTGGACTCTGGGGATAAAAATGTCTGGTACTGACCAGTAGACAGACAAATCAGCAGCAAATTCTCATACAATATTTATATTTTTAATCATTGTTACATTGTTAACATATAACTGAGGTAAACATTGAGCATGAAATGACAGATTAAGGTTGAGGTTCTGTCCCTCTCTCTCTCTCTCTCTCTCTCTCTCTGTCTGTCTGTGTGTGTTTGTGTGTGTGTGTGCAGCAGTTTATAGTACCTGCCTGAAATGAGATTCAAAGGTCAGCTTGGCTCACATCAAACACACACACACACACACACACACACACACACACACACACACACACACACACATACACACACACACACACACACACTGCTCTATGAGACAGACAATAGGTCAATTTAGCCTCGCTACTCTTAACCTATCCACATGACAACAATCTGAAGCCATTGTCATTCTTTGTATATGTGTCATATGTCAACACATACCTGCTGAAATCAGCTTGTTTAAGTGGATTGTTTAAACGACGGATCGTAACCCTGCATATGTTTGTTTCAATAGATGACAGCACAGAAATGCCTCTAGTATCCTGCAAACACTGTCAGCCTTTCCACAAACACAACAGCCTACGCAACGTCTCACAACAATACCGGTTCAAATCTACATCCTTGCACAACACAGCTCCGTGTAAACCAGCAGTGTTTCACCCACATGCCGCTGCAATCCCTCCATGGCTCGTTTAATTAGGCAATCAAATATCACTCAGCGAGGGATGCAGCGAGCTCCTGCGCTAAAATTCACGGAGACATCCCTCTAATCGCACATAAACACAAACTTACCCGCTGAGACTCGAGGGACACCGAGACAGCCGAGGACGAGCAGGAAAAATCTCTCCATCTTTCTATCGCTCGGACGACGTGCGGCGGTCCCATTTACTCTGGCCGAGGGTACTGCGTTAACCGCCGAACTGGTGTGCTGTGTAGTGCTGCCGCTGATGCTGCTGCTGCTCGGCATTCACGTCAGTTCATGCGTATCGTCTCGACTGGAAAAGGGACACCGACGGTCTGTCAGCGGCGGTCCGGCAGCCTTTCAGCACCTCGGACAGCGCTTCTTCAGCAACACCTCCGCTCATTCAACAGCCTCGACTGTCACCGAGACACCGGCAGCCTGCAGCCAGCGACCGGCACCCAGCCTGAGAGCATCATTATCGACTGGTGTCGAGCCTGGCGGTGTTGATATGCGTCGTCGGTTCTCCAACTATGCTCCAAAAACCCTCCCCGATTTGCTGCTGCTGCTGCTGCTGCTGCTGCTGGTGATGCTGGAGGTGGTGCTCAGCACCGCTCGGCTGCTGCAGACAGACTGAAACGTGCTGGCTTTGTATATGAGCGCATGGACTGTCCCTGCCTGCCTGCCTGAGGGTTTTACAGTACGAGAGGGAGGCTGCAAGACAGTCAAAACAACGTGGCTAATATGTTCATAAAAACATAAGTTACTAAACCATTGAATATAAAATAAAACTTTCAGGACTTTCTACCATTATAGGCCTCTAACCCTGATCCTATTGTTTTCTGTTGTTCAGCAGTTATGGCCTACTTTTAGACAATCCTACAATACACGCGCCTAAGCCACCAGTCATCAAAGCTGTAATAATTTAGGATGTAGACTTCTTCCGGGCCTCCAGGAGGACAGCACTGTTGATCAAGCGCAAACTTGTCACCAAAGCCCTTCCCTATGATCCAGGATGACTACTGCTCTCCTCCTTCCTCCTGCTCTAGCCCACTTGGTGAGCCAGTACTCTGAATTACTGCTGCCCACTCGTCGATTAAATATGCATACAGTGGCCCACGCAAACAGTCGCCAGTGCAAAGATAAGGTCTCTGTGGTGCTGCTTTCAACTGTTTCATCCACTTCAAAAATAAACACGTGCCTCTTGACTTTACCACTGAGTTGACTCCCTCCTCCCCTCCACCGCGCATTTTTATGACCAACTCACATTGTTTCAGAAGCGCCCAGAGCGCATGATGAAGCGGGTAGAGAAGTGGATAAGTCTGCATATACAGTACCTGCACTTCAGATGGTTTCCCTGCAGCGCGCAGTGGACGCATTCCGATGTGTAAGTGTGTGTCTGTGTGTGTGTGTGTGTGTGTGTATGTGTGTGTGGGAGTGTCAGTCCCGAGTCAGGAGACTGGCGCCGTCCCCTAGCTGTGTTCCCAAGAAGTGTTTTCTTCACCCCGCTGTGCACCTCGATTCATAGCCTGCTGCCTCTGACGTGCTTGAGAGGAACACTGTTGGTGGTGTGAGGTTATTGTGCTGTTTTTTCTTTTTTTGCATGCTTCACTCTCCTGTAGGCTACTGCTCTCTCCCTCGATCTGTGTGTTTGTTTGTGTGTGTGTGTGTGTGTGTGTGTGTGAGAGAGAGAGAGAGAGAGAGAGAGAGAGAGAGGAGTAGGAGAGTTTGTAAGGATACAGGATGCACTAGCCAATACCAAACTCCTCCTGTGCACCTGGGCAGCAGTGGTGGAGGAAGTAATCATATCCTTTATTTAAGTAAAAGTAGCAACACCACACTGTAAAAACACTAAGTACAATAGGTGCAGGTGCAATAAAAAGCACAATATTTGCCTCTGAAATGTAGTGGAGTAGAAATATAACGTGGCATGAAAGGGAAATACTTAAATAAAGCACATGTACCTCAAATTTGTACTTAAGTACAGCAGTACATGGTTACATTCCACCACTGACGAGCAGCATTTTTATATTTATCTGTGTCACACTTTTTTATAGTGACACAATTTGCCGTATTTTTAGTGTTATACAGCAGCCTAACATACTATAATTGCAGAGACTTAAAAAAAAAAAAAAACATATGTGACACTTTGTTAACATATTGCACATAAATCACCTTCTCCAGGAACATTTTTCAAACATTTTAATGGGAGGAGTAAAACACTCTAACGTGAGATGTTATTCAAGCAGCTCCCAGCAGATTTAAGTGAATAGAACAACATTTCAATCTAACAGTGATCTTCATCAGGCATTGTCAAGTAAACACCACACAGCAGAAGAAGCAATATATAGAGACACAAACACACTTGTCACTTAGGTGGTTGTGATCTGCATGATTAAAGAGTCAATCTGCTCCAAGAGTGGACCGACCAGAGAGGAGCTGGATGATGCTGATGCTCCCTAAATAAGAGAAAAAGCACATGAAATATATTTGAAGAACATGTCTACATCAGAAAGATTCAATAAAAGGTAATGCACGAGTCAGTTAAATTATCCATTAAGAAAACAGTTATCATAAAAAAGAGTAAATAGAAAAAAATGAAGAATAGAAAAAGGAAGACATGTTACCGCATATACCCAAATACTTGCAAGTATGAAAAACATGAGATATTAATACCTAAAACAAGGAAATAAAAAAATGTTAAAAAAAAGAAAGAAAAAAAGGATGCAGCAACATATATTCCTTCCTAGGAGACTCAAGTCAAAAATAATTATCTTAAAACATGAGAGTAAGAATCATTAGAAAATTTGCTTGTTTCAACTATAAACACAAAAGTTTTAAGATCAAAATCTCAATTTCAACCTGTAGATGATAGGGTGTTAAATCTCTAGATACAGACTATGAAAACACTCCTCTCTTGGCTATGCTGTTGAAAGTCACTGCTTGTGCACCGATCAGAAATGCATGTGATCTACAGCGATATGATTTCCTGACTGATAATCAGAGAAAAGGGCTGCAGAATAGAAGAGCAAACACAGCTACGGAAAATTTACTTCATTCATTTCAAGCCCAGGCAGCACAAAGACGGCCCACTGAATTGTCAACAGTTTCCACACCAGGGGGAACTCTTAGAGATCTCTCAAAGTCCTGGGCCCATAGACTGTTAATGGTCTTTAAATTCAGCACTCAGCAAACACATAAAGGACTCAACCCAAGCGAGTAATTTGTTTCTGGAAATTGGCCTCACTGATACCTTACAGTCTACATTAAACGCAGTTCAAGCAGAAAATCAGCAATAAATCTGACGTCTTTATGGACATTCTAGTTCATCTATGTTCCTGTGAGCTTCAACCCAGTGGAGGGAGATGTTGTTTATCTCAGTGTGTGTGTGTGTGTGTTTGTGTGCATGTGCATCCATGCACGTGGTAGTGTTTGTGTTTGGCAAGCGAAAAAAGGATTTGTATGGTCCCTGTAATCATTTTTTAAAAGGGGGAGCCGGGAGCCATGAAGTGGAACATGAGTCTAAAGTTATAGAGGTTATGCTCTGCTTATCCAGCTCTTTGAAGTGTCCCTTCTGCTAACACTGACTTTAGGAAGCTCTGACTGTGAGGTTCATTGCTGGCAAAAGGCCTGGGTCACACCTGATAGGTTAGTGACACGCTGAGTAACACTGAAAGCAAACGCATAGGGTGTGAACTGATTTGGTAACACAGTACTTTTCCACATTGATAACGTAATTGGTTGTCATTAGGGGTTTGGATCAAGCAGTATACAAACAGTATAATCTCCTACATTATCAACGTGCACAACTCAGTTTAGAGTAACAGCTGTTGACATTTCAGTGCCAGTGTCTGTTCTGCTATATTGTTAGCAACACACCAGTGACGCTGCTCGATAGGGAATTCATAAGACACCTGGTGTTCCATAGTTTCCTCTTCTTTTCACTCCTCTGCCATCAGGGCTGAAGCCAGGATTTTGAAATGCTGGTGTCATGAGTCCCAGTCCCACCCAATGCATCCCTTCAGGCCTGTTCACACCAGCATTTAAAACAGCAACATTTTATTGCTAAAGTTGCTAAAATCCACAACATGATTTGATTTGCTCACAGGGACGAAGTCAATTTTCAGGTGGAGTTCAATATTGGTGAACTTTGATTTGCAAATTCTTGCCATTGACCGGTAGCAAGCTGTCTCCACAGTGCTGACCTTTGAGGAAACTATTGTAGATTCTTAGCCGAGTTCACTTTAACCCCCTCTGCCAGAGTATAAACAGGTCCACAAAAAATAGTTTAGTTTAGAGACAGTTATGAAACAAAAATACAAATACATTTTTTTAATAACTAACTATACTATCAGTTAAAAAGCTCATTAGCTTGGACAGCTTTATCTTTTATTGGCAGCTTCAATAAAACTCCTCATTAAATGAATGTACAACTCCGAGAACAGAATGCCAAGGGACAGAAAACAGCCCAGCACAGACAAAAAAGTAAGAAGCTCGAGGAGCTAAAACTGTGACTGATAGTGCTAGCACCTGGCAGGCTAGTGTATTAGTTGTAGTAATTCACCAACTTGCCCTGCGAGTTTTCACTTCAGCAGAAAAATGTGAGCAGACAACAAAGAAAAAGTCTCTTTTTCTTATTAATATTTAGATTTTTATTTTGTTATTGAGTTCATTGATGATATTGTCTGTAATTTTGATTCCCCACTTGAAAGTATAAATGATGCCTTCTCCAATCTACCAGGAATAAACAGGCAGAGAAAAACTGAATTCCTTATATATTTGGGGAACAAAAATTAGTCCAATTTAAACATCCTGGGCTACATGTGTACATTTTTAATTGTACAGCACAATGTAAACTCCCCCCATGTTGCTAAAACAATCAAACCCCCTCTCCCCCATACAGAAATACAGAACTACATAACCTCATTGTATGGTAGACAGGCTACAGCCCTGTCTGCAACACAGAAAGTGAAGCATTTTCCATTTTCATTTTGTTTGGGATAAAAATAAACTACAGTTTATAGTTCAGCCCACATAGCTGAGCAGACGCAGATAAAAATGACAACTTTAAAAATTCAAACCTCATGACCAGAAAATCCAGAGAAAAGACATCATAGCCGAGAAGTCACTTTTTGATTGACAGCTGAACTTTGAGAAATGCAGTCCAGAGTGTGATGATAAATACTGAAAAAGCATTTATGGATTGGATCTAAAATTGTATATCCTGAAGTGTTCCCATTCTGCTTGGGAATGCTGTCAGGATAGTCCAGAAGGAGCTGGGCTATTTTGTTTAGTCTGCTGCCTAGACAACCTGCACCTGGATTAGTAGCAGAAAAAATATGGTTGGATGGATGGATCTAAAATTATGAGATGGTTTCTCAAAGGTCAGCAAATTGCCTCAATCCTGAATCTCTATTATGGTCTGTGCATCCATTTTTAGTTGATATAAAATACAAAATCCTGTGTATATTGCAGCCTGGGGGCATTAGTCCATGGTTGACTGAGACAATTCAGACATTTTGTTATGCATTCAATTTAAAATTACTGAGGCATGAAGCTGCAGCTATTATCAGTTTTAGTCACAAAGTAAAAAATGCATCTGACCAAGCACCATGGCCATGAAGGATTATAGAAAAGTCAAGACCCCAAAACAGTTTCTAAAATCCACAACCTGATTTAGCAATTTTTAAACAGTTTGAAACAGCGACTGGCACACCCTGGCATGAATATTTTACACGCACCAATATTTCCTGATGCGACATTGGAGCTTACCGGGACTTTTCTGCCTTCAAAATGAGTTTGGATTATGAGCTCCGGCAGGTCGCACAGAGGTGAGGACCACGACCAAGAGGGGATTTTTTAGAGATTGGTGTGGGGTGAAAGCGGGGATGGAGGGAGTATGAAGCGAGGGACAGCGGTCTTTGTTCCTGTTTCAGCCTGATAGGATTGGGACTGTGGCCCAGGGAGAGCAGAGCTGTGACAGCAGGGGAAGGTGTGATTAAACCTGGAAGAGAACAGAAAAGAAGTATGCACATGGAATACGTTCAAAAAACTTCTCTACTTTTTCTCCCCTTCTTTAGTCTTAATTTTAGAGTCAAATTTTTGATTGGCACCCACTTTTGACACTTTAGGAGGAGTGAATGTGTTGGTTCAGCTCACATGTGGAGCAACTGTAGCTCTTGGATGATTGAGTTCCTGCTCATAATCCCATTACAGCTCTGTGGATTGAGAGTTTATTTGTAGCTTTGTGCGAAGACACGCTCCCATCTGAAATTGGGGAAAATCTGAACTGGCAGCAGCTCACTGACTCAAAGCTTCTTATGGCAGAACACAGAAGATGAAGATTTTTAACTGACCGAAAATTAAACTAAATTAATTTTAACAGAAAGCACAGTCGGCATGTACCACATGTTGAACCGGTGTGCAAGTAGTAGGAGCAATACTCTGCATTTAAAGTGGCTATAATCAATATTACAATATAACAAAATTTTATAATAACAATCTATCAAATGACAGTATGTAAATGTGAGAAGTGTGGCTCATAGTGATGAACCCACAGAGAATTATCAGCGACTCTGCAGCTCTCCTCGGCTTTATGGAGCTTTATAGCAAGTTTCAGGTCATTGTTTAGCTGTCTGGCCCAAACTTTACTGTTTTGATTCACTCTCACTGCTCCCATAGTGTCATTTTTGGCCTTTTGGCCACAAGAGACAGCTGTTTTCAGCAACAACAAAAAAAGCTCTAAAAACCCACTGCACACTACTTGCTCAGCACCAAATGGCAAAAAGTTAGTGACTAGCTGGTGAACTTTATGGAGCATTTAGCACCTAAAGTGCCAAATATTTTCCTCAAGAGTCAGTAGAGAGCAAAAACAGAGCTAAAAGACAGTGAATATTGTACTTACATTCATCAGGTGGACAGAAACATGACTCCAAATTGAATGATAATGTTGCTCTGAAACAAGTTCACCATATGAACTTAAAAGGTGATCATATGTCTATGTATTGTGTTCACAACTTGGTTCTGCTGCCCCAGGTGGCCAAAAAAATCACTTATTGCAGGTTTAAAGAGTTTGTAAGGGGTAGCCTTTCCAAAAACCAAAAACGCAAGAATGAAAATGTGTGCTAACTGTAACGTTATCTGCTCTAACATGAGCTGCAAACGTTAGCAAGCTTGGCTAACTAGTTTACTACCAAGTAACATGGCGTTACAAAAGTGGAGGAGCATATCATTAGCTAGCTTATTACATAGGTTTACAGACCAGTTCAGACAAATCCACTGTGTGGGATGCAGTTTAGGGTAATGTTTGCAGCTTTGTCCTCTGTATTTGATGTGGGTAAGTTTACACTCCAGCAAATGCAGTCAACATTATCTGAGCGTTATGTTTGCTAATCAGTTAGTCCTCATCATAGAAAACGTTTCTCTTGTATAAAGATATAAAGAGGTATAAGGACATTTTAATTATATTTTTATTCATGATACTGTAGGCAGAATAGCTATTCTGTAATACTGCTCTTTTATTTCCATGATGTCATCTGCAGGTTATTAACTGGTGAAGAATAGATGCTGACTTTTAGACTTGAGCTTTAACCTCAGTCTTTTAGCATGTCATGTATGTAGCCATCAGGTGTATATAATATCCTTTTATACAGCTATTGCTTTAAAACGAGTGAGCTGGAAACATTAAAAACTAAGCTGCAGACAGAGTTTTTGTCTCTAACTCACAGAGATAATTAGCTAGCTAGCTACAGCTGATAACATCTACAAGGAACAGGCGTCATTTCTAGCCAACAAAATTGACGGTTGTCAGCTAGAAATGAGAAGCCAGCTTTTGTTTAATTCTGTGTGAAATAAAGGAGCCATTGTTTAAAAAATAGTACTACAAGTGGTAAATCTTTCACCGTTATTATTGTAAAATGCATATGTGCCATGCAAGAACAGAGAGCTTGATGTAGCAACAGTGACGGGGCAAGTGATTAAGTTAATGTAATTAGAGTCTGACCCATACCCATTTTTGAAGCTATTACTGATAATTGAAAATAATAAAAAATAAAAATCTATTAATTTATTAAATACAAGCATAAAACATAGACACAGATTTATTGAAATGTTGCTGTTACTTTAACAAATGACTAGACTGCATATCTGCCAACATATAGGCTGATACCAATATACTGTATCTGTGATCTGAGCAAATCATATTTGCCCTCTTCGATGTAAAAATTGTAAATTGTGACTGCTGAAAGTGTACATGCACTTCTTTCCGCAGTTTATTTAGTGTATATGTGTGCAACTGTGTGTTTGTGTGCAGCCTTCCTGCACCAGCTGCTGTGTGAATGGCTGGATGAGGGTGAAGCCAGAGGATTGTAAATCAGCGACGGCAGCAGGCAGACCTGACTCCCCTCTCAGGCAAGGAGACCATAACCAGCTCATTCTAGGACAGATAAAAAAGAAGTCAGGTCAGGAAAACAATTACAGTCATCTGCTTCCTCCCTCCTTCCCTCTATCCCTGCTGCCATCTCTGCCTCCACCCTCCCTCTGTCTCATCCTCTATATCCCCCGTAGTCTGATGATTTAGGCTCATTAACGACATTCAGTCTCTTCCCACTCTGTCTTTGACCACAACAGACTTTTGTTTGGTTTTAGTTTTCTTTCAGGTTTGATTTCCTCCTTTCATTCTTTCTTTCAACGTTGTTTCGTCTATTCATTTCAGCAGCATCTTCACTTTTCGTTTTGTAATCTTTTTAAAATGGCTTTCTGATACTATCTTGCTGTCTTTAAGCGTTTGCCTATATGAGGCAGTGAGATTTAGAGCAGGTCTCCAGGTCAGGGCTATTCAGCCTGTTCATGCGGGCAATCAGGCCGTCCACCCAAATAATGACTGCCATGAATCAACCCATGAATGAGACAGCCATTGGATTCAGCACCATGGTCAGCACTTCTGCCTTTAACTTACCCTACCAGCATGAGCGTTTCTGCTAAGAGGACAATAAAACTATAGTGGAAGCCGTTTGTGTTGAAACGAGCGTCACAGGCGCCTGCTTTTAGGTTCGCCCGAACTGAATGATTAGATTTGGTGGAATAGTTACAGTGGAGGGCGAACATTTCTTCACTTGGTGAAGCCACATTTTGCATTGCATTGCAAAATTACAGCACTGTTTTTTTTTTTATGAGAGGCTGCTGCAGTAGCCTTGAGACGGACTCCACCTGGAAAGAGGAAACAAGGGAGGCCAGAAACAACCCGATGGAGAACTGTAACCTCGGAACTGAAAACGGCTAATCTAACTTGGGGCGAGGCACAACATGTTGCATAGGATAGAACCAGATGGAAGCAGATAGTCGCAGCCTGATGTTCCAAAAGGAACGAAGTGAGTAAGTAAGTTGCAGGTCTCATTGGAATAAAGCTTACTGACGCCTGCTGCAGCACCTATTAATCAAGACTGTAATCTTTACTTCAATGGGGAAAAGTTAATGTTTACTATGTGAAGAGAAGGCCTGTTGTGTAGTAGAAAGGAAAAAAGCAAGCCATTCCTCTTTCTGTTTTCTGTGAAATTGTAGAAGTCGTCTGAACTTTTCATTGATTTTATTGCACCATAAGCTCAGATGAGTTAAAGTGGTCTTCATATGCAGAGAAGGTTTTTATTCACCTTTCATTTTAAGATCATTTTTTTTGATTTTTACAGCTCTAAGAAGTAGTACTTTGCAGTGCACTCAAATTAAAGTGATAGATGTTCCCTTAAATGATCATTAGAAGAGCAGAAAAAAATAGACGAGCTTAGGTAATTCTCTGTGGGAGTGTGCGTACTGAACTCCCTGATTCATAACCCAATACATAAAACCTCTCACTTTCTGGGATACTCATTCAGGCCAAACGATGTTCTGCTTTTGCTCTGAGATGTTGAAGATCTAACATCCAAACAAAAATTGACATTTGCGGATTCCCCCCCACCAGTGTTCATCAAAGCAGCATTGAAATCCACCACTTCTAAAAGCTGAAAGTGTGCACAGATCATCTGAGATGAAACAGCAGAGATTGATTGAGAGAAATCCCCTAAGCTGCTTCTGCATCTGGTTTCTGCCACTCTGACTCTTGATCTGCAATGTCATTGAAGTTCCAGTGCTCCAAGAAAGCACTCAGGAAAACTACTGCGGCGGCTGAAAAAAAAAAGAAAAAAAGAAGCTGACATCACCTTCCGTTTGGTTTGATGAATATTCATAAAGGCGGAGGAGTGGTGAAGGTGGTGGTTGTGACTGCGTTGTCGGACATGGCATGAGGAACTGGGCGGACAGAACTGTCCTTTATCAAGAGGTGCTATTTGTGGATACGTGTGTGTGCATGTGACAGTGTGTGTGTTTGTGTGCGTGTACACAAAAAAGAGGAAGACATGATGAAGATGCACATTTGACAAACGTCTCATTGGTTTGTGATAGGAGAGAAATTAGCTACACACACACACACACACAGTAAAATGTTTTTTTCCAGCCAATTTGAACACAAGTCCTTTAAGTCGTCAGTATGCTTCAACTGAAGTGCTTGTCTGACAGCTTCAGCGACACCCTCCCCTCCACGCCTTTCTGATGTCAGAATTGGGCAGGTTCCAAATATTATCCAAAAATGTGTACTGTTATCCCCACATTTGATCGATCACCCTGCCTTCGAGTGTGGCCATTTGGAACAGCTATAAACGCTTTTGTCCTCTGATGCGATTAGACAACATGTCATAAGAACTAGGTGCTTTTGAGCATAACTCGGCCTTAACTTTCTAAAACCGACAATACAATATGTACACCCTCAGCAGCCAGGTGTGCAGAGGTATGAAAGTGATCAGGATTTGAACTTCTTTCTTTTTTTTTTTTCATTTTTCACACAACTACTTCTGTAACTGTTCATGTGAACAACCAACTGAACCGAGAAAAGACTGAAAGTATGCACTCTGTTTGAATGATTAATGACACAAAGTTTCCACCTAACTTCCACAATATGACGTGCAAAGGATAGATTCACGGGATTCAGATGTTTTATTTGTCACATACTGATACAGTATGTGCAGTGAGATGGAAGGTGGCACACTTTTGAGGCTGTGCTAAAAAGGACAGGGAATAAGAAATAGAATGATAATAGAAAAGGACAATTCTGGTTTATTATAACTTGGGTCTCATTTCAGATCTGGGAACAAGAAAGTCTACAAGGCCAGAAACAGAAGTGGTGAGATGATCCGACAGGTTGTAAACTCATCTTAAGTTATTCAAACTTATTTCAAAGAGAAAATGAAGCCAAAACTTGAAATCATTACCCAGACTGTCATTAGATTTTTTTTTGCTGTATTGTATTGTAACAGTCACAGACTGCCTGGTTGAGCATATTTATTCCCGCACAGAGTTTTCCTTCCTTTTCTTATTTCTTTGATTATTACTGACATCTTGGGTGTGTTCACTTTCAGTTTTACCTCAAAAGTGGTTTGATAATCTGGTTAAACTGCTTCAAATAAGCAATTCACGATGACTGCTTACATGCACATTGCAAATAGTAGTAGCATCACGTTTCACAAATAACTGATTATTATGTTATTATTACTGATTGGTGATGAAAAAGAAGAAGAACATTTTTCCTTTAAAGCTCCTGACAGCTCTGCCAAGCACACACATTAGAAGCTGAGGATTAGCAGAGAGGAATGGGGGGGCCCACACAGGAGGAATAAACACAAATTATAGCAACAGGAGAATAGAAATGCACTCTTCATGCTGCACCGTAAGCAGTCACACTGAGCTTGTGTGGGCGGACTGACTGGCTTGAGGAACACAATTACTGACACACTACAGCACTCATTGGCTTCCTGAAACAGTGGATTGGCTGCTCTATTCTGTGATGCCGCTCGTCGTCCTGCTGAGCTGATGCCCCCCCCCCCCCCCAAAAAAAACCTGCCCTTTGTGTGTGTGTCTTGCTCTCTGTGCCCTATTGTTGTAAGACGCTGTAAGGATGCTGCTACAGCTGTGCTCTGCTTTGCCCTTTCCACTCTGTCAGCCTTTTCACTTCATCTCATCCTCTTTTCCATCTCGGACATTAATACACAGAGCGGTAGCATTGTTTAGCCTCTCCATACACACACATGCACACACACACACATGCACAATAAACAAATGTCTTGCACTGACGTCATCCCGCTTCCCAGTTCTGCCTCTGTTAGTGTATTGCCTGTCTTCCTGCTCAAATGGATGTGGTGTCAGATGCATGCACGCACGCACACACACACACACACACAAACACACACACTACTAGATATTTAACACACTGGGATGTAAAACATGGATTTAACATCACTCAGCAGGCTTAAAGTCATCATGTGCTCAGTTTTCAGTGGCAGTTATTATATTTTAATACTCATTTCCTTGCAACTTGCCATGTGAATTTCACATTTAAGAGATTAAAGATGCTGAAATGTAATATCCTTTGCACGACACACACGCACAGCGCAAATAAGAATTCACTCCACACAGAAACCAAGCTGGAGCAGCAGCCTCTAACTATCTGCTTGCCATTTCTCCTCTGCTCTCCCTCTCTCTGCGTTGTGGCCGTGGCAGGTCAGTAAATTGAGTGCATCTACGCTGAGCAGGATCCCCACACATCCACCTCGCTCCGGTAGCAGCCTCCCCGTCATCCTTTTTACCTGTCACTCAGTGCCTCTCTCAATTAAATGGACCACTAAGCACCACTGTCAATATCCAAGGAGAGATTTCCTTCAAGGCGAGGAGGCTGTGGATCCACAGGGCCCAGCGACAGGGACAGCGACAGAGAGACACGTGTTTGTGTGCGTCTTGCTGCTTGGATCATATGGTTTTGTGTTTGTCTACAACTGTTATCGCACAGGAAACCTGACTTACAAGCTTTAGTGACACTGATCTTTTCACGGTTGTCTAACCATGGAAAATTCCGATCCTGTGTGGGCTCACCCTGTTTAGGCAGACACGAAAGACATCAGATTTGTGCCAATGAATTTAACGTCAGGACTTTGAGCCTGTGTGAAATCGACCAAACAGGCACACTGTTCGAATCTGAAATGAAACTCGTGTCAGATGACATGTCTTGGATGGCTTCTTCACAGTGATTGAACATGATTTGTCTCTTGATATTACTGCCTTCATCTTTCATCCTCTTCCATTCCTCTCCTCACTTTTTTCTCTTGCTTGCTGTTGCTTCCAGTTGCGTAAACCTGGTGTGCGTCACATACACGGGTTTGTGTTTGTGTGTGTGTGTGAGAGAGAGAGAGACATTTGGGTATTCAAGGAAGCCAGCCCACTGGGGAACTGCAGTGGGCAAAGCACCAATGCTCACTTCAAAGTGCGATTTGAACGCTGGCCTCTAATCGAAAGGCTCTCTCCCTGCGAACGCCCCCTCAGTCCGGCCTCTGATGTAACAGGTCACTTTCACACACACCTGGAGTCTTTACACACTGTTGTTCATCCTTCATTGAACTTGGTCACAATCATACAGTACTAGTGGTAGTAGTCTGAGCTATTCGTATGAGAGTGTTTTGGCAACAAAGGCTGATTTTGTGGAGAATTTTAAAGGAAAATATCTCTGAGAATATTTTGACAAGCAGTTTTTTGAAACGATGTCCTGCTGCAGTGCTGAAAACATGTTGAAATAGAGTGGGAAGATGGGAAATTGAAATGACAACTATTGCTATTTTTTTTAGACTGCATGCAGGGATGGACCAAAAAACAGGAACATCTGTATGATATAGTGCAATCCAATTTAATAGCTCTGCAATAGATAATGCCTTTGTGATGCTTGTAATGTTTCCAATTTTTGATGAGACTGATTAAATACCATATTGACCCGAATATAAGATGATCCTGATTATAAGGCAACCTCACTTTCTCAGAGGAATTTCCAGGAAAAAAGCTCCGTCTTATATTCGGACCAATACGGTAATAACTCTTGAGATATTCTATATGTTTGGTTTTCTCAACAAATCCCATGAAAAGACCAAAATCAACAAGTATCTTGCTAACAAGTATTGTCTGTATAGCTAGAGCCTGATATAGCTTATTCCTCTGTGTCCTGGCCAAGCACCAACTACCACGACTTAAGACTGAGGCCTGTGCAAGAAGTGCAAAGCCACCGACAGCCACTAGATGCTGGCTCCAATAGACTCCTATTCAAAAAGCGTCAACTTCTCTCTAGAAACACTAAGTCAATCATTTTATTCTAAAAGTCATCACTGTCTCAGTCACAAAATTTTGGCCCTCTAATAAGTGTGCTGGTGGTCATTTTTGGAATTATTTCTCCATTAATAAGATCTGAAGACTTATAGTAGCTTTGATGTCTACTGTGTAGGCACTGATTGACAGCTGTGATTGACAGTTCGCTCACCTGTTGCTCTCCCCAGCTCTGGGATTGGCACTGAGTCGGAGTATTGTCGCAATATTTCGGTAATTTTAATGTTACTTGATTATTATACCTGCCGTATTGGCGCAATTTAACAAAAGTAGCTAACGTTAGCCCAAGTGTTCCCTGCTAGGTGTTCCAAGTAAGCTAACGTTCACTTTGGTCTGAGGAGGGCGTGTTTCCAGAGGGTGAAATGCAACAACCTGCACTCCTTATTTGGAAGGTTCTGGCTCCAAACGGAAATGTTGGCACTGACCATAAGCTGCAAACCAATGAGTGATGTCACACCTCGCTACATCCATCTTTATATACAGTCCATGATCCTGGCTACTAAAACAACAGAATATCACCATGTTCTTTAACGCCACAGACTGTCTTGTTGCATTGTAAAGCATTTCTGTCACTCATTTTGTCTGTTTCTGTAGGTATGCTTCTGACATCAGCTTCAAATATTTGTTATGAATTTTTATCATGCCACCATTATCACCATATAATTGGTTTTGGGTTACCACTGAGCAAAGCCACCTCCCACATTAAATGCTTGCTGAGAAACAGTGCGATCATCATTAAGACTGCCAACTGATTTTGGTACATTGATGATGAACCATTAGATGAAGAGACACTTTTAGATATGAATTGTTTCCTTGCCAGTGAAAAATGATCTGACCATAATTTCTGTCTCAAAGCTCTTAGGTCAGCAAAAAGATGTCGTCATTCA
The DNA here is from genome assembly GCF_914725855.1 of Thunnus albacares. Lineage (NCBI taxonomy): Eukaryota > Metazoa > Chordata > Actinopteri > Scombriformes > Scombridae > Thunnus > Thunnus albacares. Next base: position 9,319,995 of record NC_058120.1, on the reverse strand, counting down.
TCATAATGACTAATGGTCTTCCTCGTATTAATGTTAATTAACAGGAAATACTTGCAGGGTTAATCATTCATGTACAATCACAGAATTAATTGTCATTGTGTAAAATCTTTCATTCTGTTTTTGCATGTCTTGTTCTCTTCACTACCCTGCTCTCCCACTTTCTCTCTATGATTATTTTCTGCATTTACAACATAATCTCCGTAAAATAGACTCTATTCTTATTTCTTGATAAACACCTGCTCTTTATGTAAGAAAAAAAAAAAAAACCTATGTAATTATGTTGTGCTAGTTCACCATGAGGCCAAATATGTAAACACTTTCTCCTGCTGCACTATAAACCCAAATCATCCTCCCTTTGTATCTCTCTTTCCTTCTGTCCATCTCTTTCTATCCTTTTCTTTCTCCCTCATTGTCTTTGTGTCTCCCAGGTTATTCCTATTAGACATTATTCAGCATGGGGCTGACAAAGACCTGCCTGCAGCGCGCTGATACAGCCACAGAGCATGGCTCCAGCCTCTCCTCTCTGATGTTATGCCATGCACACACACACATACACACTCCACACAATAAACTCTTTCTATTTGGAGTTGTGTGATGTGTGTATAGAAACTGAGAGAGGCAGAAAGAATTGAAGCATTAACAGCTAAATAATTTTTTTTTTTTTTTTTTTTTTGCTTGGCCAGAGAACAAAGAAGGGAAGGAGTTTCAGTGGACAATGCAGCAAACGCACACGTTTTGATTTGCCAAAAAGAGGATAGCAGTGCATTCAGAAACAGACGAATGGGCCACAGACAGTGATGGATGCACACAGACGGTGGGCGACAGTGAAAAATGAGAGGATGGGAATTGTTCTTGAGGTGACACATACTGATGATAGCGGCCACGGAGCGAGGGATGAAAGACAAGAGGAATAGAAAGGGATGTATAAGATGAGGCTGAGCAGCTGGGTCAGTAGAAGTGAGTTTCATACTGTGCAGCATATTCATGTGAGTGTGAGACATACATGTGAACACATGACCGTCATGCAGCTTGATCAGTGTGCACTGAAAGCAGCGACACATGCAATGGGGTGGCTACACAATTAGCGACATGTGTTTTTAAGGAAAGGATAAAAAAAAGGAGAGGAGAGTAGGAGGAGGAGGATGTTTGGTCGGGAACAAATGAAAAACTACAAATGGCAAGAATGAGAAATTACAAGGGCATTGAGTTGTTTTTTGATGAATGCAACGTTGAGCAATCAGATCCAGTTTTATCAAAGTGTTAAAACAAGCTTAAATGGATATTTAAGTCAGCTCAGTTTACTCAGGGAAGTGTGAGAAAAATGATGCAGCTCCCAGCTGCAGTCATTTCATATCAGATGAAAAATGTCACAACATATGCCAGATGTGCATCAATGAGTTCGGGGAGCACCTTGATGCATAAGGTGTTATTGTCAGTGTTTTCTGGGAGTAAAAGGGACAAAGTTTTACTGTTTGTGTTGACTGTACACAACCAAACCAAACCATTGGGCATATTACATTTTTGACCTGATGATGGCACTATGAAAGTTAAGAGATCACCAAAGCCATTACAATTATCATCCTGAGATGATGATCCTGAGTGGGACATCAATGAGTGTGCTAAATTCCATGGCAATCCATCCAATAGCTGTGGACATGTTATTCAAAGCCACAAATGTCAATCTCATGGTGGTGCTGGAAGAAAAGTCAGGGAATCACAAAAGTCATTATGAGTCATCCTCTGGGAACCGTGAACGTCTGTCGCACATTTTGTGCCAATCCACTTAACAGATGTTGAGATATCTGAAAAATATGGATGATAGAGGACATTAAAGGGGAAAAAAATGTATTTCCACAGTAAAATTAAGACTAGACTCCCAGGTGAGGCATGTATAAATATTTGAGTATGTACAAAATATGAAGAGATGTATGTACGAATGTATGTGCAATGATGCATATGTATTTGTGTGATCATATGTGGATATATCATAAATGTGTTTCTTTTTCACCTTGTAAACATTTCCAGTTGTCAAACTAAAAATGGAGTAAAAACATGAAACAGATGGTGAAAAAGGGGATGCAGGGTGAGACACCAGCTTTAGCACCACCTCCAACCTGCAAAACACACGATTATTCACAGGCCGAGCTGTGTATGTGTGACGCATGGTGTGATATTTGGGTCCAGCAGCAGCTGTTATGTACCCGTCTGCTCCACACAGAGAAACATCACATGTAGCTCAACCTCACCGAGGAGAGAGAACTCAAGAAAAAAAAAAAAAGCTCCGATCCTCAGACATTTAAATTATACCTTGCACTTCACCCCAAAACATATTTCACTGATTGGAGTTTCTCTTTGGCAACAGGCCTTTAATCTAATGACCTACAGTACCAATATACTTAAACCCATTGGTGCCATAAACATACATCTCAGCACGCTCTCTCCATTAGGTGAAGAAATGCCCTTCGGAAATATGTAAATATATACGAAAAGTGCTGAAGCAATTAGGAAAGTGAAGTCTCTCAGTCTGATCTGATTGATCAGAGCAGAGATGAAGCACTTCTTATTTAATGTGTCCAAGCTCAATAAAGTACTCATTAGCAAGTGATGGATAACGAGCTGTTCTTAACCATCAGAAGTACATCTCCTTCTAATACGAGTTATAAACAACGTACAGTAGGAATATGTCATGGATCAGGCAAGCGATCAATCCTTCATTCATTTGAACCCACTCAGGAGGACTAAAAAGGTACGTTGCTAAAATAGTGTGATGGGCTGTCAACCTGTCAACGCCACTGTTAAAATATACTGTACTGCACTCTGACTAGCGTGTGAATGATGAGGAAATCAATCACAAAGTGGAATTTGGCAGTAGGATGAGGTTAGCCCCATGTGACCTCCTTTTCCTGGCTCTTAAGTTGAAAGAGAGCACTGCTGGCCAGTGAGAGCACCACTACTGTAATTGAACCAAGTGGAGGCCACATCCAAGAAGCCCTCATTACTTCGCTGAGACTGGAAAAGAGATCATAACCAGGAAATTATCTCCTGCGTGGCATCAGAGCGCTGCTTTGCCACTTTTGTTACGCCGGGTTCGTGCGTCTTTGTTGTCTTTAAAACACAGGGGCGCACCAGAAAGCCGAACTTCAATAGGACGGCGGTGTCATGTAGCTGAGTTTAATGAGGGCGTCTGTCAGAACAAAGGGCTTTTCTTTTGATGTCTGGTGGTCCTCTCTTCTGACAGCTTTATCAAAGCTGCATTAGTTTGTAGTGACTTGACGTTTGGTTTTCCTATTTAATCTAAAGTGATTCATCTTTGCATGAAATCCGTCCGTCAAGAAAAAAATCAAAAGCTCAACTTTAATCTTGATATTGTTCAACGGTGTGCTGCATCAGGAGAAACAAAAGTTCTCTCTTAATCTTGACAAAAAGAGAAACAAGTCCCCCACCCTAAAAAAACAACATCTGCACTAACAAAGTGGAGCTTTGGGTTCGCTTGTGATCGGTCACCTCACATCCCCCGGCTTGGCTGTCCACTGCTCAGCCGCACTGCCATCTGCTTCTATTGTCCTAATGAAGCACATCCTTCTCTGGGATCCTCGGAGATGCCACCTTCACACTGGCATAATCAGCCTCCGAAAGCATCGGCCCCTCTGGCGGCATCCGGTTCGGGCCAGGCCCTTTCTCAGCCCAGAACGGTCATTTCATCAACATCCGGTGCCTAATGAACTAGAGGATGGAGGGCAGCGAGATGAGAGGAAGGAGGGGGAACAAGGGAAAACTATGAGTGTAGGCCCTTTGTACTAATAAAAGAGACTCTCTGCCTTAGGAAAGTAGCACTTTTGTTCCATATTGGGCACACTCAGAGGACGGGACTTAGCGGTCGAGGCGATCTGACCACTTTAACATTCAGCTCTGTGATAAATGGTGAAGCAGTGAATTATTTCTCCCTTTTGGGAGGTCTATCTTCTCATATGCCAGCACTGTATTAAGCTCTCATTTTAACTGATTGGTTCCTTTGTGCTTTGAGGCCTGTGTGCCGCACTGCAATCTCTCATTCTATGCAAAATGTATATTTCTTTGCAGAGGCAGCTCTTTCTCCGCTCTCTGCATCAACTGAGAAAGTCACATTCCTTCAATATCGGGAGAGAGACTGTGAACTCCTGAATTACAGAGGAGTTATCTACATGCAGTATGGTTGATTATTTTTATTCCACAAAGAAATGTCCACACACAGTCATAAAATTAATAGAACCAACTGATGAGTTACTCAGAAAAAGCGATTAGCTGAGATGTGTCTCCATTTAAATGAGGGGGAAAGTTACTGAGAAGTGGCCTTGAAGAATATTACTTACAGCACAGTTTCAATGTTATAATCGAGCATATTAATCATTTATATAACCCCCGTCCACCACACACTCTGCTCCACCTCATGCCAGATTGTGGCTCTAAATATAGCCCCTCCTGTTCTGTCTCTCTCCTACACACACACACACACACACACACACACACACACACTAACAGTGTCAGAATTGTAAGACTTTCCCTGTAGCCATGTGTTGTCTTTCTAACTCACTTTTGTATGGACAGATGCCAGAGGGTAGCTAGTCAGTTTGGAGCGAGAACACTAGCCATCTCCTCCTATGATCGTGCGTGCATGTGTGTGTTTCTGATCATCTGCAGGGCGCAGAACTTTATGCCAGGTTATGAGGCTCCATTTCAAACAATCTTGATTTATGTGGTTATTCTCGTAAAGTAAGCCCAAGCGACGATGGTGGTGCATTTCCATTTAGAGGAGTTTTATTGAGGCTGGAAAAATGATAAAACGAATGATTTATGAGTGAGAACGACATGCCAGGCTAAATCTAATCCCGCAGCGGGAGAGGGAACCCACCGATTGCATTCTGAAGGAGGTAAGAAGGCAGTTTGGCAAATTGCAGATAGTACAAGGAGATGAGAACAGTACGTGATGTAAAGAGATAAAGGTTTTGTAGGCTGAATATTAACACTTTAACATGACAGTGTGATGCACCGTGGTGTCATGGTGAAATTTTGCTTCGCTGCATTCCTGGCCGAACCTCTACAAAATTTGACAGTTGTGCCAAATTACCCAACAATCAATAAATTTGCTTATTCTTAATATTGGCTACAATTGTAACAGTGTTGCCATCAGAGCCATCAGAAGAGGTTAAAATGGAGCATATCCCAAAAAGTGCTTTTTTGGAATTGCCCTCCTAGTGTAGCATCTGCCAGTGTCTTCTGGCTACTCGGCTCTCATTAGCAGGCAGACTGGTGCAGGACTTTCTCCATCTGGTAGCCCGAAGCAGCATACAATGTACCGCACTTAGCACCACACAAAGCTTATACTAAATACCACCACGGTGCAGAACATGCCTGACGTGCATACAGCTCACAAAGCCTGCAGTTCCATATGTGTAGCTCTGCGTGTAGATGACAGAGATTCTTTTCAATATGTCAAGTACTAACATAGGAGACCTTAACATCTAATCAATGTAAGTGCCATATTTAAGTCCAGTTCCTTTTTCAGCTTTCAGAGGGGCCACATGGTTTTGCACACACTTAATCTGGTTAGTGCAACACTTTGAAATATGTGCTTATATTCTCTCTGCTAAGCATTCACATGTCTGCACAGTAAATATGAATCTATAGCCAGTGGCTGGTTAGCTTAAGTTACCATAAAGACTGAAAAGGTGTTGGAAAGACAGATTTCTTTACCTTTTGATTGAGCCAGGCTGGCTGTTACCCCTGTTTATATCCTTTACGCTAAGCTGAGCTAATTGTCTGCTGGCTGCAGCTTTATATTCATCTCACACAGTGGTATCAATCTTCTTATCTAACGCTCAGCAGGAAAGCTGATAAGCATGTTTTCCAAAATGTCAAACTAGTCCTTGAAGAAGAGTATCATTTCTGGTTTTCCAAAATCACCTCAGATGATAAAGTTTGCAAAATTTGAATTGTTCTGTACATGTTATTTTAAAAAAAGCTTAAGTAGGAGCATCTGTGAAATACATAAATTGGAAAGTGACGTGTCAGCACAACAGTAGCAGGTTTAAGTGAGCCAGGGTTGCCTGTCAAAAAAAAAAAAAAAAACGTTACATCTGCATAAGACTCTCACTTGGCACAAAGACTGCAACTCCCATAAATTAATAACAACCACAATCTTACTTTTTAATGTATGATGCTTCTCTTTACTCATAAAACAGCTGCTTTTTAACATTGTCTTTGTCAAAACAGTGCAAAGTGAGCACCATCTATTTTTTTTTTTTGTGGTTGCTACTCATTCTTGTGAGTTGCTGACATTAGAGAATCCATCATGCATGCATTTTTAGTGTGATTTCTCCCGGTGAGAGGTGAGCCACTAACCCCGGCACAGTTAATGACATACGCTACAGGACAAAAACTTGCTTCTGTAAGTGTTTTTCTGTCACAAATGAGCTATTTTTGAGTGTGGGAAATATGACGTACTGTACTGTCGCTAGGGAGGCATGCTCAAAAGAATGAGCCACGGCCCTTAGCTTGTACAGAGCAGAGTCACTTTTCGGCAATCTGAAAGCCATTTTCAGTAGTACTGACAGTTCATAACAGACAAACTAGCAATTCTTTGAAGAACGTGGTTTTCTCTGAAAAGCTCTTCAAACCAAGCAGAGTCTATCACTCTCGTCACTCTTATGTCAATCATCATGCAAGTGTATCGTATATTAACATTTCTGTAATGTTAGATGAGAGATTTGACAACAGTATGGTACATCCGTGAGCTGTGGTATTTTCAGGAAGACACACTGATCCGTGTGAATAACAGAAGATACTTTTCTCTCTAAACCCAGCGTTCAGGTGATAAAATCTCATCATCTAATGTGTCCGATAAAGATCAATAAAAAAACTTATCAGCTCAATTTCCCTGAAGCTAGAAACTGTTCACTTTCAAGCATTTTATGCAAAGATATTTATATAACAGACATGACATGGATTCACCCAAAGCAACTGTAAGACAAGGAACATAGAGGAACACTGAACATGTGACAGTGTGGACAATTCCCTATGCAATTCAGGCGGCACAATGGCAGGATTAACGCTTTTCCCTTCACTGGAGGGATTACATGAAGGGGGCGGCGCAGACTATATCTGTCTGCGGTGCAGATGAGACTTTCTCACACACTTAAAATGATTTATGGGATGGAAAAGGCTGGAATACAGAGAGAGAGGGAGAGAAGAGTCAAAGGAGAAGGCAGGTGGGAGTGTGTGTTGGGAATGAGAAGAAAATTAGAAATGAGGTTGGCTCGTGTGACAGGTGTGTGTCTGTGGAGAGAGAATTAGGTCCATAAGGTACAATATGGATGAATGTGTAGAGTTCAGGTGTAATTACATACCAAAAGGTAAGTTCCCTCCTATACTGAAAGCTGCACTAATTAATATTTTTATGTTAGTGTGGATCAAATGACTACTTGTACGTGAAAAGGGATGCATGAAGGGATGAAACCATGGGAAATGATCACCCAGCTCTGCAATTCCCCTCAGTTTTACCAAGCTTTTTAGTGCCTTTCAGCTCATTGCTTTGGTTTTTACGGCCTTCAACTTTACTGTTCACTTTTACAGCTCTCATCAATGTTGGCAGCTGTTTTCAGCTCACTATACACTACTGGCCCAGCACCAAACTGCAGGCAGACAAAGTTAGCCACTAGCTGGTGAAAATAGTGGCACATTTAGTGACTAAAAAGGCACATATTTCTCTCAGGAATTGCTGGAGACTAAAACAAGGGGAAGAAGAGTGAATATTGGGCTTAAAAAGAGACATAACTCAAAACAAATGTTTTTGTTGCTCCGCACCGTCTGGCAACAATTTAATATTACATTAGCCATATCAACTTTATAAGGTGATAATATGTCAGTGTTGTGTTTACAGCTTGTTTCTTATATTTTTGTGGACGCACACACATGCATGTTCATTTCCCGCCGTGGGATCTCCCGTCAACAGTGAAATTTTTACAACATTTTCCGCTTTACAGGCAGCCAGACACTGCTAAGAACTTTATACTACCTAACGAAATTTATAGATGCAATTTTAGTTGGAGAAAGATTAAACTTGAGCATAAAGAAAGATTCACAGAGTAATTCTGTCTGGAATAACCCTCCAGTGCCATTTCCTGGAGTGAGCAGTCTTTGTTAGGTGGCAGTTATTTTTCTAGACATAGACAGAGACACTTAAAGGTGATTGGAAAAGCAAAATACAAGACAGAATCATAAATAATAAACTGCCCTAAATCTAAATCCATACTCTTATTTGAATTCCCTAGAGAGTTTTGCTATATGAAAATCTCTCTACGCCAGCCCACATGCATCCCCAGCTGAAGAGTGGCAGGTGTCAGTGAGGCATTTGTCATTGATGGACGAGCCTCCTCCTCACCACATCCAAAAGCCAGCAGCCCAGATGGAGACCTGATGGGTGGTTCCTTATTGATCAGCTCCACACACAGCGGGTTGATGGAGAGGAAAAATGATTTAACCTGTGAATTTCGAGTGACTTTTTTATAAATCAAATGGCACACACAGGGTTAACTATTATGTACATTATGTGAATAAATATCATCTGCTATGCTGGTCTGATTTATGTGTAAATTATAACTTTGCACTCACAGGCCTGCACTTAACCCTGGTGCTCCTCTGTCTACTCACACTAGCCAGCTGTAATGCCCGCAGCGTTAAGCTGGCAAAGCCTAATGTCATATTAGCAATTAGAGAAGAGCATATTTAATGATTTTATCAGGCTTGCAGCTTACAGCTTTTTTTAATGGCCGTCCAGAGGAAGCTTGTGGTGTGGTGAAACAATGCCAATAGGCCACTGCCGGAAGGAAAATGCCGCCGTTGATGGAATTCATATACAGAGGTGGCGCCATGTTTCAAAGGAAATTCAATTGCATTTGTTCACAGCCACAATCGATGAATAAACAGAAGTGGTGGCACTTTATAAATTGGATTATTTTCAGTCCAAATGGGATTTTTATTTCCAAATAAAGGGATGCGATGACAAAGCACATTAAATTCTTCTTGCATTTTCAGAAGATAATGGCCTTAAATCTTCACTTAGTCTCTCTACTTCTGAAACAAAGACAGATGTATGACATTGCTTTTATTCAAACTGAATGATGGACCTAGAATATCGTTATTAACGGGAACTGAAATAACTGGAACACACTGGAAAATAATTGAAATATATCTACTGCAGCTCACAGAATGTTTTCCCTATCTTAAAGAAATAGTTCAACATTTTAGAAAACACAAAGTGTAAAAACTATTAGTCCAGTTCAAAGTAGTCAAGTCCATCAAACTAACAATATATAACGTGTTGTGTGCTGGTAGGGGGATTTGTTTTATTACCAAGTGTGAGAATACGTATTATTTTTTCTTGTCAGCACACTGTTGAGCGATATGCTTGTCCTGACTGTTCCAGATTGCATTCACTTGAATATAAACACCTAAAACCTATTCGTACATTAGTATCTGATCACAACACTGCTATGAAAAGGTGAAAAGTTGTTTAATATGTTTTAGATGTGAGCTATACTGTATGCACCTCACAGGATTCTTAACATGGTAACTGTGATCATTGGTTCAATTTTATGAACCAATGAACCCATGGACAAATGTGATGAAATGAACCATGTCTGTTGTTGATAAATAATGGTAGGTGTACTCTGTATTACAACCAAGTGATGGAGTGTGCCTTTCACCATGTTACTTCAGTAAATTATGGCTGTGTCAGAGTAAGTATCTGTTTGTGTGTGTGTGATGGACTGAAAAATGTATGTGTGCCTGCCTGGCCTACATGTGTCCGCACATGTGTTGGAAAGTTTCATTTCATGATGCGCACAAAGAGAGAACCAAGTGCACTCTTTGGATGGTGCAGCATAATGGAAAAACATTTTAACAAAAAGGCCAGACAGTGCACACATAAGTGACAGCTCTGCATTCATGTCTGGTGTGTTGTAGTGTTAATGGTACCATGCTTGTAATTTCATTCTGCTTTGCATCACTGATGTTTTTGCTGAATGACAATAAAAATGAATCTTGAATCTTGAATCTTGTATTTTGGTGGGATTGAAATTGATTTTGTTTTACTTTGTACAAGTAAAGAAATAAAGGGATGTAGTACATCTAGATTTAGAAATCTGCACCTGCTGCACTATGAAAAACACACAGTAGTGTAGTTGGGGAGGGAGGAGATGGTGGAGGAATACTTATCTCTAACTAAAATAATTTGTTTGCCCTAAAAGAAAGTTTTAACCTTAGAAAAGACCATCTACAATTTTGTGCGTAACATGCAGTACATACACTCATTGAATATGTGGAGGAATGCCTAATACGGCCCCTTTACACTGTGGGGTTTTGGGCTATCTGAGACAAAAGCTGACAATTGTGAGAGAAACGTGGCAAAATCTATGTCATCAGTCGAAAGCGTGAGACATGTGCACTGACAACAAATTTGGAGCTTTGGCGGCCAAGCACTGCATGAAGCAAAATTCTGACAGTGTCAGAAATTTAAGACCAAATTTGCACAATGTGAGTGCTGCAATGACCCACATCTATAAATACACTAATCAGAAATATAACATGAAATGACACAGTCTACAGTAGCCAGCATGACATTTTGTATATGTAGTTATAGAACAGAATAACGTTTAGGAGGAAAACACACTCGTTGGCACACAAAATCCAAAACGATGGAGGTGAAACATAAAAGACGTTTGTGTGACTTTGCAGCATTTTCGATACATCAGAGCAGTGCAGATGGTAGTGCTTTCATACACTTTTTTCTATTTACATTGTAATTCTACAATTCACCATGCATACAGCACACAATCTGACACAGATTGTGACCAAGATTTTACTACAGGTGTATTGCAATAAATGTTGTCACACATCTAAAGGTGCCTTTAAGACATTTTCTAGCATGGAAACTTTAATGCTGAGTTCAGATGTTCATGTGTTTTGCTTGTTTGTTTGTTTTTTGCGTATGTGTGTGTGTTTATATTCCCGTTCAGACAAATTCTATGTTCAGTATATTCACACACCACATGCTGCTGGAGGACAATGTCAACTTAAAAACATTGACACCAATGAAGAAGAGGGCTGTCACTTCTCACACAAGCTCAAAGGATAGATTTGAAATGTATTTTGCAGTTGAATGGCTGTTTATCCACACAACATGATGGGTGGTAGGGATTATTGGCAAGAATGTATTATCCCATTCACAGATTTGTGCTAAGGGTGAGCATTGGGCTGAATATACTGTAAATCTTCTAAAAAATAGGGAAGACATCAGAATCTAAGTAGTTGGTGCAAAAGGGATTGAGATGGTTTCCCAATCATTGTGTTATGATGGGAAGACAAATTTTAACATTGTACCAGTTGCAGCCACATAGTGATGTTCATGCATGTTAATAAATTACTGTGCAGGAAGCCCCAGTGCCCTAATGGTCTGTGGTGTGTGCTGTGGGATCCAAGCTATAGGGGCCATTGTTGCATGTCATTCCTCTTCGCTCTCACCCTACTGTATGTTTCCTCTCTACTGTCATCTATCAAACAAACAAAACCCAAGCAAACTAGTAAATCATTACAATATTCACTTTTTTATAGTCTTAAAATTTAATCACAGCTAAACATCTAAAAAGAAATCAAACCAAATAAACCTGATCAGACAATAACCCTGTGGAGAACATCTTCAAAATAAAGACATTCATATTCACATCTGGAAACCTTAATGATACAGAATTTAATTTCTAAAGCAGTCTGTTTATCAAATGTCCTGCCCTGCTGGAAAAAAAATCAAGTATATGGGAAATTTCTAGATGTGTGTGGATACAGGCTATACATGTCTAACAATTGCTGCCCACTGAAAATGGTTCAGTGCTGCTGCAAACTACATTTTAAAACATGAGCATCCCCAACAGAATCAAGAGTCACAGAGCCATGCTAGCAGCTCTGTGAGGCTGTACTTAGACACAGAAGTGCTTTGAGCTAAATGCTAACTTCAACATGCTAACATGTTCATAATGACAATGCTAACATGCTGATGTTTAGCATGTTTACATGATCACCATATTAGCATGCTAACATTTGCTAATTAGCACTAAACACAAAGTACAGCTGAAGTTGAATAACAACTTGACCTGATGATCATGCTTAAGGAAAAGCGAAAGATCACCAAAGTTATCAGGATACATCGTTTGGGAACCATTTAGCCTAGCAAGGCTAAAATGTGCTTTTTTTATCCACATCTTGCAATTGGACCAAATAAGCAGTTTGTTTTACACATTTCATTTCCTGCTGGATAAAAATACAGCAATCAAATATAAAATTGTTTAGGTGCGTGTATGTACCTGGAGGTCAGCTGTTACCATGTATGAACTGACAAGGGTTTGGTGCTGCAGCTGCTTCACAAGCTACACTTTGAAACACTCCTTGCATTTCTAAAATCTAAAAAATGTGCTGGTCGCTTAAACCCGTTGGCCCAGAAGTAAACAACTTTGACATTGGTAATGTTGTCCCTAAACCTAAACCATCACACATTTCATTCTGGCTTTGAAAGGAAATAAGGGTCAATTCAGAAAACCTTCCAGAGGTTCACCTGCACCAGCTCCATGTTGGTAGAAAAGCCAAATGTATGTACCTGATCCGATAAAGCTGGCTTTTGTCCCAGACCTTCTGTCAGCTACTGTAGTCATTTCTTCATCATTGGCCGTAAGTCAGCACCCATTACCTCTCTGAGCCGCCCTTCCATTTTCTCCTGCCACCTTTTCACCCCACCTCTAATCACTGCCAACATCAGCACAGGAATGCTAATTGTACCCTGAGATGGAAAGACTCCAAGCTGACTGCTCCCCAAAATAATAACCTCCTCCCACGTTCTCTGGGAGCAACAATAGAGTATAGCCACCGGCATTATTTTCAATATACACTTATTACACTAGCAGTAATAAAGGGACTTTAGCTGGAATATCAAGGTAATGTTGAGGAGGAGATGGTGAGTTCTGGTCATTATCCCTCAGGACAAAACTATCAGCCACTCTTTAATTGTACACCAACACAGGGACACCATATATAGAGCTGTATATCATCATTGTGGCCATTTATCCAGATGAATATTACTGTTTTATAGTGTTGCAGCCTCAGACAAAGATTCCTTGCTGCTGGAATTGAAATCCATTGATCTGAGCGAAGGAACTGCAAGTAAAAGTAAAAAAAACAGAAAAAGAAAGAATAAATTATTTTTTCCGCTGGCACATTATTGATCAGGAATGTTCTGAGCTTTCCTGCTCCACAGATGAAGAGAGCGAGTAAGAGAGAGCAAGAAACAATTTTAAAAATAGACTCCGGCGTGAAAGAGTTTAAATAAGATTCGTTGGAATGAGAAAATAAATCCTCTCTGTGTTTCATTTAATTTCTCTCTCTCGCCACAGTTATTAATGTCTGAGCCTTAATTACTTTGTTGACTGTGGCGAGTCAACGCTTTTATCCTGAGAAGGACTCATTTTTTTGTTGAACATGGAGAAGCTCTTTACACAAGCTCGTTCTTGAGAGTCGCTCTGGAACATAATTAATGGACGGGACAGAAACCATGAATAGCAATGCGGCAAATATGTCATTTTTTGAACGCCATCCACTCTGCTCCCTCCTTTCTTTAGGGAGTACTTGTGGTGTTTGACGGTCGAGGTAATCCATTTGCGGGGAGGCTGTTTAAAAAATGGATGTGTGTTTAATCATGAAGCCTGTGTTAAAGTGAGAGAGGCTTGGGTGCTCCGTATCATCGTTCATCTTAATCTTATATCAGCGCTGGGGTCCTTCTGACCCTGATGATATGTTGCCAGAGGCAGGACAGCTCCACAGTAGATGTTCAGACACCAGCCTGATTAAAAACATATACGACTGCCCTTAGCCTGCTGTAAATTTCCCTCATTGCCTTTTATCATTCAGCGCTACAGGATGATGGCAATATCTTGGATTGCCTTTTTGGACGCAAGGAGCGTTGTCAGCACTCAGAGGACAGAGCATATCCCCTGGTCACGTTCATTTTCTCGAAGGATGTGTGTATGTGTATGCACTTTCCTGTTTATTCATCTGTGACAGAGTCATGTTAGATAAATTCCCGGCCATTTGAACAGAATGGATGGCCATCATTAACGAGGCAGGGTCTAAATCATTCAGCCTGATAACGGTACAGGCTGTGACGGCTTTGCCTATTGCATTACCACACAGCAGCGAACCCTATAATCATCACAATTCCTCAATCGATGAGGCGTCCATTCAGTGGTCCAATTGACAAATCGACTCCTTAGCCTCCATCTCACCCGTCCCTCCCTCTCTCTGTCACTGGCTCGAGATGAAAGTAGAAAAGACTCAGGATCTCTTTATACCACATTGTGTGTAATCCCCCCATTTCCATAGCGTTGGGGTATTCAGCCTCTGGATGGAAAATGCTCTTGGAGGGCGTTCGGCACAATAATTCCATTAAGTGTTCAGCTCCGCAGCAGCATAGAGGCCGACATTTGCTTCCTCAGCCTCTATTCATTGCGCCTCCCTCTGAGAAGACGCTTATTTCTGCCTCTGTACACATGCACATCAGGGATGGCTCATAACCATGTTTCCATGAAAGTGGAGCTGACGCTGTTGATATTTAAGGAGATGCATCTGTGGTTCCGCTTCATCGGTTCAGAGGAAAACAGCTAGGTGAAGTGCTAAAATAATGCCTTGAAATTCTCTTGCTATATATTGAGGATCAAATATTAGCCAATTTCAGTCAATTATTACTCCGTTGGTTTCCAAATTAGACCACTTAGAGATCAAACACTGCACTTATCCACATGGACTTAGTGACCTACAGGAACATCAGTCCCTGAAGAAGTGCTTACACTGCTTTGATTGACAAGGAACAACTCCCCATAGGTGTATTGAAAACCAATTGTCTTTTCGTCTATATCGTGTTCTGTCAGTTCAGTGCTTCAGAGGGTGATTATTAAGACCTTAAAGGGGGAACGATTCCTTGTCAGTGAGTTGAAACCTTGCTTCACTTCAGTTGATGGATATACAGTACCGTATGTAGACCTGTGCTAGAGAGTGGAAAGTAAGGATAAAATTATAAAGTAAAATTCAGAAAAGATGGTTTACAGCACTGTACTTGCTCGAGGATAAAAAAGGATTCAGTTGTATCTAGCTAATAAGATTCCATCACCTTGTGTTTTTATAAAAGGCAGATTTTTTTTTTTCTACTTTGTTGGTGATATGGTAGTTCAGATTCTGAGCCAAAATTCAATCATTTAAAATGTATACACTTAAATGCATGGAGATTTTTGTCTTATATACCTTAGGTCTTTGGAGACCTGTTATATAAGTAACTCATATTGAGCTATGAATGAAAATAATCTTGCTTTTTCAGAACATACAGTAATATTAACACTAATATCCCCCACACCCCCCAAAACATGTTTTTTATTGATATCTTTCAATGGAGCATATTATATTTCATGTTTATGTATATATTGAACTGTTACACAGAGGCTACTGTAACTGGACTGTAACTTACCAAACACCATTATTCAGTACAGTTATCACAAATCACTGTCCCTTTCTTGACGCCATTGCAACATGGCTGTGGGCACTGCACAGCGGTCCATTGTTGTATTATGAAGATCTCTTACATTTCTGTTCACAGTCTGACTCTGTGTCCCTAGCTGCCATTCTCTACCGGTCCTCCAGAGGCCCTCAGGCTTTTCTCCCTTTTTGTTTGGACTGGACTGAGTGGGAGAAAGCTGTTTTGAGTTGCATCTTTAAAGACTTGATAGACATGATATAATTTAAGTTGCCTTTATTAGTTAGACTGTATTATTGTTTCTGGGTTCTTGGTTTTCTGTTTGCCCTGTGTTTTTCCTCCCATGTTCATGTACTCCTCCTCAGCCTGCTGTTCCCTTCACACCTGCCCTGCATTCAGTCCCGTTAACCCTGCTCTGCTCACTGTGTCTTCCCCAGCCAATCAGCTCCCAGCCTGCTCTTGTGTCTTGCCAGCTGTTCCTTGTTGTTTCATTAGTTCAGTTTGAATTTAAGTCCTGGTTTTCAGTTCAGTTTTGTTGGATCCTCTGTTCAGTCTGCTCTGTTTGTGTTTTATTCTGTTTCGCTCTGATCTGCCAGCTTTGTTTTGCAGCACGATCCTTGAATAAAGAAGTTTTTCTTCAGCCTTGCTTTGCCTACGGCCTCCTGTATTTGGGTCTGCCTGCTCAGCTCCACCTTAACAATGTCAGATTGATGACTTGGCAGAAAAATATAATCCTTATCATGAGCTTATCATCAAAAAAGCATAACCTAAAGAAACTTTGTCATAGTTTTGTCTGCAGGAATTCATAGTATGATTGATACCAAAGAGGAAAACATGACTTTACCTGCTACCTGTATAGCGTACCTGTGAGAAAACAAAACAACAATTACAGTTTAAAAAGAATAATAATATAAATTTGCACAACTCCTAAAAGATTAAAAAATGGTTTTAATGCATGTATGTTTGTTTTGGGTTTTTTTGTATTCATAGCCTTCATAAACTATATACAATATACAAATACTAACCATTTTATGGGTGTTAATGGCTCCTAAAACTGATGGTAGTCACATACAAAATAATTCAGTAACTGCAGTGAGGAACTTCCATTGGTTTATATTTGTTGTCTGTGATAAATACATGTGGTGGTGTGTGGGTGTCATCTTGTGCGTGGTGATGAACAATTTTTGAAGTGAGCAGGTCATAGTGGCCTCCACAGGGCTGCCACTACAGATGGCTCATTAGACTAGTGTTTGATACAAGCCCCCCCCCCACTCCACTTTGCCTCCATCTCCCATCCCTCCATCCCGCTGTCATCCTTCTTTCATCAGTCTAACACTCTACCAGCTGCTCACATCTAACAACCACAAGAGTTCAGACACCAGAAAGAAAGTGAGAGCTGTGCAACATATTGCACTGTGAAAACTGCAAATAAATAGTTTAAAGTGGAGATTTACACATCACTAAATTAAAATGGGTTGCTCTGCACAAACTAAAGCCCCTTTCACACATGCAGTCTATCCCTGAAATGTTCAGGAACATTTCCTGCGTGGGGTCATGTGCAGAGATTGATATTCAGGGAAATCTGTATTGAAGGCAATTTTCTCCATGTATGCATAAAGTACACACATAAAACCAAGTAATACCTACATTTAAAAAGGGTTGGTAACTAATTTAAAACCCCTGAATAAGTAAATCAAATTTAAAAACATCTTTACTGTGTGGTAGTAGTTTGATGAGATTTGACTGGCAACATGAGCAAACAACTACACAACACATCTTCACATTTTTTTCAAATATGGTTAAAACCTGATTTGTTCGGAGAAGTATGTGACATCACCTTTTTCCTACTGAGCCCCTCCCTCCTCACACCAGTGAAGGTCACAAAGATAAAGCAGCATAAACAGAAATCATAAAAAGTGGTGAAACTTTGGCTAAATGTTCATGTACTGCAGATACCCCATCGCCCAGAGTTAGAAGCTAACTTGAGAAAATAGGTTTTAAGGGCTTTTACTATACCACTTGGCACCCTAAAATTGTTTTAGGGTGCCAAATGTTGTTATTGCTTGTAATGCCACAGTGGCTCCCTCTTTACATGGTTGTTTCATTTGAATAGACAGCGCTACAGAGGTTTTCTAGCAAACAATTTATATATTACTAAAGGTTTTACGAGATAAGACATTACTTAATGGTGCAACCTGTTTTAGTAAATCACTCGTTTGAGACTAGCTAGTTATTACTGAGGACTTTACACACAAACTTTGCAATGGATTTACAATTAATGGGTGCAACCCAATACGAAAGTGAGAAGAGAGCTTGATGATGACGATGGAGAGGTTGTTCTTTTAAGTACGCATGCAACAAATTTTATTGATTTATGATGTGTTTGTATATAGTGCCCTGCATTTTATGACAACAAGAGTGTTTTTCTCATTTTCTCAAGCAATTACTGAAATGGATACATTTACGTGCGTGTGCAGGGGTGACCCATATTCTGTTCTACAACATAAAACACACTTTATTGCATATGCAGGCTACACAGCCCTTATATTAAAAAGTGTTGGTCTATGCATGGAAAGGATTTATTTAACCAGCACTAAATGCAATGCCACACATTTCATCAAACTAGCAGCCATGCATTGTTCTTCATTGTGGCAATGGAACGGGTGTGTTTTACGACACTTTCATCATCACAGTGTGTGTATCTCTGAAGTTTATTAGACATTGTTTATGGCTCTGGAAGCAGAGCCTCCATGCCTGCTGCTCATGTGAGTTATTGATGTGTGTGGAGTGTCTGTGTGTAATTGTGCTGCGAGGTGTCCTGTCTATAATCAGGTCATTACATGAAGCCCTGTGTTGACAGACAGAGTCCTTGCTTGTGAATGTGTCACTGATTAAATGGGTCTGATTGAAATGCGTCCCAAGCGATGGGCTTGACCCATAAAGAGCCACCAGGGCCACACTGCCTCATTGCTTCTGTAACAACCGCTATATTTTAAGATGTTTCCTTGCACACAGACGTGCACACATGTGCAGCACATCAGCTGAACAAAGCCTGTATTGTGCATGGATACAGTATGAGCACTTGAGGCACAAAATGTCAACATGACCTACATGTGGGATTAGTTTTCATGCTTGAGTGAGATGCAACTTTGCAGCCATAATATTACATCATGACTGTGTTTTTTTAGTTTTGGGTGTTTTTGTGATTTTTGGAGAATTTTTTTTCAAATTTTCAGCATTTCCACTTAGGTTTTTTATGTGCAAATTGAAAATGCACATAAACACAGTGTGAGAGCAGTGGGTATGGGTCCCCATATGAAAATATGTACTACTCCTGCAGGTAAATAACAACAGAACCATTAACTAAAAGCATGTTATTTGTGGTAGGCAATGGATCATCAATCTCCCTGTCTTCATCTTTCTCCATCAGTTTCTGTCTTAGTCCTTCTCTCTGATTTTCTCATTTCTTCATTTAATCTGTTCCTCTCTTTCTCTCATTTCTTCCTCTTTTTCCTCTGAGAGTTTGTCATCCTGTTTCTCCTCTCAGTTTCTTTTCTCACTCTTCTCTCCTTTTCCATCTCTCTCCAGTTTAACACTGCAGTGGCACACCTGCAGCTTTTGGATCCTAATTAAAGGATTTGACTGATTTTCTATATTTATTTTCTTATTGTCAACAAATCTAACAGATGCAGAGCCAAACCAACAATGACTTACAAGTCCTACTTACAAGCAGTGTGCATATATCTGAAGTCTGATACATCGTATTCCTCTGTGCTGTAGACGAACATTGTTGGCCAATAACTATTAAAAACATGTTAATAAGCCACACTGTTGCACTACATGACATGTTCCTTCACCACCAAGAGTTTGGGTACAGTAGTTTGTTTAGAAACGGCTACAAAGACTAATAACAGTGAACATGTTTTCAGTCATCGGACAGTAGTTCCTTGTACGGCAGACGCCATTGTGCATGCGTGGAAAAGCGTTTCTGTTTACAGAGCTTCACTTGCTTTTTGTGCGACATAACACAACCTCTTGACTTTATACTAAGGTTCTTTACAATGCACAACGCAGTATAAATGACCTCAAGATACAGCAACAGCTCAGTTGCTCTGCTCTGTTGTGTTCTGTCTAACGTGCTATCACTGAATATACAATGGCATTCCAACAGTTTCCGGAGGCCTAAATGATTGTGGATTTTCTCCCTATTTTTGCCTTTTTCCTGCCTATATCAGTGCTTTCCTCAGGCAGCTAAGGGATGTCGACGGGACTGAAAATATTGACTACTTTGCATACAGTTTTGGAACTGGAAAACTGTAAATATGCCCTGGCTGTGTTCATTTGGAAATGCTGGGCTCTAGAGGAAAACTGTGTCTGAGAAAAACAGGAGAGAGGGCAAATGAGTGAAGATCAAAGGTATTTATAAACCAGGAAAATTGTAGGAAATTTCCATCAATATTTAAGGATGGCTTATTGGCTGTCTGACAGATGGGGGAGAGAATGACAAGAGTGAGACAGAATAGTAAAGAGTTTCTCTAAATGTGGTTTCATCCTTTTTATAATACGCTGAATATTTTATCACAACTGTAGCAATTAAGCAGCTATAATTTTCATCCTATGTGAAGTATGGGGTCATCTTCTCTTTTCTACTTTTTTCTCTTCTCTTCTCTTCTCTTGCTTTTCCTTCTTTCCAGAAAACATCAAAGAAGCAAACAGGGTATTTAGAGATTAGTCTTTCCTCCTACTTCTTGGAAAGTGTTACCAAACACTTCATTCACCTTGAACTCGTGGCGCACTTACAGATAGCAGGCACAGGGACTGGGACTTGACTCAAGCAACTTTTCCACGTGGCTGTCAAGAGGTAATTACATTAAATTTTCATTCATGAAGTGTTATGCAGCAGTAAAACATGACCCCTAGCTGTGCACAGATGGAAAGGGAGAAGTCATGCATGTCTAAAACCGAGCTACAAAAACAGCCCTGGGGACTGACGTGTTGCCAGACAGAGGGCAAAATTTCCCAGCAAAATTTCCTTGTGAATGCCTCCAACTAGGTTACATCATTCCTGCATGCAATGCCCTGCAGAGAATATTAGCCACATAAAACAGAGCTCTTTATCAACCACAGTTTTACAGGCGGTGATGTTTGCTCTGTATGTAAATGCCTCCGCTCCTTTTTGACTGCTATTGATTGTATCCCCGCAGGGACATCTCATTCCTATCAATCAATAATTATTGGTCAGTTAGGTTTCATGTCCCCAATATCTCTGTTTATATTTCTTTTACATTAAAAGAGCCTAAAATAGCCAGGAGAAGGATAATAAAGCCCCACTCACAGTAGAAACTAGTGAGCACCTACTGAAGCATAAACAGTCTCCTTCGTTCCCTCTCACAGAAAGTCCTGGAAATTGACTAGAGGTTCAGTGTGTGAAAGTGCAGAGGTGGCTGCAAGAGAACAACACATTGATTCCATCTACAAGGTGCTGTTGTTTGGGTGCAGGTAATGTGTCTGAGTGCAGGGAGAGAGACTCTGGAGATGGCTCACAACTGCTTGGTTACGTTGTCTAATGAAAGCTTCATTTTCTCTGCTTTTGGATCGGGCTCACCTCATCCATCACTAGAAGCCCATCAGTGAGAGACAATGGGAAAGTGGGGAGCCTCTGGGACTCCCTCCATCCCCATCTCTGAAAATGAGAAAAGTAATAACAGAACATGGCTGGGCATTATCACAGAAGACATCGTAGTGTTTACTGCTTTTAGTTGGCTGACAAAACCACCCTCTTCCCCTCAGTTGGATTAAGATGTGTGTAGGTTTGAAAGATCAGATGTGGCTTAATGAGGTGGGTCAAACCTCAGGATCCAAACATCACACTGTAACTGCTTCTACCGTGACACATTCCTGCAAATTCTTATATTATCTTTCAGTATCCAATCAGACATTTCTACGTATTGTGGACACCTGTATTTGCATTTTAATGTTTATGTATGAGTTGCATGCTACTATGAATGGCTGCTTGGTGTTTTCCACTCTGCCTGTGTGTCCTTTAAGTGCCACAGAGACAGAGTGAGGTATAGATGGAAGAAGAAGAACCTTCAGATCCCTGAGGGAATATGGCGGCGGCTCCACTGCTACACTAATGAACCCTGACTTAGCTGACCTCTCTGGACTCCAGAGAGTGTTAGCAGCCACACACACTGCAGCCAATTAGACCCGACCCAGAGCCAAGACACACAAGATTACAAGGAAGCAGTGACAGAGTCACTGATGAGTGTATGCTATGAGGAGGGATGGTATTGTTGTGAGGATGGATAAGGTTAGATGGTGAGATGAAGGCTTTGAATGAAAATGGACATTGGCCAGTTAACAGCCAACATGATGGAGGTGAGGATGGCAAAGTCATCAGTGTTAAAGCTGCACTAATCAATATTTTTATATCAACAGTTGATCAAACGACTATGTGTAATGTGAAAGGGGTCTCTTGTAGTGACAAACCGACAGAATCATTATGCAACTCTCATCTCTATGGAACGTTTTAGCATCTTTCAGCTAACTGTTTTGGTTTTATGGCAGAAATTATATTTATATTATATTTTTGTTTCAAGAAATTGTCACTTGGAACATGGAAAAAAGACACCTATCTAAACCGGCTGCCTTACATGACATGTTAGGATTGAATTGTGTTAGTTTCTCACGGTGTTAATGACTTTTAGACAGGTATTTCAATCCTGAAATGAACTGCAAAGCATAAAATTCTCTTTTGTTGTCGTCATTTTTGGCATTAAAACGTTGGAGATGATAAGATGTGTATCCTCTTCACTACATGTATTTTCCCCTGTTGCTTTTTCTCCTGTGAGTTGTTGAATCTCTCTTTCTGTTGCAGTATAGATGTTGAGCTCTCCTTCACCTCCTCCACAACGCTCCCTGGGGACCCCATCACGCCCACTGTCTCCCATGGATACCTCAATTCTCCCTCTCATTACTGTGGAGACCCAGCACGCCGTTTGCTCCCAGCAGGCATTGGTCGATAGCACAATTCAACCAAGCCCCCAGGAAGTGCGCTGGGCTTTGAAGCCAATTAGGCATAGTGGCCAAACTGTTTAATTACATCTTCTGGGTCTGTCACGTGATGCTATTCGGCCGAAAAAGACTTTTTCCCATGGACTTACATTGTGAAAAAGGACGTTTGTAAATCAGCAGACACTTTTTTTGATTGTCACAACCCCCATGAACTTTATTCCCATTCAAGTTAGTGGAGGGCTAAATCGAAAGTTAGCTGGTTCGGCCAACAGAAGTCACTGGTGCACATGTTGTATGGGCCCAATGATCAGGAAGTGTGAGCAACATCTGCGTAATTTTTTGACTTCATGCGCCACTGAGCAACTTTCATAGGAATGAACGGGGCCCCAACTCCAATGCTGTATCCAGTTCTCTTTATACATCCATGGATTCAACCAATAACACCTGCCCTAGTAGAGTCATTTAGCCAGTTCACATTCCTTTGAACGCCTCATGAGTTCCTGCACTGTTAAAGAGTTAAATGGCTCCAGTAATGATGCACTTCACTTGGAAAAACATGTTAGAAACTTATACATGATCAATAAATTAACAGAGTTTCTGACCTTCTAATGAGCATCACATTTGAAATTTCCTCTAGCTAGTAGCTGTAAAGAGTTTTCATTACTTGATGATAGATTTTGCTTTGAAATTTGTTTCTATTATCTGCAAAATATCCCTATAATTAAAAAAAATAAAATTAACTCTGGCTCTTTTCACGGTAACCTTTCTCCATTTTCATCTTAACTGTTTTGTGTTATTCCTGAAAAAAATACTAAAGAAATAAAAATAAAAGGGAACATTTTCCCTTGTAACAGGTTCAGTTTTCTCCTCTGAGGCTTGGTTGGGATTTGTTATCTCCTTTGCAGAAACAAATCTTCAAGGTTGCTCTGTTATCCTAGCAGGAAAAAGGGCCTGCGGACCTGATTTATTCAATTAACCCAATCTCTGGCGTGACATTCTGTTGTTTATATGCTTGTGATTTCTCCGTAGAGTTTCCCACCTCTTCCCATTCCTCTACTCCTCTGCCTATAACTTCATAAGTCTGCCCACAGTAATACCATTTTGGACCTCACATTAAATAGCAATGTGTGTAATGTATATTATATGGGTGGGTTTTCATGCCAGAAACACATCCAAGCAGTTTGGACTGCCTCCCATCTGAACCTACCAGCTCACTGCCTCCAACTTCCAAGAATCCATCAGGACTCTCAAATAGCAGATTTAACATCTTCTATTGAATTTGCAAAGACCAACAAGTATTCCTGTGCAACAAATCCTAGTATTTCTTAGTAATCCTCAGTAATCCCCTATCACAGACTGTTTCAACTTGATGACTCTCAACATATCATATGCACTGCACATCCTGACAAAGATTCAAACGACCTCCTCCTGGGAGACATTACCACTAAGGTCAAGAGCTCCTCCCCTGACGACTATTACTTTTCTTAACCTAACCTTTCAATGCTGTTTTAGCTCACTTATAGGGTAGGAACACTCCTCTGGGAGATCTGGTCTTGCCTTTGGCAAATTTTGTATGACGTCTCATGGAGCCAAACAGGTTACAGTTTATCATACTGTGAGTGCTTGTCAAGTTACAATCACTTCTTGAGGAGGCTTTGGTAGTTAAGTGTCTGCGGTGTCATGCTGCAGATGTTCTATTATTTGGCGGCTCAAGCTACTGAGCATCATAGACATGCCTTATGAATGAGGCTGACATTTTTTGTGTTTAGTGAAATGTTTCATCAACAATTGGATGGATTGCCATGGAATTCGGTACAGATATTTATGGTCTCCAGAGAATGAATCCTACTGACTTTGGTTTCTCCCTTGACTTTTCATGTAGCACCACCAGCAGGTCAAAGTAAAACATCTCAACGTCAGCTAGATGGACACATACTTGCAAAACTAAAGACATTCCCACCAACCTCAGCTGTACTTTGTGTTTATAGTGCTAATTAGAAAATTTTAGCATGCAAACACACTAAACTAAAATGGTCATTGTCATGTAAGAAGTGTTGCACCATAATTTGTTCATCTCCCTTTATTTTTTATTCTATGCTATTTTACTTTATGTGTATTTTATTTCACTATGTACTGTATATATAGTATATTATGATAATTTGTACTTTTCACTCTATTTTTATTTTATCCTGTTTTTACTTAGTATATAGCCTATGCATATTTCATGTTAATATCTATATATAGTATTGCTAAGATATGAATATATTATTAAATATATTTTACTATATATAGAAATAACCTTTTTGCTTACAAAAAATAATAATTTTCTTCTTTGCAATAAAGTTCTTATCTTATTAAACAAAAAATTACATTTTTCATCTGATAATCAAATTGCCCAAACAATAATTACATATAAAGGATGTTCTCAGTGGTTGTAAATGTACCAGTACCAAACATACCCAATCATGGTCTCAGTCACGGTCTCTCTCTCTCTCTCTCTCTCTCTCTCTCTCATTCACTGTCTGTGCGACCCAATGAGCCAATGCTCCCTAGAGGAAGCAGTATCATCCATGTGCAGAATCTGTCTGTTTGTTTGATTTTGTCCCCCAAGCGTGTTTTATATGCACTCAGATTATTCATATAGCTTACAGCTATCTGATACCAACATGTTTAGATCATACATTACAGTGCACCCAGGGGCCTTACTGTTGCTTTGATATGTGCAGCAGTAGCTGAATTGTATTCAAAGCCTGGGGCTCATTCACTGGTATCTGCTCACATGCCTGTTTATCATAGAAAGAAAATATTCTTAGGTGACATACTGTAAGACATAAGGCAGTTTATTCTATCCTTTAATTGTTAGTTTAAATGTTCATAATTTACATTTAAAGGTTTTTTTAGTCACATATGGAACATGACAGAGATTTGCTGAGCCAAAAAATAGTAGATGAAAGCAATACGCAGTGTTTCTTTTTCTGTCTGGCTGGTGTAAGGCCACTGGAAGCTGCACATGGCCACCCTAACTCAAGCTGACACCCAACATTACAGCTGCTCTAGCTCCACTCCCTCCTCTGGTTAATCCACAAACCCTCTCTGGATTTCCTCAACTCCTCCCCAGTGTTTTTCTCCCTGTTAATTATCAATATGTCTGTAGAATGGTGGATCACATTCCCTCCAAAATGTGCTCAGTTGTCTTTCAGTTACTGCACAGGGCAGGTGCACTGGGGGAGTAAAAGCCCTCTGCTCAACGGGCTTGTAAAAATAGAAGCTACAGTGAACTGGGCTCGTTACGGTGGAGTGAGATTGAGGGGGATTTTTATGAGATGTGTGGCCTGGTGGAAAGCCGGGAAACGTACGTGACAACGCCAAGAGCCAAGAGGCATCACAGACACTGAAAGTACCCACCAGGGGGGCCAAATCCCTTTTTTCAACCTTAAAGACATTTCTGTGCAGGACTTCAGGCCCATAGGAACTAGAGGTACCCAATAAAGTTCAACAGAGCCTTGACTAAAAGCTACAAAGGCTGAAAATCTTCGGTCTAAAACTAAAGCTGCCAAACACAACTACCATTGTGTCTATATCAAAACCAAAACCTGTGCTCACTGATCCTATCTGGCAAATCAAATTATAGACATTTTTCACATTTTGACATGTCACTGTAGGAAAAGCGCAGGTGTAAAATTCTTGATGGATGAATTCTATTTAGCTGTTTCAGTTTTAGGGTCCAGGTATTGTGCATGATGGGTCACTGTCACACTGTCATGTCTTACTGGGACACTTAATGGAACGTAGCCATCGCTAATGTTAACACCTGTGCTTTTTGAGTCAAAATGCTGGGTGTAGTTACAGTAGGCTACGTGACTTTTCCTGACACTGAAATGACAACATTTTTAAATTTCTGCTTGTGTCAATCAACATGTTAATTGGTGAGCTTTAAACATCCTGGTAGGTGGATCTTTGAACGTTAGAAAGAGTCAGGCTAGTTGTTCCTCCCTGTGTTTCCAGCCTATATGCTAAGCTAGGCTAAAATTGTCCCAACCAAACAGCAACTACCTCAAGTCAATAATGTTTTTCAAAGAGTCATTATAGTCTCAATTGCTAATCTTTGTCCCTCTAATAAGTGTGCTGATGGTCATTTCTAGGAGTTATTGCTCCATTAATAAGATGTGAGGGCTTATAGTAGCTTTGATGTCTGCCGTGTGCCATGCGTTGATTGACAGCTGTGATTGACAGTTGGCTCACCTGCTGCTCTCCCCAGCTCCAGGTCTCAAACTGTCTGACTTTAAGAGCTTCTGTTTGAAGAATAATTTCTCCAGACACGCAACTCTACTGTGTCTGTGGCTAAATTAGAGTTGAGTTGCAAGACCCTCACATGATGCTGTCATGCAATATTTCAGTAAGTTCCTTAATATACCTGCCTTGTTGCACAATTTAGCTAAAGTAGCTAATGCGTGCTCCGGTCGATGTTCTCAGCTAGTGTTCGTTTTGCTCCGTGGTAGCATTTATGTATTTCCAGAGCTCCCCACACTCCGTAAATGGAAAAGATGGTGCCAACCATAAGCTGCAATTCTTGGCTTCAAACCAGCGCCAACGCAAACCAATGAGTGACGTTAAATCTTTACAGTCTATGGTCCCAACTCCAGCTGCATACTTAATATACAGACGTGAGAATGATATTGATCTTCTCATCTACCTCTCAACAAGAAAATGGGCATATTTTAAAAAATGTTGAACTGTTTATTTAAAACAGTCTTATTTGTAAGATTTTTAGAGGCCCAAAGGGATAAAATTATCCAGTAATTTACATGGAAATGGCAAATATGAGAGGAATGGCTGAACAAATAAATATTATTTTGTGTAACATGTTTTTTTCAGCTTTTCTGTCTGTAAATTATTGACCCAGACAATCTCATTGCGAAACACTGTTCACTATATTCTTCTTTTTGGTTACTTAAAACATTTTTCCTTGTATACCTG